>NC_134593.1:6954272-7579897 GCF_037038515.1 Microtus pennsylvanicus
ACCCACTTTGCACAGTCTTGGTTGGAACAACACATGGGTAAACTGTGTGCTCTGGACACCATTTCTATATGCACATGCACAGCCAGTGGTTTTAAATGAAGAAAATCTACTAGACAAAATTAAAAACTTAAAAAAATAAGTGTACGCTTTCTTATTTTATTTCTGAAAAATATAAGCAATGGGCATCTCTGAGGAAGATGTTATTTTGGCTTAGCCAGCTTTAAAGGACAAGTGGTTACATAGTATTGGAAGGTGGCCTGACCGCTTCATTCCCATTCTACAATTTACTTGTGACTTTAAGGTAAAGAAGATACCATTTAAAAAGTGAAGGATATAATTAAATGTGTGAAATATGAAGAGAGTGATATATTTTGAATACCCACATTGTTGGTATGGATTTAAGCTATATATCTGCAGAAGGTTCAGGCAATGTTTGACAAGTTGATATTCCAAAGAACAGAATGTTTTCCTCTGAATGCAAAACTTATAAAAAGTTCTTTAATGGGTCTAAAATTTGATTATTCTTCATATTAAATAGCTGTTACGTTTCAATGCACTGAAAATATTGATTTTTAAAAATTCTCTATTCTTTATGAAAGTACCAAAAGTTTTGCATTGTCCAATATTTCTCTATATGGAAGATGATTGAGTTTTTATAACACTCAATGGATATGCAAGAATTTTAGAAAAGCTGATTTTTCTACAAAGTGAATGAATTTGTTGAAAAATGAACAAATCCCTGGGTGGGATTTGTTTCACCTTTGAAAACAATACTTTGATTTAAAAGAATCTCATTGTTCTTAAACTAATGAAAAAAAAAATTCATATTTTGCCCCAATTTAAAACTCTGGCATATGAGAGCAGTGATGGAGATGATGAGCATAGACAAGGGTGTGAGGCCCTGTGAGGCCCTGTGAGGCCCTGTGAGGTTCTGTGAGGCCCTGTGAGGCCACCTCTGCTGCTCCACATGCAGGGTTAGAGGAAGAAGAACAGCCTACAGACCTCGGTGCTTTCGGAACCCCCCCCCATTTGTCTGAATAGTTTTCTAGATTAGAAATTAGTCCGGAACTAGGAAGATGACTCTGTGGTTTAAGAGCATTTGTTGCTCTTGCTGAGGACCAGGTTCTATTCCATAACCCATGTGGTGGCTTACAACCATCTCTAACTCTAGTGCTAGGTGTGATGGATGTCTTCCGTCCTCTCTTGGTGACGCACATACACTCAGACACACATATACACATCACACAGAGAGGCAGAAATTAAATAAACAAATCAAAAATGAAAAAGAGGAAGACTCATTCTCTCTCATAAAAACACCTGTCTACTCATTCTAGATTTTAAAGTTAAAGCTGTGATGTATTTTGTCCAGTTGGGGTGCACCCTTTTGCTCTCCCATGAAAAGGTTCTGGGCTAGTGTATACCCCTGCAGCCCACGGGAGCTTTACTGCAAAGATCTACCTCAGGACAAGGGCCTTGCTCCAAGAGTGGGTGGAGCTATTCGCTAGAACACTGGGATGTGCAGGGACCATGCTTTTCTCTCAGGACTGAAGTGTCCATAGTGACCTTCGGTAAACTTGAAACACCTGAGGCTCCTTGGGAAGTAGCCGTGTTGCTGGCAGCGATCTTTGTGCCCTTTTTGGTCACCGCTTCCCTGAGCCTGAGGACTCTCTGTTTTGGTCTTGTTCACTGGCCACATTGCTTCACTCAGAGATCCACTTCATATGCACGTGCCTGCTCCTTGTCCTTGGCTCCCAACAACTAACCCACCTCTTAATTCCTGTGCCTTAATCCCTGCCCCTTTCCTTGCTCTTCACGGTGCTCTTGCCTTCTACTCGTGTGCACGCTTATCTCTCATTTTTTATTGTAATATAGCTGAGAAGAGTGTGAGCCACAGTGTGAAAGGGAGGGCAAGAGAGTGAGACGTCCCCCTTCACCCTCCAAGGGACACAGTATTCCAGAGGACACTTCAACTCCTTGGCATGCGACTCAGGCTGTTTTCAATTTATTGCATTTTAATAGCCCTAGCATTCTCAGAAGCCCACTCCATCCATCTTTAGTACAAATTATATTTCTGTCATCAAAAATTGATGTTGACAAATGTGCATAATCAGGTGGCTGGAGGGGCCACTGGGTCTGGCTGATTTATTTCAGAACTTACTTCTAAGGAATTTGAAATATCAAAAAAAAAAGGTTGTTATTTTTCTCTGTTGCTTTCTTCCTCCAAAGCCCCAAAGCAGAACCTTTGTTATAGGTTCCCTTTTAAATTATAATATAGCAGACAGAAGGATTCAAAGCATCTCAAAACCTGCTGCTATGTACAGGGACAGGGAACCCAGAATCCGGTGGTCCATGTAGCATCCTGATACCTGTCTCTTTCCTCCTCTGTTCAGGCTGGCTATATGTCTGGAATGCTGGTGCCTGTTGGGGTAGGGATAGCTGGAGCCTTGTTCATCTTGGGAGCACTCTACAGCATTAAGGTCATGAATCGCCGAAGAAGAAATGGCTTCAAAAGGCATAAAAGGAAGGTATGCAAGAAACAAAAGCAAAGCTAATCGGTTGCGGAGAGTTCTTCCCTGCTTGCCTAATTTGCCTGATAAAGTACAGAGGATTTAATGGTGCAAGAAAGCCTTCTGTTGAGGCGTTATGTATTATCTGCTCCCAATTCTTTAGAGTGGGTCTGCTCCTTGGCTTTGCAGAGAAAGAATTTGATGCTTTCCTGTGTTCTTCCCCCAGCAGAAAGAATTCAACAGCATGCAAGACAGAGTGATGCTGCTAGCGGACAGCTCGGAAGACGAATTCTGAATGGGACTTGGGTTTAATGCAATGACATCATTGTTTCATTTTTTATTTGAGGGCAAAAAGAAAAAAGAAAATAAATAAATGGCAACAATATCTCACCACCTTGCTGCTACTGGGCCTCTGATCCAGCCTTCGTCTCTGCTGGAGAGTAGATTTTTCTTGTGCTGAGCAGTAAAGATGCCCTGTACACGAAATGTAGCATGCAGTGTCAGTTATTCTGCAGTGTTTGCCCACCAAGGGCTGCAGTTCAGAAGCACAGAGCACACATGTTCAGTAGGAGTAGCTGGGTTAGGTAAAGTAAATACCTTGTATTTTTTAAACCTTTCAGTCTCAGTTTTTATTTTTTCGTCTCTTAGTCTGTTAGTAAGAAAAAATGCACTAAAAATTGTACACTAAAGAGCCCTTAGCCTTAATTTACGCTTGCTTTCTTAAATACTGTTAGTCCAATGGGTGTGATGGAAGATTCTTGTTTGCTTATCATTACAAAATATTCCATTGGTATATTACTGCAATTAACTGAGAAGGGAAAAAAAGGATGACATGAAGATAAGGGTGTGTGGCCTTCCAGAGTGTTTGTCCCTGCTCCTTGGTTCTGTATTCATGTGGCATTACTGTGGTAAGTCAGAGGATCACTTTTCACGTCTACGATCTCGCTATGGAAGGAGTGGGCCACCAGTGGTCTTCTTTGGCTTTACTAGAAAAGGCAGGCATTCTTTGGTAGAAGGTGACCCAGAGTCCTCATATGTAAATAAGCTCTCGCTGTCACGCATGTGGGATGATGAGCTATTAGATACTTTCTCATTTTTCTTGGAATGCAATTCCCTCTTCTACACCAAATAACGCATTCAAACACAATGTTTGAATCTGGGTGTTTGGGGATTTTAGTGCATTGCATTGAGCAGTATGGCTTGGGTCAGTTCCAAGGATAGATAAAGGTTACCAGTAGTGCTGTTACCATGGAGAATTTGTTCATAGACATTAAAGCCTATTCTACTGAGACAGGGTCTATTTGATTACTCCTTGTAGCTTCTGGGTGGGAAAGAGCATATATTTTTTCCATTCTACTGAAGATGGAACGTAAGCAGAGGAGAGAAAGAATTAATCATCAGTTACATCTGCGGACTCAGCATGAGGACCACCTTAAACCCAAACTATGTGCTGTATTTTCAGTTCTGTACCCTTTCCCTCATGCTTTGAAAGATACGAATGAGTTTTTCCCACAGGTTCTTCCATCCCACATGGATTTATGTATCATTTCTAGAGAACGAAAAGGGAAATGGAACCCATTTTTGAAGAATGGTTAGTGCTCTCTCTCTCTCTCTCTCTCTCTCTCTCTCTCTCTCTCACACACACACACACACACACATACTAAGTTTAACTCTTTTGATCAAGAAAGCAACTGTGTAAAACTGATAAGGGAAATGAAAAGCTCGATGGAGACAAACAAAAACTAGTGTTCCTAAATGGGGTTGAAGTCAGAGTTTTTTAAAGTAGACCAGGAACGTAAGTGATGACTTTCACGGTGAGTCAGTCTCACTGGGAGAGCTGTCCTGCTTCCGAGTAAGTGGTGCTTTCTAAGAGCAGACTCTTGCTGTGCTCCTCAGGCTTCAAGCCAGCGAGCGCGAGGGGACATTGTACCTGCATCTTGACAAGATGTATATGGCAAACTAACAATAGGTTCTTCTAATTCAAGGACACATGGGCGATATGGATGGTCGGTCATGCCTAGAGCTGCTCAACCTGTAGCTTTAGATTAGCTCAGGGCTGCCTCTTCAAACGGCTGTATATAAAGGCCATGAGTAACAGTCACACGTTCACAGTGAAGATGACATGTGCGTGACTGTGTCCTCTAGCAGCGATGTCTACATCCCGTCAGCACACGTGAGCACGCATAGAAAAGGGGTTTCTATAGACCACAGCATATTTCTGTACAAACCTACTTCACTCTCTGTATAAAGAAATGTGCTACACATTAGTCTATTCCTCAGTGCTAAAAACAAGAGAAAAAGTCCTGGTCCTCTGACACAGATGTGGGAGGACTGTCTGCTGAGTGAAATAAACCAGACCCATAAGAAGTGCTGCATGAGTCTAAAGGCCATGAACCATCTAAGTGGTCATGTTCAGAAACCCGTGTGAATGATGGTTGCCAAGGATCAGGAAAGGGAGCAGAGGGAGGTATGAGGAGGTGTTGGTTAGTGGTATTAAGTTTTGATTATGAAGCTGAATAGGTTCTAGACATCAGTTGTGCAGTGTAGCACCTACAGGTAATAATGCAATATTGTACAGCAAATCTCTTATAGGCAATAATGTGATATTGTACAGCATAGCACCTATAGGCCATAATGCAATATTGTACACTATAGCACTTATAGGAAATAATGCAATATTTACACTATAACACCTACATGCAATAATGCAGTATCGTACACTATAGCACCTATAGGCAATAATGCAATATTGCACAGCATTGCGCCTACAGGCAATAATGTAATATTGTACAACATAGCACCTATAGGCAATAATGCAATATTGTACGACATAGCGCCTACACTTCAATGCTGTGTTTTCACACAAAATCTTGTTAAGATAGTAGGTCTCATGTTAAATATTTTTGCCATGAAACTAAAAGATGAAGGAGAGCAGGACTCTGGGAAAGGACACTTTCCCTAATCACCCTAAGGAAGGCAAAATAAAAGAAAAGATAAATGAGAGAAGCTACTAGAAAAAAGAACAGAAGACAGACTGAGGAGAGGAAGTTTCTGCCATGCTTTTGGTCCCATTTGCTATAATCAGAAGATAATATTTTTATTTTGAACTTCTTTAATTTTTCTATCTTCTATGAGCTGCTTCTTTCACTAGCTTCTGGCTGAATTTATATGCAATATTTAGAGTTAATTAGTATCCCAGGGCAAGAGATTCCCATAGCAATGCCTTAGCCTTGACTGCAGCTCATACACTACCTTTGTGGTGCTTTTCCAGAAACTTGCAGTACCTGTATCCCTGACACAGGTCAAACATGCCATGAAGAAAACTGTAAAGTGTCGTTTGGGAATATATTTAAAGTGGTTGTATCTTAGTCAATACTAAAGCACTTCATCATTTCATTAATTTATTCTATTTTTATTTTATTTTTGTGGTACTGGGGATAAAACTCATGACATCATGCATAATAAGCAAGTGCCCTTATTTTGAAACATACGTACACACATTTGAAGCCCAAGACTTAAAATGTTACTTCCATTAAAACATTATGGAGTGATATTCTGAATGTCTAATGCTTCTCTCTGTGTGTATCTCTCGGTATTTTCTTTCTGTAGAAGTCCAAATGAAGCACCATTTAAATCACATCCATAGTGTGTGTGTGTGGGGGGGTGTAGGATCAAATCAGCTTTGTGAGTTCTGTGGATATGATTAATCTCCATCCCTGCCAGCTGCTGAGAAACAGCATTGGGAACAAGCTATGTTATTTGGCACAAGATTATAGCTGTGAGGTCCTTGGTAGAAACAGGCTTTGCTCTGACCAAAGGGAAATTGCAGAGGGGAAAACTGCAGTGAGAGCGAGCAGCCTCTCCAGCTAGCAGTATGACTTCATTGCTTACAGTCTGCCCTTAGGCGGTGTCTGGGATTGCTTGTCCCTGCTATATGATCTGGAAGTTATTGACATTTCACAAAGGCCACACATTTGTGCCAAGCTTTCGACAAGTTTCCCGCAGTGATTTCGAATATGGAGGAAATAGGTGATATTACCCTTATCACAGATCTGGGTTTGCTGGTTTACTATCAGAATCTAATTGTTCCTTTTCTTAAACGGGTCTTTCTCTTGATATTTTTAAAGGATGATTTTTATTGATTTCCAGAAAATGTGAGACTCAAAGTCTTGAGACCTAGAATTCTTCTATAGTCAGCAAAATAAATAATTGTGTATAAAGGTTGTTCAATTAATGTAATAAATGTCAAACAACTGGGAAGAACAGTTGTAATAACAAGGAAAGAAATATGAATATAAAAAGATGGAAGAAAAATACGAATGCAAGTCATGTATAACATGATAGAATGATGTGCTGGAAAAAAAGTCATGAATGAATTTTTATTTTTATGGTGCTGGGGATCAGACTTATGACTTCATGCATACTTAGTAAGTGCTCTACCACTGAGCTATACCCCCTATCCTCATATTTAGCTCATTAAAAAAACAACAAAGCCAAACAAGTTAAAGAAAACAATGAAGAAGATCATTGACAGGGAAAAGGCTATATATATCCATAGCCCCTTTTGAGTTCCATCTTTCTCATCAAAGGAAATTATACTAGGAGGAACGAATAAGGCCAAGAAGGAACTGATGCCCAGGATGAATGCGGAGATGAAAGGTTTCTTAAACTAAACTGAGCTTAAGCTTAGTTAATTGTCTTCCTTAATTACAAAGACTGAGTGTAAGCTTTTAGGATGGAAATAAGTTGAAAAAAAAGAATGCTATTAACCTAATACTATAGTTTAATATCTGGACATGTTTACATATTACATAATAGGTACCATATTTGGACATGTAGCACTCCATAGGACACACAACAGTTTTTGGGGTAGTTATTAAGCCAATAAGCTGGAATGGACTAAAGAGTGATACCTCGTTATGTTATTCTGATAATTACAGATCCTGGCAGTTAAAGGGCCAGAAGCATCATCTTGTTAAATTTCTCCTGTAAGCTCATGTTACATACATGCACCATAGGTATCCCATCTGAGTAATAGATGGGTCTACTTCTTTACTAAATCTCCCAAATGCTTGTTATGTGAACACACAGAAAGAGAAACAGAACGGAAGGAAGAGACAAAGAACAAGGAAGAGAAGGGAAGGAGACAGCAGCGTAAGTAAGAAGGCAATTTCTGTTCTCTTTCTCTATTTACTCAAAAGCTCAGGATGATGTTAGGTGAACTCTGAAATCTTCCCCTGAGTAAAGCAAACATTTTACTGTCCTTCCTCAAAAGGCAGCAGGTGCAGTAACACAAGAGAAAACCACAAATACAATACACTACAGAAATCAGATACTTCACAAGATAGAATGTAAGTTCTGTCCTGAGACCATAGTCTACAGCTAAGCTGTTCGGGATTGATATTTGATATTGCTAAGAGGTGTAACATTTTATGGGCTGAAAATGGAAGACCTGAGCATGAAAAAATCCAGTTTTACCTTTCTTCACAATACTCACAGGTATAAGAACACAGCATAGGAAAGAGGCAAGTTAAGCCAGTGAACTCTATTATTTTGTTACCACTAAGCAGGGGAGGTCATCTACTCATGTCTCAGAGGAAGAAAGTTGGTAGCAGGTCAAAAAAACTGAGGGTTTTTTATGAACTCTGAAGCCCAACATTTTCTTCTCAAGAAACATAAAAGCAAAAGAAGGAACCAAAACATTGGAAATGTCTCTTCAATTTTAGGGAGAGAGACAAGACAGAAATAGATTCCTAGAAAGTGGTAGGGACATTCTTCCAAGAAGGAATTTTAATACAAAAACCCCGCTTCTCGTTTATCGTTTCCTCATTTAAGAGATAAAGAAAAGGGGAGAGATACAAAATAACTTTATTGAATTGATTCGATCTTGTTTCAAATGTCTACAAAGCACACAAGAGACCCTGGGTTTAGTCCCCACAATAAACAAACTACCAGTTTAACACTCTATGTCAAGAGCAGTGATGACAGCTAGAGATTTTCTCTTTAGTAAGAGCGAGCCCTGGGTAGTATTCTTTGTTTCTGAACTAGCATCACTTGGATACCTTGTAGAAGCAAGAGGAGTAAGGAGTAGTACTGCATCATCGGAGAGAATTTATAGATTAATTTGGTGGGGGTTGTTAAATAACAACTTCATATCAAGGTCTGTTGGATCCAGAAAAGGAGCATTGAACCATGCCAAGAAGATGAAGGAATGTTTCTAGACCAAGTAACAGTAAACCTGGGAGGATGAGGAAAGGTTAGTGAGGTAAAAAAGAATAAAGGGATACTTGCTCTAGCTAGGAGGACAGAGTGGGTGAGAGATCATGAGAAACTCACCATTTAAAGACTCTCCCTACTAAGGCCAGGCTTGATAAGGACTATGTCAGTGACTGCTTGTGCATCCCAGGGAGTCATGTGAGCCATGTTGTTCCCATGTCTCAGTACTGAATGGCTTCTGGGGACTTTGGACAGTTGTCATGGACAGTTATCAAGCACTTTATTTGCTTCTGAATATGAGACATGAAGCAAGGTTTTCCACCCCAGCCATATCAACACACAGGGGAATGTTGGAAAGTGTGAGTGGTAGCAATGCAAAATCAGGGAGACACAGAAAAGTCTAAGAGATAATATGATTATCCACCCAGTCCTACTCCAGGAGCTCAGCACTGTTAACAGTTGGCTGTTTTTCTCATCTTTCACGCCAGCTTTGACACATTATTAGGATTATCACTTACATACTATTTTGTTACCTCTCTACAATTTCCCATGATTGTTTAAAAGGAGAAAAGCTTGGAAGAAAATCCTGTGATTGTATTTGACATTCATCATCAACAAGATTTATTTGGTGTCTGGCAATCCATGAATGCTGCTTTGATAACAGTGTACATAACTGGAAAGTGAAGACTCCAGAAACATCCATTGGCAAATGTGTTATTCACATGCCCTAGGGGATTAGAGGACATGTTCCCCTTCTTGCCGTGGTCTTCAAAGCAAGGATTGTAAGTTTTTTTAATTAGGCAGCAAGACATAATTAACACAAGGATAGATAGTGTGTGACATTTCAGGAAATACTGAAGATAAATAAACTCACTGAAGTGACAGAAATTGATTAAAGGCTTGTTTGGCTCAACTCTCCAGTCTAACTGGCATTTTTTATGTTATTTATAATAGGCCATGCATGTTTTCTACATTTTATTCCACTTGACTAATATTAAGTAAGAAAATATTCCTACCATGTCCATTGCTTCTTTTTCCTTGTCTTTGAGAAAGAGGGGATTTATGCTGTCATGTCCCTTCTGTGTTTGGTGCCTGAGATCTTTTCATGCAACTTTTTTTTTTTGTCCTGTGAGCCCTAAAGAATCCTCAAATGTCTGTAGGTTACATTGTAGTTTAGTCGACTTTGAAATCTTGATCAATTCTCCTATCTTAGCATCCTGATTATAGCTGAGATTGTAGGCATTCACTATCATGCCCAGCTATAAGATGACTAAACAGGGCTCATGTTTTAATAAATAATATTTTTGTTATTTTCCTTTATCTAAAAGATTTACTTATTTTTATTTTATGTGTTTGAGTGTTTTCCCTGCATGTCTTTATGTGCACCATGTGTGTGCCTAAGAATGATGTTGGCTTTCCTGGAATGAGAGTTAAAGACAGCTCTAAGGCACCGTGTGGTGCTACAAACCAAATCCAAGCCCACGGCAAGACCAGTAAGTGCTCTTGACTGCCAAGCCATCTCTCTAGTACACAGTTCAGTATTTTAATTCTACATACTTTCAGAAAAACAATGCCTTTGATGACACTTAGTGAAACCCTACGCTGTTGTTGTTTTAAACAAAACTTTTTAAATGTCCGCACTAGGCCACCACTGTCCTCCAGTTTTCTTGTAAAAGGCAGCAGGAATGACCAAAACACAACCAAAAGCAATGACCTTTATTCTGAAAGTAAAGTATTTTATTATGAAAATAAATTCTTATGCTAAAAGCATAATTAAAATTGTATGGTGTAAACATTCAGCAAACTGCTTGGTTGGATCTTCTTCTGGGATGACTGTGCTCTGGAAAGTGTGTTTCAGTTCATCATGTTTAAGATCAGGAGTCAGTCAAAGGTAGCTGCTAATAGAAAAAAATAATCTTATTTCTAAGTTATGAGAGTCTTTGAGTTACTTTGGAGAAGTATTGAATTACTTAGCTTTATATTGCATAGTTCAAATACAAATTTCAAAAATTTGAATGAAATTCAGTTTTATAAATTTAACAATAACAAAATTAATGTCTACTAAGTTTCTTCTGTGGGCCATGTACTGTGTTCTTAACATGTAATTAAATGGCCACATTCACTTAACAGAATCCTAAAACCCACTGTGGTAGACGCTCTAGGTCGTCATTGACTACTGGTGGCCTATCCCACTGGTGGTAATAGTGACCTAACAAGAGACACATCAAAGGAGGCCTAATTTTATTTAGTTCCACGCTCTTGAAACTATATGGCATTGCCCTTCAGTCATGGTTTGGATGTGGTTTTTAAGATATTTAATTTCTGCACATCAGCCCAGTGAACACTGGCTCTGGTCAGGCAGTCCATTCCCAACTGGTCCAGGAGAGGAGTCATAAAGAATACTGCATATTGCACCATATCATGACATTACTGGAAGAAGCCCTGCTGAAGTAGATAGTGTGCAATAGAGTTATTCAGGGTCTGGTTTGTTCTTAGCTTGTTCATTTATTGGAGAAGTGGTTTGAAGTGGCTTAGCCCATCATCAGATTTGTTACAAAGTTACAGTTTATAGATGCTTTGTTTCTGAAATAAACAAAATCACCAGTATGCTATTTGCGCTGTGTTATTGGTGGGCTTGTCCTCTGATAATGGCCCCATTTTAAAAGTTGAAGATGCCCTGTGTTCATGTGTCATTGACATCTGGATCCACAAGGCTGCCATAGATATTTTATCACACTCAACACAGTGCTTCTGCTTCTATCCCAGAAGAGAATCATTGCACAGACTGTAGCTGTAGAACACAGTACTTCACTTTAAGTAACGGAAGCTGTGTGACATAAGACTTTGCATAAGACTTTGTAAAAAGGTGGTTCATTCTTTTGGGCTCAAGCTTCATTTGTCCTAACAAAGACAAAGTGTATTCCATCTGGAGACAGTTCTGCTGAGAACAGTAGAAAAACTGGAGAAAATAAATTACTAAGAAATTCTCTTGGTTTTCTTTTGTTTCTTAAAGTGCCTGTATATGGGGGGGGGTGTGAAAGACAGACAGACAGACAGACAGACAGACAGACAGACAGACAGAGAAGAGAGCAACTAGCTAACTAGAACATAACTGAAAGCAAAAGTGAACAACACTATTAACACCCTTAGAATGATCCTGGATAAACCGGAACCCTTAAGGATGCCTGAGAGGGGGTGTCTCTGACAGCTTGTACCACTTCTAGTCCACCTTTATTCTAACTACTGCAGTAGCAAGCCAGTCTGTGCAACCATCTCCTGTTTGCTCCTCTATGGATCACCATGGAACGTCCCTTGACGCTCTTACACGTACTGCCTGACAATGCAGGGAACTAGTCTGGCAGCCTTAACGGGTGGATATGGAAGCTGGCATGTTAAATACTCCCAATCATCTGATTCTCATCTGGCCACCTTATAGGGAATTCATGAAAGTCTTCAGAGTATTACTCAGGCAATGCCACCTTGACCTTGAGAATTAGTCTCATGCTGAATTTCTCTTCTGCCCTATTTCAATGTTTTCTGAATGCCAGACTTTCTCTCAGGCTCTGCTTTCAGGGGACCTGAGGCTATGCCAACCAGTGTTGGAATTTCGGAACAAGATCACTGGTTAGTTGCAATAACGAGTCTCCTATTAGAGGCAGGTGAAAAGGGCATATCTAGCCAGCAGTGTTTCAGTTACTAAGGCCCTTACCTGTGCTAGACCAGGATGGAGCTCAGGCAGATGGCAAGCACTAATTGTGTACAAGCTATGGTCTAGAAAAAAAGACAGAAATTTGAGAGGAGTTAACTGGTGTGAGCAGACTGCTGGAGACTCCGAAAACAGAAAATGGCAGTGTTGGGTCAGTCAATTATCTACATTTTAAGGGTTTTAAAAGCTAGTGTCTGGGAAGAAGTGTTTCAGAATGCTCTCTTTGGCAGAGAGCCATGAGATTCTTATATTCAAAGTCAGGAGTCAAGCAGGCAACCTGGAGCAACTCAGACAACAGCCAGAAGTGGAAGACTCTAGAACAAGGTGGTCAAGGAGAAAGACAAAGAGTGCCATTGTGGCCCTGGAGCTGCAAACGCAGAGAATGGTACTTAGATTCATTCTGTTTAGAGATTATGGTCAACTGCCATCCTGAAGCAGATTCTTGGTAGATCAAACTGACTGAAGAGCTCAGAAGTGAATTAATCTTATTGTTTTATGACAATACTGTGGTCACCAAATCTGCGCAAGTGTCCGTCATTCCCCACAGTGCAGCTTGGCAGACACTGGCCTTGTGCTGTGACTCGCTCCATTCCCTGATGCTGCAGCATCCCAGTGATCCTCGACAATCTTCCCTCTCTAACTCATGTAGATTCTGGCTCCAGGACATCACAACTATGATGTTTGCACCTTTGTTTGGGGTGCAGATTTGGAGGAGACATAAACTAATACAAGATACAAGGGAAAGAGGAAATGGGGAGAGAGGAGGAGAGGGGAGGAGAGGGGGTCAAATCAAAGTAATAAATTGTGATGTGCTTTTAAACTGCAGGAATATTTTGGGACATCAGAGCCCAATTTAGTGCTATGATATTTCTAATAATGAAGATGACACATTTGGGCCACATGTTCCTTGTTAGAGACTCTTTAGCCAGAGGATGGAGCGATTTCAGAGCCGGAAGAATTCTTGGATCTCAGACACAGCAGGAAAAGGAAGCTCGGTGTGATTCTATCCTATTCTATTCTAATCATCTGATTTAAAAAAAAAAAGTTTAATGTGTGTCAAACCATTCAGGACTAACCTGAAAAATGTAGACCACTGTCTTTGGGTAAAATTACATACTTAAGAATCTTGGAGACAGAAGACAAGCAAATTAGGTTAAGACAAGGTTAAATGCAGTGAAGTTTGTCCTATTGTCAGCAGTACAGGGGATAGGATTTTTCAAAAAAAAATTTCAATACTGAGAATTAAACTCTAAGTTTTTTTATAAAAAAGATTCATTTATCTTATGTGTATACATACTTTGCCTGTATGTATTTTTGTGTACCCTGCCATGTGCATGTAATGCTTGCAGATGTTAGAAACAAATGTCAAATCCCCTAAAACTGGTGTCCTATTAGTTCTCAGCAATCATGTGGGTACAAGGGGATTGAACCTCAGTCCTCTAGAAGAGCAGTCAGTACTAGTAACTACTGAGTAATCTCTTTGGATCTTTAAAATCAGGGCTTGACATATACAAGATAAGGGCTTCACCGTAGACCTGGACCTATAGGCTCAGCCCAGAGGTGGAGATACTTTAGACTAGAATACTTCACAGTAGACTTCTGACAAGCCTTGTAAATGTTTTCCTCACAGAAGAGGAGAACCAACACATTCTACTCAGCTAGCTGGGCATTCCATTGACTATCTGACAGGTTAAGATGTGGGGTGTAAGTTAATATCCAAGATGATTTCTCATCGGTTGTTTGCTATGTTCTCCCTGTCCACTTTGCCACCTTTTCTCCCTCAAAGAGAAGCTCATCTGCTCTCCATCCCCAGGAGTCCCGTAGCTTCTAAGCAATCTTGTCAGGACTCTGAAAGTCCGTTGACCTGGGAAGAGACCACAGGCCATTCCTCTGGCTCCTACATCCTCAACTTCCACATGAGGAACTACTCGAGTTGCCGCAAAGCTGATTAATATGCCTCACTCCCACCTTTTCCTTTCAATCTCTCCGCTCAAATTATTTTCTACCATAATGCTAGTTTTGACTTGAAAACAGCTTTACTTAAAACAGACTGTTCCATACCTAAAGTTAAAATTAAAATTTTTAGAAAGTAGATTAGTTATTTTTTTTTTGTCTGTTGTGGCAAAAGACCTAAAAAATCCAACTCAAGAAAAAAAAAGGGTGTACTCTGGCTCTTGTCAGTCATAGTGGGGAAGGCATGACCATGGGGCATGAGGCAGCTGGTCACATTTTGTCCACAGACCAAAAGCAAAGAGAGATGCTAAGCTATTTTTTTTTGTTTTTATTTAATCCAGAGTCCCAGAACATGAAATAGTACTGCCCAAATCAGGGTGGGTCTTCCCACCTCAAATTAACTTTGTCTAGAAACTCCCTTACAGACATGCCCACAAGCTTGTCACCTTTGTAGTTTTAGATCTCACCAGGTCCACAGCAGGCAAGGGAGTTGTTTAAGTCAGGGTCAATAAAATAAAAAGCATTGTTTGTCAATCATTGAAAATCTAAAACATTTTATTCTTAGTGTTTTTATAAGCGATTCATTCATTCATTCAACACACATATTTTAAGTGTCTAGAGCTGTGATGTTCAGTACAGTAGGAAGTGGCCACACATTGCTATCTAAATTTAAGTGAATTAAAATTATACTAAAATAATTAAATTTAGTACCTTAGTCACACTAGCCTCATTTCAGCTGCTCAAATAGGCACCACATATGGCCAGCAGCTGCCATGTTGGATGAAGTGAACACAGCAAACTTTCATCCTCAGCAAAACTTCTACCAGACACTTCTGACCATTATGCCACAGTATTCTGGTTCTAGGAGTGCATCATGTGAACAGATAAGGCCCCTACTTTGAGATTATATTTTGAGGGTTAATTAATAAATATATATAAAGCAGCTAAATATAATTAATGGTAATTAGTGTAAAAGCCAAACACATCCTATGCAAAGGAACATTAAGAACTCGATTGTGCACAACTGAAATAACATGAAGACTCTAATGGGAAGTGCACTGAAGCCAGAGAGAACAGTGGGTAAGAGCAAGAATTCTCACAAAGTTTCATAATCAGGAAATGGGTCAGAGAATTTGAGAGCTATGGGCACCTGCAAGAGAAAACCAGCCAACGGCGGAGGCCACTGTACGTGGAAGCATGTGAGACAGCAAATGCATAGCACTGTTTCTGTCACTTAGCATGCATCAGAATCACCTGAAAGTTGATGAAATAGACTGCCAAGACCCCCACCCACACTCCGACTTCTGGATCCATAGACCTGACAGGGCCCAAGAATCTGCATAGGTAATGCTGATGCATCTGGTCTGGAGACCACGTGCTGAGAACCATGGTGTAGTACATGAAGAAAGGACAGCTCAAAGAGATGCCATCTCAGGTCTCAATTTCACAGACAGAAGACAAGACAGAAAAGGCAAAGATCAAAAGAGAGAAAAAAGCAAGACTGGAAAGTTCGAGTTTCTCAAACACTTATTGCCTCGATGTGACAAAACACACACTGTAAATGACTGAAAGAAGGGAAGATTTGCTCTAGGCCATAGTTTCAGAGGATTCAGCCTGTGGTTGGACACTTGGACAGAGCATCGTGACAGAGAAGTATCTTTACCTTGTGGGCAGCAAGAAGCAGGGATAAGAAAGGAAGAGAGTGCCATATGCCCTTATAGACACCCCTGTGATCCACTTCCTGTGTGTGTGCTCCACCCCACAAAGTGTCTACTCCTCCCTCATCATTAGTGCAACAGCTGAGCACCACGTGTTTAACACATGTGCCTGAGCGGGCCATATCATGTTCAGACTGTACCACATATTAGTTTGCTTTTGTTGACAGGAGACAAATGGTAGCATCATATTTAGAAATTTCTGTTGTGGCTTTGATGAAGGCAAGTAAGAGCTGACCTTCACCTTCTTCTTGGAATACTTGTTTTAACACAGTTCATTTCACTGAGGTGGCCTTTCTTCCTATTCTAGTCTGCGTCTCTGTTGCAGAAATAAAACAATGACCAAAGTCAATGCCAAGAGGAAAGTGTTTGTTTCACCTTGCAGTTAACAGTAGGTCATAGAGAGAAGCCAGGAGAGCTGGGTTCAAGGCAGGAACCTGGATGCAGGAAGTGAAGTAGAGAGCTTGTAGGAATGATGCCTACTGGTTTGCTCCCCATGTCTTGCTTGCCTGTTTTCTCATACTACCTGGGACCACCTGCCCAGGTGGAACTATACACAGTGGATTAAGTCCTTCTATACCAGACATAAATCAAAAAAAATGCCACACAGATGTATTCACAGGGAAACCTGATGAAGGTAATTCCTCAACTGAGGGCCCCTCTTTCCCAGGTGGCTTCAGCTTGTATCAAGTGAAAAAAAACTAGCAAACATCTAGCTTTCTTAATAATGGGCATCCTAGATATGAAGTATGTACTTACTATGGCTTTAGACCTCGTGGCCTTTACATTTTTCCTACAGAGAACACTCACTGTACTGCTACTGTGTGTTTAAGGAAACACGCCTTCAAAGGGCTTATTTATCAGTGTCAGAGCATCTTGACAGTTTATACATGAACAGCCTCTTCTCTTCTAATCCCTTTTCTAGAAGAGGAGAAAAGAACATATTAATATGACAATGGATACATTGTTACCGCGTGGCTCCACACTTTGCCTGCAGAAGTTGCCCATCCAGTCCCATTGCCACCAATGTTCTCCTTGTATTGGTCTGACTTGGAGACTGTACACTACTGTTTTCAATATCCTAAGAGCAGCTAGGACTAGGTATCTATGACCTAGAAAGTGTTTTTACATCTGCTCTCTCATGAATTGGGCAGATGGGAGAAGTTTATTAACAATAATTCTGAAACTAGGACATGCATCCAAGTTACTTGGGGGCTTCTTAAAGCACACCGAGTAGAACTCTACTCTCATAGACTCATTCAGTAGTTCTGAGAAAGGCCTGCAAGTTTGTGTTTCTAGTGAATTCCCATTTTTTCCCTTATATTACAGGCCTGTGGGGCATACTTTGAGGAAATGGGCTTAGCAGATTTAGAAATGCAAGCCAGGAAGGCACCACCGATAGCCTGAGTCCTACAACTAATTGAGCAAGAGAAAGGTCATATCACAGGTCTTGAGGCCGAGTGCTTAGGTTGTTTTCCTTACACCAGGCTGCACAGTGTGTGCACCATTGACGACTGTTCCATCGTCTCCGCAGCTGTATGTACTGTATGTACTGCCCCCCACCCCACGCCACCGTCGCCAGATGTCCAGTCTGCACGGTACAGGGATAATAAAGTTCAAGTGTCTCAGAAGGGAGTGACTGCCTTCTTCCATGCATGCCATGGTGACTACTGATTGAGCAGCTGCTCTGCTTCCAGGGGCCTGCTGTGGAGGGACAGTGCCTGAATGAAATGGCAATAGCAAGTTGGTTGTGAGTGAAGGTGCACAAAACTACACAAGAAAGGAATGGAACTGTCTTGCAGGGAGCAAGGAGACTAGGTGCTTTGAGCATTGAAAGAGGAAGAAGTTAGAGAGAGAGCAAGGCAATTGTATGACAAGGTTAAACATCTAGAGAAAAACATGTTACCAGGATGTCTAAAGGTCTTAAGGATGTTTAAGGTTTAATTGAAGTTGTTTGTGTTGCTTCAGTAAAATCTTCACCCCTTCTTCCATGAAGCGTGTGGACCCAAGGCTGCCGGATTCCCGTAACACGGGGCAGCAATGGATGTCCAGGAAGAGTTCCAGTCAGGGTTGAGCATAAATAATGTAGGAGAGACTAGGGGCCTCAAACTAGACCAATGATTCTCTGCAATGAAGGCCTGCATATTAAGATTTATGGATAAAGGGGTTTGCAGTGCTCCTGTGACAAAATGTTCCCTTTTTTTCTTAAATTTTATTTTGTTTTATCTAGGAGAGGGCATTGCAGAGGCAGATGGTGGATGCAAGGAGATGGGAGATAGGTGGAACTGGGATGCATGATGTGAAAAATACAATGAATAAATAAAAAAAGTTTTAAAAAACATATACACACCTATGAGAAAGCGCAAGTCGTGTGCAAGACTGCATGTCCTGCTTGGGCTAACGGAACCTAAGAGCTGAAGCTAAGATACAGAGGATGGGGAGGCTCTATTTGCCATAACGCAGGCTATCATAAATAGACAAGGGGAAGCAGGTTTTTTTTAAGGGGGTAATAATTTGAATGATAATGACCCCCAAAGGTTCATATTTGACTACTTAGTCCCCAGTTGCTAGAACTGTTGGAAGCATTAGGACACATGGCCTTGTTGGTGATGGTGTGCCATTGGGGACGGGCTTTGAGGCTTCAGAAAACTCATGCCATTTCCAATGTGTTCTCTGCTTCCTGCCTAATGGGCTGAGATGGGAGTTCTCAGATGCTGCTCCAGCCACTAGTCGCCATGGCCTCTTCTACCCTGTTATCCCAAACTCTAACCTTTCTTGACAGTAATCCCAAACAAACTCTTCTTTTTGTAAGTTGCCCTGGCATGGTGTTTTTATCACAGCAGGAGAAAAGATGCTAACAAAGGGTGGTTTGGACTTCCCTGCGAGGTCATGTGTAGGCAGTCAGCAGGGAGGAGGGCAGGCAGTAAACAGCAGTCTTATTAGAAATCTTTACAGGGCTGGTGTGCTCACCAACCAATGGGCAACAAACAAGAGAATAGACTTGATCTAAGTCAGAGAAAGGCTTCTGCTAGTCAATCTCTTGGGCCAGTTAGTGGCTACTTTCACAGTGGTCGTGACCATTCTGGGATATAGCGGTAACAAGGGCTAGAAAGGAAGAGAGCTAAGGATTTGAATTTAGGTGGTAAATTATTTCCCCAGCCATTGGGGGCCATATGTGGTGCTTTAACCAAGGTAGATAGTGATGAAAGATGTTGATGCAATGTGGGTTCCAGAGTAAGGCGACTCCTACCCTAGCTTTATACAGAGTGATGCTGATGGAATGTGGGTTCTGGAGGAAGGCAACTCCTAACCCTAGCTTTACATACAGAGTGATGTAATGTGGGTTCTGGAGTTAGGTGATTTCCTACCTTAGCTTTACATACAGAGTGATGTGAACTTGAGTAAGGGATTTGATTCTGCCTCTCCTAGCATGCATACCTAAAAACTTTAACTGGAAAGAGTCTAAGGAAGGAATGATTTTCCAAGATGTGGGAAGGTGGCAATTGTGAAGTTACTGGAAGTGACCAACAAAAGAGCCATCATCACCCTTTTGCCAGAAGGGACAGTGGCTTGGAATAGAGCCCAAGGAGATGGTGTGATGTGAGAGGGAACCACTGGAATGGAGGGAATGGAGGGCCATAGCTACTGCCATCAGTGGGCCTGAAGAGAATGAGGAGGAGGTAAACACCTATATGATTGTAAACCCCAAACCAGTGCTTCTGGGGACCAGTCATCTGGAAATAGGGTGAAGGGTCCCCATCAATGCAGTCACATTAGTAGTGAGAAGACAGCAGACTCAGTATTCCCAGTCCAGCTTCACTTAGCCCTGGTCTTCTCATCTGGAAAGCAGGGATGGTGATAGTAACAGCTCTGATCTGTAGTCCTGTGGAGAAGACAAAGTGATACAGTGCATGTAAAGAAAGCTGACTGCATCATGCTTTCCCATGGCTAGATGTTGCTAATATGTTGGAGGTAACTTCCATGGGCTTCAGGGACAGAATTTGTGGACTGTATTTCTGACTCAGCAATAAGGCCTTAGAGGCAGAATGAAGCTCTACTCTCAAGGCCAAGTAGATTCCATGGCATACAGTAGTCTACTTGGACTAGGGGCTATTTACATGGGTTCTACACAGGCAAGTCTAATGAATACTCTGCCAAGTCACCCACCCTTGTTTTGGGTCCTCATTTTTGACCTTGTTGGTATTTAGCATCTTAGGACACTGGAAGGCTTAGCCTGTTTATGAATATGGCCAGTTTTATTTACAGACCAAAGTTCTCTAAGGTGAACAGTTCCATGAGGGTGGGAAGCACTTACCTCTCCCCCAGGAAATGACGAATTGGTGTGTTTGTGGATAATCTAGGACTGACCAAAGCCACAGACTTGGGGAACAATGGTTTGGGATCCCCAAATCAGTCTTTCTCATGTTGACTAGGGCATCTCCTTCCACCTACATTGTCTTGGGTCACCCAGACCTATCCTGGCTGATAATAATTCCAAGTCTCCTTGGACCTAAGATAAACTGATTCAAGCAGGGACCAAGAGACAACGATCCACTCTTTAAAGAAAGGCAGTCTGCAAATAATCCAGATTGAGACAGTCTCTACTTAGACCTCCTCCAGCTCTCCCATATTATTTACTCAGGGCCTTTTATTTCACTTCAGGCAATGTAAGTCTAGTGGGTAGGTGAGTAGGTATTGGTGGCTCAGGATCTGGCTTCTAAGCCTGGCTTTTACTTAATACACCCCTGGGTGTGTTTAATCTCAGCTTCTCTTTCCTCCTCTGCAAAGTGGGGAGAATTATTATTCCTTCTGCTCCAGAGCTCGGCTGTTGGCAGTCGTGTAGGAGCTGGAGAGGATGTGAGAGGGTAAATTAAACACGGCCAGCCATGCACAGAATGGCTCAGCGCGGTTACAGTCAGCTGCTTCACTATGGACTTTCTATGATTATACAAATCCCTATTTTATTTGGGGACTAAATTGGATTTACTTTCCCCTCTTAGTCTTGCTCTTTGCCTGTCTCAGACATGGACATGCAGCAGCCGCTGAGCTGCACACAAGCTCCTGCTGTCTCTGCCAAGCACTGAACTGTCCAGGAAACACAGTTTCAGAGCATCTCTCTAGGCCTCTGTCTCTCTTTACTGGGAAGACATGGAGCTTGAGGCTTCACAAAGCTTTAGAAACCAGGGTATCATGCGGCAAGGCAGTTGTACCACATGCACTTAAAACTCTCTAAGAGCCATTTGCCTCCCAAAGCATTGAGAACATTAGGCTTCTCAAGAAGCTGAAGAGGGGACCCAGTGGTTTCAGGCCCCCAAAGAGTAGCCACTTTCGAAGAGCACAAGGAGAGTAAGGAGTCAGACTACTGTGTATTGATTTTATTGAGCTCTACATTTTTCTCTGTTTTCCTCCCTGCCTCTTCCCTCTGCTCTCCCATGGTGCCCAGGCTCCCAACTTACTCAGAAGATCTTGTCTTTCTCTACTTCCCATGTAGATTAGATCTATGTAAGTCTCTCTTAGTGTCCTCATTGTTGTTTAAATTTTCCGGGATTGTAATTTGTAGGCTGGCTTTCTTTGCTTTGTATTTAAATACCATCTATAAGTGAGTACATGTAATAATTGTCTCTCTGGGTCTGGGTTACCTCACTCAATATGATGTTTTCTAGATCCATCCATATGCCTTCAAATTTCAAGATATCATTATTTTTTTTTCTGCTGTGTAGTACAAGATTGTGAAAATGTACCACATTTTCCTTATCTATTCTTCGGTCGAGGGGCATTTAGGTTGTTTATAGGTTCTGGCTATGACAAATAATGCTGCTATGAACATAGTGAGCACATGTCCTTGTGGCACAGTTGAGCATCTTTTGGATATGTACCCCAAGGTGGTATTACTGGGTCTTGAGGACGGTTGTTCCCTCATTTTCTGAGAAATTGACACACTGACATCCAAAGGGGCTGTACCAGCTTGCATTCCCACCAGCAACGCAGAAGTGTTCCCTTTTACCCACAACCTCTCCAACATAATTTGTCATCAGTGTTTTTGATCTTGGCCATTCTTACAGGTGTAAATAGAATCTCAGAGTTGTTTTGATTTGCATTTCTCTGATGACTAAGAATGTTGAACATTTCCTTAAGTGTCTTTCAGCCATTTTAGATTCCTTTGTTGTGAGTTCTCTGTTTAGGTCTGTACTCCATTTTTTATTGAATTATTTGTTCTTTTGATGACAAATTTTTTGAGTTCTTTGTATATTTTGGAGATCAGACCTCTGTCTGATGTGGGGCTAGTGAAGATCTTTTTCCGTTGTAGGTTGTCATTTTGTCTTGTTGATTGTGTCCTTTGCTTTACAGAAGCTTTTCACTTTTAGGAGGTCCCATTTATTAATTGTTTCTCTCAGTGTCTGTGCAACTAGGGTTATATTTAGGAAGTGGTCCCTTGTGCCAATGCACTCAATTGTACTTCCCACTTTCTCTTCTATAAGTTCCATTGTAGCTGGCTTCATGTTGAAGTCTTTGATCCATTTGGACTTGAGTTTTGTGCATGGTGATAGATATGGATCCATTTTCATTCTTCTACATGTTGATACTCAGTTATGCCAGCACCATTTGTTAAATATGCTTTCTTTTTTCCATTTGATATTTTTTGCTTCTTTGTCAAAAATCACATATTTGAAGTTGTGTGGATTAATATTCGGGTCTTCAGTTCAGTTCCATTGGTCCTGCTGTCTGTTTCTATACCAATACCAGGCTGTTTTCAGTACTGTAGCTCTGTAGGAGAGTTTGAAGTCAGGGATTGTGATGCCTCCAGAAGTTCCTTTATTGTACAGAATTATTTTGGCTATCCTGGGTTTTTTGCTTTTCCATATGAAGTTGACTACCATTCTTTTGAGGTCTGTGAAGAATTTTTATGGGATTTTGATGGGCATTGCATTGAATCCATAGATTGCTTTTGGCAAGATTGCCATTTTTACTATGTTAATTCTGTCTACCCAAGAGCATGGGAGATCTTTCCACTTTCTGGTGTCTTCTTCAATTTCTTTCTTTAAAGATTTAACGTTCTTGTCATGCAAGTTTTCCACTTGTTTTGTTAGAGTTACTCCAAGATATTTTATGCCATAGTGATCTGATAAGATACAAATATAATTTTTTGTATCTGTTGAAATATGTTTTGTTACCAAGTATGTGGTCAATTTTTGAGAAGATTTAGTAAGTGCTGAGAAGAAGGTATATTCTTTTGTTTGGATGGAATATTCTATAGATGTCTGCTAAGTCCATTTGAATCATAACATCTGTTAGTTCCCTTATTTGTCTGTTCGTTTTTTGTGTGACTGACCTGTCCAGTGGTGATACTTGAGTGTCTCACTATTAGTGTGTGGTTTAATATATGATTTAAGCTTTAGAAGTGTTTCTTTTACATATGAGGGTGCCCTTGTATTTGGGACACAGATGTTCAGTATTGAGGTTTCCTTTTGATGGATTTTTCCTGTGACTAGTATAAAATGTCCTTCTTTGTCTCTTTTGATTGATTTTAGTTTGAAGTCTATTTTGTTAGATATTAGGATAGCTACACCAGCTTGATTCTTAGTTCCATTTGATTGGAAATTTTTTCCCAATACTTTACTCTGAGATGATGTCTGTCTTTGAGGTTGAGATGTGTTTCTTATATGCAGCAGAAGGATGGATTCTGTTTTTCTATCTAATCTGTTAGCCTGTGTCTCTCTATAGGTGAGTTGAGTCTATTTATATTAAATGATACTAATGACCAGTGATAACCATCTCCTATTAATTTAGTTTTTATTGTTGGTGATGTTAATTTGTTTGTTTTTCTTTTCTTTGGGATTTGTTGCTGTCAGATCATCAATTGTCTGTGTTTTTCTTGATGTATCTAACTTCCTTGGGTTGGAATTTTCCTTTGTTGAGGTATCTAACTTCCTTGGGTTGGAGTTTTCCTTCTAGTACTTTGTGTAGAGCTGGGTTTATTGCTACATATTGGTTAAATATGGTTTTGTCGTGGAATATCTTGTTTTGTCCTTCTATGATGATTGAAAGTTTTTCTGAGTATAGTAGTCTGGGCTGGCATTTGTGGTCTCTTAACATTTATATAACGCTTGACCAGGGTCTTCTGGTTTTCATTATCTTCATTGAGAAGTCAGGTATAATTCTGATAAGTCTGATTTTATATGTTACTTGGCCTTTTCCTTTGCGGCTATTAATATTCTTTCTTTATTCTGTAGGTTTAGTGTTTTGATTATTATGTGGCAAAAGGCCTTTTTTGGATCTAGTCTATTTGGTGTTCTGTAACATTTTTGTTTTTTCATAGGCATATCTTTCTTTAGGCTGGGAAAGTTTCCTTTTATGATTTTGCTTAATATATTTTCTGTGCTTTTGAGTTGAACTTCTTCTCCTTCTATACCTATTATTCTTAGGTTTGGTCTTTTCATGGTGTCCCGTATTTCCTGGATATTTTTGGATTAAGCTTTTGTTAGATTTAACGTTTTCTTTGACTGATGAGTCTATTTCCTCTATTGTATCTTCAGTGCTTGAAATTCTCTTTTCCATCTCTTGTATTCTGCTGTTTATGCTTGCATTTGTGATTCCTGAGCATTTTCTCATGATTTCCGTTTCTATAATTGTTGTATTATGAAGCGGTGGGGCTGCGTCCCCAACACCCCAGCCACCTGCATGGCTAGCTTATGCCCCGAAATAATTACATGGACACTGTATTCTTTTAATCACTGCTTGGCCCTTTAGCTCTAGCCCTTACTGGCTAATTCTGATATCCCAATCAACCCATCTCTAATAATCTGTGAGCACCGGTCTTACTGGGAAGATTCTAGCCTAAGTCCATCCTGGGTCGGAGCTGGGGCATGGCGTCTCTCTGAGGCGTCTGCTCTGGAGAGGAGAGCTGTGGAGTCTCAGCTCACTTCCTCTTCCTCCCGGCATTCTGTTCTGTTTACTCCACCTACCTATGTCCTAACCAATAAAATGGGCCAAGGCAGTTCCTTTATTAGCCAATGACCTTCCTCCATCATATAATTCCATCGGCTTCTGTTCTTTATTGTCTCTATTTCAGTTTTCAAGTCTTGAATAGTTTTTTTCATATGTTTGATTGTTTTTCTTGGTTTTCTTTAAGGGATTTGCTGATATCTTCCAATTTTTTGTTTGTCTTTTCCTCCATTTCTTTGAGGGAATTTCTCATTTCCTCTTTAACAGTCTAAAACATTCTCCTTTAGTTACTTTTATGTCATTTTCTTCTGCCTCATCTATATTTGGTTGTCACACCTAGACCCACAGAGGTCTCCGACTCTGGCCCACTTGCTTAGTGATTGCTCTCCTGTACCTGATCCTGTGGAGTTGCTGTCTTCAGTCTGCTCTGGCCCAGGTTGCTGACTCTGTCCTGCTTCTACAAATATCCCTGGTCTGGATCTGCTCCTATTCCTATGGAGTTCACTGTCCCAGGCCCTCTCTTGCCCAGGTCATTGGCTTAGTCTTGCTCTTGTGGAGTTTGCTGCCTCAGGCCTGCTTTGGTCTATGTTGTTGGTCAGTCCTCCTCCTGTGGAATTTGTTGCCTCAGGTCTGCTCTCAAGTCACACTTTCTTAGGGGAGACAAAAGAGAGAGAATATCAGGAAGGCAGGGCGCTCACCTGTTATGTGCCTAACCTTCGTCAAGATTCTGAATTCTGAGATAGCTCAGTACAAAGGACCATGTGCACATCCAACGTGGTATTCTCAAATCACAATGCCCTGGTTTCCTCACGGAGTTATTTATAAACCTCAAAGCACAGAGGAGCCCTTTTGAGAGGAGAACCATATGTCTGGTTTGTCTTATGTAGTCCTAGGTCATGGCTGCTGCTCCTACATACTTATTAATAATGCCCTTTATGCCTGTTCCTCTTAGAAAAGTGACAAATGGTCGCTTTCACATTTGAGAACCCTGTATTAGTTGATTTCTTGTTTAACTATGATGAATTATACCACAGAAGTCACTTAAGAAAGAGAAAATGTGTTGGGGCCCTTTGTTTCAGGATGGCGTACTTTGTAGTAGAGAAAGCCCAAGGCAGAAACATGAAGCAATCTTCTGGTTATAGTGTCTATAATCACACAGGCAGATTGGAGAGGCAGAGTGGGGGAAGACTAGTGATTGACTTAACTTCTTTCTCCAGTTTTACTCAGCTGGAGACTCCAAATTCTTTGGATGTTGCTACCCACATACAGGGCTTTCTCAAAGAAATGTATCTCCTAGGTGATTCCAAACTCATTCAAATTTACAGTGAAGATTAGCCACCACAGATCCCAGTGTGAGAATCTGCCATGTAAATGGACCAAAGGTGAAAAATGTTTGGTGTAAGAAGATCTGTTAGCCTGGGGCTCAGAGGCAGTGGCCATAGAGAATTCAGGACTGTGAGGTTGACTCTGCCTTCCTGCTGTGGGAGCAGGCCCTGAGCAGCCACATACAGGGTCAGGCTTCAAGCAATAGTAGTTAAGAGACTAAACCGAGAAGCAGAGCTAGCAGAGGCAGGAGAGGGGAGTCTAGCTCCTTTCCAGAAAATGGGAGACAATATATGCTCATTGTATTAAGATGTCAAAAAGTCTATTGGGGTGAGGACCATACTTTTCTGGGGATCACATGGGACTTTGATTTTTCTAGTAGCTAGCATGCTCTCAAGAAACAAGGGTATAAATCTCATAAGATATCAGGTTGGGGTATTTTGACAATTTCAGGGTCACACATTTGTAACTCTGAACATTAAGGTCATTTTCATAGCATTACTATCCAGGGAGGCCTCATGATCTCCCTATTTTCTTCTCTTTGCCTGGCCTCTGCTTCTCACTACTATTCAAATTGCTCTCTCTAGCTTTTCTGAGTAAAACATCCTCTACCCAACACAGGAGTGCTGCTTCATCAGGGAAGTTGGGAGGATGAGCAGCTGTGCACACAGCTGTTGTCTGGAAGCCCTTGGCACTGCCCAGCTCTGTTTCTGATGAGCACATGCTTTTCAGATGGCATTGCCCAAAACATTTTAGCCACACAAAACTCTCAGAATACCACTCAAATGCTGTTGGCTAGACTGGGACTCTGGGAGTAATTTTGTCAGGCACAGCAAGACTTAGTACCTAAATTCTGACGACTCAGCATTCCAAAAGCACACTCCATCTTCCCACCTACATTGAAAAATCTGTTCCCTAAATGTCTCCTCAAGAAATAGAAAGCATTTCCTTTGCCTATGTCTATTGACATGGTGTTTGAGCTGGGAGAAAGGATGAAGGGTTATGTGAAAGCCTTCACTCTTTGGGATGTCAGAATCTCCTTGGAAGAGTCCTAATTAAGAACTCAGATGATTGACAGGTGGTGGAAGCTGGAGAAAGTACACTTGACATGCACTAGAAGTCAGTGTCTGTGCCGAAAATGTGTGTGTGTGTGTTGGCAATTGAAACATTGAAAAATCTTTGCAGGTGATGCTATACTTTTGTTCTTCAGTTAAATATTTAAGAAAATAATCTGAGACAGCAGCCAATAGCTTTTGCTCTTTTTTGAGCAGGATATCCTATCACTTGATAGCAGTTAAGTTTCAAATTTAATTGGATTTATTTTCTATACTGTGCGATCATGCTGAATATGACCTTTGGATGTATTTTTCTTTTGAGGTTAGCATTCTGTGAAGAGCCACATCTTGTTTACTTATTGCTGAGGGCAGTCTATGTTTGGCAGGAATGTAACCCTCTAAAAGATGGACCAGACAAATTATATACGACATTCTTGCCATGCTCTGTGTTTGCATGCCCTGTAGCCCATTTTCCTATCCTTATGATGTTGGTGTAGAATGAGATCACATTCCCTTAATATTCAAGTTATAAAGCTGTGTAATCCCAGCTGATAGCACAAAAGCAAAATTCTTCCTCATCCTTTTCACTAACGAGCTCAGATTAGTTCCCCAAGACACTTTTCTTCATCTCTGAAATAGGTGTAATAGCAATAACTTCTACCATTTAGAGTTGTTGTTCCTACTAGATGAGAAAATACACATGAAAGCACAGCCCAGTCCTGCTTCACGGGGGCTGATTAAGAACAGTCCCAGTCCCCAAGCATGGGTGGGACAGTTCTGGTTATATGTGCTAAGAGTATAAAAATCAGAACCAGCTTGCTCCACAGGGGATCCTCATGGCCCCATGGGTTAGTGTTATTTTCTTTGGTTTCTGTGTGAGAAGGGAGCTCAAAGGCTTTGCAATAGTTAGCCAGATAGAAATATAGGGCAACCTCTCTTCCTGATTAGCAAGCTGCTTCCGCACATCACTTTAGAACTGGTATCCAAATGCTACCCCCTCTCAAGAAACTATCTGAAGAGTTTCCTATGATGGTAGATATATTCTATATCTATATGGTGCTATATAGTAGCCTTTGGCCACATGTGGTTACTCAGCACTTGAAACCTGGCTAAGTTGACTGTAGAAATGAGTGAAAGATTTTTATTTCATTTCAATTGCTTTAAACAAATAAGGTAAGATAGCATGTATCTGTAATTCCAGCACTTGTGAA
Organism: Microtus pennsylvanicus; assembly: GCF_037038515.1. Classification (NCBI taxonomy): domain Eukaryota; kingdom Metazoa; phylum Chordata; class Mammalia; order Rodentia; family Cricetidae; genus Microtus; species Microtus pennsylvanicus. The sequence continues at coordinate 6,982,902 of NC_134593.1, forward strand.
GTTGAGGTGGAATGATTGTGAGTTCGAAGCTACCCAGGGTCATATAGCAAATAATCAATAAAAAAATACCAGAATAGTTTTATATGGCAGTGCATCATTTGAATGATGAAGCCTTAGCTTTCTTAAGCTAATATACTCACAAACACCACACACACACCATACACACACACCACACACATACACTACTCAAACCACACACATAAACCACCAACACACCATCCACACATACAATACATACACATACCACAATACACAGACAACCACACACACACACACACAAACATTCACACACACACACACCAGGCATGCATACCCCTATAATTGTTTCTGAGGTACATATCCATTGCGTGGAAAGGTTGGAAGGGGTTTCTAAATCCATCTCATGCTTTGCTTCAAACTAGCCCTCCGAAAGATGAAAAAAATCATCTGAAATTCTTCACTCTAGTTCATCTGGAGCTGGAGCACAAGCTTCACAAAATGCCTGACAGGAGGGAAAAAGAAGAAAGAGCAGTCTACAGTCTACAGATGCTGCAACTGGGCTTGCCCCTGAAGACAGACACCACAAGAACGTTTCTTTCTCAATGTCTTCGAGTCACCCTCTCCAGGCTCTCCAGACCAGAAAGAATTCCCTTTACCTTTATTTTTAACATATGCCTTCTTTTCTCTCTCAAGATGCCTGGTAATGAAATTCTGATTATCTTGGTCTCATAGCTCTTAGGATCCAGTTAGAAAAATAACACTATGTACAGTCTATATATTTTCTCTAGAACTAGACCGAGTCTCAGGAATAACGTATGTTATTACAATAGGATCCCATTTCATCCTGATAATAGCAAATGAGATAGATATTTGTACGAGCCTGGACTGGTGTGTAAGCAGAGTCTGAGACAAAGGCTTATTTCCAGGTGTTATTTGGTAATGGGATTGGAGAAAATGGATTTAAGTAGCAGAGGGAGTAAGGAAAGAAAGCAGCAATGTGTTAGCATTTATCATCTAGCTCTCTGGGAAAAAATAAAAAACAAAAATGAAACCTAAACCTGACTTGTGAATGTACACCTCTTTGTTGTTGAGACAAAGAACCTGACAAAAGCAGCTTCAGGAAGAAAAGTTTGTTCCGTCTCACGGTTTGTGGGTGCTATGCACAACTACACAGTAGTCAGGGTTGCAGGAATCTGAGGCATCTGCTTACACTGTGACTGCAGCCACAGAGCAGAGAGGTGGATTCTGGTGTTCACACTGTGTCTGCAGCCACGGGGCAGAGAGGTGGACACTGGTGCTCACACAGTGTCTGCAGCCACGGATCAGAGAGGTGGATGCTGGTGCTCACACTGTGTCTGTCGCTAGTGCTCAGCTCACTCTCACCTTTTTATTCAATCTGGGATCCCAGAGTCCAGGAAACAGTGCTGCCCACATTCAGGGTGGTTTTCCCTCTTCACTTATACCTCTCTGGAAATGCCCTCACAGACACACCCACAGGTGTGTTTCCATGGTGATTCCAAAGCCAGGAAGCTGACAATGAAGATTAACAGAGATGCTTGCCTCTTTCTGCTGTTTAAATCCTCTCCCATGCCCATTTCGATCTGACGTCACTGAATGTGGAGTTGAAAAGAGAAGCTTCCATGAGTCACAACGAGCTGACTCTAAGGTGTTACTGAGAGGAGACCCCATTCAAAGATGGAGTAAAAAATTAGCCATTGCTATTGGCAAATGGGTTCAATTGTCAAGGCACTTTGGAGAGAGTTTGGAGCAAAAGGAGGAAGATTTGTTTGTCAGTTTTCTTTCTGTGTTGGTCAATTATCTTGGGTGCTAGCTTCCTTGTGGTTCTGGGATGAACTGTATGAATGCTGAAAAGATTCCCTGGCATATGACAGCAGCTTCAGGGAAGTTCCAAAGCAGAAAGTGGCAAGCTTTGTGCCTTGAGACACAGCATCGCCACATTGTTCCTTTGAGAGGTTACTTTGTCTGAAACTGTGGCTGAGAGGAAAAATGAAGTGTCCAGTAGCCCACCTCTGGGTCCAGAGTCTCTTTGCCTTTGCCATCTTGCAATGATCTTATCTCTCTTAAAGACTATTTCCACACGGTTATTCAGGCTTAGTCCTGAGTGGGGAACATAGGGGAGAAACATTCCATCTACAACCGATACTTTGCACACTTGTCCAGAAACCCATCCTGGAAATCTTCCTTTTCCTCTGGTGGGAGTGAGATCAGTGATGTCAGTAAACTTGGGTTAGATAGAAAAGAGTTTGTGATAACTCTCCATATAATCTATGTTTTCCTCCCAAACTAGTTACACCTAGCAGCCCATGTGATTCGTTGAGGCAGAATAGGCTACTCTATTTCTACCACTTCCCAGTGGCCTCATGGAATTTCTCTTTTCCTCTTCAAAGTCAAATATTTCTTGCTGCAGTAGGCTTGGCTTTGCCTTAGCACCCTAGGTCCTTATATTGGGTCTTTTCAGCTCCCAGACACCATTTTTGTCCAGTCTGGACCTCTGTAGTCCCTGTGTTCATTGGATTGCAAACCCACATGGCATGACAGCCTATCATAAGTTTTTATGATGCTAAGGATCTAATCCAGGGTCCTGTGCATGCTAGGCAAAGGTCGACCACTGGACCCCACCCCTAAGTTTGCAGTTATTCTTCTGTAGAGCCCTGTCTCCTCTGGATTTCACGCTAAAGTTACAGAAACCCACTTGATATGTGGGTTGGAACACTTTCCTCAAGGACTATGCCTATGACCTTAAAACCCAAAGAAGCGCACGACATGCCACTCCTAGGACTCTTACTTGCCCAGATTGGAAATGAAGTTATTCTATCACCACAGCTCACAAGAGGGTCTACCCTCAAACTACTTCGTTTCACTGGTTATACAGTTCAAATGACGTTTTGGTTGGCTCTGCATTGTCTCCACTTCTTGTAACACTGGATCCTGCACGTTTCTACTGTTCTAGGCACCCTGTTTTCCACTCTAAGACTTGCTGAGCAGTGTACTCACATATACTTTGTCTTTGACAAGGAATTGGTGTCATTTGCCATTTTCTCAGTTGCGTTTGTTCAATGGCTGCCAATTCTGTGCCAGATTCCCTCATTTTCAACACCAGCTTTCAGATGATAGGGAGAGGAAGCAGCTCAGATATTTCAGGGCCTCTCTTCACAGTCATAGGGAATATTCTCCAGGCCCTCCTCTGGAATGTTTGTTGGCTAGGCTTTCAGATCCCCTATATTATCACTGTTCTGTCGTACTCTCTTCTGAACCCCCCAGTTTCATCCAACATGTCTCTCCTATTCTCTGTAGGTCATTACTGTCTCTAGACTTCTAAGAGCTCTTGTAGCAAAACTGGCTCTGGATATACAGCCAGAGCTGAGGAGTATAAATTACAGAAGAATACTATGTGAATCTTTCACTCCCATGTCTTCTAGGTGGAAGTAAGAATTGTACCAGGGTAGGAATTTGTGGGGCTTTGAAAATATGACAATTGGTCCAACAGCTTTCATTTCCTAAGAAGCAGAAACTTCTAATTTCCTCCAGAAGGCAAATTTGACATCAAACTTATGCCAGCATTTGGTGGGCAGTGAAGGAAACTGGTTGTTTCTGCCACAGACACATGTATCAAGTATCCTTAGGTCTGTGGGAAATGTAAAAAAAAAAAAGTAGCTATTATCACAAAATGGTCATCTTGACTATTGACTCCACTTATTTTTATTTTTAAAGTTATTTGGTAATTTCATACCTATATAGAAATATAGAATGTACTTTGGTTACCTTCAGCCCTTCCCCTCTCTCAGTGTCTTCTCCCCAACATTTACTCACATATTCATGTCTTCTTTCTCTTTCAATAACTCATTGAGTCTAAATAGTGCTAGCCACTCAGTCATCTCTATTGGACCATGGACAGCCTACCAGAAACTACCCATCCCTCAGGAGATTCCCGGAAACCATCAAGTGGTGGTAGCTGCTGAGGGAGGGTGGGTCCTTGTGAGCCCCTGCCACATCCATGCTTTCATCCTGTAACGTTGGCTGTAGTTGACCGTTCACTCTTTGTGTAATATAATCCTTCCTGTGGTTCACGGAGACAGGCTTCTGAGAGCTTTCAAATGGCATTACGTTGATTATAGAACTCGTCAATCTAAAACTTATTTACTTTGAAAAAACCCAGAGTGAGTTACTGTTAGCAATTTGCTTATAATCTGAATCAGGTGGTTAAATTCACATTTCCACAAGCTGCTGAGGAGTCAAATTTTGATGTTAATCTGTGATTGGGAAGTACTTTCATTACTGCACGGTGGTGATGATAATTGTGGTGGTTGTGATGATGCAGACACTGTGTGCCAGTCAATGTTCCAAGTCCTTTACACACACAAATTCTATTAAATTCTCACAACCAACACTGTGCAGTAATCGTCCAGTATACCATTCCTGTTTCTGACAGACTTTACTCATTCCTGTTCCTAGTCCTCTTTTTCTTAGTTCTCGAAAGGATCACTAGTGAACTGAATAAGATTTATGGGGTAATTCCTCCATCTACACCAACCAGGGAAATCCAGTAATGGCCCATCCTGAAGCTATGTCTGGAGTCCTCTAAACCAGTCCATCAGATATTTATTCCCATCTCTCATTTGTCTTCCCTCTAGGATCTAAGCAAGCATCAAATATTTATATAGTGTGGACACATATATGATGGCCTGTATGTGATGAAAGAGTCTCACAAATACCCCCATCCATCCTTTTCCCATTCAGCTTAATGTTCTTCCCCTTGAACCTGAGCAGGTTTTAGTGTCTTGTTTTACTAATAAAATGGACTCACAGTGTTCTCAGACACTTGGAGGCTAAATTCAAAGAAGCCTTGCAGCTTCCCCTTGGGTTTCCGGGACGTCATGAGCTGCCATGTAAGAAATGAGATGATATGTTTTGGTGTTCACAAACAGCCCCAGCTGAACAGAGCCTTCCTAACCATGCCCAGTACCAAATACATGAGTTAAGTTGTCTTGGGAGTAACATGAATTTACCGCTGACTGACTACAACGAAGTGTCATTGACTGTTCGTTGAAACAAAACAGGAAAAGCACCACATAAGTCCTGCTTGATCCCTAACCTCAGGAAGCATGAAAACCAATAATGTTTTAATGAAATAAGCCATTAACATTTGTAGTAGTTATCACAGGGCAATAGACAACTAGAAAACTCTCTGGATGTGTGCTCACGGTGGTTGCAAGGGGAACGGTGGGGAAGATGGTGTGGTGAGACAGGCCGGGCTTTAGAGAGCATAAATGTGCATGCCCTGAAGAGTTTCTGCTTTCTGTGTTCACCCTGAGCTTCTGTCGAATAAGAGGAGAACATACTAGTTGCTTTCATTTCCAGACACTAGTGCCTGTTTGCATTTTTTCCCCTGGGACCAGGAATCATCCCCTTCTCTTCTGGCTTTGGTCATTTAAAATAGCTTTCATTTTATGGAACAAATGAATCTAAATGAAGACTCTAAGGTCCGTCCCTCTCACTTCATGTCCAAAGTCATGCCTTATGACTGCCCACTTCATTGATGTCCAGGTATGGAAGCCTGGGCAAGAAAGCTATAATAATGAAAATGTTATTCCCACAACGTGGTCTTCTAGAAAGAATTCCATAACCTATAATAACTACATGTGCTTTAAAGCAAGAAGGTGAAGATAATGCCACAAAGTGTCCCCATTACCTTGGTGGGAAAGCAGAGGTGAAGAGAAAACCATAGCGTGTCCCCATTACCTCCGTGGGAAGGTAGCGGTGAAGAGAACACCATGGCATGCCCCCATTACATCTGGGAAAGCAGGGGTGGAGAGAATGCCATAGTGTGGCCCCATTACCTCTGGGAAAGCAAGGGCCTGGGAGAAATGTTCTTGGTTTTTTATGTGTGACCAAAGATGATAAGACAAAACACCAGGTGTACTTGTATTTGCTCAAGCTAACTGTAAACGTCACCTCATGTTTTGTTTGCTTTAATAATAAAAATGAGAAGTCCTTTATTTGTACTACTCGAGCCATAAGCCTGGAGTTCCCTAAAACAACATTTGCTTTCTTCTACTAAACAGCAAACCAGCAGTGACAAAGCAGGATAGCAGAATACCTCTTTTCCGTATGTTCCTAGAAAACTGTTCCTCTACCTTTTGGGAAAATGGTAAGGTGTGTGGGATACAACTGAAGTAGTGATTTATGTCTGTAATCCATTGTTGTGGGGATAAATAACTCATGGTTTACAAGTGGCTGCACGGGCTCTCTGGGTGCTTAATATATACACTTCTCTTATCCTGCATGGCAGTGCTTGCATAAAGACTCTGGTGTGTACTAGAAACAGAAGCTATCTTCATCACCCAAGCGATTGGAGTAAGTAGAGTAGATGCTTTGTGGAGAGCAAGGAGCCTGAGCTTTTCATAGGTCAGGGCTGCATGGCTCATTTGTGGTAGTTACCACAAGGCGATAGAAGCTAGAATACTCTAAGGGTGGTGTTGGCGGTTGGAGTGCGAATGGTGGGGTATCACCTCTCTGGAGGCAGTGGGATCTGGGAGGATGGAGCTGATCAAATGAGGAGAACTGAAGTCTTATGCAATAGCCAACTTTATTTATAGCTCCAGACAATTTATAGTGAGCGTTAAGAAGGATCACATGAGAAAGTTCGCTTGAGTCCAAGTTGTATACAATCAGAAGGACAAGCTGCATGCATGTGGAAAAACACATTTTTCCATAGAGGCCTATAAAGGATGGTTTAAACATTTAATTGAAAAACACCAGCAAGCAATAATGAGTAATCCGTAGTAAACTCAGCCCTATGTGTTGCACCTGGGAAGAGAACAAAAACACATTCTAAGAACAATTCTGTGTTCTGCAGAAACCGAGGTCACAAGACCCTTTTCTTATTTTCTTGGAGTGTGCTCACAGGCACTCAGAATTCTCCTCACATGACTCCATTCCTGGGCTGTGTTCTGACAGTGGGGTAGCTGTGTAGCACACAGGCTGTTTGCATGAGTTTTGGGGTCAAGTGGTTTAACTTCTCTGTCTTGCTTTATGGAATAAGCTTAACAGCAGTCCCGGTGCCCTAGGGTTATTGTGAAGACTGAGTGACTTCGCACGGGCAGGGCATTCTGGTCAGTGTTCTGTACTAGGAGAGGCGCTAAAAGCTGGTAATTGATATCATCATTATGCTCCATATCAAAGGCTGTGTGATCTTGTCTGTAGTCGTGGGCACAGAACATTAGGCTTCCTCACAGCTAGAGCATTCGGGAGGTGTGAAGATGGAGGAGACAGGCTGGGGTGTGGTGCTCTGTAATCACTACTCTTACTCCCTGACTGGGGCTACTGCATGCTCCTGGGAGAAGAAAAGGAAACTAGAGACCTATGGTGAAAGCCAGGAGCTTGGGACTAGGTGAATCAGATAAATAAATATCCTGAGCCAATCGTCCCAGTGCTTGGAGCTTTCTATGCCTTCCTCTGTCTTCCTATGAAAGAGAACTTGTGAGTCACCTCCCTCCCTCTTTGACATAGTGTTTTGGGACTGCCCTTTTCCCTCTTTCTGCTGTTAGAGCAACAGCTACTAGGTTGCAGCATGCCCAGCAAATTAGCTCAACATTCTACTGAGAATCTATCTGCTTCTCTCAGTTTGGCTGCTACCTTTTTTGCTCTGGTCATTGTTGTGTCCCATCTGGACCCCTGCTGTGGCCTTCTGAAAGCTCGAAGGTTCTGATCCTTCACAGAGAGTGTGCACAGCAGTTTCTAAAAAAAAAAAATGGTCAGAGAAGCTTCATAAAATAATGGGCAGAGTTCAGAGCAGATTCATCAGTAGTCAGTGCTGAGAACAAGTAGTGCTGAGTGCTCACCTAAGGATGACATCTATAGCACTTTCTCCAGGGGACATTGCAGAGGGGAGTAAGATTGTAAGAGCAAGATGATGGGGCAAGAGAGTTGTGAAATGCTGTCCCCTTGATATGGGGTGGTCGTAGCAAGCATGAACACAGAGCAGCTGTAGGGACCTGAATAAGACCTATGCTCACTCACCCGCAGAGATGGGAGGAGAACTGGTTGGAAAGAAGAAGGGTGTCAGGAGGAGTGGGAATCGGTTAGAGAGGGTAAGGGGTGAACATGATCACATCACATTGTATACATGCTTGAGATTATTAAGAATAAAATAAATTAGTTACAAAGCTAATTTAAAACCGTATCCTAAATGAAACACCAATTCCAAGCTTAAAATTTGCAACGGTTTCTTAAAGTTTAGAATGAGCTAAAAATCTGCCTGTGATTTACAGGGTTCTGTGTGCACCTACTTCCTGCATCACCTCCGAGGCCACATTTCACTTTGGTTCATTCTCTGGACTCTTTGTCACCAAAGACAGCTTCTTTATGATGTTCATGGTACCCTCAGGGAGGTGAGCTGTCACAGTGCCCAGCTCTCACCCTAGACACGCCCTCTCAGGGAGGTGATCATCACAGTGCTTAGTCTCACTCTAGACACGCCTTGTCATCAAGGTTGTCCCTGATCCTGACAGTTGAAATGGCTTTCTTAAACTGCTCTTCCATCTCAACCTCGTATTTATTTTCTTCTTAGCACTTTATCACAGTTTCATTTTCTAAACTTGTTTCATTTTTGTTTTTCTCCATCAGAGTACAACCTCTGTAAATACATTGACTGACTTTTTATGCCTTATTAACAACATAAGTTAATGTACCAAATTCAAGCCTGATTTACCGGTTCAGGAGGTACATAATGTAATATTTATTACTTAAATAGATATGTCAATCTAAAAATGGTTCACATCTTTCAGTCATTAACATTCTGTCTCTGTGACAGTGGGCTTCATGTGTCTAAGGGACGCATGAACTTTACACAAGTCAGCACCTCACTTTACATTTGCACTGACTATTTACGATCCAGATTTTGAGACAGCCGTACAACCACTCTCATTTCCCCTACTTCCTGTGGGAACTGCAATCATACTTTCATGATCCCTTGCTGGTAGACTTACAGTTTAATACGTTGGGGTTATAATAGTGTAATTTAACTTCAGCTACTTTAAAAGGCAAGAAAAAAGTTGATCAAAGGATGTTAAGGCACCTCACAAAACTGGAACTTAGAAAATAACCGGGCTTCTAGGAGAGCTCAACTAGAGATCTGGAAGAGGATAAAAGACCCAATGCCCAGACCACCTTCTCTCTGCTTTCTGGCTTTGCTTTTGCTGTACACTTGCAAACAATCTGTTTTATTCTCAGTGGAACAGCTTCCTTTGAAGTCACGTGGCGTAGTGTGCCAACGATTGTCAATTTAGCTCTAAAGTTCACAATGCTTCAAATCCAGAATCTTTAAATGTTATTTTCTGAGTCTCCAGCATTCTGGTTGGTTCTACTGACATGGGGCTTACCTCTGAAGTCATAGGGCTGGGATCATGTTTTATCATCATGGTTTTAAGAGCAATTGATGGGCAGAGGAAGACAAAAGGCGACCATGGTGGCTCGAAAAGACACCACTCTGAGTGCCACACAGTCTTACACAAACACGTGGTTGGCTCAGCTGAGCACTCAGATGTCAAGATGATCTGTCTTCAGAAACACGGCTGCTTCCTGCTTGTCTGTTCCCATAGCTTACCCAATGCTTGTGACGTTACCTGCCTAAAAGGTGGTCTCTGCCTTGCCTCTAAACTCAGCTTTCTCTCAACTAGCATAGCAGATCCCTCTTTTAGGTAAGCCAGCTGTTTATACAGTCACCGGAGGTCCTCGCTACCCTCTCTTCTCACTGACTGGGGCTCAGGCTCTCTGTCTTTGGGTGGGGAAAATATGATTTCTCTCAGGTGAGGGCATAGACTCAGAGTTGTTAGTTAAAGGGCTTGAGCCCACAAGGCTAGGTAGTGTTAAAACCTATCTTAGAAGCTAGCTTCCTGCTTATATGTGCTGCAATTGACTTTATGAATTTAAGTATCATTATGTTTGAAATTCTGTGATAGTAATAGCTGATAGCTGGGAAATACTGTAGCTCTGGTGCCGGGAATGGAGGAGTGAAAATTCACATCTTTTCTTGGTTAAGAGAATGGTCTGAGCAAATTTAAGGAGGATGCTGGGAAAAGTCCTTCAGTGAAGATAATGGAGAGATGAAAATAATGTGTGTTATATTTCCTTTCCCTCACAAATGAAGAGGAGGGTATAGGCCGAGGGAAGGCTAAAGCTGTGGCCTCCTCCTCTGAGGCCTCCACATAGCCTCCCAAGGGTTTCAGTTGCACTGGGAAGGGAGTGAAAGCTTCAAGCTTTCATTGTCCAATAGTACATCACCGCCACCCAAAGGCACTCTGTGCTCGTCCTGTGGTTGAGTGGAGGATGATAATTCCCCTCACAAGAATTCAGTTTACAGATAACATTTTCAGAAATCTTACATCTCCTTGTTCATGTCTGTGCTCTTCTTGATGCACTAGAATTGAATGCCTTTAGCAGGAGTGTGGTTCCTTCTAAAAGAATGGACAACTGCCCCTGGTTATGCAGTGGTCCAATTAACCTGGCGGGTACCAAAATTCCACTGTACACCAAGCTGCTGAAGTCTTAATGTAATACAGAAAATGTTGCTAAGTTTGTCCACTGGAGAACATCTTCTCATGATTTCCAAACATGTGAGAGAGAGCCCAACCATTGTCAGTCACCAGCTCCTCTACAGCATATAGGCAGGAGGAGGGGTCAATATCCAAGTGACTTTGGTCACTATTTGGTTCAGAGTCTAAACTCTTTAAAATCCAGCATGTTTGAGTACGTCCTTTCTTTATACTTGTAACTTTACCCCATGGGCCACGAATGACACTGAAGCTGTATTCTGGAGAGATCCGAGTTGCTTTGAGCTACTCTTCTTCTAGTGGCATAACAGGAAAACCGTCCTTTAAAAGTGAATTTTAACTACAGTCCAGTAGCTTTAATCCAGTTGGTGCAACCACTATTAACTTCAGAATATTCTCATTAACTCAAATAACGAAAGAAAAAAGAAAAAAAGAGATGTCTCATTCTCATGTTAATTGATATCTCTCTCCATGTTCTTATTCTCCAACCCCCCAAACCAGTAATTTGCTTTATGTAGATGAATCTCAGAATTTATATTTATATAATTTTCAGTGGTATTGAAATATACTTGTCAAATAGAAATCATATGTAGTGATAGTCTGAAATACACATACATGCACTTGATGTAATTACCACATCAAGTTAATTAATACATCTCATCACTTCACAGTTACCTTTTATGTGGTATTCATCTTATCACTGAAACTATGACTCCTCTGACCAACTTATCCCTACTCCCCCACCCCAAGCCTTAGCAGCCAGCATTCTGTTCTTTACCTTCAGGAACTCACTGAAATGTTTTGTCGTCTTTTGGTATCTGGTGTATTTCACTTGGCATAATGTGACATCACTCGCATTGTTATAAATAACAAGATGATTTTGAAAGAAAAATATAACTGAAGTCAACTGTGGTGAAGTTCTTGTGCATGGTGGATTTTGTTTAAAACTATGTTTAAACTCCTGCCTATAATCCCAGCAGGGATGACCTTGGGAGGCAGGGGCAGGAAGATTATCCCAAGTTGAGGTCATTCTGGTTGATGTAATCAATTCCATATAGATATATGTGTATATATGTATGTATATATATATATATATATGACAGATAGGTAGATAAACAAATGAACTAATAAATAGATAAGCACAAAAGCCCACATTAAAACAATAACATGATGTAATAAGATGGCTGAGCAAGCCTGATCTCTAGGAACCATATAGTAAAAGGAGAAAACTGACTCTCTATGTTCTTTTTTATAAAGGATTTATTTATTTATTATGTGTACAGTATTCTGCCTGCATGTATGCCTGCATGCCAGAAGAGGGCACAGATCTCATTACAGATGGTTGTGAGCCACCATGTGGTTTCTGGGAATCGAACTCGGGACCTCTGGAAGAGCAGTCAGTGTGCTTAACCTCTGAGCCATCTCTACAATCCTCTATGTGGTTCTTTTAGATTCGCACACATGCTGTGCTATGGGCAGCCCTCCCACACATGAATAAATAAATGTAATAATGATCTAAAAGAGCAAACATAATAAAAAGATCCCCAAGACTAAGGTTACCCCACTCCCGTGCTGAAGAATAAAGATGAAAAGCTGAGACCTAAGCTGCCCTTCACGTAAGTAGAGGCACTCTAGAGGTGTGTTTCACAGTGGAGGGGGCTGGGACTGACTTTGTATGTTACATTCTTGTTTACCCTCCTCCCACACATACATCGCCAGATTCATAAATTAGGGCACTAAATTCACTGGTTTTAATACATTAAAATCGAATTGTTTAAAAATGTAGTGGTACTGTGTGGGCCTAAAGTTTAGAATCCAGGAATTAGAGCTTTACAGTATAAAATTTTAACTTAAACAAGACTGTGGGAGTCCAGTTTACCTTGTTGCAGAGATTATATTATGTTGACATTTTTAGAACCCTGCGTACATCTTAATGAGGGCTGTGCTCAGTCTAGACGCCTCTTCTGGCGGAGATGCACTGAGTCTTTCACAGCCTGCATTGGGACACTTGGCCGGTTTGTTAATTTCTGTATTGTAGTTGTGAGATGGAAGTAACGTCGAAGCAAGACATTAATGTGCTAACTCATTAACCTGAGTGTGGTCCATTAAGGTGAGCAGAGACAACTCTGAGAATGGACCTAAGTCAGAGTAACGCATCCTGAAGAAGAACTTCCTCGAAGTTGTTAACATAGCTAAAGGGGGAAATGCCTTTCAGATGTCAGCATGGGAGTAAGGAAAAAAAGGAATTCTCCAAGTCCAAGGCCTCGGTGCAGTTCCTGCATCACCCAGAGAGGTGGCCAGGGGCCAAGGACATTAGAGTCAGATGCTACAGGCCTGATACTTTCAAACATCTGAGTTTTGGAGCCAGCTCCCCAGGTCTGATTGTGACCTCACCAAGCAGCCTTCTTCCTAATTATAAATTTGGCTTCCTGGAACAGTTTTACCCAACAGGGAGTTGCAATGCTGGCCAGATCATTTTGGAATCTTGGCAGATACATTTCTTTTATAAATAATTGGTTTGTAGGCTACTTCCTGTTCTGAAGGGGTTTTTATTTATGCATCTCTGGTGGGTCCATCATCCTTGCTAGATCCCTTAATTTTGACAGCTATCATCACATAGCTGTCCTGGTGACTTCATAGCTCCCTATTAGAGTTGGATGATTTTTACTTTCATTCTATGTGTGTATGTATGTAATTGTATATATATATGTATGTATGTATGTATACACACACACACACACACATATTGACCCAGGCTGGTCTTCGGCATCCCTCTGCTTCAGCATCCCAGTTGCTGAGATGACAGGTATGTTAGTCACAGGAATATTTGAACCAGATTCCAGTGGTTTCATCTTCGTATTTTTCTTTGTTTGAAGCTTGATTTTTTTTGAAAGAGGCAGAATCTTGTTATCTTGTTATGTAAGCCAAGCTATCCCCCCGCTTCAGCTTCCTGAATGTGGGCTTACAAGTATGTGCCACCATGTCTGATCATCTTCATTTGTGTCTTTTTCAAATACTTGATTTAATTTTGGTCTATGTTACTCTCCTGAAATGAATACCTGATGTGATACTTTTATTGTGGGTCTCAGTGAACATTCTGATGAAAAGAAAAAGCTTGGTGTTTCTGATCAAGAACTATGGGCACATATTAGGTTATCCTTTGCAATTTAGTCAAAGGGACTAGCTCAAAAGCAGGAAAAGATCTTATTGTAGCATTATTTATAATATAAAAAAAATCTTGCACCACTAAGAGCTCTCAAAGCACATCTAAATAAGTCTTGGCATTTTTCCTAGGTTATTATATAGCTATAAATTAGTTACGAAAATTATATAGCAATGTGGAAACATGAGAGAATGTTTACAAAGTGTTACTTTTAAAGCAGAAAATAGAGAATTCTTGTGTTATTTCTATCACAACTTATGGGAGATCAACATACAATCTTAGTGATCTATAGACCATATAGAACTGTGCAGAAACACTGTCGTGGGAACGCTCATGTACTTGAGTACCTTGCCTTTCCAAGAAAATGTTAATGGTACACAACGTCAGGTTTCGTTATCGCATGTCCACCCAAGCATAGAGGAAATATGAATGTATCTATCCTTCCTAGTCCACATCCCACTTGGCCCCTCCTCTCCCACTGGTCCTCTTCTTGCACGGTAGTGTCCCCATTATGTTCACGTCTTTTTTTTTCCCATCATTATTTTTCTGATGAACATTTGTCATATATCAGTTAACATAGTGACTTCTCTTCCATGTTATAATATTAAATGCAATTATTGTGTTTTGCAATAAAAGCAGTGAAGGGTAATTCTAAGACAGACAGAACACCACCTTTTCAGCCTAATGCTTTCTTTATATTGTCTGGCTGTGACAGTATTCTAGGATAAACACCTAGTTCTTACCGCTTCCAAAGTCGTTGGCACTGTACTTTACATATTAAGTGCTGTAGGAATTCCTATAGCCAGTAGCCTTTAAGTTACCCGCCCACTTGGGCGTGGCCTCTTATACTATATTTGCTGATGTAAAGTGCACAGTCACTCTCTCTTCCTGCTGCGGGATACAGTTCGCTGTTTCCTGTTGGAGCAGAGGACTGTGATCTGTGAGTCTACCCCTAAATAAATAACCCTTTATTATACTCAATTCTGAGCTAGTGTGGGATTTCTTTTTAACATCCATCTTCAATTAAGATTTTCTAAATTTGTGGTAAATCTTTTAAGAGCTTTCTTTGGTTAAAGCACAGGATTGTTTCTTGTTTCAGGTGTACTGGCTTGAGGCCAGGATTCAAGGCTCTCACCTGTAGGGGCATTTCATTTGTATTTTAATAAGTAAAGTTTGCCTAAGGATAGAAAAGTAAAACAGCCACACTGTAAGGCCAGCCTTACAGATCAGACAGCAATGACACACACCTTTAATTCCAGTAGCTACACTAGCTGCCAAAGAAACCAGGCAGTAGTTGTGCATGCCTTTATCCCAGAACTAGAAAGGATTATAAAATGGGAGGAGACAGCTCTCATTCCCAGTCTCATTCTGAGGTTTCCTGGAGGCAGGATCATCATTTTTAGACGGAGGTCAAGGTAAGAGCCAGTGGCTGGCTGCTTTGCTTCTCTGGTCTTCAGCTGAACCCAATATCTGTCTCTTCATTTTTATTAATTGAGCTTCACTCTCCATCACCTTGCCAAAGATCTTTAACTCCTGTTAATGTCCTCAGGTGTCACATGACCTCCTCAGACTATGGTATCTAAAACCTCTTTAACACTATATTGGTATTTGAAAATAAAATTTTAATTTGGATTTACTTATCTAAATTCTATACATTTCCTGAGAACATATTTGATGTATGAAACTAATTTTGATTTTTTTCTAACTATGGTAAGATTAAGAGCTATTTTTAACAATTTATCGTGTGCTTCAGAGTGTGGAGAGATTTAATTTTTGGCATGTTTCCATGGAGTTTCTCATGTTTAAGCATTTGCATTATTCTAGAGTTCTAATCCCATAGTTGTCAATGTGGAGGGTGCACCAAAATCTCCTTGAGGGCTTGTGCAAAAACAAGATGGTAGGCTCCTCCCACAGTCATTCACTCTGGAAATCAGGAGTTTGACCGGAGAGTCTGCATTCTCATCAGTTCCAGTTAATGGCAGTTGCGCTTGGCCAAAGAGCACACTTTGAGAATTACTGATCTGTAGAAATGTAAATAGAAATGTAAGAATGGATGTAAAAGAACAAGGGTATGGTACATTTGTGGCAGTGCTAGAATTGTGAAGGGTTGGAAGCCATTGGAATGACTGTCAAGAGTTTGTAGAGTTGTGTGATTGCAGCAGGGGAGGGTGCTCTCTCCGAAGAATTAAGTCTACATGTGACAACAGCTCTGTGACTTAGTGGAAATGAGGAACCCATCTTATGACTTAAATTGAACATATTTAACAATTTTATTTCACTTACAAAGCAGCTTTTGAAAGAGGAGACTGCCTTCAGCTATGCTCCTTACGGGCTCTGCACTTGTTGAGTTAATTGGAGCGGAGCAGACAGGGAAGGCAGACTCCATGGGGAGTCTACCTGAGGTCAGGGGCGATGGTGTCCCCAATAAATTTCTAACAAATGTGCATTTTTTTCTCAACAAGGACTCATGATCTCAAGGTCATAAGTCAAAGTCTTTGTCTGTATAAAGCTTTTGGACTTTCGTAAAGAGCCAGAATTTAACAACGCATGCCATCAAGATGAAGAAACAATTATAAATTTGTGTGACCTTTATGATAACTGGAATTTAAATATTTACTGAGCTTCTCTTTTACCTATCAAAACAAAGGCTAATTGTGAATTCATTGTGTTACCTTCAAAAGCTCCAAATGTACCCAAAGGCAGGCTCCTGTTATTAAAGTTGATGATTCCCTGCCTCAATTTAGATCAAGGGCAACTTAAATTATTTGGGGTTTATAATATTTTAACTCTATACTGATTACAAGAGAGTTTCTGTGGATCTATCTTCCCTTATCCTCTCTCTCTTAACCTTCTTAGTTTCCTCTTCCCCATCTCTTGTGTTGGGAATTGAATCCACAACCGCAAACATGCTAGGAAAGTCTTTTATTACTGAGCCACATCCTCAGCCTGGAACTGTGCTCCCTCACTTCTCCCTGTACTTCAGATCCCCCTCTGGAAGACGATCACAATACTAAGGAGTGGGTATGGGGATCACCTCAGGGCATAAGCAGAATTATGTTCAGAATATAACAATCCCCATCACACCCAGACATCCTTGATTGGAGTGAGAGACATGCAAGTTACAAAAGAAAAGATACTCAAACTGCTCTGAATAGACTTTATGGTATATTAACTTATTCCAGAAGAGGCCTTAGAAAAAGCCTCTTCCCTGCAGATAGGGCTCCAGTAACAAAGCTAAGCAATGATTCTGCTCAAGGCTAGCTTGGTAAACCAGGGAATTTATTGGGGCTACTTCTAGGAATGTGGTTGAGGGACTGCTTAACAGGAGCTTTGTATAACCCTGGAAACCCCTACTGTAGCAAAGGTAACAATGGCCAGGCTGCATGGGTGGAGCCCCGCTTCAGAAAAGTTTCTGTCCCCAGTACATGCCGTGACTGTATGCAGCTGGGGTAGCTTACGACTGGAGAGCAGAAGCGCAAGGCTGGGCTCTGGAGGGGAGGAGTCAGCACCTTCCCCAGTCTTCTTTCTGTCAGCAATAGGAACAGGACAAAGCTTGTGGAGATCTCTTGTGGGTTATCATGGCAGATCTGATCAGGATGGAAATGTCTGTTATGCCCAAAGGACAATGATTCACGTCCTTCATTGTTAGCCTAGAGCTGGCAGGGGAAGACTATGCTGGTGACCGCTCTCACCTTGGGAAAAGGAGGGTCTTAGTTAATAAGTCACTACCCATCGGGGGTTTCCCCTGAATAATACCTTCACTTTTATTTTCACATGATGTATTTATTTAGTAATACTTATGGGATTAAATGTCATTAAAAACAATGCATTTCCTTTCTAAGAAAGAGGTTAACTAACAAGTTAATTTTCTTTAAAAAACACAAAATAATTAAATGATGAAATGAAAAGTAGGAAAATAAAATTATTTTATATGAAAATATTCTTTTTACAACTGAAATTTATCCATTTTTATTCTCAGTAAGAATTCAAAGTCCTATTAATATATAATTATTGGTTTCAATTGTCAACGGCAAACTCTAATCTGACCTTGTTCTAAGATAGTTGCCTTTTGTTCCATTTTCATAAAATGATTTTAAATTCTTGAGGGTTTTAATTTTGTGAAGCAAGTGCTCCAATCTGAAGCAGCTGCCTGGAATAACCAATTTGGTAGAAGCAAGTTATATTTCATTTTTTTGGTATTGTATTTATTCACAGAATTAATCTGTTAAAACCTACATTGTTATTTTATAATTAAAACAGTTTATGTAGCAATTTATTAAGCTATGAAAAAATTGCATTGTTTGCTCTGCTAATGAGCTACATGTCCATCAAGTTTCCTCCTGGGTTAAAATTTAAGATGAGTTATAAAATCAGTTTTCCTCAACTGAGAAATAGTGACACTGGCTACATCAACCACTGCAGGACAGGCTTCATGTTCAGGATCAACATATTATGGACTTCACATCATGTGGGTGTGGGTGTGGGTATGTTTGCCTAATTTTATTTGATTATTGGTTGTGTGTTTTCTTTTTGGGTGTGGTTTTATTTTGTTCTCTTATTTTGGGGAGCTTGTTGTTATATTGGGTTTTTGCTTGTCTATTGAGAAAGAACTTACAGTTTGTCGGGTCGGGGAAGAGTGGATTCGGAAGGACTTAGAAGAGGGAAAGAGTATGATCAAAATATACTTAAATTAAAAGTTTGCTTTAAATAATATAACAATAAAAAAGAAAAAAACCTGAGAAGATTTTAAAAAGTTGAGAACGAGTTAGAGAATCTGAAGTTAGGACTTATCCTGAAGTAGCAAGCTGTTCATTCTCTTTCCAGGCAGCAAAGGCAACACCACGTACCTGGGAAGCCCAGCCAGTAAAGACGTTGATTGGACAGATAGTTATGGAGTGACTGGAAGCTGGGAGAGGCTGCATGCAGACTGTGGGACTTGTAAATACAACATTTCAGGATTCTGTTTGAAATTCAAATCCTGGATCTCTCGTTTAGAATTCTACACAGACAGTGAGGAGACTCTTCTGCAGTGGACTGTGGACCACACACCAAGAAAACATGCTAGGGCGCACTGGCAGGTGTGTCCTGCTGGCAGACTTTGGGTACAATAGTTGTTGCAGCCCAAAGTCTACCTTCCATTCTTCTTCTGCCTGGAGCTTAGAAAACAACAAGAAAACCTGATAGGAGAGGAAATCAGACTTCCTGCAGAGAGAGAGAGAGAGAGAGAGAGAGAGAGAGAGAGAGAGAGAGAGAGACTGAGACTAGGCCTGGCATGGGCTTTTGAAACTTCAAACAATCCACCAACTAGGAACCAAACATTAAGACATTTGATCCTTTGTGGACCGTCCTCATTCAAATCACCATGGTGACATTGTGAGATAAAGAAGAGAGAAGGTGGAAGATGGACTAAGAGATGCCAATCTTAAAATAGAGGGCCTATCTGGGGTTCTCGGGACTGACCAAATTTAGCCACAATTGTCCTTAAAAGAAAAGAAGGAAAGAGGGGAGGAAATTAAAGTGAAGCTATATCAGAAAGACTCGACCTGACATCATTAGCATTGAAGATGAAGGAAGAAGTCACCAGCCAAGGAGTGGTGGCACTTTAGGAACTGGGAAAACTCAAAGATACATTCATACCTGGAACCTCCAAACAGGAATGTAGAAATATTTTAACCCACCATGACCCTTACCAGACTTTATTTCCTGATAGAAGACTGTCAGAGAAAGAACCTACATTGCTCTAAGCCACACGCTTTGAGCAATTTGCTGTAGTGACCATAGAAACCAGTTCTCTAAGTGGGGGTTTTTAGAGTTATAAGATGTGATATAAAACAATACCTTTTTCATGGGAATCAAAGTTATTCTGGAGGAAAAGCTTGGGAGACACCCAGAAATATACAGAAGCCTAGCGGTGCCCATCCATTTCCCTGTGTCTGCTAAGAATGTTTGTTCCAAGGTGTTTTCCAGTACCAGCCACTCCTCTCTCTTCCTGTCTCATCTCTCTCAGCCATGCTGGGTGCTCATCCCACCCCACCCATCCCTCTCCTGTCTGCCTGTGGTTCTGAGTCTCTTCTGCCTCACCCATGGTGGCTTTTTACAGAATCCATGGTGGTGTTTCTGCAGGGGCATGGCATGTGAAATTCTGTGTCAGTCCTTCCTCCCAGGAAAACCCAGGTTAAGTCCACCCTCACTAGATATAGGCAGAAAGGTATTTGAAAAACCATCATTTTAATTTTCTTATTTCCTTTAATAACCTTCCAGGGTTTGTTTAGGTTACTTAGGAAAGTAGGTTTTACATTTTTAGACCTTGGGACAGTTTCACAGACTGTGGAGTATTATTTCTAGAGTTGATTTCAGGAGGTTTTACTTTTTATTTTTAAAGTCCAGACGCTCTCTTCCTGGAGGAAGGCTCATGCAGCAATGGTGGTTCATCCTGCATCTCCCTCTGCTCTCATCCTTTGCACACTGAATGCTAGTGTGTTGGGGAGATTGTTGGTTTGCTGTTACAAGCTGGTGATCTTCCCCTGGGAACTCTTTGCTTCCTGGTTGCACTCCCTCACTGTCCTTTGTCCCCATGACTTCTCCTGAGAAGGGACCCCTGTCTAGGTGGGCCACCTGCTTACCAAAATGGTGATTTAGTTAAGTGGAATTAGCACAAGATCTTCCCGAAGGTTTGCCAATCAGCAGAAGTGCTGAGATACAGTATCCCCTGGGAAGCGTGTCTCTGCATTAAGGGCCAGAACTGAAGCTGCTGGAGATAGGTGGACGGGCATCAAGGTCACCAACTGGCAGGCTGACCCTTGCTGTGAAAGTCAGACCACCCATTTCTACTTGATGCTGCCAGGCTTATTTTCCTGCCTTCTAGGAAACTCTATCACAGAACCTGCTATGGAGCCTACAGTTCTTTACTCTTTTTCTTCAATGAGGCTCCAGCCCCAGGGGTTACTGTGAAAAACAGTGTTGCTGAGCTGAAGAAATGTATGACCCGCTCTAAAGGGCAGCTGTAGCCCTGTGTGTGTACTCGTCTTGGTCTGTGTTGGCTGCTCAATCTTGCCCCCCCCCCCCCAAACTTGGGCAATCAGCGAGAGAACCAGCAAATCATATCCGTAGAGCAAAAGAGATCAGAATTCCCAGAGGGGCTGAAAAAAATCCATGCAGCTTCACCATCAAGACTAAGAGTTCAGGCTGATTTCTTGCCTGGGAAGAGATCAGAACTTCTAGAGATCATTCACCACTCTTCAGAAACGGTCCGGAGGAAAGAGAAGACTTACAACAAGCCTCCTACCTGCTTTGATATTGTAGCCTCCTGGATTACTAGGGCCACGGTCCCATTCCCAGCAGCCCGGCCGATGCTCTTTTCCTACTTCCTGTCCTGTCTGTCTGTTCTTTCAGTTTCCAGCATTCAGTCAATTGCAGGTCAGGTGCCCTTTATACATTTATGAAGCAGGAGGATGGATGAACCTGAGGCTTGAAACAGTTCACTGCCTGGAAGTTGCATCTGCAGGAGGGAGGACAGGGAGGAGCAAGGCCAGAGGAAAGGGAGGAGCTTACAGTATTTCTCCTGGGAGACATACCAGCATGGAAGTTTCCTTTGCACAAAGAACATCTAAGCAATTGCCAGGCCCCTTATTGCTGTAATCAGTGACTTATGTAACCAGCCTCTCAGCCATCTGGGCTGATGTTTGCAGTTGTGCACACTGACGGCTTGTTCCAGGGAGTATGCTCTACACACCACAGAATACAGGATATCATCGAGAGGGCTGAAAGATCTTAGAAAAGAGGTTTCCTTTCCTAATTTAGGTGGAGAATCTGGGCTACAGATGTTCCATCCTATTCTTTCTTAGAGGTCAACTCGAGCTTAGGTCCCTCCTCAGGACTAGCCAGAGAGAATCAGACTACAGACTTTGGAAGTGATGCCCACTTGATCCTATACCTACCCCTTTCAACAAGTCGTTAAAACTACTATCTTTTGCTGGCCCCAGATTTGGGTTCATTTAAAGGTTTTTTTTTTTCTCTCTAACCACACAAAAGCAATTTGTCTTCTTTTTGGAGAATCTTGAAATGCAAGGATATAAATCAAAAATTCAAAAAAGTTTTAAAATTGCAAGTAAAAATATAGTTGCACGTAGCCCAAACTTTGGCTCAACTAGGCGAGAGTTGGAATTCCAGCTATGTGACCTTGAACAAGTTTGTCACATCATCTACATCTACTCTTTTATTTAGTTACTCTCTCACAAGTGCTTGTTAGCCACCTTTCCCGTGCTGGAAATTGGGTAGTTCAGGTCTCAATGAACTTACATCTGAACAGAATTCTCACCCTGTGCAAGATGACAAAAACACCATGAAGTGTTATGCTCAGTCCGTGAGTACCCCAAAAGACCACCAGGAAGACCGACTCACCAAAATGCAAAAGCAAGGTTTATTGTGTGCACATTACAAGCCTGCAGAGACCTCATCAATGTAGCAGCAAGAAGAGGTGCCCCACCCTTCTAGAGGGCACTATTTAAAGGTAAAAACCAGAAAAGTTACAGTAGCAGCATGTGGGATGACAGGTTCGATCCTGATTGGATGACTTTTGTCTAGGGGTGTCCTGGTGAAAAGAGAAGTGTGCTGGCAGGTGATGCTATCTACAATGGTTGGAATGTTAGGAATTACCTTTGCACCTGTTCCTGGGTGGTGCCTGGGTAGTCTTAGTTTGTGGTCTTCCTCAGAAGTAGGTATTACCTTAGGGTAAACTACAGAGACTCAGGCCTCTATTGAGCTTGTCATGGCTGGGTCCTCCAGAAGGAAATCCTCAGGGACAAGGCAAACGTAACAGAACTGAACAGTCTTCTCTGGCAAGGGGGAGGGGGGGTCTGAGGCTTAAAAAACGCAAAGGAAGGAAATGAGCAGAACGTGTGGAAGCATTTAAAGTGGAATAAGAAATATGAGCCGTTGTCCTGGAGCAGAACATTAAGACTGGCTGAGCACAAAGGTCAGAGGAACATGCTGGAAATAGAGGCTGGGAAGGCAGGGAGCTGATAACACTGGGAATTAAAGGCATAGCAGCATTAGCACTAGACCATTTAAAAAAGTTAAAATCCAGTTTTCTTGTTTTCAAATGGTGGTGTGGGGATGATAACAAAGAAGTTATTCTGGAATGGAGGAAAGCATGGAAGAGAGGAAAGGCTCAAGTAGGAATTGCCTTCTGTCTCATGGAGCAGACAGATTGTCTCTCTTCAGGACTAGCTTACTCCCTGGCTCTTCCGTGTTCTCTGCCCAGCATCTCAGCCAAGCAGAGTTTTTCTCTCCTCCTCCAATTGTCCTCAGTGTTCTGCTGAGACTCTGTATCTCCCGACAAGCCAATGAATTATTAAAAATAGTTTGTTTTCCAAGAGATGGTTTTTCATCTCTGCAGATGTCCATAGGGTATAAGAAGCAAGGCTGATGCCCATAGATTACTAAGTTCTTGGGTCCAAATAAAATGATAGCAGCCTTAAACTTACATCCCCCTGCCTCTGAGCAAGTGGAGAGAGTAGGTTTGCAGCCTACCTGTTCAGTAACTCACAATGAGTCAAAGCCTGCACTGTGTCCCCAGTCTGGCCCCTCTGGCAGTTGCTGTGAAAACTCTACTCTTCATCCTTGGCCGGAATCATGCAGTGAGGCCAGGGTGTTTTCTCCAGAGACCCAGGTCATCTATACACTCATTCAAGGTGGAGCCACGACAAGCGCTAGAGAGGGACTGAGTTCATACCTTTAACTTCATAGAGACATAGACCATTGCCCTAATGCCTCATTCAACCCACAAGTCTCTGCGTCCATCTGCTTCTGGTTTTTTATTTGTTTTAAATTTTCTGCCTACTGATGGGGAGGATAGAAAATATAATACAGAAGAGGCTAGGTCTTCAAGTACCTCTAGAGATCACTAAAATCCTGGTGTTAATTCGTGAGTCTTTAATTCTTTACTTCCTAAGTGGGGTGCTGGCAGGGCAACTGGATTTCTTATTCTTCTTAATTGAGCATTTTAAAATTAAAATAAAAGTGGATCATTTCCTCCCATTCCATTTCTTCCTTTAACTCCTCAATGTTCCCACATCTTGTTATTGTCACACACACACACACACACACACACACACACACACACACACACACACAGCCTAATGAATCTGTTCAGCATTGCTTGCATGTACACTATTTTAGGGATGGCCATTATTAGTATTGGGTAGGCAATTACAGGGCTCATTCCTGGGGAAAGACTATTTTTTTTTGTCTAGGAGTAAGGCCCCAAGAGATTCCCACCTTCCATGTTACCATAGCTATTGATATTGTCAGTGTCCAAGTCTTGTTTAGGCAGACATACTATTGAGTGAAACTTCTATGCAATTGCTAGGTGATACAATCTCAGGGCAGATTTTCCCCTCTTCTGAGATTTTCCATGAGCCTTAGGTATAGAAGTTGTGTGTGTGTGTGTATGAATTAGGGCTGGGAAACCCAGGATCAGTTTTTCTCTGCATTTTGACTTGGTGCCGGAGAATTGTTTGTAATCTGTCAATCATGTTTTAAATAAATGCTGATTGGCCAGGCAGGAAGAATAGGTGGGAAAACCAGACAGGAAGTAGAAATGATGTAATGAGAGCAAGAGAATTCTGGGAAGGAAGAAGTTGATTCCTCCCACTCCTGCTTAGATCACCGAAGCAGCAGGATGTGATCTGCCCCACTGAAAAAAGGTACTGAGCCCCATGGCTAATATAGATCAGAATAATGGATTAATATAAGCTACAAGAGCTAATAAGTAGCCTGACCTAATGGGCCAATCAGCTTTATAACTTATAGAGATTTCTGTGTGATTTTTTTGGGCGGCTGGCCAGATGTGGGGAACCAGGCAGGACAGAAACCCCAACAAGCAGGCCCCATTCATGTTGCATTGACTAGTTGTGGTTTTCTATAATGGTCTCTGTTGCATGGAGAAGTTTCTTTAGTGAGTGTTAGGAACTATGGTATAAGGCTGAGTATTTAGAATGCAGTTAGAAATTGCTATCCTGGTTCTCACAGTGGCTACATTATTTCACAATCTCAACAAGAGCAAGTGAGAATGTCAGTCCTCCAACATCCTCATCAACACTTTCTGCTGTCAATTTTGTGATTGAAATTTTAGGCATTTGAGTCATGCACACCAAAATATCACGTTTCTTTTAAAAATTGAAATCTAATTCACAAACCATAAATTCACCCTGAAAAGCACACTATTCGGTGGCTTTTACTATATTCCAAAGCCATAATCTCAATTTGGGACATTGACGCCCACTAGAAAGAAGTTGCACCAGCAGTTTCTCCCGGTTCTCACCACCCCCAGTTCCTAATCTAGAGATTCCCATGGGTTAGTCTTTCCTGGACGTATTTATAAGTGTGCATATGTACCTTTTGTGACTGACTGCTCAGTGCACAGGTTTTCAAGGTTCATCTTTGTTGTTTCATTCACTGTTATGACCAAATAATACAATAAAAATCTGTTTTTGGTTTTTAATGCTCTATAAAATTACAGCAAACACTGAGTTAGAAAATACAGCATCATTATTTTGGGGGAAAATATGTCTGTGTTATAAGTTGATTATTAGTTGCTCTTCACAGATTCGTGTGTTTAAACACTTGCTCCCCAACTGATGGAGCTGTTTGAAAGACTTTAGAACCTTTAGAAGGTGGAGCTTTGCTGGAAGAAGTGGATCACTAAGAGGCAGGTCCTGAGGTTTTATAGCCATCCGCACTTCCTGTTCATTTTCTGTTTCTTAACTGTAGACACAGTGTGATGAGTCTCTTCTTCCTTCATCCTTCCCTCCCATGATGAAGTGCATCTCTTCAAACCATAAAGCAATCTTGAAACCAACCAAATCCCACCTCTCATCAGAAATATAGTCACAGCAAGACAGTACACAGAAAGAGTAATCAATCTAGCACATGAAAACCATGCCTCACAAGGTAATAATCTTAGAGTCTGTAAATGGCTCATCCTGGTAGAGTCTGTTTTACTACTTATACAAAAAAGAAAATTATGTTAAGAGGTATTACATGACTTGACTGAGATGACTCCACTAACAGGTGCCAGAACTAGGGTTCATGACCTATTCAGCTGACCTTTGAAAACAGCTTGTGCTACCTTGTGTTGTTCACTAGCCATCACTGTATAGGGCCAGAAGAAGAAGGTCATGTATCACCTTTTCCACTATTACCTGGAAGTGTGTACATTGGGGGACTCAGATTCTTCACTGTTCTGCACAAGTCAATGGATGACCAAGAAAGTGACATGAATATTGATAAGTAAAGTATCGAGAGTAGGTAGATTTATAAATATGTAATCTTTCAATGATGAAGACCAACTTTTTATCATTTTGCTTTTTAAATGTAGTATCTCAGTTATCTCAGGTTGGCACGGAATTCATCAGGTAGCTGAGGATGCCTTTTAACTTCTGATCCTACTATGTGCTGAAATTACAGGCAAGCACTATAATGTCTGTGCTTCACTCTGATTTAATTGAGTGTGTGTGCATGTGTGTGTATGCACATGTACATGTGTGTGTGTGCACATATGCCAGAAATATGCATGCACCAAATTTAGGAATATTTTCTGCACACATCTCTTCTTCAGGAACTCAAGAGATAGAAACATTGGTATTTATGATAGCACCATGGACCTGTAAGGCTCTTGAATTTTTGCTCAGTATTAGATCTGTTCTTCTGATTAGACGTTTTCCAGTCATTTGTCTTTTAAGTTTATTGACCTTTTCCTCCAAATCTCCATTTTGATATTGAACCTATCACTGAGTTTTAAATTTTCAGATACTGACAATATATTTTTAGTTCCAAACTTTCTATTTAAAAACAATTTTTCCTCTGCTGAGATTGGCTACCTTTGCATTCATTACATAATGCTTTCCTTGACCTCTTGGGGGTAGTGTAATAGCTAAGCTGTTCTTGTGTCTTTATCTGGTTATCTCAAAATCTGAATCATCTCAGTGTGGTATCTGGTCACTGCCTTAACTCTTGAGAACTGATCATATTTTCTTTACTCATTTTATTTTGAATAATGTGAACTCTGATTCAAACTCTTAACTATCTTGTTTGGGTCTCTGTACACCAGCTACTTGCATGTTGAGGCAATAGTTTATATCAGGATTTTGTCCATAACAACTTAAAACCTTTATTTTTCTCTAGGTTCCTCATATTTCATATTTTATGTAAATGTTGTATGGGAATGAGCTTGGACCTTTGTTGTCCATAAATAGACGGGTATCTCCTCCTGGTTTCTCTGGGTTCTAATCATCTCTTTCCATTTTATCTGGCCAGAAGGGTGGGGATATCCATTTTCTGTTCTGCTTTTGCAGTACACTTCATTGTGATTGAGAAGGAAGAATACACAAGAAGGAGAATGCCACTCATTGCACAAGAAGGGGATTTCACTCAGATTCTTTGCATAGCCCGGCTTTCTGATTTTACTTCTAAGAGACAGACTTCCCCTTGGAACTTTTAGAACCTTTGACAACCATCACTACACAGTGGACCTCTGGAAGATGGGGGAAAAAAAGAACTCAGAATATAGGCACTGTTGGAGGGAGGCCTTTTGTTCTTCCCAGCCACCTGGCTAGCTTACACACAAAATAATCACACAGAAACTGTATTGTTTAAATCACTGCTTGTCCCATTAGCTCTAGCTTCTTATGGGCTAACACTTCCATCTTAATTTAACCCATTTCTATTAATCTGTATATCACCACGAGGTCATGGCCTACCAGCAAAGTTTCAGCATGTCTATCTTTGGTGGCTCCATGGCATCTCCCTCCACCTTCCTTCTCCCAGCATTCATTCAGTCCAGTTTTCTCTACCTACTTAAGTTCTACCCTATCAACAGACCAAGGCAGTTTCTTTATTTATTAACCAATAAGAGCAAAACATAGACAGAAGGACCTCCCACACCAAGGCACTCTCCCATACATATCACCTCCGATCAGGAAAATAGATTTCTTTCAGGGCTTTTGCTCCCAGAACCTGATCCTCAGCTTAGCCTAAACAGATCATCCCTCTCTTAAGTTGTTTCTGTCAGGGTATTTACTACAGAAACTGGAAGAAAAAATAGGGCCGCATATAAAATGCTCAGAAAAGTTAAATACTGTATCATTGTTGGGTATTCATGATTTCTTTTCTGGGTACAGTTATATAGTCTCAGTTATTCATAAGGCAGCCCAGCGGTGAAGGACCAGACTAGGAACATAGTGAGCTGTGCCCTCAAAGACAAAACAGATCTTTTTCCTTTCCATTTTTCCTATGTTTCTCAATTTTCTGGACTTGACATATGAAGAATTGCAACAAAACCTGCCCCTGGTTATAAACCTCTAGCTCTTTCTTTGCATTTTAGCCTCCCTTGCAGTTCCATGCTCCCATGACCTGATTCTGGGCAATGGAAATGCTTTTGGCAATGATTTTAGCTGCTCCTTAAATTTATCAATTTAGGAATCCTACCATTGCTTTCCTTATATGGTAACCTTGGAGACCACCAATGCTAGATGGGTTAGCTACATGGTAGAAAAGAGGTACCCACTCTGTATTGTGCTGTGTGTTGGTGGGAAATAAGCCTCTACTGTGCAGGGTTGTTGTAGACACCAGCATTAGCCACTCAGACTTCCATAACAGTGTGAATACAAATGACCAGTGTACAAGAGTGGAAAACAGAATTTCATACACATTCTGCAAGAACTTAGGAAAAGTTCCGTAAACTTCCTTTGCTTTGGATGCCAAGGGGTCAGAAATACTTTGCAAAAATAAAAAATTACATCAAAGCAGGATCTTTTAATTATGAGACACTAACTTGTCAACTTTTAGAAATAAGCACAGTTGTCAAATGTCCTCATTATTATGGTTAGGAAGCTAATCTAATCCTTTTGGGAAGTCCCAAAGGCAGCCAAGCTGCCAAACAAAGGCTTCTTTGTTGATATTTCTCATCAGCAAATCGATCCGCCCAGCTGCTGTGGCGAACTGGTGATAACAGTGATGCCAAGAACCTCAGGGTTGAGACACTGTAACACCATTTATCAGTTGTAAACATCTGGGCTATGCACTTTGCTTCTGGGACCTCTGGTTTTCACACCTGTAAAAAGTGGCAGGGAGCAGCTGCCGGTGGGTCATGACTTGGGCTGCAATGAAACTGCATCCCCATTTGCACAGCAGCCTTTTTCTGCTGAGATGCAGCTGAGAAACAGTAACTTCATGAGGCAGAGCTGTGGCTTCCCTGGAAATTCTCCAAGACACAGCCTTTTCAGAGGCCTGGCCGCCTTAGCTGGGAGGGGTGTCATGAAGGCATTGCAATGTACAGTTCTGGAAGGTTAATGATGACCATAAGATCAGACAGCTACAACCAGGAGGACAAACAGTAGAGCAGGGCAAACACTGAATTCTACTCTTTTAGATGGTGGTGGATGGCTACTCATTTGTTCCTGGTGGCCCAGACCTGAAATAATTACACAGAAACTGTATTAATTAAATCACTGCTTGGCCAATAGCGTACGCATCTTTCTAGCTAGCTCTTATATCTTACATTAACCCATTTCTATTCATCTGTGCATCATAATGAGACTCATGGTTTACCGGTAAATATCCTGGATCTCTGTCTCCTTCAGCAGCAGCTACATGACATCTCTGACTCTGCCTATTCTCTATATACCTTTTCCAGCCTGGCTGTATTCTGCACTGCTATAGGCCCAAGCTGCTTTTTATTAACCAGTGGTATGCAGAGAGGAATCCCACATCCCTTCCTTTTTTCTGTCTAAATAAAAAGGAATATTTTAACTTTAACATAGTAAAATTAAAGCATTTATCAAGCAAGAATTACAGTTACAACATTTATATCTACTTTATCTTTTATCATAACCAAGGAAAACTATAATTATAACTATCTATTCTTCAACTCCATCAAAGACTCTAGAAGGATATAATATTACCTAAGTAAACAGGAAGTGCATTGTAAACAACTTCCAAAACTCTAGAATTGACAGAGACATCTTGTTGCCTGGACAGTCACACAAAGTTCATCTGCAATATTGGGGCACTCATCTTCTTCCTACAGTCCCATAGTATCCAGAAGACTTTTCCAGAAAGCAGGAAATTTCAAAGACAATTCTGTCTATATTGGCAGTCTGTCAGTCACTTTCTTCTGTATCCTGAAGAATGTCTGGCAGACTCTTTTATGAAGCAGAAATCCTGAAGGACCATCTCACCTTTAGGCAAGTTCAGCAGTCATTTCTCTGTGGGTCCTGCATGTCCAGTTCATACAGCATAACATCAAGCAGTCCAGGCAAGAGAAGTTGTTTTTTGCCCAAATGGCTAACAAACTCCATAAGGAGCCTCTTTAATGTTCATCTTCCTCTTGCAGTAATTGGTGCTGCCAGGAGCAGATGTGTCTCATTGTCATGAGAAGTCCTAAATTCTTAAAACATTTTAAATGCCATTTTCTGTATATCTTTGAAAGAATAGAAGAATACTATCCATCTGAAATATATCTCTGTACATATAGAAAACCTAACTAACATGACTACAGGTTTGGCTATTACAAATGGCTATCTATTAATCTATATTTCTTAATTATACATTTCATTTTTAAATGAGCTGCACAAACACAGTACCTTAAACAAGAGCAGAAATACATGTAACAAAACTGACCTTAAATTTGTTTCAATAGACCAAGGTCCATACCAATGCAAAGTATTCATCTCTATAGCTTATCCCCCTTAAAATATAAACAAACATTTATAAACAATCATTTAGGGAATTTGAACATTGTTGTCTAGACTGCTTCCTGCTGATTGAGGATTCTGTTAATTAGGTCTTCCATGGGGTATCCTGTGTGGTAGGTCCATCTCAGTCAGCAGTCTTGAAACCATCATGAATGTTGGACCATCTAGGTCATTGTTTTAAGAGGTCTTGTTTGATCAAACCATATTAGTCTGGAAAGTATCCACAGGTGCTCATCCTCTGTGAAAACAAAAGTAGAATGTCTTTTCTACTTTTATTAAAGCAAAATATCCTTAGACCCAAATTTGAAGTCAAGATACCTTTAAAATATATATGGTTGGTTTAGCTTAGCAACCCATACAATGAAATGTCTCTTTGTATTTAGCTCATTTGCAGTCAAAAAATTCAAACACAATAAAAACATAATCTAGACTCTCAATGTATATTACATCTTTTTGTGGCTTAGTTTTCTTACTCTATTTTCTTTTCTACTCTATTATATTATAACTGTCTATACTCTTTTTCCTCTCTCTCTCTCTCTCTCTCTCTCTCTCTCTCTCTCTCTCTCGGCTACTTAATTTATCCAACACTGACCCATTTAGAGGTCTTTTTCTGTGAATCTGTCTTTATTGCATATCTGTGATTTTTATCTGACCAGGAGTGCTATTTTTAAATGCTAAGTGGGCATGCCTAAGACCAACTCCAAGGTTCTGCCTGTTGGCTCTGCCTAGTCCAATATGGCAGAGATATGTCTGCTGTCTCTGAGAACCATGCACACTGCCCCATTTTCAGACACATAGTGGGTCTGTGTTGCCGTTAAGCAAGTTGTAGCACTCTGATCACAAACCTCATTTAAATGCTCCATGACCTCCTGAAAGAATCAGAGCCCTTCCTGCTGGTGTGCCAGGAAGCTGCAGTTTTTAAAGAAGATGTGCAGTTTTTACTGCTAAAGCTGAGTCAGAAAACCTTTTAAAGGAGCAACGTCTCTGCTTTCTGCCAGCAAACAGAGCAAGAAACTGTATTAAACTTTGTATTTTTTTGTGTGCACCTAAAATTTGTTTTCAAGCTCTCTTAGGTTTTCAAGTAGATTTAGTTGACCATGTTGGTGCCAATTTGTTGGCAGTGCTGCTCATTGATTCCCAGCTACCCAGACCCAAAATAATTACACAGAAACTGTATTAATTAAATCACTGCTTGGCCAATAGCTTAAGCGTCTTTCTACCTAGCTCTTATATTTTAAATTAACCCATTTCTATTAATCTGTGTATTATCACAAGGCCCATGGTTTACTGGTAAAGTTCCTCATGTTTCCTTACATGGCAGTGATTTGGTGTCTCACAGACTCCACTTATTCTCTCTACTTAACTTTTCCAGTCTGGCTATATTCTGCATTGCTATAGATTCAAGCAGCCTCTTTATTAACCAAAGCAATACAGAGGGGAATAGGAATATGATAAAAAAATGCATGGTCAGATTGTGAAGTCCTTCATGTGGAGCTATTTTGTAGGAAAAGCTGATATTTTCAATGTGAAATAAGCTACTGAGTTAATTTATATGTAAGTGGAACATGTTTGATAAAAAGTTCTGTAGAAGTTGTTATAAAAATCTTAAATGCCTGTTTTCATATGAAAAATAAAATTAATTAGATTAGTAGAAATAGTAGAATCTGCTTTGATCAGCCTTGAACTTGGTGATGCAGGAATGACTTGGGGACGTGAAGGAGAATGTACTCTGTCTGGTGATTTTTGTCCACCCAAAACAGTGATACAGAGGACACCACCTGAATGATTTGGGAATAAGCCAACTTGTGGCTAAAAAAAAAACAACACCCTGCTGAAGCCTTAAGTTGTAGCCATAAGGGTCAGGCAAGCAGCCTGTCACCTGTGACACTGGGATGATGGAGATGAGAAATCCAAAGTCTCTTTAAAAAATCTAACATCCTTTCAAAGGTACAAAGTCTCTTAACTGTGGCTTCTATGAAATAGAAAATAGATTACATAATTTCTTATTCCAAGAATTAGAGCACAGTTCCACATAAAAGTTGTCTTCTGGGGGCATGTATGGCTTTGGGAAATTGTGTTGTATTCATGAATGTCTTGGTTATTTATTTTATTGCTGTGATAAAGGCCATGACCAAATGTAACTTGGGGAGGAAAGTTGCTTGCTTCAACTTATACTTTATAGTCCCTCTTGAAGTGAAGTTAGGATATGAAATCAACAAAGGAACCTGGATCCAGGAACTGAAGCAGATGTTTTGAAAGGGCAATACCTATTGGCTTGCTTCTCTTGACTTGCTCAATTTGCTTTCTAACACACTCCAGAACCACCTGTTTAGGGATGTTACTGCCTGTGCTTGTGGAAGCCAGTGTTGATACTGCCCACAATCTCCTTGTACTTGGTCATAAGATGTTGTCCAGATCAATTCTGGTTATTCTTATAAAGTTAGTGCTTGATGTCTGGGACCCACTCACAATCCTCTGGTCTCCACAGAGCTGTCCAGGAAGCAACAGTTCTCTGTCTCTGCCAACTGAAGAGTTTTCAGCTTGTCTTGCAGGTTTAGGCTGGCTCCACTCTACAGCTGTCTCTGGCCTTATTGGTCACCCCATGCTATTGCCATCGCACTGTTGCCTCCCATGTGTTTGCATCTCTACTGCAACTGAAGCTGCACCTTCACCAACAACTTTTACTATTCTTTCTTCAGGGACTTCAGACCAATCACACAGTGTCAAATCTCACCTGTCCTTCATGACCTCTTTATGCCTTCAAAACCAATACCATCTGGATAACTGTTAAACATTACCAAGTTCAGCATGAGATGCAGCTTTGGCCCTGTCTGGTCCACAGCTCTGTCTGCTAATCTGGAAGAAATAATCCCAGAAGATTTCACATCAGTGGTGGTAGTCTCTTCTATTTTTTTTCCTAGTACTCAATATTGTATGATTTTTTTTTATTGAGAAAAGGAAAATAAAACAAGTTTCCGCCTCCTCCCAGCCTCCCATTTCCCTCCCTCTCCTCCCACTCTTCTCTGCCTCCTCCCACCCTTCTCCCAGTCCCTCCACTCCTCTGCCCCTCCCTCTCCAGTCCAAAGAGCAGTCAGGGTTCCCTGCCCTGTGGTAAGTCCTAGGTCCTCCCCCCTCTGTTCAAATCTAGGAAGGTGAACATCCAAACTGGCTAGGCTCCCACAAAGCCAGCACATTAAGTAGGATCAAAACCCCGTGCCATTGTTCTTGGCGTCTCATCAGCCCTCATTTTTCACCATGTTCAGAGAGTCCAGTTTTATCCCATGCTTTTTCAGTCACAGTCCAGCTGGCCTTGGTGAGCTCCCTATTGATCAGCTCCACTGTCTCAGTGGGTGGGTGCACCCCTCATGGTCCCGACTTCTTTGCTCATGTTTTTCCTCCTTCTGCTTTTCAATGGGACCATGGGAGCTCAGTCCAGTGCTCCAGTGTGGGTCTCTGTCACTATCTCCATCCATCAGCAGATGAAGGTTCTATGGTGATATGCAAGATATTCGTCAGTATTGCTATAGGATAGGGTCATTTCAGGTTCCCTATCCTCAGCTGCCCAAGGAACTAACTGGGGACATCTCCTTGGGCTCCTGGGAGCCACTCGAGGTTCAAGTCTCTCGTCAACCCTAAGGTGGCTCCCTTAACTAAAAATTGTGCTTCCGTGCTCCCCTATCCAACCTTCCTTTATCCCAATCATCCTTTTTCCCCAAGTTCCCCCATCCTCCCCTTCTCCCTTTTCTCTCCCCATCTCCCCTTACCCCCATCCCACCTCACCCCCAAGGTCCCAATTTTCTCCCTGACAATTTTGTCTACTTCCCATAGGCAAGAGGATAACTATATGTTTTTCCTTGGGTTCACCTTCTTACTTAGCTTCTTTAGGATCACCAATTGTAGACTCCGTGACCCTTATTTATGGCTAGAAACCAATTATGAGTGTGTACATCCCATGTTAATCTTTTTGGGTCTGGGTTGCCTCACTCAGTATAGTGTTTTCTATTTCCATCCATTTGCATGCAAAATTTGAGAAGTCATTGTTTTTCCCCACAGCGTAGTACTCGAATGTCTATATATTCCACACTTTCTTCATCCATTCTTCCATTGAAGGGCATCTAGGTTGTTTTCAGGTTCTGGCTATTACAAATAATACTGCTGTAAACATAGTTGAACAAATGCTCTTGTCACATGATAGGACATCTCTAGGGTATATTCCCAGGAGTGGTATTGCTGGGTCCAGGGGTAGGTTGATCCCGAATTTCCTGAGAAACCGAAACACTGATTTCCAAAGTGGTTGCACAAGATTGCATTCCCACCAGCAATGGATGAGGGTATCCCTTGGTCCACAGCCTCTCCAGCAAAGGCTATCATTGGAGTTTTTTATTTTAGCCATTCTGACAGGTGTAAGATGATATCTCAAAGTTGTTTTGATTTGCATTTTCCTGGTCGCTAAGGAGGTTGAGCATGACCTTAAGTGTCTTTTGGCCATTTGAACTTCTTCTGTTGAGAATTCTCTGTTCAGTTCAGTGCCCCATTGTTTAATTGGGTTAATTAGCATTTTAAAGTCTAGTTTCCTCAGTTCTCTATATATTTTGGAGATCAGACCTTTGTCTGTTGCGGGGTTGGTGAAGATCTTCTCCCAGTCAGTAGGTTGCCTTTTTGTCTTGGTGGCAGTGTCCTTTGCTTTACAGAAGCGTCTCAGTTTTAGTAGGTCCCATTTAATCAATGTTGCCCTTAATGTCTGTGCTTCTGGGATTACACATAGGAAGCGATCTCTTGTGCCCATCTGTTGTAGGGTACTTCCCACTTTCTCTTCTATCAAGTTCAATGTGTTCTGACTGATATTGAGGTCTTTAATCCATTTAGACTTGAGTTTTGTGCATGGTGATAGATATGGGTCTATTTTCATTCTGCTACAGGTTGACATCCAGTTATGCCATCACCATTTGTTGAAGATGCTTTCTTTCTTCCATTGTATACTTTTAGCTCCTTTATCGAAAATGAGGTGTTCATAGGTTTGTGGGGTAAAATTCGGGTCTTCTATACTGTAGCGGCGTAAACGAATGCAGACAGTTTGTAAAGATATATATAGTTTTAATGTAGAAATAGACTTACAGAACCACCGTTCCCGCAGAGACCAGGAAAGTAGAAGCGGAGAGCTCGGAGCACGCTCGCCAAATTTATAGGCAGACATTAGCCCGAGGCGAACACGCCCCGTAAGGGGCGTGACTTATCCCTACATCTCCCCTTTTTGTCTAAATAAGACAGAACTAAACCAAATACAACTACATACAATAACAACAAATAATAAATATAACAAACAATATTGAGAACAAAAGCTTTGCTAAACATTCTATCTCAAGGAGTCCAAATAATGTAAAGAGTAACTACAATTATATAATCTTCAACTCAGTCAAAGATCTGAGAAGGGAATAAACACTACTCAACAAACGAGATATATCCAAAATGTGCAACAATTGACAGAGACAACTGACTACCTGGGCAATCACCCAAAGTCTCGTTTGCAATGTTGAGTCAACCAATTTTGGCTAAGGCCTAACATAACTGACATACCATTATTAAAGGCAAGGAACTTTTCAAAACTATCTTACCCTGTCTTGGCAGGATATGACAGTCCTGTTTTATCCATTGATGCACGCTCTGTATCTGTGTCAGTGGTTGAAGTATGGGCATTTCTTTGCCCAAAGGCCAGTTCTGCAGAATAGAAAGGCTCCAGGTGGAGTGTCTTTGGTGCTCAACATTCTCTCGGGAATAGAGCGGTGTTGCCAGGAGCAATTGTGTCTCACTATCACGAAACTCTGAGTTAGATTAAAGGCCATTTTCTACAGCTCTTTGAAGAGGTTGAAGATTATCTATCTATACTGAGTATAATCTCTATATATCTAAAGAACCTGATTAGTCTGATTATAAATGACAAACTTAGATGACTATTTATCTATATAATTCTCAATATCTATCTAACTTAAAGACTAAGACAATAAACAACTGTGTAACAAATGAGGATAATGAGCTCCAAATATAAACACTGTACAAATATACATTGCAATATGGTAAATATATATCAATGCACAAACATTATATAAGTATCTTAATCAGAGGTAGAAATGTACATTGCAATATGGTAAATGTATACAATATATATATCAATACAATATATGGCAATACATAAAAATGTTTTAAACAGACATAGAAACATGCATGCATACAATAGTCAATATAATTTAACTTTGTTTCAATATACAAGAATTGATACCAATATATTTGTCTAAAAGCAGTAACTCGCAATTGTAAATCTATAATCCCATCATTCCCTCTTTTTTTTTTCAAAATGATCCCTGAGCTTATAAAATTCCTCCCCCAACCTCCCAACCCCTAAATGATGTCCCTAAACCCAGGGGTAAACTTTACTGGGAGAGGGGATGTCGTCCTCTAGAATTACTTCCATCTGTCATGGGGGCGACGTTCTTTCTGGGGGATCCTGTGAAAGTAAAATGATGGTTAAATTTCAAGATCAATGTCTTTTAAAATTGCAAAGAGTCTCTGAGTATTTTGTGGAGGTCTGGCCAGAATGTTGTACAAGATGTGCACCATTTCAGCTAACCAAGTTGGGATCGTCTTGTGCAGCTGGTATCCAAAACAGGTCTTGTAGTAGCGCTATCAGTATCATGACGTCATATCAACCAGGTAGAGTTGTTATTGTGGGGCCCCATCTTCTTCCTGGAAACTTCAAATGTCACTTCGGGAAAAACTCATTGTTCATTATAAAAAACTTAAACATTAATCATATAGACATATATATACATACATATATATATTCAATAAAAGGCATGATAGATATATTCAATGAAAAATATGATAGATATGAAGAAAAGCAAGGATGTTTTCTAAACTCATATTTCTTTCTGTCCCATATCATGGCTCTTGACATGAGACAGAAACTCCAGAAACTCTGGGTTTTTCTCTTACTAACAGGCTTGGAATTGGAGAGGGACTGAGCCAGAGTCCAACTTCAAAACCAGCTCTATATATTTATAAAGAAATGTTTAATAAGATATATAAATAAAAATTAATACTTACAAAATGTGTCCATCCATCAGTAATTAAATATTCAGGGTCCCTCAATTTCTTTGAAGATGAGTATTTTCCTGTGGAGATAAGAAAAGAACCCTGCCTCCAACCTATCTGTATTTCTTACCATCAGTATGTTCGCCATCCTTATGAAAGAATTTTTATTTATCTTTTCAAAGTGGCTTCTCTTCTTCAAACCGAACCTTTAATAATTTTGATGGTATCCACAATTTTTCCTCACCTGTGGAGATAAGAGCAAAACCCCTTCCCCAACGTAGCACATATCCTGGCTTCCATTGTGAGGTCAGCACATCCTTGAAATAAACTGGTTGATTTAGTTCAGTAGACTTTTCCATTATCCAATGTCTTTCTGCAGCCGTTGTTCCCTTCTCATTAGCGTTAAGAAAATTCAAGGTTAACAAAGCATTATGTAGCCTATTTCTGGGGGTGTTTTCCACCCCTTTCTGTTTGTTCAACATATCTTTTATAGTTCGATTTGATCTTTCTATGACTGCTTGACCTGTAGGATTGTATGGTATACCTGTAACATGCTTGATATTGTAATAATCAAAAAATTCAAATCCCCTTGACCCCCTTGTGTTGTCTTATTGCTATTGCTAGAACTTCAATCACTTATTGAAAAGGTATGGCGAGAGTGGACAGCCTTGTCGTGTTCCTGAGTTTAATGGGATGGCTTTGAGTTTCTCTCCATTTAATTTGATGTTAGCTGTCGGCTTGCTGTAAATAGCTTTTATTATATTTAGGTATGACCCTTGTATCTCTAATTTCTCCAATACTTTTATCATAAAGGGATGTTGAATTTTGTCAAATGCTTTTTCAGCCTCTAATGAAATGATCATATGGTTTT
Organism: Microtus pennsylvanicus; assembly: GCF_037038515.1. Lineage (NCBI taxonomy): Eukaryota > Metazoa > Chordata > Mammalia > Rodentia > Cricetidae > Microtus > Microtus pennsylvanicus. The sequence goes on from NC_134593.1 coordinate 7,021,326, forward strand.
TTTCTTTCAGTTTATTTATATGATGGATTACATTGATAGATTTTCGTATGTTGAACCAGCCCTGCATCTCTGGGATGAAGCCTACTTGATCATACTGGATAATATTTCTAATGTGTTCTTGGATTCGGTTTGCCAGTATTTTGTTGAGGATTTTTGCATCGATGTTCATGAGTGAGATTGGTCTATAATTCTCTTTCTTGGTTGAGTCTTTGTGTGGTTTTGGTATCAGAGTAACTGTAGCTTCATAAAAGGAATTTGGCATTGCCACTTCTGTTTCTATATTGTGAAATACATTAAGGAGTATAGGTATTCGATCTTCTTAAAAGTTCTGGTAGAATTCCGCATTGAAACCATCTGGTCCTGGGCTTTTTTTGGTAGGGAGGTTATTGATAACTGCTTCTAATTCTTTGTGACTAACAGGTCTATTTAGATTGTTCACCTGGTCCTGGTTTAACTTTGGTATGTGGTATTTATCTAAAAAAGTATCCATTTCCTTTACATTTTCCAGTTTTGTGGCATATATGCTTTTGTAGTAAGATCTGATGATTCTCTGAATTTTCTCTGTGTCTGTGGTTATGTCCCCCTTTTCATTTCTGATCTTATTAATTTGCAAATTCTCTCTCTGCCATTTGACTAGTTTGGATAGGGGTTTGTCAATCTTGTTGATTTTCTCCAGGAACCAGCTTTTTGTTTCATTGATTCTTTGGATTGTTTTCTGTGTTTCTATTTTATTGATTTCAGCCCTCAGTTTTATTATTTCCAGTCTTCTACTCCTCCTAGGTGAGTCTGCTTTTTTTTCTAGAGCTTTCAGGTGGGCTGTTAAGTCTCCAATGTGAGCTTTCTCTGTTTTCTTTAAGTGGGCACTTATTGCTATGAACTTTCCTCTTGGCACTGCTTTCATAGTGTTCCATAAGTTTGAGTATGTTGTTTCTTTATTTTCATTGAATTCAAGGAAGACTTTAATTTCTTTCTTTATTTCTTCCTTAATCCAGGTATGGTTCAGTAGTTGACTGTTCAGTTTCCATGAATTTGTAGGCTTTCTGGGGGTAGCATTGTTGTTGAATTCTAACTTTAATCCATGTGATCTGATAAGACACAGGTGGTTACTAATATTTTTTTGTAACTGTGGATGTTTGCTTTGTTTCCGAGTATGTGGTCGATTTTCAAGAAGGTTCCATGAGCTGCAGAGAAGAAGGTATATTCTTTCCTATTTGGGTGGAATGTTCTATAGATGTCTGTTAAGTCCATTTGCTTCATTACCTCCATTAATTCTCTTGTTTCTCTGTTAGGTTTCTGTCTGATTGACCTGTCCATTGGTGAGAGAGTAGTGTTGAAGTCTCCTACTATTAGTGTGTGCGGTTTGATGGCTGCCTTGAGTTTTAGCAATATTTCTTTTATGTACGTGGGTGCTTTTATATTAGGGGCATAGATGTTCAGGATTGAGACTTCATCCTGATGAACTGTTCCTGTTATGATTATAAAATGCCCCTCTCCATCTCTTCTGATTGATTTAAGTTTGAAGTCAACTTTGTTAGAAATTAGTATGACCACACCTGCTTGTTTCTTAGGTCCATTTGCTTGATAAGCCTTTTCCCAGCCCTTTTCTCTGAGTAGGTGTCTGTCTTTGTGGTTGAGGTTTGTTTCTTGTAAACAGCAGAATGTTGGATCCTGTTTTCTTATCCAATCTCTTAGCCTGTGCCTTTTTATAGGTGAGTTGAGTCCATTGACATTAAGTGATATTAATGACCAGTGGTTGTTAACTCCGGTCAATTTTTTAGTTGTAGAGTTTGTGTGTTTCCCTTCTTTGAGTTGTGTTGGTGAAGGGTCTCTGGATGTCTGAGTTATTGTGGTCATTGTTGGACTCCTTGGTTAGTGATTTTCCTTCTATTACTTTCTGTAAGGCTGGATTTGTGGCTGTGTATTGTTTAAATTTGTTTTTATCGTGGAAAATTTTATTTTTTCCATTTATAGTGAACATAAGCTTGGCTGGATATAGTATTCTGTGCTTGCATCCATGGTCTCTCAGTTTCTGCTGTACATCTATCCAGGACCTTCTGGTTTTCATGGTTTCCATGGAGAAGTCAGGTGTGAGTCTGATAGGTTTACCTTTATAAGTGACTTGGCTTTTTCCTTTGCAGCTCTTAAAAGTCTTTCCTTATTCTGTATGCTTTGTGTTTTGATTATTTTATGGCGAGGGGATTTTTTTTTTGATCCTGCCTATTCGGTGTTCTGTATGCTTCTTGAACCTTCATACGTATATCTTTCTTTAGGTTGGGAAAGTTTTCTTCTATAATTTTATTAAATATATTTTCTGGACCATTGAGCTGCACTTCTTCTACTCCTATTATTCTTAGGTTTGGTCTTTTTATTGTGTCCCATATTTCCTGAATGTTTTGTGATGAGAGTTTGTTGGACTTGCTGTTTTCTTTGATCAGTGTGTTTATTTTCTCTATGGTATCTTAAGAATCTGAGATTCTTTCTTCTAATTCTTGTATTCTGTTGGTTATGCTTGTTTCTGTAGACTCTGTTTACTTAAATTTTCCATGTCCAGGCGGCCCTCTGTTTGTTTTTTCTTCCTTGCCTCCATTTCAGTTTTCAAGTCTTGAACTGTTTCCATTATCTGTTTGATTATTTTTCCTTGGTTTTCTAGGGTATCATTCGCTGATTTATTCAATTTTTCAAACTTTCTGTTATATTTCTCATGCAATTCTATAAGGGCGTTTTTTACATGCTGTTTAAGGGTGTCAATCACTTTCATGAAGTCAATCTTTTCTACTTCTTGATTAAGGTGTTCATGTCCTCCCGTTGTGAGGTCACTGGTTTCTGGTGGCTTCATGTTGCTTTTCAGCTTGTTGGGTGAGTTCTTGCCTTGGCATCTGCCCATCTCTTCTTCCAAATGCTCCCTTATGGATCTTCTTTTACAGGATCAGGTCTCCTTGCCTACTGATGTACCTTCCCAGTGATGGCTCTCCTGGTGCCGAGATCAGATCTCCGTGCCCAATGATGGCTCTCCCCAATGCTGGCTCTCCTGGCACCCAGATCAGGTCTCTGTGCTGGTTGGATAGCTCATAAACAAAGCGCCTACCTTGCTTGGTGCAGGCAGGCTATAGAAACAAAGGAACTTCCTCCCGTTTGGTTGCCCTGAGGATTCGGACCCAGTGCCCAGACAGGCTGGGCTGGGTGATGTTATGTGTCCAAAGAAGGGAGGGGGGCCAAAGTGGGGAGGGTTCTGGATGCAAGCTGGGTGGGATAGGAAGAAAGAGGCAGTATGCAGGGAGTAGAGCCCAAGAAGGCTAGGGGGTTGAGGAACTTCTGAGTTCCCTGTCCGGGGCTGGCGCAGCGGGGTCACAAACTCACCCAAATGTTGGCTCTCCTGGTGCTGAGAAATCAGGTCTCCATGCTGGTTGGGTAGCTCGCAAACAAAGCGCCTACCTTGCTTGGTGCAGGCAGGCTATAGAAACAAAGGAACTCCTGCCCGCTTGAGTGCCCTGAGGATTTGGACCGAGTGCCCAGACAGGCTGGGCTGGGTGATGTTATGTGTCGAAAGAGGGCAGTGGTGCTGAAGTGGGGAGGGTTCTGGATGCAAGCTGGGTGGGACAGGAAGAAAGAGGCAGTATGCAGGGAGTAGAGGCCCTGCAGAGAGCCCAAAAAGGATAGGGGGTTGAGGACCTTCTGAGTTCCCTGTCCCGGGCTGGCGCCGTGGGGTCAGAAACTCACCCCAATGTTGGCTCTCCTGGTGCTGAGAAATCAGGTCTCCATGCTGGTTGGGTAGCTCGCAAACAAAGCGCCTACCTTGCTTGGTGCAGGCAGGCTATAGAAACAAAGGAACTCCCGCCCGCTTGGGTGCCCTGAGGATTTGGACCGAGTGCCCAGACAGGCTGGGCTGGGTCTGGTAGTCTCTTCTTAATCACTGCTAATTTCTTAGCTACAGCTACCCAGCACTAATCACCCTAGCAAAAGAAAAGTTTCATTTTACAGGTACTAGTCTCTTGCTACTTAGAGCTGTTTCTCAGATCTAGCTGACCAGAAACTGCATATTTGTAATTCAAAATATTATATAAATGACCTTGATTAAGTCTTTGCTTCCCTCAGAAATGTCACAAGCCAAGTCTCCATGGTCTGCATTTCTTTCAGCTTTTCTATCATCTCTGTCTTATAATAGAACTCAAAGACTTTTCCAGCCCAAAGTTCCACAACCCTTTGGCAATCCTCCCACAAACAACATGGTCATGATTGTCACAGCAATATTCTAGGAACTGATATAATGAATATTTATATGAAACGTATTAGACTGACTTATAGGGTGTGGTCTGGTTAGTCCAACAATGACTATATGATGATAGAAAGGCCAAGGATCCAGTATTTTAGTCCACCAGTCTGGAAGTCTCAACAGCCCTAATCTGGTGTTGGGGACCTAAAAAATTCCTGGAGAGCTATTTTTATTCACCTTGAAATCCAGAAGTTGGTTTTTATGTTAAGGAATGCTACTAGACGTGCTATCTTGTATAACCACTATGAAAATTGGTGTGATGGGTCGTTGTGAACTGGAAATAAATATACCTCAAGATCTAGATATACAACTCTTGGGCATATCCCCAAAGACTCTACATTTGACTCCAAAGAAACTCTCTTATCCGTGTTTATTGTGGCTGTAATCTTTATAGCCAGAAACTGGAAACAGTCTACATGCCTGTCAACAACAACAAAAAAATGGATACTGAATATGTGGCACCTTTACATAATCAAATATTACTCAGCTGTTAAAAACTTAAATCATGAAATTTTCAGGTAAATAGCTCAGACTAGAAAAGTATCACCATAAGTGAGGTAATCCAGACCTAAAAAGACAAATATGGAGATTTTATATATATATGGATGTTAGTTTTTAAGCCTTCTATAGGCATGTCACAGACTGCATAACCACAGAGGTTAAGTATAGAGTAAAAGAGTAGGGGGGAGAAAAGTATTTCCCAAGAAAGGGGAAATAGAATGTATAGGACTATAGGATGGGGGAGAGGTTGATTGGAATAGGATTAAAAGGAAAGGAAAGGGGAGAGAGGGGAAGAGAAGAAATACATAGAGATACAGCCTAAACAAAGGGCCACCTGAGGGGTCACATGCAAACTTACTATAGTATAAACTTCTTAATATATATATACAAAAGTGAAAGAATCTGTATGGAATCACTAAATAATAGGGGAAACAAATTCTCACATAGACATCTCTCACCACCAAATGAAATCTCCACTTCAGGGAATGGGTTACTTTTAATTGAGTTGTTGACCAAAGGAACTTTATGGAAATCACCGAATATCACAGGCTATTGCCAAGGCCATTAGTCACTCTCTAAAAACTGATAGTAAGGCCTATTGCTGAAGACAACACCTACATAACTCAACTGAACATAGAAATATTAAACTTGTGCCTTACAAGAGCCTTCACCCTACATCCTACTCACTACTGTCCATGGTACTAGAAGATACTCTGCATGTTATTGGAGGAGAAAGGTAAACACTAACCCAGCTGCAAACTCTTCTGTCTAAAATGGCAGCCTGCCTACATGATATGCTGGTGCAATAATGGCACTTAAGTTGTTGGAGTAACCAATCATGATATGATTGGATTTCAGGCCCACCCCCTGAGATGGAACCCATGACTGACACTGCTCGAGTAATCCAAAACCTTGGAATAGGTTGGTCAAGGACCTAGGAGAAAACTAAATATTATAATTCTATTAAATAAATATGGCAATATAATGATGCCTAGTGACATTCTCCTTTCCCTTCCTTAGCCACCTTTCACCATCATCAGAGAAGCTTCCACCTTCAGTATATGGGAACAAATTCAGAAACTCAAACTGTACACTGTACAGAGAATGAGGGGTCTTGGTGCTAGAATTAATGTAGTTTCTGTGTGATCATTTGTCTGGGTAGCAGGGGAAACACAAGAGCAGTTTCCACTTATAAATTGGTGCCTAAATGTTCAGCAACATACATCCATATAAAGCCTAAGAAAGCTTTAAAAAGGGGCTTCTAAACTCACAAAAAGGGAATCAGTTGAACTGGAGCTTCTTGGTAGTTGCACATTTTCAGATAGGTTCTGTTTGTTGGCAATGAGCAGAAGCATGGCTTCTTTAAGAGAGGAGTTCCTGACTCAGCTTTAGCAGCAAAAACTATGGGGCTCCTTTAAGAGCTGGGTTCCTTGTTCATGCTGGCAGCATTAACTCTGGCTCTTTTGGGAGCCCCTGCACTTAAATAGGGTTTGTGAACAAAGTGCTACAAGTTGATTAATGGTAACATAAACCCATTGCATCCCTGGAGCTAGAACAGTGTGCAGAGGCAGTGAACATACTGTTGGGATATTCCAACAGTATTGTTGGGATAGAGCCAACAATAGGACCACAGAGTTGGTTCTAGCCACGCCTGCCTAGCAATTTAAAAAAGAGGTGCATCTGGTCATAAAATTATTACAGATATGCAATAAAGATAGATTTCCTCTAAATGGGCTACAGTGTTGAATAAATGTACATGGGCTTATGAGAAAAAAGGAAGAATACAGACAGTCATAGATTAAAGGAGTAGAGATAATTAAATATTAAAAAGTAACAGAGTGAAAAAATAAGCCATGTAAAGATAGAAAATACACAGAGAGTCTGAATTATGTATATTGTTGTGTTTTCTTTAAAGTTTTTGACTGTTAATGAGCTAACTGCAGAAAAAAACATTTGATTCTGTGGGGTTGCTAAGCTAAACATATATATTTCAAAGTTATCTTGACTTTACAGTTTGAGTCTAAGAATTCATGTTACTTTGAAAAAGAGGTTCTGCTTTTATTTCCACAGAACATGAGAACCTGTCCTTTCAGGTTAATGTGCTTTGATAGAATATGACCCCTCGAAATGTCTCCATGAACCCTGAAAATACTTCTCCCAATAAACAGTAGGAAGCAGTTTGGAGAAAACTATGCCCAAATTCCCAAAATGATAGTTTATAAACGTTTATTTTCATTTTAAAAGGATTGATTATAAATGGCAATAGTCACAGTCAATTTCTAAAAACGAAAAAGGGGGGGATATGATATAGAGATTTATACTTGCATTGGTATGGATCTTGGTCTATTGATACAAATTTAAGATTGATTTGTTACATTGTGTATTTGTATTTCTGCTCTTGTCTAAGTCATTGTGTTTTTACAGCTCATTTAAAATACAATGTATTTTAATACATAGACATTAATACTAATCAAACTGTAGTCATGTTTGTTAGGCTTCCTAGAAAGACAGAGATGTAATTCAGGTAAATAATCTCCAACACTTCAAGGACCTTAAGAATATGGCATTTTAAATATTTTTAAGAACTTAGACTTTTCTCAACAGTGAGATATGTCTGCTGTTGGTAGCACCAATTACTTCAAGAGGAAGATGGTCATTGAAAGGTCTCCTTATGGAGTTTGCTAGCCATTTGATCAAGAAACTGCTCTTGCCTGGACTGCTTAATGATATACTGTATGAACTGGACATGCAGGACCTACAGAAAAGTGACTGCTGAACTTTCCAAAAGTCAGAATGGTCCTTCAGGGTTCCTGCTTCACAGAAAAAAATTGCCAGACACTCTGCAGGACACAGAAGAAAGCAACTAATGAACTTTGCCATTACAAGGCAGAACAGATCTCCAAATTTTTTGCTTCATGGAAAATTCTGCCAGATACCATGGGCCTATAGGTTGAAGATAGATGCCACAACATTACAGAAGAACTTTAGGTGTCTGTTCAGGCAGCAAGATATCTCTGTTAATTCTAGAACTTTGGAACTTGCTTATAATGCACTTCCTGCTTATTTAGTATTATATCCTTCTGGGGTCTTTGAAGAGTTGAAGACTTTTTACGTTTTTTTAAGGTTTTCCTTAGTCATGATAAATTAGATATGAAACTTTAGACTCATAAAGATAGGATAGGTGATGGAATATTTCCCTTAATTTGCTAAATGTAAATGACTTAAGTATTGTAACTATAATTCTTGCTTGATAACTGTTTTGTTATAAGGAATTTTACTATGCTAAAGTTTAAACCTTCCTTTTTAATTAGACAGAAAAGGGAAGATGATGTGGGATATCATTCTGTATATATGTTGCTTTTATTGGTTGATTAATAAAGCTGTTTGGGCCAATGGTTTAACAGAGTAAAGCCAGGTGGGAAATCTGAACAGAGATACATATAGAGAGTAGGTGGATCAAGGGGATGCCATGTAGCTGCAGAAGGAGTTGGATGCCCAAAGAAGTCAGATGCTAGAACCTTACCAGTAGGCCACAGTCTTGTGGTGATACACAGATTAATAAAAATGAGTTAATTTAAGATGTAAATATTAGCTAATAAGAAACCTGAGCTAATATGCCAAACAGTATTGTAACTAACATAGTTTCTATGTAATTATTTGGGTCTTGGTGGCTGGGAAATGAACAAGCAGTCTCTGCTTACACCTTGGAAGACCCAGTCAATGTACCAATAAATGAGATAGCTCCATCAAATTTCTCCCCTCAGGAATCAGGGAACATTACTGATGAGAAAGCAGAAAGATTGTAAGAGCCAGAAGGGATAGAGGCCATGAAGGAAATAAAGCCTTCTAAACATAGCACTTCACACATGAACTCACAGAGGCAGTGTAGCATCCTAGGTATGGTACTGCACATCCATCACTGCAAGGAGAGTAGACAACACAGTCCCCATCCATAACCAAGAAACTGTCATGGGGTATTGCACATCCATCGCTGAGAGGGAGAGTAGACACAGACCCCATTCATAACCAAGAAACTGTCATTCAATTGACAACTCTTCACAAAAAAACTTAGTTTTCTTCAACAAAGTCTCACTGGGTATGCAAACTATGCATTAGGATAGACCCCATGACAGCAGTAGATGGCACACTCAAAATGAACTCAGCGATGTATTTGGAGATTTCCTTTGTGTCTCATAATGCTTTGTCTTGGCATTTTTACCTTATTTGCCTTCTGTTTATAAATTATATTTTTCCATTTTGTGTTTTATGAATTGTGTGTGTGTGTACATGCATGTATGTTTATCTCTACATGTATGTGTTTCTGGTGATTCTTTTATTTGTTTCTCTCCTTTTATTTTTTTTTATATCCTAGTTTTTTATTTGTTTGTTTTCTAAGAAGAGAAACAAAATGTGGAGTAGGGATGGGGAGGTGAGGAGGATCTTGGAGGAAGTGAGGGAGGAGAAACTGTGATCAGAATATATTGTATGAAAAGAATCTGTTTTCAATTTTATAAAAAGTTGCAGATGAGTTGACAACCAAGATTAGCTTTTACAGGGAGTGTTGACAAGCTTGTCCTGGGATTCTGAAAAGGCTGCTTCACTGATTCACACACAAACTCCTCTGGAGCTGTTTATCTCCTTAAATTTTGTTTGGGAAAAATGCCATAGCGATCACAAAATATTTAATGCTCAAAATCTCCTGAAATTATTTTATCTGATGTCAGTTGGGGCTACAAGGAAAGCAAGAGTCTCACTAAGGGATTTTAAGCTCAGGGATAATGAACAAGTTGAAAACTAAATTCAGCCTAGACTCAGGGCCGGGGAGTAAGGTCCAGCTTCTTTGTTTCATTGTTTGAATGGTCCTGCCACACTGTGCTGCCACAAAGCTATTTCTCCCATAGCTAGCTGTCATGTGACTGGTTGTCACCTGAAGTTTAAGGATTTGACAGGATACTGGAGCATTCTCCGTAAGTATGTGAAGCTTTGTAGGGAAGGAAATTTTGACTGATGCCACCACTCCGAAACAGGGGATTTCAGGTTGTTTCTGTCCAGCCAGACGAGCAAAATGTGCAGTTTAAAGGGGAAGAGACCATTAGGGGGAGAAGATTTCTTCCTAGAACCCCAAGAACTAGGACATGAAAAATGTTTTGGTCCTCAGATGCTGTGCCTCCTTTAGGAGCCATGGCCTAGTCAGAAGAGCTGGGAGCCACCCTTGGGAACAGGGTAGAGCTGGGATCTTCCCACTACAAATGCTTTATGGTGTCCTGAAAACACATCCATTTACTCTACAGATTTATTCCACCAGGCATTTCACTAACTCCTGTGAGGTATGTTAAATCTCATGATGTAAACCTTTCACTCTCAAGATGTTATAGGCTGTGGCCATGTAGTCTCATCTTCGATTGTGGATTTTTTAAAAAATGTTTTTAACAATTAATCCAAAACAGTTAAGCAAAATGCACCTGGCATAAAATTATTGTATTTTCTGCCAATATTGTATTGTGAAGCTCTATCTCTGTCTAGTTCCACAAGATTTTTATTACTAGAAAATAAACCCATATCAATTGAGCAGCCACTAATAGGCAACCTAGCATCTACTTTCTGTCACTGTATTGACCTGTTCTGAATGTTTTGTATGCATGGAATCCTATACTACTATAGAGGACCTTTTCGATCTGTCTTCACAGACTTAGCACAATGTACACAATGTTCACTCTCATTGTTCCAACATGCATTCCAGTGCTTCATTCCTTTATATGACTGAATAGTATTTCATTAAAATCTGGAACATAACCTCTATTTATCTGCTGAACATTTTGGTGTTTCCATGCTGTATTAGACAGAATTTCCACTGTTGTATGAAACACCTTAAGGGAACAATTAAAAAGAAAGTTTTATTTGATCTCCTGATTTAAAAAGTTTCAGTCCACGCTTGATTAGTTCCATTGCTTTGCACAACCAAACAGAAAGGAGATGGCGGAGGGAAGTGGATTGTTTCAAGGTAGCCAGGGAACAGAGGGAAGGGAAGGTCCAGGGTGTGATGCACCCTCCAAAGACAAGCTCCTGGTCACTGGATTCCTGACATCAGGTCACACTTCCAGAATGCAAGTATTGGCCCATCATGTATTCACATCTGTCAATAGGTAAAATTATGAAACAAGGCCAAGCTTTCATGTCCCAGTTGCTTCTCTACAAGCCCATCTCTGCTTGCTCTGGGAGCCCAGCCTCTTTGGAAGACACTTCATGTCCAAAGTCCTACACACATTGTCACTATGATAAATGATGCTAGTCTGAATATTTGTACACAAGTATTTCTCTATGGACCTGTCTCCAAGTTTTTGGATATATGTATCTGAATAGGTCCTGGGAAAACACTGTGGCTAAACTTTTGAGGTACCACCATGTTGTCTGTGTCCTTTTACCCCCTGTAGTAAGGACTCAATACTTGCCACTATTCCTTCCTTCCTTTCCTCGTTTCCTCCCTGCCTCCATCCCTCCCTCCCTCTTTCCTTCCTTTCTCTATCTCTGTCTCTCTCTTCCTTTGAATTTAAACTTAAAACTTGAATGATGCAGTGGCTATAGCCAACTGACAAGAAAATGAGTATATGTAAAAGCATATCCTACTGCAAAGTGGTCAGCAAATTTATGACCCCAACATAAAGGATGAATTCAATGCAAAATTCACCTGAGACAAAGAACCCCTTCAAAGGTATGCATCAGCTTCTTCCACAGCCTCACTGTAACAATGTTTACAAAACAACACACATGTGAGAAATATAGTCATTATAGATGAAACAGTGGCTGGAGAGATGGCTCAACTGTGAAAAGCATCTGATATTCTTCCACAGCACCAAGTTTGCTTCCCAGTACCCACATAAAACAGCTCATTTTCCACATTTTTGATGTAAAGAATATGATGGAAAAGTTTTTGGTCAGCTCATTTTCACTAATAATAGTGTCAGGTCATCTGAAAGGTTTTACTGTCTTTATCCCTGGAGGCAGTAGGTCCCTATGATCATGGAACATAGGACTGATAAACTGTAATAGCAGGAATATGAGGAGAAAAAAGCAAAATAAAAAGGGGAAGATGGGAAGAGGAGCAGCGGGAGAGGGAGGAGGAAGATAAGGACATGTCTGGATGCACTGTGTACGTCTATAGTAAAGATGCAGTCATATAACATTTGGGAGATGGTATACCTAGACGGTATATCTGGGGGACAGAGAAGTGAAGTTGGAAGGCTGCACATTGACAGAGGGAGAATTGGGCAGTCATGACCCACTGCACTCCTGCACTAATTCTCTCTGAGCAACAACTCTGAGTGAAGTATAATTATATATGGATCACTAAGGGAGTCCAATGTCTAGAAGCTTGAGAAAACTAAAAACCTTACCTGAGATAAAGAGACAAAGGTTCTTTGAGAAAATCAAGAGTCCTTACAGTCTATGAGGTGGTGAAAACCCACTGTAATACCACCATTTCAGGGTATGTGGGATGGATTCATCTTTCTCATGATTGTTTTTGACTAAAGAATTCTTGGGTACGAATTTAGAAGACATGATGTTTCTTTTTCAAGTTTATCTGTCATCTTTCACTTAGCAAAAACTCATTCTCAGCAATATAATTACTTTGAATACAATTTCCCAAAACAGGATTTAAGATTCCTCAAGGGATACTCTGCTTTAAAGGATGATGACATTGAGCGCAGACCAGGAAAAATACAGCTTTCTCTTCCATTCCTTCCCTTCTTGCTTCTGTGTAGAATGACAACCCTGTATATTAGAATGATGAGCTCAATGATGTTCATGGATCAGCTCAACATATTCTGTAAGTAAAACTGACGACCGTCTACTAAAGCTAACACTAAAACTAAATGCATACAAATGAAAATATTTTCTTAATTGCCAAATCCAGTGGCCTTTGATTAGTCCTTACTTAACTTATTTAATGTGCTTAGCTATCCGTCACCTTCTAGAGAGTAAACATGTTGCTAAGTGCTTCATAAGGTGGTTGCAAATTTAATTCACTCAGTACTTTTCACAAATGAAAAGAAATGTAATATTTTTATTTTTGTCTCCAAAATATCTGGTCTTCTTCCCTATGTTAAACCACAAGAGAAAGTTATTTAATTGTATGATCAAATTCCAAGATAATTCAATCTTATAACTAGCTCCCCTAGATCATACTGACTCTATATTAGATAAAATCATTCAGTTTCTCAGACAAGCATCAATCATTGCCCACTCTGTTTCTTTCTTGTGGCTTTCTATGATTCTAGAGAAATACAAAAGAACCAACCTGTTGTATGGAGGCTGTTAGTTTGTTTCCCGGCTGCCCAGCAGCTTAGACCCAAAATAATCACACAGAAATCCTATTATTTAAATCACTGCTTGGCCCATTAGCTCTGGTTTCTTACTGACTAACTCTTACATCTTAATTTAACCCATCTACATTAATCTGTGCATCACCACGAGGTCATGGCCTTCCAGCAAAGTTTTGGCACATCAGTCTCCTGGTGGCTCCATGGCTTCCCTCTGACTCCACCTTCTTCCTCCCAGCATTCAGTTTAGTTTTCCTGCTTAGCTAAATTCTGCCTTGTTATAGGTCCAAAGCTGTTTCTTTATTAATCAATGGTAATCACAGCATCAAGAGGGGAATCTCACATCAACAACCCCCATTTAGTCTCACATCAAAAAGACTGCCTGGAGCCCACTATGGGGGAAAATCTTCTTGAGCTTCCAAGTCAGAGTCTAAGCTAGTGTGTAACCCCATCAGACTCATACAGAAATCTGGGGAGGCATTAAAAAGTACATTGTCTCCTTCAGTGTTATCTTCATTCATCCGTTAGCCTGTCAGGAAAGCAGAAGTGAGAAAAGAAAACTGAAACAAGCATATACTCATTTTGTTACTCCCTTTTATGTCCTCTTCCAATGATGCTCTAGGGTTGGAAATAAGTAGACTTCCCATTTCCTCTTCTAATTCCGACATAATCTGCATGAAATGTGAGGGCTTAGCTGTTGAAACTGCTTGCACATCTACTGTTTTATTAAGAAACCCTAGACTTGAATGTCAGAAGCTTTTCCATCAATCTTTCACAAAATGCTGTGATTTGGGAACCAAATATCCTCTAAAGACCTGCATGTAAAAGGCTTGATCTCCAGCACAGTATTTTGGGAGATAATGGAACCCTCAAGAGGTAGGGCCTAATGGAAGGACTCTACAACTAGAACATTGAGGCTGTGCTCTCAATTGGAATTGTGGGACCTTGGCCCCTCTTCTCTCCTCCCTGTAGCATGACACAAGCAAGTTTTGCTTCACTACAAACTTCTGCTCTGCTGTTCTTTCTTGCTACAGCTCCAAAGCAAGCCCAAGAGATCAGGGAGTATAATCTGTAAGACTATGGATGAAGGCAAGTCCTTTATGTGTGTAAATTAATCATTTCACATTTTACTGCATGATGTCAAGGTGGCTAACGGGTATGTCATCTATCTATCTAACATTTCTGACCCAGTCCTGCCATTTTCTAAACTCTATCTTTAACTTGTAGTCTATCTATAGTCTTTATGAGTATTAATGTCTCCTTAGATACAAATACCTTTGTATTCTCCTAGAGTGAACATCCAGACGTCTTTTGGAATCTCTAGGAATTGACCATGATTGTATCAATCAGAAACATGCATTTTTCTGGGACTCTAAGATGGGCCTCAGCTAAGAATTTGACAAAAAAAGGAAGAGTGTAGACAGAAGCTGCTTGTCTTTTTCCAGTCATCCAAACCCAAAATAATCACACAGAAACTATATTATTTGCAATATTGTTTGGCCAATAGCCTAAGAATATTGCTTGCTAGCTCTTTTATCTTAAGTTAACCCATTTCTATTAATATGTGTATAGCCACATGGTTGTGGTCTGCTGGTAAGGTTCTGCCCAGTGTCTGTCTCCTGCTGTGGCTCCATGGCTTCTCTCCTTGACTCTGCCTACTCTATGTATCTTTTCCAGCTTTGCTATATTCTACCAAGCCACTGTCTAAAAGCAGATTCATTATTAACCAATGGTGTTCACAGCATACAGAGGGGGATCCCACATCAGAAGAGGTGAGACTTCTCATGGAAAATGTTCAGAAGAAAGAATTTGCCTTATTTCTATTATCCTACTGGGTTGGATAATTCTTCACTATCAGTTTTTATCCTTTTCCTCATCACTGTTTTATTATTGATCTGGTTGTTGGTTCATGTCCTGCCTGGATCTTCAATTTCTGTGAATTCCTAATCTTTGGATCCCACCTTCCCATATCCAAATACTTTGAATCACCAAATGCTTTAAACAACAGTCTGAGCACTCATTCTTTGGGGTGTGATTTTTTTCTTATAACTTTCTTTTAAGTTGGGCTTATATACTTATATTTTCAGGATGACTTAAGTTGCTTATATATCTGCTAGTTTTCCATTGTCAGCCTGGATTATACAAAGTGGTATTCTTATGTCAACTGTAACATCTTAATCACTTTCTTTAAAGTTGTCAATTCTGGATTGTTAAATATCAAAACCTATGTCAGCTTCTTAACATAATAAATTTTATTTCTTCTAAAGTAGAACATCAGATTTCTTCTTAGTATGCCCCACTATGGACTCTTTTTTCATTACATGGGTTTTCTCTCAGTTTTCTCAATGTTTTATACAGCTGCATACTCAGGAACCACTATAATCTATTCATGGAATATTCTTCTACTTATTCACTGTCCTAGTTAAGGTTACTGTTGCTGTGATGAAACACCTGACCAAAGCGGTTTGTGGGGGAAAGGTTTTAGCTTACACTTCCACATCACAAAGGGGTCAGGACAAGAACTCAAGCATGGCAGGAACCTGAAGGCAGAAGCTGATGCTGAAGCCATGGAAGAGTGCTGCTTACTAGCTTTCTTCACACGACTTCCTCTGCTTTCTTAAAGTACCCAGGACCATCAGCCTAGGGATGGCCTCATCCACGATGGACTAGGACCTCCCCAGTCCATCACTAGTTATAAAAATGCTAGACAGGGCCCCTTGCTCCATTCATCCTGTTGGCCCTGGATCATTGTGCTACTGGTGGCCCTGTTTAGTTGCTGAGGAATCCCATCAGGACGGGTGAGTGTGTGCTATCCAGGGGCAGACTGTCCCGGAAGAGAGCACAAACCCCCTCCCCCAGCTACTTCTGCAGAGCTGTCTTTCTTTCCCACGACCCAGCCCCCCCAACACCCCTCCCCAACCCTGCCCTGCTGTATGCTAGGACCAGTGCTCAAGTACAGTTTTAAGCTCCTAAACTAAGGCGACCCACCCAGAGCGGTGAGTGTCTGCCTACCGGGCAGACCTCAGGGTCCCCTGTAAGGGAGCCGGGCACCTTCAGCTCTGGCGCCAGGCTTCCTGCGTGCTCCTGGATACCATCCCCCCCTTGCTCCATTCATCCTGTTGGCCCTGGATCATTGGGCTACTGGCGGCCCTGCTTAGTTGCTGAGGAATCTCATCAGGACGGGTGAGTGTGTGCTATCCAGGGGCAGACTGTCCCGGAAGAGAGCACAAACCCCCTCCCCCAGCTCCTTCTGCAGGGCTGTCTTTCTTTCCCACGACCCAGCCCCCCCAGCACCCCTCCCCAACCCTGCCCTGCTGTATGCTAGGACCAGTGCTCAAGTACAGTTTTAAGCTCCTAAACTAAGGCGACCCACCCAGAGCGGTGAGTGCCTGCCTACCGGGCAGACCTCAGGGTCCCCTGTAAGGGAGCCGGGCACCTTCAGCTCTGGCGCCAGGCTTCCTGCGTGCTCCTGGATACCATCCCCCCCTTGCTCCATTCATCCTGTTGGCCCTGGATCATTGTGCTACTGGTGGCCCTGCTTAGTTGCTGAGGAATCCCATCAGGACGGGTGAGTGTGTGCTATCCAGGGGCAGACTGTCCCGGAAGAGAGCACAAACCCCCTCCCCCAGCTCCTTCTGCAGGGCTGTCTTTCTTTCCCACGACCCAGCCCCCCCCAACACCCCTCCCCAACCCTGCCCTGCTATAAGCTAGGACCAGTGCTCAAGTACAGTTTTAAGCTCCTAAACTAAGGCGACCCACCCAGAGCGGTGAGTGCCTGCCTACTGGGCAGGCCTCAGGGTCCCCTGTAAGGGAGCTGGGCACCTTCAGCTCTGGTGCCAGGCTTCCTGCGAGCTCCTGGTTACCACCCCCCCCCCCCTTGCTCCATTCATTCTGTTGGCCCTGGATCATTGTGCTACTGGCGGCCCTGTTTAGTTGCTGAGTAATCCCATCGGGTCTGGAACGGTTCCTACTTCTACACTGAAGAGATATACCCAGAGAGTCAATCACAGCAAAGACTGGACCAAGAGACCAGGCCTCTCCTGGCTCCATTTGAAGGAAGAGATGGGAAGACGCCAATACAAGAATTCCTCCAACAACCTGAAAGGCAACATGACACCACCAGAAACCAGGGATCCCGAAATAAGAAGAATTGTACACCCTACTCCTGAAGAAATAGAAGAAATCGACTCAAAAGTTAACTATATGAAAATAATAGAGGACCTTAAACAGGAGGTGAAAAACTGCCATAAACAATTAGAGATTACAAACAAAAAGGTAGAGGAAATGAATAAATCGCTCAAAGACACGCAAGAAAACCAAGAGAAACAAGAAAAAGCAATCAAACAGGTTAGGGAAGCGGTTCAAGACATGAGGAATGAAATGGAAGCAATGAAGAAAGCACAAACCAAGGGAAGAATGGAGATGGAAAATCTGGGTAAACGAACAGGAATGACAGAGACAGGTACTAACAACAGATTACAAGACATAGAAGAGAGAATATCAGACACTGAAGATACCATAGAGAAAATAAACACACTGATCAAAGAAAACAGCAAAACCAACAAATTCGCATCACAAAACATTCAGGAAATTTGGGACACAATAAAAAGACCAAACCTAAGAATAATTGGAGTAGAAGAAGGAGAAGAAGTGCAGCTCAACGGTACAGAAAATATACTTAATAAAATTATAGAAGAAAACTTTCCCAACCTGAAGAAAGAGGTACCTATGAAGGTTCAAGAAGCATACAGAACACCAAATAGGCTGGATCAAAAGAAAACATCCCCTCGCCATATAATAATCAAAACACAAAATATACAGAATAAAGAAAGAATATTAAGAGCCGCAAAGGAAAAAGGCCAAGTTACTTATAAAGGTAAACCTATCAGACTTACACCTGACTTCTCTATGAAAACCATGAAAGCCAGAAGGTCCTGGATAGATGTACTGCAAAAACTAAGAGATCATGGATGCAAGCCCAGACTACTATATCCAGCCAAGCTTTCGTTCACTATAAATGGAGAAAACAAAATTTTCCAGGATAAAAACAAATTTAAACAATACGTAGCCACAAATCCAGCCTTACAGAAAATTATAGAAGGAAAATCACAAACCAAGGAGTCCAACAATGCCCACAATAACTCAGTCAACTAGAGACCTTTCACCAGCGCATCTCAAAGAAGGGAAACACACAAACCCTACTACTAAAAAAGTGACCGGAGTTAACAACCACTGGTCATTAATATCACTTAATGTCAATGGGCTCAACTCACCTATAAAAAGGCACAGACTAAGGGATTGGATACGAAAACAGGATCCGACATTCTGCTGTCTACAAGAAACACACCTCAACCACAAAGACAGGCACCTACTCAGAGTAAAGGGGTGGGAATAGGCCTATCAAGCAAATGGACCTAAGAAACAAGCAGGTGTGGCCATACTAATTTCTAACAAAGTGGACTTCAAACTTAAATCATTCAGAAGAGATGGAGAGGGACATTTTATACTCATAACAGGAACAATTCATCAGGATGAAGTCTCAATTCTGAATATCTATGCCCCTAATATAAAAGCACCCACGTATGTAAAAGAAACATTACTAAAACTCAAGGCAGCCATCAAACCACACACACTAATAGTAGGAGACTTCAACACTACTCTCTCACCAATGGACAGGTCAATCAAACAGAAACCTAACAGAGAAATTAGAGAATTAATGGAGGTAATGAAGCAAATGGACTTAACAGATATCTATAGATTATTCCACCCGAACAGGAAAGAATATACCTTCTTCTCTGCAGCTCATGGAACCTTCTCGAAAATTGACCACATACTTGGTAGCAAAGCTAACTTACACAGTTACAAAAAAATATTAGTAACCACCTGCGTCTTATCAGATCACCATGGATTAAAGTTAGAATTCAACAACAATGCTACCCCCAGAAAGCCTACAAACTCATGGAAACTGAACAGTCAACTACTGAACCATACCTGGATTAAGGAAGAAATAAAGAAAGAAATTAAAGTCTTCCTTGAATTCAATGAAAATAAAGAAACAACATACTCAAACTTATGGGACACTATGAAAGCAGTGCTAAGAGGAAAGTTCATCGCACTAAGTGCCCACTTAAATAAAACAGAGAAAGCACATATTGAAGACTTAAAAGCCCACCTGAAAGCTCTAGAAAAAAAGAAGCAGACTCACCTAGGAGGAGTAGAAGATTGGAAATAATCAAACTGAGGGCTGAAATCAACAAAATAGAAACACAGAAAACAGTCCAAAGAATCAATGAAACAAAAAGCTGGTTCCTGGAGAAAATCAACAAGATTGATAAACCCCTATCCAAACTAATCAAACGGCAGAGAGAGAACACGCAAATTAATAAGATCAGGAATGAAAAGGGGGACATAACCACAAACACAGAGGAAATTCAGAGAGTCATTAGATCTTACTACAAAAGCCTGTATGCCACTAAACTGGAAAATGTAAAAGAAATGGACACTTTTTTAGATAAATACCATTTACCAAAATTAAACCAGGACCAGGTGAACAATCTAAACAGACCTGTAAGTCGCGAAGAATTAGAAGCTGTTATCAAAAACCTCCCTACCAAAAAAAGCCCAGGGCCAGATGGGTTCAATGCGGAATTCTACCAGAACTTCCAAGAAGACCTAATTCCTATACTCCTCAATGTATTCCACAATATAGAAACAGAAGGGTCACTACCAAATTCCTTTTATGAAGCTACAGTTACTCTGATACCAAAACCACACAAAGACTCAACCAGGAAAGAGAATTACAGGCCGATCTCACTCATGAATATCGACGCAAAAATCCTCAACAAAATACTGGCAAACCGAATCCAAGAACATATCCGAAAAATTATACATTATGATCAAGTAGGCTTCATTCCTGAGATGCAGGGCTGGTTCAACATACGAAAATCTATCAATGTAATCCAGCATATAAACAAACTGAAAGAAAAAAACCATATGATCATTTCATTAGATGCTGAAAAAGCATTTGACAAAATTCAACATCCATTTATGTTAAAAGTCTTGGAGAGATTAGGGATACAAGGGTCATACCTAAATATAATAAAAGCTATATACAGCAAACCGACAGCTAACATCAAATTAAACGGAGAGAAACTCAAAGCCATCCCACTAAAATCAGGAACACGACAAGGCTGTCCACTTTCACCATACCTCTTCAATATAGTGCTGGAAGTTCTAGCTATAGCAATAAGACAACATAATGGGATCAAGGGGATTCGAATTGGAAAGGAAGAAGTTAAACTTTCGTTATTCGCAGATGATATGATAGTGTACATAAGCGACCCCCAAAACTCCACCAAAGAACTTTTACAGCTGATAAACAGCTTTAGTAATGTGGCAGGATACAAGATCAACTCCAAAAAATCAGTCGCCCTCTTATACACAAAGGATATGGAAGCAGAGAGGGAAATCAGAGAAGCTTCTCCATTCACGATAGCCACAAACAGCATAAAATATCTTGGGGTAAATCTAACCAAGGAAGTGAAAGATCTATTTGATAAGAACTTTAAGGCATTGAAGAAAGAAATTGAGGAGGATACCAAAAAATGGATGGACATCCCTTGCTCTTGGATTGGGAGGATCAACATAGTAAAAATGGCAATTCTACCAAAGGCAATTTATAGATTCAATGCAATCCCCATCAAGATCCCATCAAAATTCTTCACAGATCTGGAGAGGACAATAATAAACTTTATATGGAAAAACAAAAAACCCAGGATAGCCAAAACAATCCTATACAATAAAGGATCTTCTGGAGGCATTACCATCCCTGACTTCAAACTCTATTACAGAGCTACAGTAATGAAAACAGGGTGGTACTGGCATAAAAACAGAGAAGTCGACCAATGGAATCGTATAGAAGACCCGGATTTAATCCCACAAACCTATGAACACCTCATTTTCGATAAAGGAGCTAAAAGTATACAATGGAAGAAAGAAAGCATCTTCAACAAATGGTGCTGGCACAACTGGATGTCAACCTGTAGAAGAATGAAAATAGACCCATATCTATCACCGTGCACAAAACTCAAGTCCAAATGGATTAAAGACCTCAATATCAGCCCGATAACACTGAACCTGATAGAAGAGAAAGTGGGAAATACCCTACAACAGATGGGCACAGGTGATCGCTTCTTAGGTATAACCCCAGAAGCACAGACATTAAGGGCAACATTGATTAAATGGGACCTACTAAAACTGAGAAGCTTCTGTAAAGCAAAGGACACTGTCACTAAGACACAAAGGCAACCTACTGACTGGGAGAAGATCTTCACCAACCCCACAACAGACAAAGGTCTGATCTCCAAAATATATAGAGAACTCAAGAAACTAGACTTTAAAAGGCTAATTAACCCAATTAAAAAATGGGGCACTGAACTGAACAGAGAATTCTCAACAGAAGAAGTTCAAATGGCCAAAAGACACTTAAGGTCATGCTCAACCTCCTTAGCGATCAGGGAAATGCAAATCAAAACAACTTTGAGATATCATCTTACACCTGTCAGAATGGCTAAAGTCAAAAACACCAAGGATAGCCTTTGCTGGAGAGGCTGTGGAGGAAGGGGTACACTCATCCATTGCTCTTGGGAATGCAATCTTGTGCAACCACTGTGGAAGTCAGTGTTTCGGTTTCTCAGGAAATTCGGGATCAACCTACCCCTCGACCCAGCAATACCACTCTTGGGAATTTACCCAAGAGATGCCCTATCATATGTCAAAAGCATTTGTTCAACTATGTTCATAGCAGTATTATTTGTAATAGCCAGAACCTGGAAACAACCTAGATGCCCTTCAATGGAAGAATGGATGAAGAAAGTATGGAATATATACACATTAGAGTACTACGCTGCGGTAAAAAACAATGACTTCTCAAATTTTGCATGCAAATGGATGGAAATAGAAAACACTATCCTGAGTGAGGTATCCCAGACCCAAAAAGATGAACATGGGATGTACTCACTCATAATTGGTTTCTAGCCATAAATAGGGGCCACGGAGTCTACAATAGGCGAATCTAAAGAAGCTAAGTAAGAAGGTGAACCCAAGGAAAAACATATAGTTATCCTCTTGGATAAGGGAAGTAGACAAAATTGCCGGGGAGAAAAGTGGGATGTTGGGGGTGGGGTGGGATGGGGGTAAGGGGAGATGGGGAGAGAAAAGGTAGAAGGAAAGGAGGGGGGACTTGGGGAAACAGGAGGATCGGGATAAAGGAAGGTTGGATAGGGGAGCACGGAACCCCATTTCTTAGTTAAAGGACCCACTTTAGGATGGGCAGGAGACTTGACCCTAGAGGGGATCCCAGGTGCCCAAGCTGAGGCCCCCAGTTAGTTCCTTGGGCAGCTGAGGATAGGGAACCTGAAATGACCCTATCCTAGAGCAATACTGACGAATATCATGCATATCATCCTAGAACTTTCATCGGGCGATGGATGGAGATAGAGACAGAGTCCCACACTGGAACACTGGATAGAGCTCCCAAGGTCCCAAGGAGGAGCAGAAGGAGGGAGAACATGAGCAAAGAAGTCGGGACCACGAGGGGTGCACCCACCCACTGAGACAGTGGAGCTGATCTACTGGGAGCTCACCAAGGCCAGCTGGACTGTTACCAAAAAAAGCATGGGATAAAACTGGACTCTCTGAACATGACGAACAATGAGGGCTGATGAGACGCCAAGGACAATGGCACGCGGTTTTGATCCAACGCAATGTGCTGGCTTTGTGGGAGCCTAGCCAGTTTGGATGTTCACCTTCCTAGATATGGACGGAGGGGGGAGGACCTAGGACTTATCACAGGGCAGGGAACCCTGACGGCTCTTTGGACTGGAGAGGGAGGGGGAGAAAAGTGGGGGGAAGGGGAGAGGGGTGGGAGGAGGGGGAGAAGAATGGGAGGAGGGGGAGGGAAATGGGAGGCTGGGAGGAGGTGGAAATTTGTTTTTTTTTCTTTCTTTTCTTTATTCTCCTTTTATCAATAAAAAAATACATAAAAAAATGCTCTACAGGATTTCCCGAAGTCGGATCTTATGAAGGAATTTTCCTAATTGAAGTTTCCTCCTCTAAGATGACTTTAGGTTGTATTGAGTTGATACAAAACTATCCAGCACATCCACTTTTCTCCTCTGAATCTTCCTTTAGCCACTTCAGAGGATATATTGAAAGATTACTAAGTGTTATGAGAAATATGTCCGAGTCTTGAGCTATGATATCATCAACATACTGTAGAGAACTATTACGTGCACTCTAGAAGGTTTAGCAGCATATCCAACCTCTACTCCCTAGATGCCAGCCGCACACTCTTCTCCAGCTATGACAACAGAAAGTATCTCAGATGTTTTCATATGTCCTTTAGATGAAATAACTACACTACCCCAGGTTTGAAAACCTCTGGTCCAAAGTAAGGTGAGTCAAACCAATGCAACTGTAAGGACTAATTCTGGGGGATACAGAGGTCATGTCACAAGATGCCGTCAACTCTGCTCAGAATATTGAAGTGGAGAGCATCATTTTATGCTTGCTGGCTAGCTTCTGGTTGGTTGGTTGTTTTTTAAATCGTTGATTTTTTTAAATTTTAAAGTTGTTGCTTGATACAAGTTAAAGTCATCTTGATAGAAGAAACCTTAATCTAGGAATTGCCTCCATCAGATTGCCTGTAGGCAAGTCTATCAGGGACATTTCCTTGTGTAGTGGTTTGTATGGGAGGGCCTAATCCACTGTGGACAGATGGTCCTCAGTAGTATAGGAAAGCAGTCTGAACAATCCAATGAGATTGCTGGAACAAAACCAGTAAGCAGCACTCCCCCATAGTCCCTGTTTCAGTTTCTGTCTCCAGGTTCCTTCCTTAAGTGTACTACCTAACTTCCCTCTGTATTGGATTATAACCTGCGCATTGTATGCTAAAATAATTCCATTCCTGCCCAGGCTGGTTTTACTCAGAGTTTTTTTCACAGTAATAGAAAGCAGAGTGAGACAATGACTGCATTCCTCATGGGCTCACTTGGTAAAGGGAGACTGATTTTAAAGCCACAGAGACTGATTTTATTACAAAATACATTTGTTTCTCACTTGTAAGTTTCACGATCATTTTATGTGAGCGCAACAAACGGTCCATCTTTGCAGATATGCAATTACTAAGAGAAGGCAAAATAAACACTGAGCATCCCTCTAATGTTGTCTATTTGATGTACATTTTAAAGAAAAAAAATGGGAGAAGGCTTAAACTCAGGTTTGTGTTCAGAGGGTTTGTAATTCAAAACAAAATTTGAACAATTATATGTAGGAGATGGGAAGATTTACTTACCTTTCTTCCTCTAGTTTTCTAACAGTTTATGAAATGGGACTTAAACTGGGGGAAGCCATCTGAAGGATTATGGACTCCAGAGAACACTGAGAGGTTTGCAACTTCCTTCTGCAGTGTCTGAGTGACAGGTTCATAGCTTCAGAGACTTTTTTAATGACAAGGTGTCTGCTGCAAGTGTCTGAGCGATAGATTCATTGCTTCATAGACTTTCTTAACCACCAAGTGTACCCAGGTAGGAAGTCACAAAGGGGCTGGAGGAATCTGGCCAATTTCTGTGCAAAGTTGGTGTTTTAAGCCAAGGTCAGGGATTCTGGTAAGAGAATGACAAATCAGCCACATCTTTGATTGGCAAACTGCCATTGTAAGTGTCCTTGGGAACGGACTGGTAAGAACACAGAGCCATCTCGCTTAAGACTCATGAATGAAACTCCCCGACGGTTCATTTCATCTTTAGCAATTCATTGACAGAATGAGTCAGAGGCCTTTTATCATAACA
Organism: Microtus pennsylvanicus; assembly: GCF_037038515.1. Taxonomy (NCBI): domain Eukaryota; kingdom Metazoa; phylum Chordata; class Mammalia; order Rodentia; family Cricetidae; genus Microtus; species Microtus pennsylvanicus. The sequence goes on from NC_134593.1 coordinate 7,046,264, forward strand.
AACCGAATTTGTAGAAATAAAAATGATGTGAACAGAAACAGAGGGTAAATCCCTAGTGTTAAAACAAATGATCACATTTTTCAAACAAAAGTATTCCACTCAGATTATTAAAGTAATTTTATTATACTTTCATACCAAGATTTAAATTTTTGCTCTGGATACATTCAATGAAAGATACTTAGTAGAATTTCTTTCTTTTTTCATTCTTTGTATTGAATGCAATTTTAAAAGGAAGACATTTATATAGTATTCGTTATCTATACACAAAACTCCCTACCCAATCCCCATTTTGGTTTTGTTTCATTTTGTCAACACTTGGGTTAAACCATCTTCATTGACTTAGTAAAATGCCACCCAGTGACCTTTTGCAAGCAGGTGGCAGAGTGCCAAGCCGGAAGGATTTCTCCTTGGATGACTTGCCACTCAACTGACTGACCTCAGCATTGTTCTCGTTTTCCTTTACATTCAAGAAGAGGAGAGCTACTATGCAAGAGACAGGTACTATCCAAGAGACAACGTCCTTTCTCATGAAACTAGGAGGCTTCTGTCACCACAGTGCGGCACCTGTGCTTAGGTGGTCTGTGGTCTAAGCAAGGAGCTGCCCAGAAATTCATGCACCAGCTTTCTATACTAAACCCTAGAGGTAATTACGTTAGACCTTTGCCTCTGCATGCTTCTGAGGCTGATTCCGTGAGGGAAATGGAGAGAGGTTATTTTCCCGTGGTAGCTGAGTTTCAGATCCTAAGAAATAGGGGATTAGGTACACAGCTTCTCTCTGATTTACACATAGAGGTTAGCTGCAACCACAATCTATTGCTTGTAGGCCAAGTGTTTTCACCTACCTAGAACATTCCCAGCTGGTGCCTGCTGTCTCTATGAATCATTAATGGCACCCCATTATACATTGCCACCTCTGGTTACTTTGTCAAAGGATTTTTGTTCAATTAAAGAAGATGGTCATGATATCTTCCCTATATATGTGTGTATATGGAAAAATGTAAAAACTAAGACGAAAAATAAAAACCATGTCACACTTGCAATTGTCTGTAATTAGAATATTTGGCCACACTCTCTACAGATCCTGATTTGTAGCTGAGCTCTCTCTTGGTGTCTCTGGAAATTGCAGTGTTCCTAGAAGGGGTAGAAAAGCAGAGAAATTCTAAAGAGAGCAACAGCTAGACTCTGGAGAGTTTTCTCATAAAAGCTCTGGAGAATTTTGATTCAATTGAACAAACGAGACCTAAACTAACAGACTCCACTAAAGTCTATTGACTTGATATCACAATTTTAATTTTGGAGTTAATGGGAACCTGAGGGGAGATATTATAAGGAGAACCTATTTTGCATAAAAGATATAAATGTTCTCTCAAAGTCCATGAAATAGGCCTATGAACTCCTTTAAAGAGTCTTAACACATGCAATTGACAAACCTCAGTAAGGAATTTGGGGATTTTAATCACTTTAAGTCCACAGTGACACAGTCTACTTTTGTATTTTATAGAGATAATTTTATCCTTTCCTGCTTGTTGACTACTGCTTATAATCCCATCTCTCAACTCAGGATTCTGGGTCAGGAGCATTGCATGCTGTAGGCCAGCATGGGGGTACATAATAATGCCCTATTTCAAAAATCCAACCAACAAAACAAACACAAAACAGTTTTAATGGGGTTCGCCCACACAGAGAAGCTGGTGGGGGGGGGTAATGTTTGCTGTTACCCAAGTTCGATTATTTCCTTGGGACAGTTTCAGTTTTCTATCAGATTGTACTTTGTGCTTTATTTATCGTAAAGATGCTGCTGTATGGAAAGAAATTAATTTTCTTCCTGCATGGAAGTTTTTCATTGCTAATGGGATAGTTTTCAAATCAATATCACCAAGCCAGATGGCTAAAACATCTGTACATGTCTTTGAGAGTATCCATCTACCTAGTCCTGTGTCTCTATAGCTCTCTTTTAATCTGGGTCTTTGTCAGACAATAATTTTGTTTAAATGCCTAGAACTCCTCATTTAATGCTGTACATAGGAACATAAGAATTGAAATAGAAAAATACATGACTCATATATGACGTTATAAAATAAAATCATTAGAAAGTTCTTTTGCTTATCCCAACATATCTAATAGACATATCTGTTGGGTTCAGGAAATTGAACACCATCAGTGAGGCATGCTGGGAGCCTGGGAGTCAAGGAGACCAAACTATGGACTCCGATTCTGTCACAGATACAGGTCCCCTGTATAACTGTCAATGAGTCTCTGGCTCCTTTTTCATCCTCTGTGAAATGAGAGAAGTAAAAACATTACTTGTTAAGATCTTTTTCAGAGGTAATGCAAATGATGATTTTGATACTTTAATATACTTTACAATGTGAAATATATTATACTTCACACGACTATTTTGCTGACCTTTATTAGTCTTAAATTCTTTCCCCCATATTCCCACTTTAGAGCTTTCTCAAAGCATTAGTTGTTTTGCATCTCCTTTTGTATTTCTTTGCTCTCATTACAGTGCTAGACTTGAAGCCTAGGCAAATCCAATGGTTCCCTCTTAAGTGTGAGAGTTGAGGGCAGCACACAAGCATCTTCTAAACTTCATTGCCTCTGAAGTTATAGCCTAAGGATCTGCCTCTTGCAGATAAGGTCCCTTCATCCCATAAACACGCACACTTTCTGGCAATCCTTGACAGAGCGCATGCACCTGAATTTCCTTGATGAGCTTCCTTCCTGACCACAGCAGAAGACAGACAAGAGAAAAGTTCTCACTGCAGAAATAAGTGATTCATCAAAAATATGCAGGATGACAATGTTTCTTGCCATAGGGACCAGACATGGAGCTTGTAAGCCATTGACTAGGAATAGCTAAGAGGTTAATGGAGCACTGTATGGTAGGGGATGTTGCTGGTGTCAGAGGGGAGCAAGGGGCTCTGCATGTACCAAGAACATTACAACTTTCCCCTCTAGTTTTCCTCAGCCGAAACTCCCTAGAAATCTGTAGGAAACTAGTGAACTTCCTCTCTGCGCCATGACCTCTCAAGAGCAGGGAGGCAGGCCGAGGTTCGAAGTGACTTTGCTGGCTACACATTCTGCTGGCTAATCCAGAATCTTTTTGTTTTCATTTGCCTGAATTTCAGATCTATTATTAGAGTTGAAGAGAAAATGTTCTGCACAGAGTTTTGCTAGCACCACAATTTGGAAATCTTTGTGGAGGAGAAGAACACAATAATTCTTCCCTTGCCCATCACAAGATGTGATCTCTCTTCAAAAATCTAGTAAACCTGAGTCATTGGAGGTTCTCTGAAAAGGAACCCACTAGTTTCTTATATTCCATATTTGTGTTGATAGCAACCACCCTGAAGCTTCCATATGGGTTAGGGTTAGAGGTGCATTCTGGGGGATTCTCTTTGGTGCTGGCTATGGAGAGTTTTCAGTCATTTATTGCCTCTGTTTCATACTGTTCTGACATTTTATGATATGTGGGTGTCTTCTGGAAAAAGTAGATTAGACACTCTCTTCTTCTCTCTTCAATAATTCATGTTGTTAACCTTACAAGCAACTGTGGATGTTATAACAGAGCAAGCGGCCAAGGAATGTGGTGCACGACAAACCTGTACTTCTTAAAGAAGAAGTGATCATAGGAGGAGTTCTGAATGCTTGGATGCAAAAACGAAAAGCACGCCCTAGCAGTTAGAGATTTTAGAGTCAGTATCTCCCAAATGCCTGTTTCTGCCTGGCGATTCTGCCAGACTCGGACACATATTTAAGATAAGCAGGAATATATTGTTATTCTCTTCTGGTCTCACCAGTAGCTTTCCCAGCTTGATTATTGGACAAGGAGAGGCTTGGATAGTTGACCGACGAGCTTGACCAGCCCCAAGGCAAACAGCAGGGAGGAAAATAGAAGCTCACCTTCTAGTCATCTAAACCTTCCTGTTGCTGTCAGTCAAAACCCACCACAGTTTCCCACCCACTTATCCTTCAAACCTGCCAATAGTTCAGTAGTTTCCTCTTGTGAGTTTGAGTCTGTTTGGTGTCTTCCAGACTGTGTCTTCTCTGCTGTGCTGTTTCCATTGTCCTATCATCCCGTCACCAGGTCATTTCATCTGCTCTTCCATTACTGAGGCTAAAGAAACCCAGAAACTTGCTATTTCAGCTACTGTATTTTCTTTTCAGTTAAGTCTTTTTATTTGATTCTTTAGTTTTTGTTTATTTTTTAATATATTTTTATACAAATATATTGTAAGTTTAGCATATGCTCCCAATTGATTCTCTTATATTTTTTTCTTCATGAGTTTTTCTAATTATTTTTCTTTTAGGCAATTACGTTCCTAATTGCTTGTCGAAGTGTGGTTATCACAGCTGCTTCTAAATCTTTGTTATATCTATTTCTTGTCATGATGCTGTTAACATAGTTTGACTGTAATTTTTTATTTAGTTTGAGATCTTTTGTTCTTGATATGATAAATGATTTTTCTATTGAAACCATAAGCTGAAACATTTTCAGATTATACTATGGTCCTATGACTCCTACCTCAAGCCACTGTTTGAACTGGATTTATCAGGCACTATGTTGTCAGGGAGAGGAATGGAGAGCAGTGCCCACTTTCTCAAGATGGCTGTAAAGGTTATATCCCCAGTTTCGGCACCAGTTAACACCCATGGAAGGAGCCTTCTTGTTAGTGTTAGGTGGGGCAGGAGTTTTGGCTGTTGTAGCCTCACTGACACCTCAGCAATGGTGTCTACATTAGTTTCTTGTTATTATCAAATAATGCCTGACATAGACAACTAATGGGAAAAAGGGTTTGGTCTTGGAAGTGTGAGAACACAGAGCCTGCCTCTATTGACTCTTGGCACACAGTAACACAGACCATCATGGCAAGGAGAACACATACCGGAGACATATATGAAAAGCAGGAGGCAGAGAGTATTCAGTCCAAAAACCAAGAACCTGCCTACATCTTCTAGCTAGGCTCCACTTCCTTTGAGTTCCCCAAATCTTTCAAATTATCACCCTTAAGGGGACCACCCTGTCAGTGAGGTGCCTGTAGGGGACAGTTCATGTGGAAATCTTAAATGTGGTTGTCACCATTGAGTGGTGGGGAGAGTTCTGATTCTTCCCTGGTGCCATCTACCTGGGCACCATCTACCTGGGCACCGTCCTGGTGGAAAAAGTGACTCCTTATGGCTCAGGTTGTGTAGATGCACAGGTCCCGCAGAAGGTCTCCAGTAGCAGCATAGTGGGGCGGGGAAGACGAGAGGGACCATATGATGGTTGATCTTCATTGTCAGATTGACTGAACATAAATAAATAGATACATTTTTAAAAGGTTTACAGACATAAAATAAGAAATATGATTCATAATGGGAAAAATCAAGCTAAATTAGATCTCATCAAATTAAAAAGAAATATGTTCAGTGAAATATCTTATGAAGAGGCTGAAAAGACAAGCTATAGATTTGGAGAAGCTACTTGAAGTCATTTACCCACCAATGGAATATACTCTGTGGTTTATAAAAGACTCAAAGCTTAACATCTACAAACAAACAATTCACCTTGAAAATGGACAGATAACACAAGAAAATCTCCCCTCCGAGAAGAAAAATGATGGTAAGAACATGAAAAGATCTTCACCTTCCTTATCCACTAAAAATGCAAAATAAAGCCCCAATAAAATATCCATGAATGCCTGTCAGAATTTCTAAATTAAAACATCTCGGCAACGCCAAGCCCTGAAAATAATGTGGAGAAACTGGATCGCTTGGTTTGTAGAAACAGTTAATGTTAGCACTGCCTTTAAAAACTAACCATACAATGACCACACAGCCCAGTAACCACAGCTGTGATTCAGGGTGTTTATGTGAGAGAGAAAACAACACAGCTTACACAAAAATCTATTCACCTATATTTACAGCACATTTTCTTGTTAAAGCCCCAAACTAGGAACAATCTCGCATCCCTGGGGATGGGTTATCCAAGTGTGGATCATTCGGATCTCAGAATGTGACTCAGCAGTGCAGCCAAGCATTGACACAAATGAATATCTAAGGGATTAGGCTATGCAAGAGCTCATTAAGGCTATGTCTCTGAAATGGCAAAATTATAGAGATGGAAAGCAGAGGAGTGATTCCTGCAGATGAAGGAAGGGGTGGATTTAAGAAGAAAGTGGGTTGGATCATAAAACAACAGTAGTCAAAGCTTCTTCTGGTCATAGGAATGACCTCTATATTATGTTTATCAAAGTCAGTTTTCTAGTAATGAATTTCCACTACAGTTCTGTAAGAATCTATCCTTGGGGGAAACTGAGTGAAGGACAGAGGGTTCTCTCCGTTTTATTTATCATATTTGTAAATGAATATGCATTTTCTTCAAAACATATATTTTAAATCAACACTGCCACATAGTTACTCTGACAGAGGGTGAATGTTTTCCTAAGGCAACTGGTAGGAAATACTGAACAAGATTTTGAGATTGTGTGTTTCGAAAGCGTGGTTTCTTTTGAACCATCAGCCAGAAGCCTTGGGTATGGCCCAGATCCTGTGAGAAGCAAGGAGTTGTGTATGTGAGAACGTTCTAGACCTGCAGGCTTGGCGGTACTATCACTTAGTAACAGATACCACCCTTGTGGGGAGTTTGTGCCTTCAGCATAAAAGGAGGACAAGAGATCACAGCTTGCAAGCTGTGATCAGCACTAATCAGGCCTGGTAATGTAGAGCTGGTGGATGCTGCCCTAGAGATGCTCTCTCTATTAGGGGCAGGTGATATCTGCTGCACCTTAAAGTCAGAATAGAGTCAGGGGCTTGGGATGCTTCTTCCACTCTTGATTCTGGCCACTCGGGATGCCTCTTTTCACTATCTGAGCTTAGGGCTCATTTTAGCACTGCACGTCATCTATTCAGTAGGGCAGAAGTAGCCTTGGAGCTGGAGCATCTGCACAGCAGGGTGTAGCCACCTCACCTTCAGGTGAGGGACAACAAGAGGACACAGAGAATGAGGCTATCTTTTGGAAACTCTGAAAGTGAACCCATCTTTTAAAATGTTAAAAAAAATACTATCAACAGAAAGTCCTTATTCAGGGAAACTCTTCATTTACTGTCACTCTGTATAGCCCGAAAAGACGACAAATGAAAAACTAATCTGAGATCCAGAGGACAGACAGACACTATTAACCCAAGAATGATCAAATCATCTGTCTCCTGCCAAGTGTTCAAGGAAAGCCCACTAAGCACTCACACAAATTCTCCTGCTCTTCCCTCTGCCAAAGTGGGAAGCTTCCTTTGCAGCCTCTAAGTCAACCCAGGAGATAAAGGAATGGATAACAGGGGTAAAAGGAAGGAGAGAGCCCAGGGGATTGTTCAGTGCAACTGTGGATTGGAACAGCAACATGGCTGAGGTCCATGTATTCACAGATTTCAAAACTTGAGACAGGGATTTGCACTGTTGTGTTGTGGTTTTGGGTTGCTAAAGGATAGGAGTGCTCTATTTCCAAAATTCAGGAATGCTTCTGAGTGACGTGCCAAACCTAGCACAATTCAGGATTCAGACACCAGCAAGAGTCAGTTCGCCTGACCCAGTGGGTGCTGGAAGGAAAATATGTGAGCAAAACAGATTTGCTCAAGCACAGCTGATGTGAAAGACCACCTGTGAGTGAGCTATTGTGTTGAACATGGGGAACTTCTATTTCTATAGGACAAGGCAAGGACCATTGACAATAACATGGGACTCAGAACCTTATGTGATCCCAATCTTACTCCCTTTCTAGAATATATTGGAGTGATTTTGAAACTGGAAATATTAGAAAGATTAGACTTTGGAATAAAAAAGACGTTTTAATCCCAGAGCTTCTGCTTGTGAGATTATTGCGGGTTGTTGAGCTCAGTTTGTTTTTCCAAGTTGATTTTCTCACCTGAAAGACAGACACAATGATACTGATATAGTTCTTGGAGATGAAATGAAACATTGCAAAGCATCAAGTTTTTAGGCACATAGTAGGCCCTCAAATATTAGTTTGGCTACCAAATTCATGTCACTGAAATCTTTAGCTTTTATTTCTTAGAAATTGGACAACAAGGTTCTTCTTTCTGGATTTTATTAGCCCTAGAACCAGATTCGGCTTGCATAGAGGCAAAAGAGACTTGACAATTCATCTTGTCTACTGTTACATTTTGTAAACATGGAAATCAAAGTCCTGAGACTATATTAAGCTAGACAGTGTTATAGGCTCTGCTGCCCAGGTTCATGTCACCCATACCAGAAACATGGTTATCAGGATGGTTGTTGGGCTTTGCATTTCGTTATATTCTTATTAATTCAACCGCCCCCACAGCAAGGGAAGGTGGGGCAAAGAATTCTGAATCTCTACAAGTGTCTCAGCATTTTCCTCAGGCACTGGCACTAGTGAATCTTGTATAGACCACATAATTTGTTCACCATAGGGAACTCAGACCTATGCTAAGCCTTGAGTGTGCAAGGCAGATTGGTCTCACAACGCCATCAGTTCTCAGTAGTTGTTTGTGGTGTTGAAAAGAACTCTGCAGTCTGAGTAAGCTAGAGTTCTGACTGGTTAATGACACCTGCCTATCACAGCGGTAGAATAGGGAAAGTATTAATAGCAACTGAAGTTCCCAGGTGATCTCAAACAGGTTCTGCTGAATTCTACTATATTTCAAGCGTCTGTTACTTGGTAACCTTCCAATAACCTTCAAAAAGTTTGAGAATCATTGAAGACAAAATGAAAATTTCACAGAGTCTCCCATAAGTTTCCTCTGACATGTTCTGCAGGATGCTGTCCCAGAGTGAAATACCTTGAGAATACTTATGATTCAGAATCAAAGGTTTCCTGTAGCAGCATAGACTGAGGGATGTGCACTTTTTTTATAGTTTTTTAATTGATTTAATTGAGTTCTACATTTTTCTTTACTCCCCTCCCTGTCTCTCCCCTCCCCTTCAACCCTCTCCCACGGTCCCCATGCTCCCAATTTACTCAGGAGATCTTGTCTTTTTCTACTTAGGGCCCTCATTTTTGTCAAGATTCTCTGGGATTGTGATTTGTAGGCTGGTTTTCTTTGCTTTACGTTTAAAACCACTTATGAGTGAGTACATATGATAATTATCCTTCTGGGTCTGGGTTACCTCTCAAAATGATGTTTTCTAGCTCCATCCATTTGCCTGCAAATTTCAAGATGTCCTTATTTTTTTCTGCTGTGTAGTACTCCATTGTGTAAATGTACCACATTTTCCTTCTCCATTCTTCAGTTGAGGGACATTTAGGTTGTTCACAGTTTCTGGCTATGACAAACAAAGCTGCTATGAACATAGTTGAGAACATATCCTTGTGTCACGATTGAACGTCCTTTGGATATATACCCAAAAGTGGTATTACTGGGTCTTGAGGATAGTTGTTTCCTAATTTTCTGAGATATTGCCATACTGATATCCAAAGGGGCTATACCAGCTTGTACTCCCACCAGCATTGCAGAAGTGTTCCCTTTATCCTACAACCTCTCCAACATACGTTGTTATCGGTGTTTTTGATCTTGGTCATTCTTACAGGTATAAGATGGAATCTCAGAGTTGTTTTGATTTGCATTTCTCTGATGATTAAGTGTCTTTCAGCCATTTTAAATTCCTCTGTTAAAAATTCTCTGTTTAGGTCTGTACTCCACTTTTTTATTGGATTATTTCTTCATTTGATGGCCAGTTTCTCGAGTTCTTTGTATATTTTGGAGATCAGATCTCTGTCTGATGTGGGGTTGGGGAAGATCTTTTCTCATTCTGTAGGCTGTTGTTTTGTGTTGTTGACCATGACCTTTGCCTTACAGAAGCGTTTTAGTTTCAGGCGGTCCCATTTATTAATTATTTCTCTCAGTATCTGAGCTGCTGGGATTATATTTAGGAAATGGTCTCTTGTGCACATGCATCAAAGGTTACTTCCCACTTTCTCTTCTATCCGGTTAAGTGTGGCTTTATGTTGAGGTCTTTCATCCACTTGGACTTCAGTTTTCTGCATGCTGATAGATATGTATCTATTTTCATTCTTCTACATGTTGATATTCATTTATACCAACACCATTTGTTAAATATGCTTTAGTTTTTCCATTTTATATTTTTTTGCTTTTTTGTCAAAAATCCGATGTTTGAAGGTGTGTAGATTAATCTCTGGGTCTTTAATTTGGTTCCATTACTCCTCCTATCTGTGTCTATGCTAATACCAGGATGTTTCCAGTACTGTAGCTTTGTAGTAGAGTTTGAAGTTAGGGATTGTGATGCCTCCAGAAAGTTTTTTTTTTTTTATTGTACAGGATTGCTTTAGCTATCCTGGGTCTTTTGATTTTCTATATAAAGTTGAATACTGTTCCTTCAAGGTCTATGAAGAATTTTGTTGGGATTTTGATGGGCATTGTATTGAATCTGTAGATTGCTTTTGGTAAGATTGCCATATTTACTATGCTAATTCCACCTACCCAAGAGCATCAGAAATCTTTCCACTTTCTGGTGTCTTCTTCAATTTCTTTTTTCAATGATTTAAAGTTCTTGTCATAAAAGTCTTCCACTTGCTTTGTTAGAGTTACTCCAAGATATTTTATGCTATTTGTGGCTATTTTGAAGTTTCTCTGACTTCTTTCTTGGCCGATTTTTTTTTTATCTGTGTAAAGGAGGACTGTTGTTATAGGAGCGGCGGGGCTGTTTCCCCGGCACCCAGCCTCCCACATGGCTAGCTTTATCCAAAATAATTACATGGAAATTATTTTTTTAAACATTGCTTGGCCCATTAGTTTTAGCCTCTTATTGGCTAGTTTTTGCATATTGATCTGACCCATTTTTAATAATGTGGGTAACACCACAAGCTGGTGGCTTACCAGGGAAGACCTAAACCTGTGTTTGTCTGGAGTGGGAGAATCATGCAGCTCACTGACTCGGCTTTTTTTTTAGTATTTTGTTTTGTCTACTCCGCCTACCTAATTTTTTGTCCTATTAGGGACAAGCAGTCTCTTTATTTAACCAATAAAATTAATACAAAACAGAAGACTTTCCCCCATTAGAGGACTATTGTTTTTTTTTTTGAGTTAATCTTGTATCATGCTACATTACTGAAAATGTTTATAAGTTGTAAAATATCCTTGATAGAATTTTTGGGGTTGCTTATGTAAACTATCATATCATCAGTAAATAATGAGAGTTTGACTTTTTATTTTCCAGTTTATATCTCCTTGATCTCCTTTTGTTGTCTTATTGCTCTAGCTAGGACCTCAAGAACTATGTTGAATAGATATGGAGAGAGTGGACAACCTTGTCTTGTTCCTAGTTTCAGTGTGATCGCTGGAAGTTTCTCTCCATTTAGTTTGATGTTGGCTGTGGCTTGTTGTATGTTGTCTTTATTATCTTTAGGTATTTTCCTTGTATCCCTGCTCTCTCCAAGACCTTTATCATGAAGGGATGTTGTATTTTGTTGAAAGCTTTCTCAGCATCTAATGAGATGATCATGTGGTTTTTTACTTTCAGTTTGTTTATATAGTGGATTAGCTTGACTGATTTTCATATGTTGAACCATCCCTGCATCTCTGGAATGAAGCTGACTTGATCATGGTGGATGATGATTCTGATGTGTTCTTGGATTTGATTTGCCATTATTTTATTTACTATTTTTGCTTCAGTGTTCAAGAGTGAGATTGGTATGTAATGTCTTTATGTGGTTTGGGTATCAGAGTAATTGTAGTCTCATAAGAATTTGCTAATGTTCCTTCTGTTTCTATTTGGTGAAACAATTTGAGGAGTTTTGGTATTAGCTCTTCTTTGAAAATCTTACTGAATTCTGCACTGAAACTGTCTGCTCCTGGGATTTTTTTGGTTGGGAGACCTTTGATTATTGTTTCTATTCATTTAGCAGTTATAGTTCTGTTTTATTTGCTTATCTGATCTTAATTTAATTTTAGTTAAGTGATATAAATCCAGAATGTTGTCCATTTCCAGTAAGTTTTCCACTTTTGTGGAATACAGGTTTTCAAATTATGACTTGATGATTCTCTGGATTTCTTCCATGTCTGTTGTTATGACCCCCTTTTCATTTCTGATTATGCTAATTTGGATATTCTTTCTCTGCCTTTTGGTTATTTGGATAAAGGTTTGTCTAATTTGTTGATTTTCTTAAAGAACGAACTCTTTGTCTCATTGATGCCTTGTATTGTTTTCTTTGTTTCTATTTTGTTGATTTCAGCTGTCAATTTGATTATTTCCTGCTGTCTAGTTCTCTTAGGTGAATTTGCTTCTTTTTTTCCAAAAGTTTTCAAATGTTCTGTTAATTCATTAGTGTGGGATTTTTCCAGCTTTTTTATGTAGGCATTTAATGCTATAAACTTTCCTCTTAACACTGCTTTCATTGTGCCCTATAAATTTGGTTATGTTGTATGGTCCTTTTCATTGAATTTTAGGAAATCTTTAATTTCTCCCTTTATTTCTTTCTTGACCCATTGATGATTCAGGTGAGCATTGTTTAATTTCCATGTGTTTGTGGGCTTTCTGGAATTAGTGTTTCTGTTGAATTCTAGTTTTAAGCCATGGTGATCTGTTAAGATACACAGGATTATTCCAATTTTATTTTATATCTGATGAGGTTTGTTTTGTTACCAACTATGTGGTCAGTTTTTGAGAAGGTTCCATGAGGTGCTGAGAAAAAGGTATATTCTTTTATGTTTGGATAAAATGTTCTATAGATGTCTGTTAAATCTATTTGAGTAATAACATCTGTTAGTTCCCTTATTTCTCTGTTCATTTTTCTTTCCGACAACCTGTCTAGTGGTGAGAGTGGAGTGTTGAAGTCTCCCACTATTAGTATATGGGGTTTAATGTGTGATTTAAGCTTTAGAAGTGTTCCTTTTACATATGAGAGTGCCCTTGTATTCAGAGTATAGAGGAACATGAAATTTTTAACATGCTAGTATGGAATGGCAGTTTCCCAGAGTCTGATATATCAGATTACAAACTGGAAGATGACACAGGTTTTTAAAAGTACTTATTTATTTATTTATTTTGCATCCTGACTGCAATTTCCCCTTCTTCCTCTCCTCCCATTCCCTTCCCTCCACTGCCATATACCCCATCTACTCCTCCTCTGTTTCTGTTCAGAAAGTGTATTTTTTACCCCAAACTTGAGAAAGAATTTCCAAACCCATGAAGAATTTCATGATGGTGTAAGAATGATAGACATGGGGACGTCATAAAGCTCTGAGAGAGTGTAAGTCCATGAGCACAGCCACATCAAGGACCACAGTGTCTCAGATCCATGGGAATGGCACAGCCTTCTCTGGGTCAGGCTCAAGCTCAAGCAAATGGCATAGCTCTCCCTGCTTTGTCTGCTAATGTTAACAGTGTATGCAGAGGCGCAGAGGTGGAGAGGCGCGGTGTCCAGACGTGGCAGAGAGGTGCGGTGTCCAGATGTGGCAGAGAGGCACCGCAATCAGGAAGAGGCTTTAGGAGACCACCGCAGTGGCAGACGCAAGCAGCGGGGACTGGCAGGGATAGGCGGGGAGGCAGACGCAAGCAGCAGGGACCGGCGGGGAAGCAGATGCAAGCGGCAGAGACCGGCGTGCAATAACGAGAGCAGATCGCGCTACTACAATTAAATCAAAGAGGTAGGCCTTTTCTTGGCAAGGTCACTGGCAAACGGGAGCCTGGTCCTGTCCTGAAGACCCACCGGAGGGGTGAGAGGGTTCTTGGCCTGCAACAGGAACCAGGAAACAAAGCAGGGGCATTTTGTAAGAGGAGCCCCTGGCCAGCAGGGAAACCTGAACCAGTTTTTTAAAAGACCCATTAGATAGGATCAATAGGAGGAGATGGGCAGGCGCCAAGGCAAGAATTCACCCAATAATCTGAAAAACAACATGAAAACACCAGAACCCAATGATCTTACAACAGAAGTATTTGAACAACCTCACACAGAAGAAGTGGAAAAAATTGACTTTATGAAATCAATAGAGTCCCTTAAACAACATGTAAAAAATGCCCTTATAGAAATGGATGAGAAGTATAACAAAAAGTTTGAAGAAATGAGTAAATACGTACATGATACCCTGGGAAACCAAGAAAAAACGATCAAACAGGTAATGGAAACAGTTCAAGAATTGAAAACTGAAATGAAGGCAAGGAAGAAAATACAAATTGAGGACCAGCTGGATATGGAAAATCTAGGTCAACGAGCAGAGTCTACAGAAACAAGCATAATCAATAGAATACAAGAGATAGAAGAATCTCAGATTCTGAGGACACCATAGAGAAAATAAACGAACAGATCATAGAAAACAGCAAAGCCAACAAATTCTCAACAGAAAACATTCAGGAAATATGGGACACAATAAAAAGACCAAACCTAAGAATAATAGGAATAGAAGAAGGAGAAGAGTCACAGCTCAAAGGCCCAGAAAATATTTTTAACAAAATTATGGAAGAATACTTTCCCAACATAAAGAAAGATATTCATTTAAATATTCAAGAAGCATACAGAACACCAAACAGACTGGATCAAAGAAAAACATCTCCTCGCCATATAATAATCGGGGAGGAAGCAGAAATTCTTAATAAATAAATAAATTTAAAAAAAGAAGCAAACAAAAAAAAACAGTGTATGCAGAAAATGTAGATACAGCTTCCTCCTCCCAGATGTTTACAACTAAAGACTGCTCCCTTATAGAGACCCCCTACAAAGATTTGCTAAGCATGCCTCCACATTCAGCTGCATGCAATAAAGTCATCTCCTAGTTCAGATGTATTAAACAAGCACTCTGGGTTTCCAAGATGTTGCTGCTGTGTCTGAAGACACAGCCCACCAGATGCCAAATTCTCTCTCTCTCTCTCTCTCTCTCTCTCTCTCTCTCTCTCTCTCTCTCTGTGTGTGTGTGTGTGTGTGTGTTGTTTTTTCATTCCCCATCATCTCTTTAATTAGTGAATACATACTACAGAGGTCTCAGAAGTAAAGCTGCAGGCCATAGACTGAGAGCCTGATCTCAGGATAAATCCAGACCACCTAGCAGGAAGAGTGGAGCCAATAATCTGGGTTAGCCAGTTCAGTGACTTTGTTCCAGGAACTGGCTGACCACAAAGTTAGATTATAATCTTGAGAACAATCTTGGAGAAACAGGGAGTTACCCCCTTGTGATTATCACTGGTATTTTCGGAATCTTCCAATGACGCCCTCCCTACCCACTTTGGGTTGTGGTTTCTTCCCTTAAAACCCCTTCTCCCAGCTACTCAGGGTCGAACTTCTCTACCTGTGCATGGGATACAGACTCGGTTACAGCGTGCTGATTCCTGTCAATAAACCTCATGTGATTACAGCAAGGATGGTCTCTCGTGAGTTCTTAGGGGGTCATGTTATCCCAAGACTTGAGTGAGAGTCTCCCAACTCTGGGGGTCTTTCAATAAAGAGAATATTAGCTGATCCCCCCATGGTTTGTGTTCCATTTCTGTATTGTGGATTTTGTTGGGCTGCAACTGTTCAATCACAAACTTATTTCCTACTCCTGTTTGTATACAGGTGTGACCATGGGGTTGGTTCTCACCAATAGAATGTGAAAAATTATGTGAGCCACTTCTAGAATTTTCCATTAGCTGAAAGAAGAAGGTAAAGCAGCCACAAGAGGGAAGAAAACTTGGGCATCTGAATTTTTATAATAAATAAACATCCTCTTGGGCTTCTGACAAGAAGGAAAGAGTAATCATTGAAACCATAACAGAGCATCCTTTTCACTAGAAGGTTGCCTTCAGGAGAAACCTCGGCAGGCCTGTAGGCCTTTGTCTTATCTGGACCTCCCTAGGGAAAGGGAGCTGCAGTTTTCTATGTACAAGAACAATAGCCACCTCTTAAGCCAAAGATGGGAGGAAAACAGTTGCAAATGCCATGTTGCATGAAGGACTCTGTTCAAATGCTCCAAGAACTCTTAAAGTTCAATAATAATAAGAAGAAGTTTGGAGCCTGGTGAAAATCGATGACAGGTGAGACCAGGCGTGTTCAGGGTGGTGTAGCTGTAGATCCACAGAATCAACTAACCTGGGCTCACAGGGGCTCACAGAGACAAACAACCAGGGAGTCTGCATGGGACTGACCTAAGCCCTCTGCATATCTGTTATACTTTGGTAGTTTGGTCTCCTTGTGGGACTCCTAATATTGGGAGCAGGGACTGTCTCCAACCCCTTTATTGGCCTTGGGAACCCTATTCTTCATATTGAGTTGCCTTATACAGCCTTAATATAAAGGAAGATGCTTAGTCTTACTACAACTTGATATGCCACAGTTTGTTGCTATCCATGGAAGGCCAGCCCTTTCCTGAATAGAAGTGGATCAAGCAGGAGAAGGAAAGTTGGAGGAGGGGCTGGGAGAAGAGGAGAGGAGGGAGGGGAACTGAGATTGGAATGTAAAAACAAACAAACAAACAAGTAAATAAATAGAAAATATAGATGACAGAAACAAAAGCCTTACCTAAAAAGATAGATGGATAGAAAGGCAGCATATTGGGGATATTCAGTGTTGTGATGGCTGTTCTTGGTTGTCAATCTCTCTCTCTCTCTCTCTTTGCCTCTCTCTCCTTGTCCCCCTTCTCCCTCCCTCTCCCCTTTAACCTTCCCTTCCATAACCCACTAAAGAAATGCCCAACCTCACTCTACATGGCGTGCCTATCTGCCTCTGTCTCTCAACTGCCATGGCTCTTCATGGAACCAGCTGCCCTTGTGGCCTGCCATGGTCTCCCACCCACCTCTGCTCTAAACCATCCACTGCATCCCTGGTGGGGGAGGGGGGACTGCATTGCAGTGTTTTGCCATTATAGTGTGTTCCTTGAAAGTTTGTGTATCAGAAGCTTCAAGAAGTGGAGATTATACAGTACTGGTCAGGCCATTGGAGGGTTAGCCTGTGGACAAGATTAAGGTAGAGCTTGTGGACCCCAACTGTTGTCTTGGATGGGAGAAATGACTCCATGGGTAAAGTGCTTGCCACTTAAGTCTGAAGAGGTGAGTTAGATTCCCAAGACCTGTGTAAATAATCCTGTACTTTGTGATGTGTATCCCAGTACTCATGCTGAGATGGAGCTGGGGACAAGAGAATTTCTGAAAGCTCATGGGCCAGTTAGTCTGGCACATACAACTGCAAGCCAGCAGACCTTGTCCCCAAAAGAAAGAAGGCAAGGACCTAATGACATTTAAGGATGTTCCTTAAACTCTCCATGAGTGCAATCACGCCATGGATACGCCCTCACTCAATGCATTGAACATGTACACACGCAGACATGCATGCCTATGGCTATGCATGATATACACATAGGAAGTGAGTTGTCTTCAAGGAACCTCTTCACTCTGACTTCCTGTCTCATCACATAATTGTTCCTCTTACAGCCACCTGCATCCTTTTAATGCTATCACAATGTCACCTTCCCCTGAACAAGTCTGAAGCTGGTGACATGCCCCTGGAACCTCCAGGACTATGAACCATGGACCAAGACAGATGATATGAAGTTTCTTGAATGCTTTCAAATGTACCACTGTGGAGCAATAGCAAGAGATGTTGTAAGTAGGTGTGTGAGGGATTCTTTGCTTTTCTCCACTTAATTTCGCTTTGAATCTAAAAAGACTCCAGAAAATAAAGTATCTTTTAAAGAGGAATGAAAATTCCGTGTCCAGTTACACTGTTATGTCTCAGATGCTTGGACAGTCCTGACAGTAGTTCTAACATGATGCCACCCAGGTTCTCACCAACGCTTGTTGAGCAGATGGACAGGCGAACATTAAGGGCTTAACAGTTTGCAGGAGGTGCTGCAAGAGGTGCTGCCTACCAGTCACGTTTTATTTACCATGTCAGCTGTGGCCCCCATACAAGGAAAAGAGAGATATTTCTTAAGGAAATTTAAACTAATATAGAAGGGGAGGAAATCAATCCAAGACAATGCTGCCAGGGATCTGAATCCAATAAATGGTTGGAAGGTGACACTGTCCTATCTTACATCTGTCTGCTAGCATAAATTCATAGCCCAGTCAGATTGGCAAACAGTGTTCAACACCTTCAGTTTCCCTGTGCAATCAAGTAGTTCTACCTGCCAATAATTTTTCCTTCTCTGTCCTTGTTCCTCTCTGCCTTCGTCACTTCCAAAGAATTGGGAAAAAAATCAGAGCACAGTTGGCAGGATCTAAGTGAGCAATGCCAGCTCATTTTCCTTAAAGACAATGTATATTGAATAAATCTCTTGAATGCTGTTTCCAGTCACTGTTTGCTAAGAAAGCGATTTGTCTCATCTTGGCAACTGAAGAAGGTAGCTCCCCTCTCTGCTTGCTTGAAGTGAACCTTCACTATTAGGACTGCAGCTGACTCTGCTAATCTCCAAATTGGGCTAGGTTGGTGTGGATCTATAAGAATCCTTGTTGGTATGCTCTGAGCCATCCAGGCCACTGCCACAGAACTTAGCACCTGAGAGCTGGGGCCTCTGTCTTTCTTTCCCTCATTACTTTCACAGAAGTTGCTCATGGTTGTCAGCAGGGGTGCTCTTCTGTGAGACTTGAAGGTAGCGATTCACCTACTACTGAACACACAAGGTGGTGATTTTTTAAGGCTGAAACAAGTAGACATTGAATATGTTACCAAATGTTAACAAAATCAAAGACCAAATAGAGAAACAGGTAAGTCAGAAATATAAAAATTGTTTGCAAGGAAGAAAAACACTGTGAAGATTGACCTACATGAGTTTTAACCCTCATCTTAGTCAGAGCTGCTATTGCTGTGATGAAACACCATGGTCAAAGCAACTTGGGGTGTGAGGTGAAGGGTTTATTTGGCTTACACTTCTATACTTCATCATCAAAAGATTTAGGACAGGAACCAAACAGGGCAGGAACCTGGATGTAGGAGCTGATGCAGAGGACATGGAGGAATTCTGCTTACTGGCTTGTCTCACATGGCTTGCTAAGCCTGCTCTTACAGAAGCCAAAACCACCAGCCAGTGACATCACCACCCACATTGTGCGGAGCCCTTCCCAATCAATCAATAACTAATTAAGAAAATGCCCTACACTTCAGGGACTACAGGATTCTCTACATCCTAATCTTTTGGAAACATTTTCCTTAGTTGACATTCCCTCCTCTCAGGGGACTCTAGCCTGTGTCAAGTTGACAAAAATTAACCAGCCACAAGTCCTCAATCATTTCCCAAGAAACACCACGTCTAATTCTCTTTAAGTCTTAACAGCATCAATCATGGAGGTGGTTAGTGACAAATTTCCCTCAGGGAGGTTGGTCCTTGTGAACTCAACAGGGAAATTGTGTCCCTGCTGGCTGAACTCTCACCTGTTTCAGTACCTTCAGAGTGAGGAGGATGAGGGGCCAAGGAAGAGAGAGAAGGGAGGATGACTGGCAGGTGGAGAGAATTTGGGTCCACAAGGACACTCAAAGTGTTTAGCAGTGATTGTTAATCTGGCTGGGGCCAAACAAGCTTGTGCCATCAGACCCATGTAGGAGAGGACAGCAGCCCCTTCTATCTACTCACTAGATACAGGTCCTGGGCAGGTGTCACACTCACTGGATACAGGTCCTGGGCAGGTGTCACACTCACTGGATACAGGTCCTGGGCAGGTGTTGCGCTCACTGGATACACGTCCTGGGCATGTGTGACACTGTCTTGGGTTGGTTTTGATCTCCTTTCTATTGATTTAAATCCTTGTCTTTCTAATCAATAACAACACCTTTTTCTGCATTCAGTTCTCAAGTTGAAGAACTACAATGAAGCTTACAGATAAAGCTGATATACGTCAAAGTGGTCATGACCTTAGAGATACTTTGAATTAATAAACAGAGTTGAAGAAGAATATTGGAAATTAGAAAGGGAGGGGAAAGTCAAGGAGACACTGAATTATGGACTGGTGCTGTATTGTGGCAGGGAAATTTCAGTGTGTGCATCTCAAGTCTGTTGGAATACGTATGTAATTCCTTGGGTAAGTGCAGTGCCTTCCTTACCTGACATATTCCACCTTACACTGTAATAACTAATGACTTTTCCCAGACATTTAAAATGTTAGCTATGACAGACGAGGTTCGGAACTACTTGACAAGGGTGTATCCAAATTGTGTATAAGTTTGTATTTCAGTCTGTTTGGAAGTTGACCACAAATGTACAATGTTGAGCAGTGAAGTTAGCTCAACATCTCAGGAAGGCAATGTTTATTTAATTACCCACAAATTTACAATGCTGGACAAATGCAGTGAAGTTAGCTCAACATCTCAGGAAGGCAATGTTTATTTAAAATTTGTGACACTGTAGGAGCCAGCAGTCACTTTGGGGAAATTTTCCCATAGAAATGCTGTGCAAATAAGCAAGGGTATTTCTATAAAAAGGTTTCTCAAGCATCACTTGTGCTGGTGAGCAATTAGAAATACTTACAATGTCCCTCGCTAGAGATTGGATAAAATAAGTCAAGCAACAACCCTAAGATAAGCTAGAAAACAGTATAAAAAGGACGGTATTTCTGTAATCAGTGACTATATGAAAGTTGTCAAAGCTATAGCGGTATGAGAAAATAGAAAATTCAGTACCATCCTAGTTACTTTCTCACTGCTGTGATTAAATACCCTAACACAGTATAAGGGGGCAGGGGTTTATTTGGTTCTCAGTTTCCAGAGGGATACAGTCCACCTTGACACAAAGAGATGGGAGCACATGGTGACTGGAACAGGAAGCTAACTGGTCACATTTGCATCTAAACTCAGAAGGCAGACACTGAACAGGAAATGGTATCTGCCTATAAAGCTTCAA
Source organism: Microtus pennsylvanicus (assembly GCF_037038515.1). NCBI lineage: Eukaryota > Metazoa > Chordata > Mammalia > Rodentia > Cricetidae > Microtus > Microtus pennsylvanicus. The sequence goes on from NC_134593.1 coordinate 7,067,036, forward strand.
GGTCTACCCCTAGTGACTCATTTCTCCCAGCAAGAGAGATACCACTTTCTTTCACAATAAAGTTACCAGCGAGAGACAGTGTCCCCCAATATTTTAACTTATGAAACATTAAAACTCTATACATTGATGATATGACTGCTCCATAGGTTTCACTGTAGACATGAGAGAGAAAAAGAAAACAACAGAGGCATCTGGAAGAGGCCAGAGCACAGAAAGAAGTAGACTGAATGCTGCCAGAATTGAGAGAACATAGTGAGAGAAACAGGAGAGAGAGAGAGAGAGAGAGAGAGAGAGAGAGAGAGAGAGAGAGAGAGAGAATAGCATCGCTATTCCAGGGTTATAAGGAGAGTGCATATCTCTGGGGTAGTGGGCTGGGAAGCCCATGAGATGGATTTAGGGTAGGAGAAGAGGCAAGAAGGGCTAGGATGCGAGTGTGAACTTTGAAATGTGTCGCCAGCATAAGCTTTGATATGCTGATAGATACCACAAGGAGCCACATGTTCCTTCTAACAGAGGGAACAGAAATGACTTCTTTTGGTAGAAGGCAAACGATCCTTGGGAACTAGTGATGGCATTTATCTAACTACCAGAAATCCTCCTATTGCTGTAGAATATTATCTTACTATATAAACATGTGTTACATTTGTTTATGAAATATTTGTCTAATTATGTAAAGATGTGTTGCTGTTTTACCTTGCCTGCCTAAGGCACCTGATTGGTCTAATAAAAAGCTGAATTGCCAATAGCAAGGGAGGAGGTATAGGTGGGACTTCTGGGCAGGGAAAGTCAGTAGGAGGAGGAATTTGGGCTGAGGGAAGCAAGAAAAAGAGATAGCAGGGAGATATCAAGGCTTAGCCAGCCAGCCAGGAGGAAGCAGAAAAGTAGGATGTGCAAAATGAAAGGAAGGCAAAAAGCCACGAGGAAAAAATGTAAATGAATAGAAACAGGTTAAATAAGTTTTTTAAAAAAAAAGCTGGTGGGACATACTTCAGCTAAGGCCAAGCATTCACAACTAATAATATGTCTCTGTGCCTTTATTTGGTGGTCCAAAGAAAAGCCAACTACATCCTATAGTCCGTGTTGAAGTCATGTTTGAATGTGTGGACTGCCTTTTGGGAGTTTAAAGAATTGGTGTTTCCCTTGGACCTAACCATGCACACACTCCAACCTTTTGTGTTCCTCTTTATGGATATATAATCTGAGGAAATGTTCACAAGGAAATGTACCAATTCTAGCTGGTAGCTTCTTCAGTGGTTGAACCCTCGCCTTTTGCCTTTTATTAGTTTTACTGTTTGACTTTTCAATACACATACTGTTTGTGCAATACAGCATATCTTTTGAGTGCTGGTGACATGTGACATGGCTCAGTAGGTGAAGCCACTAGTCCCAAGCCTGCCCACCTGAGTTTCATCTCTAAGATCACAGAGTGAACGAAGATAAGTGACTTCTGCAGTGGTCATTCTGCCTCCACACAAGCACATACACAGGACACACACATACACATTTGCTACCACATAGTCAAGTAATATAAACATATTTTGAAAGTATGCTGTGTCAGGGTTAGCTTGGTTGTGGTCCTTGACTTCTCAGTCTGCAGTGACAAGCATGGCCCAGGGCTTTCTGAGATATTGTGCAGTTCAGGGTGCTCTGGATATAGTTTCCTTCCCAGCTCACCATCGATGCCTCCATTGTGAGGATCTGAAGTTCTACTTCTGTCCTTGAAAACGTGCTCTTGCTGCTTTCTATGCTCTGCCATTTGCTCCAGCACTCTCTTCTGCTGTCTGTTTCATGCTGACAGGTTCTTTTCCAGGCTACCTTTTATTCTTTCTGAAATCTCCATCTTCTAAAAGCAAACCGCTCTAACCGCTGCTGTCTTCTGTGGTCACCCACTTTGAATAGAGGGCAAAGCTCTCTCTTACCAGCATCCACTGTGTCTGAGCTCACTTGCTTTCCCCCGCAGGCATTCATTTCACCAATGAAAGCAAGTCTGAGGAACAGCTGCTTTTGAGTCACTACTGTGGATAAATGCATTCTACTAACTGCAAGAAGAATTACAGGATAAGCTTCAAAGATGGCCCCAGCCCTGAGAGCCTGGCTTCCTGGTGCTCATATCTTTGTATAGCATGCTCACACACTGAGCTAGCCTTGGCCTGTGTGACCAATGGAATATGCATAAATCATAGTGCATAATCATGGAAAGGATCACAGCTCATCATTATTGCTTGAGAGTTCTGGTGTCAAGTTGTGAGGTCAAGCAGTCAGTCTTAGGAAGACAAGCACTTGGAGAGAAACTGCGGTCTTCTGATAACAGGTAGGATCAACATTGGGAGCCATCTCAGAAAGCATGTTGGAAATGTCCTCGGTCAAGGACTTGTCCAACACAGGCTAAAGGGCTGCAGAAGCTTCAGGAATGCCAATGCGCTACAAATGCAGATGGAACTGGCCCTGTTCTCCATCCTGTGTCTTGTGAGTGTAACTGGGCATCTCCGGACTTGGAGAACCCAGAAGCAAGTTGTTCCCACTCTTCATATTTTTTCTTTTTTGTCCTCTGTGTCCCCCTACCTTTTTTTTCCTTTTCACTACACTTTTGGTAATATTTTCATTTCATCGTATTTTTTCTCTTAGTGTATGCTTATGATACATGTATGTGGGCAGACCAGCCATGCATACAAGTGAGGATCAGAGGACATAGGAGGAAAGGCCACTCTGGATAGACAATATTTAGAATTTATGCTGTATACATATGAAGGGGTACTTTTAATGGTTAAATTTTATTTATGGAGCTTCTAACATTCCTAAGAGACACAATTTCACAGAAAGCTCCCAGATCCTCTGGCTCTTTCATTATTGCTCTGCCTCCTGCCTCTTCTTCCTCAATGGCTCCTGAACCTTAGGAGTGGAAATTGTTTTGCAGATATTTTTCAGTCCACTGGGACTGGGCCCCACAGCTCTGCATTTTGATTGGATATGATTTCCTGCAATGGTCTCCACCTGCTGCAAAGAGAGGTTTTCTTGATTCGGGGCGAGTACTACATTTACTTAGAGTTTTAAAAGTTCAAATATTTAGAATATCATTATGGATTATGCTAGTTTAGTAAATCAATATGAGCTCTTCTCCTAGATCAATGATCTCACTAGCCCTGGATAGCTGGAAATCAGATATGATTTCCCTATTATTGAACAGGTCTTTAGTTCAACTAAAGAGCTGTTGGTTGACCCCAGGGTATGAGTGCCACTATTGACTGAAACTCTCAATAAACTGAGCATTTTCCTCTAGCATAGCGTAAGGCAGAGATACCGAGTTCTTTTGTTACCTTTTTTATCCTACTATCAATTTCCATTAGTGGAGCTTTACCATCAGCAGATACTCCTTCCAGAGATGTTGGTACAGTAATGATGAAATAAATAATTCAGCTTGTGCAAACCTCACATTCCAAGCTAAATGGTTAATGGCTCTGCCAGTGATACACATCAGTATGGAGCTGCATCAGTATATAAAACTCCTAAATATTTACATCTGTTCCCTATTTAAAAACTGAGTGGCCGGGCGATGGTGGCTCACGCTTTTAATCCCAGCACTCGGGAGGCAGCACTCTGTGAGTTCGAGACCAGTCTGGTCTACAGAGCTAGTTCCAGGACAGGCTCCAAAGCCACAGAGAAACCCTGTCTCAAAAAAAAAAAAAAAACTGAGTGGCTCCCCTTTCCCAAGTTAATAATTAGAACTGTAGTCACAGCACTCTTTTCTTTGTAGAAATAGTTAAGTATGCTATTTAGGAGGAGACTTTGTAAACTTCATGTCCTTATCAGAATCCCAGTGTGGCGTTTGAATGACATGGCCCCCACAGGCTCAGAGGGACCAGCACTATTGGAGGTGTGGCCATGTCGGGGTAGGCCTGGCCTTGCTGAAGGAAATGTGTCATTGGGGATGGGCTTGGAGGTTTCCAGCGCTCAAGTCAGACCCAGTGTCATGTTCTCTTCCTGCTGTCTGAGATCAGATGTAGAACTCTCAGCTTCTTTTCCAGCACCATGTCTGCCTGTGTGCTACCATGCCTTCCACCATGATGATAACAGATTAAATCTCTGAACTGTGAGCCAGTCCCACTTAAACGTTTTCCTTTACAAGGCCATACTATCTCTTCACAGCAATAAAAACTTAACTTAGACATAATATATATGGAGATAAATATAATCATGAAGATGTGTTGCTGAGTCCTAGAGACTCATGTTAAAACATGTTACCTATGTTTCTAATGTCCATTATGGTAGATCTAAACCCCTGCGTTAAGTGTTCATTTGTTCAGTACAAGGAATTCAGTTTATGCACTATTTTTTTCTTATCAGAGATTTCTTCCTTTCTCTTTTCCCTTCCTCCCTCCCTTCCCCCCTCTCTCTCTTTCTCTCTCCTCTTTCTTCCCTCCTTTCTTTCTTTTTTGAGATAGGGTCTCACTATATGCCTCTGACTATCCAGGAACTCACTATGCAAACTACACTGGACTTGAAATTACAGAGCTCGGTCTGCCTCTAAAGCCATGGTGTCACCATGCCCAGCTTTTCAGAGATTTATGATGGCACTCTAGACCATTCTTTATAAATCTTGTCTTATGGCAGTGGACTGACATTTCAATTAAATATTAAATAGATTATACTAAGTTTTCATCGTGAACAAAATGTAAAGCTTCAAGAGAAAATTAACTTTTAATAGACTTGTGGTAGAAAGGTTAGTTATTTAGACAAATGTCCCTGCAAGAGTCAGAGTCCTCTTACAAAAACACATGCATAATGCAGTATATATATTTTCTGCATATGTGTAACTACACAAATGTGCATGTCACATGTATTTGATTATAAGACTTCATTATTTGTGTGTGCACAATTCTTTCTTGAAAGAGATGTTTCTTTTTTGGCTTGAAATTCTGTATGTTCTGTGTATGGGTATTGTGTTATGGATGTCTGGGAACCATACGGATGTCTAAACTAGGGACTTCTTTCAGCTGTGGGAGGTAGCTAAGCAGTCTCTTTAGGATATTGTTTGTCTCTGATCATGGTTTTGAAGTCTGTGGGGACAGGAAGTTGGGTGGAGACAGTGGATGCTGACCATATCTCCTTGACTCACTCTAGTCTGGTTATTTTGAAATCTTTTCTCAATTAGATATAGGCATCGCCTGTTGAGTTGTGTTTCTATAGCTCATAGATTAGGCTTCCAGATTTACTTTCCATATAAGTGACATGGAGTTTATGTCCCTGGGCCTCCTTTGGCCAACAAGGGACTGGTAGATTAATCTCCAGTAAGCCCTAATGTCTAAAATCTCCACTTTGAATATACATTTATTCAATAAACTTCATCCTTGGATCCCCATCCCTTTCTGGTGAGTTTATTATCCAGTCTGACCTGACGGCTGGCTTTTCTTTTGTTGTGCTTTCCTCATAAATATCTGTCTATTCTGTGTTTCTAGGTTCAGATTAGCCTTCTCTGTCAGCTGAGCATGGCCATGATTGGCTGTCATCTACTTCTTAAGCTCATCTATTCTACCTTTGCCTGTGCTGCTCCTCCAAAGGATCATGAATTACAAAACAAAAACTGTTGAGTGTAGAAATGTAGAAGCTCATGCTCAAAGATGAATAATGAAAACATATCCCAGCAGTGTTCCTGCTGTTGTTAAAACTACATAATACATTGCAGTGAACTAAATCACAGTCTCTTACCTCATGGGCAATAGAAAGGAAGCACAAAACATGTGTGTGTGTGTGTGTGTGTATGTGTGTGTGTGTGTGTAAATGAATGTCAAAAACAGGGTAATGAGATAGACAGAAAGCATTGATGAGGTGCTATTTAGAGAGGGCACATTAGATGGTTTCATGGTTGAGAAGAGACAGGAAGCAAAGAGAGAAGGGGTCATGCAAGTGTCTGGGGAGAGAGGATCCCTCTATGTAGATGGAACACAGACATGAAGGTCATAAGGACTCAAGAGTAGGCAGAGAATAAGGGCTGAGGGTGTAACCCTAACATTTTAAAGTCATTAATTATACAAGTACTAGGAATAGTATTATACACAAAGTTAGGGTCCTTTCAATTGAATAAATCCCTAGAAATGGAATTTCAAATCAACATATGTGAACCTTTTTATGCCTGTTGAAGTTATCTCCAACTCACTTTGGCAAATATCACAGTTACATTGCTACTGGGTGCTTCTAAGTATAACAAAGAAATATTAGAAGCAACGTGTTTGTTGCTAATGTCCACACTCAAAGGGACAGTAGTATTTCTCCAAAATAAAGGGCAGAATGGCACTGAGATCTGAGTTTTTGTGGTAACGGGCACCTTCTTCACTTCTTCTGGAATATTAAGCAAAAATCTTTTAGTGCTAGTGGAGTAGTCCATGGTTGCTCCAGAGTTTCACGAAGCATGGCACTGCTTTCTCCCCACAGCTCTGAGAAACACTCTTCTGTAAGGTAGGCTAACATAATTTCAGGGCACCACACCTTACACAGTGTGTGGTAGTTACCTAGCAAGTTCAGAACTTGGACTAGACCTATCGCTTCCTTCTGAGGGACCACAGTGAGTTATCTCCTGCCTCAGGCTACTGAAGAACTAGCGTTACAGTGTTGGTCATGAAGAACTTTGTTGGAATAGAGGAACTGGTGCTGCTTTTCAGTGTTGTATCTAGGGACGGCAGATGCTCACTCAGAAAAGGTAATGAACATGGTAAATTCCAAAAAACTCCAGAATGCCAGGTGTCCCCATTGTAACAACCTGCTATTTCTTATACACTTGGTACATCCTTTCTTCCTAACATGAGTGTATGCCCAACAGGAACCACACGTTTCTGAGACTGTCTCATTAATGTATTTTGAGAGCTTAGGGGAAGTAGAAGAGCATTTTTATATCAATTGAGAGAAAGGTAAAAACTAATTTCACACTGGAGTTGTGAGCTTGCCACTCTGAGAAGTTTTCCATCAAATCTATGAACAAGTTTTAAGCCATGAATTGTGATTTACAGAAATACTGGAGGATATTCTTCAGGACCCCATTTAAAAAAATCCATAACGAAGACTAACCAAGTCAATAAAGGAACATGGAGAAGGTGCATCGAACATTGAAATCTTATAAGCATTTGAACAACTTGCCCAGAAACAAAGTTGCTGACCTCATTGCTCTTTTCTTTTAATGTAATGGAAATCTTGACATGCAGATGGAGTAACTGCAAAACAAATGCCAAACATCTTAAATACTTGTTGCCTCGCTGGGTTTGAAGAGATAATTGCTTCGGAGGTGTATGTTTTGGAAGAGACAAGGCATTTCTATGGGTCAATCTCTTGGCTGTATGCATTGGAAGAGGCAAGGCATTTCTATGGATCTATCTCTTGGCTCTGTTTTCTTCTGATCAAAGCATTGGTGTATCCTACTGACTACAGCAGTTACTCACTTTTCATCTCCTTGACAGTGGGACACTCCACTAATATATTTCTTTAGGCCAGTAGGAAAATCATAGTGTCCTAATCCAAATGCATGCAAGGAATGCACGGGTTTGACCTGCTGCATTTGAGAACTTGATTGTGATGACAAGCAGGTAAGCAGAAAAGAAGGAAGCACCACTAGGAACCCAATAGGCCCTATTATGTTATTGAGATAATCCCATTATTCTGTTTTCACCAATATTGCTTAAAGTGTCAAGTAAATAAGCCCCTGTACATGCTACTTATTATTAACTATTAACTTTTTCCTTAGGATAGCCAAAGCTGTGGTTTCCTTTGAGTAACAAGATATTAGTGAAGATTACTCATGAATTTTCTTCTACTCAGCCCACTACACCCTGAAGAAGGGACATTCAAAGGTGTTTTACCTTTCTAGCACTTTTATAGTCACTGGCTTGGATCACAAGTTAATATTATTTTTTAATATTATCTCCTGGTCCCCTGAAACTGAAATGAGACTCAGTGGAACTCATTTCAAATCCCCAACATTCAGAAACCAATTGCTTGCACACTGTTTACAGACTGTGTCATCTGTTAGAGCTAAATTTTGGGGCACAATGACCACACATTGGATGGCAGCTCTTTAGCTAGGTGGAACCAGTGACCAAATTACATTTCCATTTTGAATATCTCTTTTTTATTTTTTGTAGGCAAAAGAGATGAGCAAAATAACCAGCTCTATATACACTGTCTTTGTACAAGGTGAGCAATGTGTGTTTCCACTGAACTCCAAGGGGACTGGGTGGAGCAGAGATGGAGCCACCAGACCACTGGGCAGCACGTCACTGATCTGTGAGCTGCACCTCAGAGCTGAGGACTGACAGTCACACTGCCCTCTGATTGAACCTGGGAGTCAATAGCTCACTCTCTTAGTTCTTTCCTTGCAAGAATAAAATTTTGTTACGAAGGATAGTTTGTGCATTTGGCCTAAATCCTTTTTAGTTCTCCATATTTTATGACCGCAGCATTTTACTGTGGAGCAGGCCCTGCCCCTGTGGCTTCTCTTTGTCATTTATCATACTGACAGTTTAATAGAACTGCAGATCAAGGAGGTGGTGTGAGGGTGTCCTCTCCCACATAATGCTAAGAAGCTTTAACCCTATCAAGGAGTCCCTTGACACATCAAGGCAATGTGACTTGCTAACATTTCCAAAGTGACAGCAGTGGCTGGAAAGAGTGTCTGTATGCCATTTCCATGTGTTTTATCTTCCATGCTTTGATAAAGTTATGAAGAAGGCAGGTTTCTGGAACCCTGAGGGTCAGGATATAGACTGTCATGTTGGTGCGCTCAGGTAGGTGGCTGAGCTTCCAGATAGATGATTGCAGTAAGAATGGCATGTAACACATCAGAATGCATGCAGAAAAAATGGCATAGTCTGTTCAATTTCTCAAATATTTATCGTTCACTGAAAGTCACTACATTCAATAGATGGTTCTAAAAAAAATCACAGTTCAACGAAAGCTCATATTTTAAGGGCATATAAATGTATGTCTTTATGCACAGTGTAGTCCAGTTTGATAATGTTAGTTTAACGCATATGTATCGTACTCTTGAGAAGTATGTAGAGAGTTCATAGGGAGGCATTTGTTTGTTTATTATTATTATTGTTGTTGTTGTTGTTATTACAAATTTTTACCTCCTCCTCTCCTTCCATTTCTTTCCCTCTTCCCCATTCTCCCTCCCCCTCCCACTCCAGTCCAAAGAGCAGTCAGGGTTTCCTGTCCTGTGGGAAGTCCAAGGTCCTCCCCCTTCCCTCCAGGTCTAGGAAGGTGAGCATTCAAACAGACTAGGTTTCCACAAAGCCAGTACATGCATTAGAATCAAAACCCAGTGCCATTGTCCTTGGCTTCTCAGTCAGCCCTCCTTGTCAGCCACGTTCAGAGAGTCCGGTTTGATCACATGCTCCATCAGTCCCAGTTCAGCTGGCCTTGGTGAGTTCCCATCCGATCAGCCCCACCGTCACCGTGGGTGGGCGCACCCCTCGTGGTCCTGACTTCCTTGCTCATGTTCTCTCTCCTTCTACTCCTCATTTGAACTTTGGGAGCTCAGTCCAGTGCTCCAATGTGGGTCTCTGTCTCTATCTCCATCCATTGCCAGATGTAGTTATCCTCCCGGATATTGGAAGTAGACAAGATTGCCAGGCAAAATTTGAGATCTTGGGGTGGGGGTGAGGTGGGGGTAAGGGGAGATGGGGAGAGAGAAGTGAGAAGGGGAGGATGGAGAGAGCTGGAGGTAATGGGATGGTTGGGATGGAGGAAGAGTGGATATGGGAGCAGGGAAGTATATATCTTAATTAAGGGAGTCATTTTAGGGCTGGCAAGAGACTGGACTCTAGAGGGGTTCCCAGGTATCCAAGGAGATGTTCCCAGCTTGTTCCTTGAGCAGCTGAGGAGAGGGCACCTGAACTGGCCCTATACTATAGCCACACTGAAGAATATCTTGCATATCACCATAGGGAGGTATTTGTACAAACATGTGAATGCCATTGAGCATTGTTGGTTTACAGCCAAGGTATCATGCCAGGACAAGAGATCACAAAGAATACAAACTCCTCAAGATTCCCTTCCTTAGGTTAGAGGACACTCACTGACAAATCTTCTAAGCACTGGTTGACTTTGGTGCACTGTAGATTCTGAAAGTGATTCCCAAGAAAAGCAGAAATAGACAGTCAATCCTATCTTTATTAAAATGGTACCTGAGGTTGATATGCCATGTGCTTGCACAGTCTAAGTCCATCCTGGAGGCTTGGGCCAGGTCTCTGTCTACTCACAGAAGTGTGGGCTGTACAATGGAATTCTGAGAAAGTTTCTGAACTCGTTTGTTGTTGAGTGACCTTGCTGAGTACTCAGGCAGCCTCCTAGTCACATACCTGAAGCCATCTAGCATCTAACTGTGACCAATGCTGTGTGAATTTAGACACTCACTGCACACTCTTCTGCATGCTCTGTCAGGGAAAGACAAGGAAAGGCTTGCATGCTGACTTAAGATAAATGTTGAAGCGAAAAAAATTTGTCAGCTCTTCAGTTATATTAAGTTTTAGCAGTCAATTTCAATTAGCTGTCTATTCCTACAACTCCCAAGTGTTCTTTTACTTTCAAGACTTGTGAGGGAAGCAAGACTTCATGATGCAGGAAGTTTACCCAAAAGAGGTGTATGAAAATGACTGGTGGGTTTTTTTTTTTTTTGGTAAGTAAAAATTAATTATTCCAATAAATAGTTTTGTGTCAGGATTTGGTGAAAACTTACTAGCAAATATTGTAAGTTTGGTGAAATGCAACGAGCTAAATAAATATACAACTCAACAAATCATCACAAGGGAGACCATTGGTTCAGTCGCACTTGTCTGTGTGCATTTATACTCTGGGGAGCTTTTTTGTTGTTGTTTTTATTCTGACCTTTGTGACTTAATGCTATATTATACATTTAGGCAATAACAGAATCCAAATGTCCTTCTTTCAAAGGTTGCCACATTGACATAAATAAACGAGCAGCAGAGCAATTCATCTCTCACTGAACATTTAATTTTCTATTTGTTCGCTACTAAGCAGTGCCACAAAGGGATGGTTTATTTACTCGACTTTTTCTTTCAAGCCATTTTCTTAAAATTTGAAATTATGACTTATAGTTGTGAATTATTTTAGAATTGTCTTTTTCCTTAATTTTAGATTCCATGCCCTGACAGCAACCTAACATGCCTTAAATAGTATTTACTTAAACTTGCACAATAATGCCAAACACAGAGTTCTTTTGCTGATTTTTATTGAGCTCTACATTTTTCCCTGATCCCTTCCTTGTCTCTCCTCTCCCCCTCAACCCTCTCCCAAAGTCCCAATGCTCCCAATTTACTCAGGAGATCTTGTCTTTCTCTACTTCCCATGTAGATTAGATCTATGTATGTCTATCTTAGGGTCCTCATTGTTGTTTAGGTTCTCTAGGATTGTGATTTGTGGACTGGATTTCTTTGCTTTATGTTTAAAAACCACTTATAAGTGAATACATGTGATAATTGTCTTTCTGGGTCTGGGTTACCTCACTCAAAATGATGTTTTCTAGCTTCATCCATTTGCCTATAAAATTCAATATGTCGTTATTTTTTTCTGCTGTGTAGTATTCCATTGTGTAAATGTACCACATTTTCCTTATCCATTCTTTGGTTGAAGAGCATTTAGGTTGTTTCCAGGTGCTGACTATGACAACAATGCTGCTATTAGCATAGTTGAGCACATGTCCTTGTGGTACGATTGAGCATCCTTTGGATATATACCCAAAAGTGGTATTACTGGGTCTTGAGGAAGGTTGTTTCCTAATTTTCTGAGAAATCGCCACATTGACATCCAAAGGGGTTGTACCAGCTTGCATTCCCACCAGCAATGCAGGAGTGTTCCCTTTCCCCACAACCTCTCCAGCATAAGTTATCATCAGTGTTTTTGATCTTGGCCATTCTTACAGGTGTAAGATGAAATCTCAGATTGTTTTGATTTGCATTTCTCTAATGATTAAGGATGTCGAACATTTCCCTAAGTGTCTTTCAGCCATTTTAGATTCCTTTGTTGAGAGTTCTATGTTTAGGTCTGTATTCCATTTTTTTTCTTGGATTATTTGTTCTTTTGATGACCAGTTTCTTGAGTTCTTTGTATATTTTGGAGATCAGATCTCTGTCTAATATGGGGTTAGTGAAGATCTTTTCTGATTCTGTAGGCTGTCGTTTTGTCTTCTTGATCATGTCCTTTGCTTTACAGAAGCTTTTCAGTCAGGAGGTTCCATTTTTTAATTGTTTTTCTCAGTGTTTGTGCTACTGGGCTTATATTTAGGAAGTAGTCTCCTGTGCCAATGCATTCAAGTGTACTTCCCACTTTCTCTTCTATAAGGTTCAGTAAACACAGAGTTTTATAAATAGCTCTTTGCTTTAGTTTATATGGAATATGAGTGTATAAACTCCTTGCTCTGATCTATCTCCATCTGCTATTTTCTATCAACTGGCTGGCATGACTTTGACAACCTAGAGCAGAGTATCATCTAATCGTATCAATGCTCAAAGTATTTATAGGCATAAACAATTTAGTTATCATAATTTAAAATTACATCAAAATACTGTTGATTTTCATGAAAAAAATTCCATTGATCATTTTGGATTAAGAAAGGTTGTGAATGTGCTCAACATAGGTTCAAATTCATGTAGTACTTCATTGAGGGGTGAGATTGCTGCTTGCTGTCATGGAGAAGAAAGTCCCATTTAACTGAAATCATCATTTAACTCTTTAAAGAGTAGAAGGGAAAGCAATACATCTACACAGCTGGAACAAATGGCAAAGCATGACATGCTTTGTTGTAATGTTATATACAGCATATATGCACTATGTGTATAAATAAAATATGCAGGCTATTTCCAGTGTGCATGATTAGGTATTAGTATTTTTGCTTGGATATAGTGTGCATCTGGTAGGTGAGACAAAAATGAACCCAGAAAGGGAATTTATTGCTTCTATGTCTCACCATGGTGGCTTCAGGAGAGGAAGCAAACCTTGGTGTCCTTCCACAGAGATTCCAGAAAGGTCTGCTGAGCAGGTGACAGAGATCCAAACTGTGACTACCAACTCATAGAAAGCATTTGGAGCCGTGACTGAATTCTGTCTTTCACGAAGTCCACTTTCATTCTGTGGGGGTTTGCTTTCTTTTAAGAAAGAAACAGGGAGGTATAAACTAACCACAGCCAATAATGGAAACTGCTCACAGACTGACTTTCAAAAGTCAGCATTTACAAAACTGTCTCTACTCGGATAGGCTTTCAAGTCATTAGAAACCTTGGTAAAAGTACAAAGTGCTACTTGTGGATAAAGGATGATGGACAGGAGGGGTTGGGCTGTGAGTGTGGCCTGCGTGGTGAAGATGACAGCTTCATGACCTCAGGGAAAGTTCCAGTGGGAGGCAGCAGCTAAAGTCAAAATTCTAATCTAATTCATATGTTCCTCAAACTCAAAGCAAAGTATCTGATACACTCCTCATCCCTCCTTCCAGGGATTGATTGGGTATTGATATCCATAATGGGTCTTGTAAGTTCTAAATGAATTGCTCCTGTAACATCTGCCAGTTTCTCTCCTGCCAAATGATCTGGGAGCTACGGCTGGAAGAGTGGGATTATTTTTGGCAAGCCTTTTAGCTTCCCATAATGTGATAATGGACTTGGTCGATAGGCAGCCACATCCTGCATGTGGTTGTGCAGCCAGACTGCCACTCCTGGAGTCCTCCAGGGGACAGTGGGGGGAGGACCTGGAGAAAATGACTTCTGGTGAGACTAGAACTGTCATCCGGGTAATACATTTCAGCATCGTTCTTTCCAAACTGGGAAGGCCAGGATACAGGCTTAATCACAGCACCTCCCTACAATATGGCTTCATGGACTCATACACGGTGTTCTCAGGCCACATTTTCCTGCTCTCATTCTGAAATGATTAAAAGGGAAGGGATGAAGGAGAATATATTTAGCCAAAAATGTGAAAGACACCCCCAAAACTAACTAACTTTATCATAGAACACTAGAAAGTTATTGATTAATAATCGGATACATAAATTTTTGGAAGATTATATATATATATATAAACTGTTTTCTCAAGATTTTTGGAATCCTTTAAAATCCTGAGAATTTTCTAACTTCATTTAATATGTATAAGCAATAAATTCATTAAGAGGATGCAAGAGAGAGCAATGGGAAGTGAATTTGAGCAAAGTGCATGATTTGAATGTTTGAAAATATCACAAAATTAATGTTGTATACAATGAGTATATGGTAATGACAAAATAATGTTTAAGATTATTTTATGATGAATAAATCGGTGGCTTTTCCGCAGTATTTGAAGAGCTGCACACCTGACTAGAATGGGCAGCAGTCAGCCCGTTACCGTCACTGCTCTTCCTCATCTGAGTGGCCACACTTCTCTAGGACAGCACCTCCCCCAGCAGGTAGTGTGGCTGACTTAGGACCAGATAAAGCAATGCCAGCCACGCTGTTATAGCTGCTTTGTGCAGCCTTGTTAATGGGTGACCTTCTTTCCACTTAGAAATGAAGACAGTGGTGAGATAAAGGAGACTTTGGTTTTGCCCTTAGACACAAGAAGTGTTGGTTTGGTTGTTTGTCTGTGTATCTGTTTGTTTGTCTGTTTATTGATTTGTTTGTTTGTTTGTTTGGGTATCTTTTGATACTTATAAGAGACAACAGGAGACTGGGTAACCAGAATTTTTACCCCATAAAAGAATTTAGAGCCTGGAAACACCCAAGGATAAATGAGTTGGTCCATTCTTCCAACACTGGGAAGGCTCCAGCATTCCTGGCTTTTCTTTTCCTTGTGTGAGTTTACCAGGAACAAACTTCTCTGGGAATCTGTTTCAGTTGCTGTCTTTTCTTGTGTCTAACCTAAAACCACTGAGAGAACTCATTTAATTTTGTTTCCTCTTTAGTAAGAAAGAGAAAAGATTCTGTCTATACCCTTTGCATTTCTACGATGTTTTAAAATATTAGTTTGCTCCTTTGTTGTTCTTTTCTGACATCAAGCAATGGTATTTTTAGACAATAGATTATGGACCTAGCATTTTGCTTTCCTACAGTCCCATGCCTTGAATATAAGACATTTTTATATCAATTTTCATCTTTTTTTGTATCTTCTCCAATTTCTTTGCAGTTTGCCTAAACAACCAGTCTACAAACTAGCCATGCGATGGTCAGTGCATGGAAGACAAATAGCTTGTGTCAAGATTTTCAGAAAGTGCCGGGCGGTGGTGGCGCACGCCTTTAATCCCAGCACTTGGGAGGCAGAGGCAGGCGGATCTCTGTGAGTTCGAGACCAGCCTGGTCTACAGAGCTAGTTCCAGGACAGGCTCCAAAACCACAGAGAAACCCTGTCTCGAAAAACCAAAAAAAAAAAAAAAAAAAAAGATTTTCAGAAAGTATAATAGTTTTAATATAAACTCAAACCTTAAGAGTAACCAACATTTTCTTGATTCTGTATTAGCGCATCATCATTAAAATCATAGTGTGGGACAAACCAACCCCAAACTGGTGAAACTGCAAGTACTTATGCTCACTGTCATGGGTCTGCGCCTGCAGTTTAGCTAACTTGGCAGGTGTCCCCAGTGCTGTCTGGGCAGTTCAGGTTTGTCTGTCTTTAGGATATGGGTAGGTCCATGCCTTTACATTTTCTCATATCTTGGACAGTGGTTGCCCAAAACACATTGTTCCCATCAAGAATAAGGTCATGAAGGAAAAAGGCATGTTGGTGGTGTGTGTTCACTTCTCAACTGCTAACACTCTCGTAGTTTCAACAAATTAATAACCTATTTTAATTTCAACAACCAAGTCCAAGTTCAATGGATTCAAAGAGAATGAATTGCCCATAGTGAGAGGGCGGGGAACAGGCACTTGCTGAGCAGTAATTGAGTGATCACTGGGTCCATAGACCATAAACTTTACAAGGGAAGGACTTGGACCTATCTTGTTCTTTACTGCATCCATGGTGCCTGGCACTTGCAGTGGCTCCATCATCGTCTACTGTGTGAATAAGTCAATAATTTAGTTTTGGTAGTAGTAGATTAAGAACGGGCTCTTTATTTCTTGAGGCAGGAATTCATTATATTGACCAGGTTGTCCTTGAACTGGTAGAAATCCTCCTGATTCCTGGGATTACAGGCATGGACCGCCATGCCTGGATAAGGACTGCATTTATTACCACAGAGTAAGATACTTCTTATTTTTTTAAAAACAGAGTGTCCATCTTAATAAGAGACATCTAAAAATTAGGACACAATTTGTCTAAGATAGCTGCACATAACATCGACAGAGACTGCATTCACGCCTCAGTATTTGCTGAACTCATGTGCTCCCATCAATGCAGCTCTGGCCCTGCTCTGGCCAGAATTCCTCTCCACTCTGAAGAAACATAGTTTGAAGATGGTAGATCCCGTCTTCCACTGAACTTCCTGTGCCTGTGCCTCCCTGTCTGACCAGTGTTTTTGCTGAACACGAATCATGTGGCAGAGATTGCTCTGTGACAGTTTCCACTCTTGTGCTGACCTTGATCATTGGTCACATGATTTGAAGCTATGCTGCAAGGTACATTTCAAGTTTTTTGTGCTGTCCATTCTGGTTAGAGTCAACAAATATGGCTTACGCTTCCTTAGTGGCCTGCTCTTGTTGATGCTGGCACTGTACACGAAGCTGAGCATGGCTTGCTACTGCATCTCAGAGAGGTGTTAAAAATCCCCCTAGAGTTTATTACTCAGGGTTCTCTAGGGAAACAGGATGAATAGAATTTATCTACATTTTTTGAACAGTTTTACTACAACCTGTAAGCCACTCTCAATAAATCCCATGTCTAATATAATTACATATCTAATATCTAATATAGATATATATTTAATAACCCTATATATTATACATATAATAAATATATTTATGGGATTTATTAAGAGTGGCTTATAGGTTATGGTTTGACTATTTCATGAATGACTGTCTCCCAGTGAAAAGTCTAAGAATTGAATAATTGTTTACTCCACAAGGCTGAGTGTCTCAGGTGGTCTTCAGTATATGTCAGTCTCAAAGAAGTTGGTTCTAATACCATTGAAAGAATGAACTTACCAGTAAGAGCGAGAGCAAGCTGGCAAAGAAGAAAAGCTTCCTTCTTCCACATCTTTTATATAGGCTGTCAACAGAAGATGTTGGCCAGATTTAATGATATGTCTTCCCACCTCAAATGATCCAGTCAAGAAAAATTTCTCACAGGCATGCACAGCAGCTAGGGTTTTAGTTATCCCAGAAGTAGTAGAGTTGACAGCCAAGAAGAGCCATTGCCTTAGGAAGACTCAAAGTTTATCTAGGGTGGATCTAAAAGTTATTGGTAAATAGTAGCTCAAATATTGTAAGTTTGGTCTAGATGGAAACTTAATGCAGAAAGAAACATATTTCAAATACCTAAGCAGAATGTAAATTTGAGGCAGATGACTTATGAGTCATGTTTGACATTGTCATCTTAGTGTCTGGCACCAGGCAAAACTTACAGTGGCCATTCAGCTATTAATCTTTGAATGACAAGAAAGCATATGCATTTTCCAAACTATTTACACTTAGCTTTCAAATTGTTATTCATTATACCATAATATGGATGCTGTCTAGTGTGTGATGGTTTAAATGACAAGTTTCTGTGTTTAGAGCATTAAAAGGCACATAATAAAAATCACAGTGTTCACAGCTGAGTAACTATAATGTGAACCTGCCCAGGAAGATGTACCCATTGGTATAATCGTGGCATGACTGTTATAAGGATAATCAGCTGCTCTCTCTTTGGATTTGAGAGCCCACTCTATGGGAGTTAATCTGTGCTTCATATTGTAAGTGCAGACAAAAATCAATGGCTGAAGAGGTTTTAGGCCCTACTGATGTTCAGCTAAATTGACATGATGTTATAATGACTTCTAAATATTTATCTTTATATTCATACACAAATGTTATTCTCAGTCTTAATCACAGAAATGTCTTTTTTCCATGAGTGGCCAAATATCAAGAGTAAGTGATTTCTTGGTTTTATATAGATAAATAAAGTCAAGTATATGTATATAGGACATGAAATTAGAAATGAAATCTTCAAGGGGGTGACTATGGGGGGAGGGGAGACAGCTAAGGGGAAGGGAGGACATATGGAGAAGATACTGTGCATACACCAACATACGTTCCTATGAAAATACCCTTATGTAGCACAATACCATGTAAAGTGACATATTAAACATGACAATATTAAAAATAAATAAGCGATTCCTCTCTTAAAAAAAAGAGTAAGTGATGGTTGAGTGTTCAGACTAAAGAGGACATTTATATCACTCCCTCTAAAGTTCAGGAAGAGAAGGGAAAACAAGTAAGAGCTGGAAGGTAGAGGGAAGAGCGGAGAAATGTCACTCGGGCAACAGCTGAGGCTGGTACCCTGGGCCTGCACAGGACTGAGCCTGTCCACAGTCAACAGAGAATCATAGACAGGAAAAGAGATCATGAGGCCTGTGGTGGTTTGGATAAGAAATCCCCCATACATTCGTATCTCTGAATACTTGGTTCCAGTTCCTGCTCCTGCTGCCATACATTTCCCACCATTTCAGACATCTATTTACCTGGAACCATGGCCAAAATGAATTCTCCTTTCTCTATTTTTTTTAATCTTGGTATTTAACACAGCTACAGAAAACTCACTAATATAGGACCCTGTAACTCCCCACTGAACTAATGGCTAATGATGGATTCTGAGTGAGGAGAAATAGCTGTCTTCAGTTGCATACCTACTGATGAGCCCAACAGGCTCCAACGGATGGTTCTAAACTCATGGTCACACAGATGGCCCTGGTGAAACCCAGTAAGTCATAAGATAAAACAAAAAGACATGAATGTGAGAAAGAGACTTGCAAGGATGAAGGGGAAGTTGAGAAGAGAGGAAGGGAGATAAGAAGGGATCTGAGGGGAAAGCAATAAGAAAGCATTATGTATGTACATGAGCAAATTTAATAAACTTTATTTAAAAATCTATTTTGTTTAATAGGGTAAAGTAAGTTCAAAACAAGAATGAGATACATTTATTTTTTCTAATTTGAAACAGTGTAAACAGCCTAATTTCTCAATTATGGTTCTCTGCCTTCCAATGTCTTCCTTGGGTTGATCATATCATTTAAAACGATGATAATGACTGTGCCAACAATAATATACTAATGTTCACTCATCAGGCATGATTGTGTTACTTTAATTCTTACAATGAATGTATGCAATAGATCACACGCTGTTGTCTTTCTACAAAAATCTCTAACTCTCCATGGTAAACAAAGGCTGTGGCTTTTGCCGCTGTGTTCCCAACAGCAGGAGACTATCGAGAAACACGCTGATAACAAGAATCAGCTGAAGAAAGAACACAGCCATTGTCAGATACCTCTGAAAACCCATTTTTCCTGTTGTAAGCAGAAATAATAAAGGCCAGTGTATCTACATTTGGTCTGAACTTCATGAGGAAACTAAGTCAACTTTCCTCTTAGGTACTTCTTACCTTAGACACCATCATAAGAAATGTAAAGAGATAAGGTAAAAACTAGGGAGGCAGGCTAGGTGTCCACCAGCAGATGAAGAGAGAAAGAGCAGCATGTATGCATAATGGAGTTTTCTTTGGCTCTAAAGAAGAATGAAATTTATCTTTGCCTTTATTACTTTATCCACAAACCCACCCAGTTACCTTTACTGAAGCCTTCTGTGAGTTCAGACTTAAAGTTTGGGGGCAACTGAGGGAAGGAGAAAATGTGCGTGTAACATGGTAGCATTGCCAGTAGAAAGACAGCCAGAGTGCAAATATTCCCCCAAAAGCCACACTGCCGCCCTAAACTGAAGCAGCTTTTTAAATGAGTATATTACAAACCACCTTGAAATCAAGATCATTTTGCCTCAGCTTCCCTAACACTGAAATTACACATTTGTATAACCATCATAGTCTAGGGAGCTATTTTTAAATTAGTTCTCTTCTGAAGTTTCTTGCCTATTTGCCACACAGAATGTCTCTGGAACATATCCTATTAGGGTCCTTTCTCTTTCCTAGCTGAACTCGTAACACCCAATATACTCCTGTATTCTTATGCACAGTAATCTATTTTGTATATTTCCTATTCATGCTCTGACTAGTTCCATTACCTGCAGCCCAATGCTCAATAATGAACTCTGCTAAAGAACACCCTCACCCCTGACTTTAGCCATACAAATAAATAGCAGACTCTTGGAAATTGTAATTTTTTTCTCTGTAACTAGAGGTTTATCTGCCCCACCCTGTCCTGAAGTCACTTCTAAAAGAAAAATCACTCAGAGACTTAATACTCTGTAGAATGTTTGGCCTATAGTTAAGGCTTATCACTAACTAGCTCTTACACTTAAGTTAACCTATTCCTATTAATCTATGTATTGCTACATGGTTGTAGCTTTACCAAGCTGCTGGCATGCTGCTTCTTGGGCAACTGGCTCAAGTCTCCCCATCACTCCACCCTTCTTTCTCCCTGTATCTTCATTTGACTTTCCAACCTGTCTTTATTCTGACTTGCTATAGGCCAAATCAGCTTCTTTATTAACCAATGAGAGCAACACACATTCACAGTATACAGAAGATTTATATCACAACATTGCTCCTCAAATTCTTGGTAACATGGCAGAAAATAGGGAGGAAATACATAAATCCCTTCCTCCCCATATCCTTTCTCCTATCCAGAAGAAGCCGCAAGGAATACAACATCCCCTCCTCTGAGTTACATTATGATGTTGACTTCTAAGTGCTTACATTTGGGGCAGAGACACTTTAGACTATTTCTGTGCTAATTCTGAAAATTAATTCTGCCAAAAAAAAAAAACCCTGGTGAGTTTGGAAGCATATTTTTCCTACTTGTTCCAAATGACAACATTGCTAATAATGATAAGCAATAGGTTTATCTAGTGAGCTCTTTTTGAGGAAACATTGATATGTGCTACTGGTCCTACGGGAAGTCTTTGGCATTCCTGATGTTTATGAAGCCACGTAACAGCAGAGGCAAGGGGGAAAAGTTCTCCAACATGGGAATTCTTACCTCTCATGCTTTTCTATAAAGTGACTGACCTCTTACTAAGAAGGCATTTGCTATTATTGTTTGTCTTATGCTAATCATAATAGAAGAAATATCCCTGTTTCGGATCTTAGATTTTTAACAACTAATTTCTGAATTACATAGGAAAGCAATTGCCAAACACACTGTAGAGAGGTTTTAATGCCAAGGCATGACATAAATAAATTGCTGGAAATTAGGGAATGAAATGGCTGCTTCTGTCAGGAAATGCCCCATCAGGAAAATCAGAACTCTACCCTTTGGGAAGATATCTTGGAATCAGTATCTTGAGTGAAATGAAACCAAACAGAAAACAGCCCTTATCTGTTTTCAACCTTGGAATCAGACTTCAAACCCAGTATTTGGAAATTATAACACTAGGAAGAGTGGGTGTGCAATTACTTATTCTTGAATTCTGACTGCACAGACTTTCCTGGATGAGTCTGTATTGCTGTGAAAGGTGGTTTCATAGGTGATTAAAAGTCAAAGCCTATTGAGAAAGAACAGATGTCCTGATAATCTTTAGCTTTACTTGCTTGGAGTCCTAAAAATAAGAATCATCTACAAAAGAGTTATAGTCAATGCTTGGATATAAAGGTACTCAAGATTTGTCAATATTGCTAAAAGGCTGAGAAAGAACTTAGAAAATCTAGAAAAGCTGCTTAAATAGTACAAGAACCTGACACTATAATTTGGAAGCTATTTTATTCACTGCTATTCTTAACTCCATCACCAGACCTGTAAGTTGGAGAAATTTTCCTTCTCCTTGCATTTGTGATTTAAAAGTTTAAAATTAGTTGGAGTTTATAAATAACTCTGACAATCAAGCACAAAGATTTAGAAAGGAATAGTGGTCAGAAAATGGATGGCTCTTAAGTGAGATCGGCCTGTAATTCTCTTTCTTGGTTGGGTCTTTGTGTGGTTTTGGTATCAGGGTAATTGTAGCTTCATAAAAGGAATTTGGCGATGACTCTTCTGTTTCTATATTGTGAAATACATTAAGGAGTATAGGTATTAGCTCTTCTTGGAAGTTCTGGTAGAATTCTGCAATGAAACCATCTGGTCCTGGGCTTTTTTTTGGAAGGGAGATTTTTGATAACAGTTTGTAGTTCTTCGCGACTAACAGGTCTATTTAGATTGTTCACCTGGTCTTGGTTTAGCTTTGGTATATGGTACTTATCTAAAAAACTGTTCATTTCTTTTGTGGGAGCCTAGGCAGTTTGGATGCTCACCTTACTAGACCTGGATGGAGGTGGGTGGTTTTTGGACTTCCCACAGGGCAGGGAACCCTGATAGCTCTATGGGCTGATAAGGGAGGGGAACTTGACTGGGGGAGGGGGGAAATGGGTGGTGGTGGCGGGGAAGAGACAGAAATCTTTAATAAATAAATAAACGGAAAAAAACATAAAAAAGAAAAGAAAACGGTTGGCTCTAGGCAAACTTAAAGGATGCACAATTAAAACAAAAAATACATTGAAGTGGAGCCTTCATCAACACCATCTCATCCTGGATACATATTTACAGAGAAGATTATGAACCACCAAAGATGGTTTTTAGACAAACAATGTTGAAGCCCATTAAAGAAGTAGGAGCCTATTAAGACTTGAACCTAAATTGGGTCTTGATATGACTCCAGTATAAAATTCCCCACACAGACTCGTGTTTTTAAACATGTTATCCCTGGGTAGTAGTGCTATTTGGGGAAACCATGAACATTGGAGCAGGAAACCTAACCAGTGTAGCTGAGTCAGAAGGCAAGCCTTGAGGGTCATCAGCAGGCCTGCTTCTGGCTTAGCTACCTGCTTCCTGGTCAGGCCATGTAACAAGCAGCTGCCACAGGCCTCCACTGAGAGAGCCACCATGATATGTTGCTGACATTTTTGTTTGTCAGTCAGGTTGACACATATGGGAGAAGGAACCTCAACTGGGAAAGCACTTGGAATGGCCTGAAGGCAAGTCTGTGGGCACATTTTGATTAATGATTAATGTGGGAGGGTCCGGCCCACGGTCGGCAGTACCTCTCATGGACAGGTGGTTATGGGCTGTGGAGGAAAAACAAGTTGAGCGAGCTATGATGAGAGCAAGCCACAAGCAGCATTTTTTCATTCTCTGTGCTTTAGTTCCTGCCTCCAGTTCATACTTGTGTTTTTGCGCCAAATTCCTTCAGTGAAGGATTGTCACCTGGGAATTGTAAGATGAAATTAGCACTTTTCTTTTGATCAGGATATTTATATTTAGTGTATGAATCCCTTGGAGAGATTAGGTATTTTAAATGCTGTTTTAGTATTAGATTCATTCTATCATAGAGTTTGAGCAATCAGCCTTTTGAAAAGTGATCAACCCTGGGAGTGCTTATCACCTGAAGATCACGATAATGAGATAGATATAATATTATGCAAACATTTGGTATCCCAAATAGTTAATATTCCAACTTCCATCTTGAATTAATTAGCTATTTGGTCATGTTGTATAGAAAATCTCATAGGCATACCCCTTCAAGCATGTATTTTCCACACTCCTGCAGTATAAAGGAGTTAGGTTATGTCGACTGAACTCTGCTTGAGGCTTCAGGTCAGGCTCTTCACTCTAACACCCTCTTCTTGAGTCCAGCTGCTCCTGTTTCTCCCTGTCATCTCTTCTGTCTCTCTCTTCCCATCCTCTCTTTCTCTCTCTCTCCTTCCGCTCCTCCTTCCTTACAGAGTAAAGGTACAAGAAGGCACATACAATTGCCCTATTTCCTACTTATATTTTTTGCCAAAACAAGTCACATGGTCAGGCCTGCAGTTAACATTGGAAGGAATACCCAGTCTTTCCTGGGTAGAACAGCATAGACAGCTTGGTTTCTGCTGTGTATACAGAAAGAGGCAAATGTCTGGGTACAAAAAGTCATATGTCCTTTAAAATCACGTCACTGTAATCTCTCACATTGAAACTTACCACCCAGAGGGAGACGGTGGAAACATGACTTCCATAGCGAGAAAACAGTCTAGAAAACTATGATTTGTGAAGAAAGAGGACTTCCACAAGCCTGCTGGCTTCCTTTTGACAAATCTATCATAGGTCAATGAACCTAGATTGTAGCATTTTCCAGTCCAAGGAAGACTTTGCTTGTAAGTGTTATCAGCTGCACACACTGAGTATCAAGGATGTGAACTAAAAGAAAATCTCAAGTGTTTTCCCATCCAAGACATATTAAAAATAGAGAGTTTAGGTAGAGAGATGATGATGATAATAGATAGATAGTAGATAGACAGATAGATAGATGATAGATATACAGATAGATAGATAAATAGATGATAGACAGACAGACAGATAGATAGATAGATATACAGATAGATGATAGATATACAGATAGATGATAGATATACAGATAGATAGATAGATAGATAGATAGATAGATAGATAGATACAGACAGAAAGATAGGTAGATAGATAGGTAGAACAGATCACACTCAAACTGAGAAGTATGTGTTCCTCTGTCTTTCTCTCTCTCCCTTTTTCTCTCCTGAAGCATTGTGTAGGAATTGGGAGGTGGTTGAGCAGAAAGACTCTCCTCTGCTTCTTACTAGGATGTCTAGAGGATCTTGGCCTGACTGATCTGCTCCAGCATAAAACAGAAATGCCTGAAATGCAGACACAATGTACTTTGGCAAATAATGGCTACAATGTGTTCCTATATGGTGCGCTTCCTGTGTATCCTGGAGAGGAAGAAGGATTTTCTTAGTTTTTTCAATGAGTCAAGTGTACATCTCAGAAGGAAGCTGATATCTGAGTTACTCTCCAAGAGGAACTGTGAAGAGGAGGGGCACAAATATCCCCTGTGCAGTAAACCCCACCACTCAGGCTGGATCCAGATGGAGGCCATGTGTGAGACTGAGGATGTGAGAAAGCCCAGAACACGGCAAGGGAACTCAGAATTTCCCTCTCCAGGAGGCTGTGTAAGATATGCTTGTCCTCACTCACTTGATAATGCCACCCAGAAGAGAAACTAAGGACGAAGCATGAAAATGAGGCATGAAATCCAGAAATTAAGTATACCTAGAGGAATTATTTAAACTATCTATTTTATTAGGTTTGAAACCAGATTGGACCAGATTATAAAACCCCAAACCCATGTAATAGGGGTTCAAGAAGACCATAATAATGATGCACAAAATAAATAAGCAAGCTTTGCCTCTGCGTTTCTAAACTACATACAGTGTAAACAATATTCCCATTTCTATTACTGTGATAACTTCCATTAAGGTAAAGGGTGTGTGTGTGTGATGCAAGTGTGTGTGGGTTATGTACACTTGTATGTGCAGGATCATGTACCTGTGCATATGCACAGAGATCAGAGAAAATGGGTGTTCTCCTCTATCACACTCCCTTGTTCCGCTAGGCAGCGTCTTTTAATAAATTTAGAGCTTGCCTTTTTTACCTAAACTGGTGTCCAGAACACCAACAACCATTCTAGCTATCCCCTTTAGTGATGAATTCATAGGAATGTTTAGGACCAGTTCTGTCTTTGATATGGGTTCTGGGATTCAAATCTGATCTTCATGCTTGTACAGCAAGCAGTGTTATCCACTAAGCCATCACTCCAGCCAGGAATAAATATTTGTTTAGCACCCACTCTTTACGCTGAACATCATTTTCTCATTTAATCCTTATAACAAGAATTTCAGGCAGATGTTCTTAATATTATACCCATTTTATTTATCATTAGTTAATTGTGTTTTCTTTTGGTTTTGGTTTTTTAAGGCAGGGTCTCACTATGTATCTTCCTGCATCAGTCTCCCAAAGATGACTTTAGGCGTGAGTCACAATGTCCAGCTTTATGCTTATTTTAAGATGGAGTCTGGGGCTTAAAGAGGTTAATTATTTTGATCATTAAATGCACACCAGATATTCCAACTGCATTAGTATCAACCCCTCATTATATATGTGCAAGGAATACTTCGTTCATATAAATGTTTTGTGCTATCTCTACCTTTTGTTTCACATCAAAGTCCTGGTAAGGAATTGTTGGAGGAAAGCATCTGTGGAGTGGACAGGAGGTGCCCTTCATGGACAGGCAGATGAAGTTGAAATCAACTCATACAAGATATGTTTCAAAGTCACTCAGGCACAAAGTGTTTTGGTAGTAAGAATTATGGTTTACTTACTGAACCCTTGTTGTAAGGAGGCTGCTTGTTTGTTTTCCAAGTCACCCATACTCCTGAAATAATCACACAGAAACTATATTATTTAAATCATTGCTTGGTCAATCACTTAAGTGAATTGCTACATAGCTCTTACATCTAGTATTAACCCATTTTCAGTAAGTTATGTTTTACCACGAGGCTCATGGCCTACTGGCAAGGTTCTGGTGTGTCTGTCTCTGGCAGCAGCTCCATGGCTTCTTCTTGAGTCCACCCTTATTTCTCCAAGAATTCAGTTTAGTTTTCCCTGCCTGGCTCTCTTCTACTCTACCATTCCAAGACATTTTCTTTGTTAACCATCAGAGAGGAATCCCACATCACTTCCCTTTTCTGTTTAAATAAAAAAAGAAGGTTTTAACTTTAACATAGTAAAATTACATATAACAAAACAGATATCAGTCAAGAATTACAGTTACAAAATTTATATCTACTTTATCTTTTATCATGACTAAGGAAAACTATAACTATAGCTATCTATTCCTCAACTCCATCAAAGACTCCAAAAGGATATAATATTACCTAAGTTAACAGAAAGTATATTGTAAACAACTTCCAAAACTCTATAATTGACAGACACTTCTTGATGCCTGGAGAGTCCCTAAAAGTTCTTCTCTATCATTAGGGTATCTATCTTCAGCCTACAGGCCCATAGTATCCAGCAAACTTTCCCACAACACAGGAAATTTCAAAGACAGTTCTGCCTATATTGGAAATTTGTTAGTCACTTTTTTCTGTGTCCTGCCGAATGTCGAGCAGACATTTCATGAAGCAGGAACCCTGAAGGATAGTCTCACCTTTAGGCAAGTTCAGCAGTCATTTCTCTGTGGGTCCTGCTTGTCCAGTTCATACAGCATAACATCAAGCAATCCAGGCAAGAGCAGTTTCTTGCCCAAATAGCTATCAAACTCCATAAGAAGCCTCTTTGATGTTCATCTTCCTTTTGAAGTAGATGGTGCTGCCAGGAGTAGATGTGTCTTATTGTCATGATAAGCCCTAAATTATTAAAAACATTTTAAATGCCATATTCTATAGTCTTTGAAAGATTTGAACAATTTCTATCCATCTGAAATACCTCTCTGTACATCTAGAAAATCTAACTGACTACAAGCTTGACTATTATAGATGACTCTATATTAACCTATATTTCTTAATTATATATTACATTTTTAATGAGCTACACAAACGCAATACCTTAATCAAGAACAGAAATACATATACACAGTATAACAAAATTGATGTTAAATTTATATCAATAGATCAGGATCCATACCAATGCAAATCTCTATAGCATATCCTTCTTTAAATGTAAACAAACATTTATAAACAATTTTTTAGGAAAATTGGGGTAGTTTTCTCCAAACTATTTCCTGCTGTTTGTTGGGCAAAGTAATTTTTGGGGAGGTGTTTACAACAACCTTTCAGAGGGTCTTGGTTCATCAAACCGCATTAGTCTGGAAAATTCCACAAGTTCTCATCCTGTGTGGAAACAAAAGAAGAACCTCTTTTCCAAAGCAACAGATCCTTAGGCTCAAAATTTGAAGACAAGATACCTTTAAAGTATTTAAAGTATATATGTTGGTTACTTAGCTCCTTCACAGACAAAAAATTAAAAGGAAACACAATAATATACATAATCCAGGATCTCTGTGTATATTTCATCCTTATGTGGTGTATTTTTTTATTATTTTAATTTATGGCTGTCTATATTCTCTGTACTCTGTCTCTTTAAAGACTTTATCTTATTTAAAACAATTTACTTCTTTTCATAACTGTCTATATTCTTTTTCTTCTCTCTCCCAAGCCTACATACATTTATCCAACACCATGACCCATTTAGAGGTCTTTTCCATCTGAATTTGTCTTTATCATGTATTTATAATTATTTTCTGACCAGGACTGCTTATTAAAATGCTAAGAACTTCTTAAAAACCTAAGCTACAACATTGCTAGAGCAAATACGGCTCTCCCCGCTTGCTCCACCCAGTCCAGTTAGGTGGAAATCCATTCACTGCCTCTGAGACTGTTGTCACCACCTCAACTCTGATAACCAATTGACCCTTGCTGCCAACAAGTAACTTACAGCATGCTGCCCACAACCTCCATTTAAATACTCAGCCTCCTGAAAGAGCCAGAGATCACATTGGCAGCACAGCCCAGGAAGCCACAGTTTCAAAACAGCATGACTTTTTTCTGCTACCACTGAATCAGAAAAACCTCTCTTAAAGGAGCCATGCCTCTTCTTGCTTCTAGCAGAGTCCACTCAAGAAAATGCTGCTACCAAATTATGCTTAATTGTTCTTTTGTGTCTAGGATTCCTTTTTAAACTTCCTCAGGTTTTACGTGGATTTAGTATATCACATTGGAGTGCCAATTTGTTGTATGGAGGCCACTTGTTTGTTTTCCTGGCTGCCCAGACTCCCAGACTAATCACACAGAAACTATATTATTTAAATCACTGCTCGGCCAATCACTTAAGTGTATTGCTAGCTAGCTCTTGCATCTAGTATTAACCCATTTCCAGTATTTTATATTTTACCATGAGACTCATGGCCTACTGGCAAGGTTCTGGCATATCTGTCTCTGGCAGCTCCATGGCTTCTTCTTGAGTCCACCCTTCTTTCTCCCAGCATTCAGTTTAGTTCCCCCCACCTAGCTCTATTCTACTCTATCAGGCCAAGATAGTTTCTTTGTTAACCAATGGTATTCACAGCATACAGAGGGGAATGCCACATCAGACCCTAAAGGTGTAATTGATGGTCTTATTATGTTGAGGAGGAAAGTATAAATTTAAAAAAGAGTTGGCAAGCATTAAATATGGGAAGATCTGGGTTCAGATCATTTGCTGATAGCTTTAGAAATGGCCACAGTGAAATAGACTCCATTGCATTTATAAAACACACAGCTTTCTTTGGATCTAGATTCAATAAGCAAATTTCTGAATATACCTTGACTATTTAGGTAGATCTGTCAGTAGGAGAAATAGTACTGGTTGTCTCAGCTTGTTCATTCTCCCTATGCCCTGTTTTCATCATAGATTAATCCTTTAGCAAATCAGCTCATTAATTGGGACACAATGACCTATCTGAGTTGGTTTTTCTGAGTTATTTTTCAAAGAACTTGTTTGAGCCCTGTGCCAAGAAATTGAAATTTTCAGATCTGCAAAGATACGGGTTGAACTCTGAAAAGTGTAAAAAGGTAACCTTACCCTACAAGGTCTCCAGGCAATTGGAACAGCCTCCTCCTGAGAACACTCTGAGCACATTGGCAAATGTCACAGCACTTAAAATAATGTCTTATTGTTTTGTATAAAAGATTAATGTCACTACCAACTCATGTAGCTTCAAAAAAGACTTAGTTTAAAAAATGTTAACTATTAGGGTCCATATTTTATCCTTTAAAAAGTTTTACATTTTTGTTGACTTGTGCAAGCATATGTGTATGAGGGTGAGTGCCTGTACAAGTCAGAGGACACCTCCCAAAAGTTAATTTTCTTACTATCATGTTAGTGTCTGGAAACAAGGACAGATCATCAGCCTTTACTACAGGCATCTTTGCTGGCTAAGCTGTCTCACTGGCTCACTGTCCACATTTTAAAACATAATGGGGGTGGGGAATATAGGAGTGGGTGCTAGAGAGATGTCTAGGTTGTTAAAAGCATTTGTTGCTATTGCAGAAAGACCTGAGTTAGGTTTGTTTCCAGCTTCCAAATTGCACTTAAAACCATCTGAGCCCAATTCCAGAAGGCCTGATGTTTTCTGGTCTCCTCAGACACCAGACACTTACATGACACACATACATCCAGGTACACTGAATAAAAACATACATTTTTAAAATCCTTAAAAGCTATAATGAAAATGTAAAACAAAACTACTCTGAGGTCTCCTCTTACTCCAGTAAGAATGACAGCGATCAAGGGAAAAACCTACAACAAATGCTGGAGGTCGGGGTGGGAGAAGGAAACCATCATTCCTTCTTGGTGGGATTGCAAATTGGCACAGCCGCTATGGAAACCAGTGTGGAGTATTCTCACAATTCTTTTAAAAAAAAACTACTGTATGATCCAGCTATGCCTAAAGGACTCAATGTTCTACTCTAAAGACATTTGAGCAGCCACATTCATTGCTGCTCTATCCACAACAGCTAGGAAAAGGAAACAACCTGACAGTCCTTGAGCAGACAAATGGATAATAAAAGTGTGGCACAAATACACAATGGAATTTAGCTGTAAAGAAAACATGAAACCATAATCTGAGAGGCAACAAAGACACAGAAAGATAAAAGTCTCTCTCATTGGAGGCTCCCACCTCCATATCTTCATATGTGAGTACATAGCCTGGAGTAACTAAGTATAGAAGCCAGAAAGGTAAAACAGAATCATATCCAGGATAGGGGGTTGAAGAACAATAAAGGGGGATTATCAGGGTAAAGGTAAAATGGGAAAGGGGGGTACTCCTTCTGTAGAGGTTATAGGATAAATTCAGAAGATGGTAAAGAGGACAAAAGGGAATAGTAGAATACACATGATCTGATAGGGAAAAAAGGGGGGCTCCCAAGAGAGGAGAAGGGAATTAAATACAGGAAAAGGAGGAAGGTCAAATGACAATGAGATTATCTGAAGAAGCCACACAGAATTATACTATTAACAATTTACCAAAAAATGAATACATGTAACTCAATGTATATAGTTTTAATGAACCTTGATCATCTGGGCTGTCTTCTTCCCTTGTCCTATCCACCTCACGCTTCCTACCTTCTCTACTTACTCTGTTTTAGGTGCAACATTTCCAGTCAGAAAGACAGATGTGAGAATATTATTTCAATGCAAAAATTCTCACCAATATAACTGCCCAAATGTTAGCTGAGTAAGGATGAAACTAATGAACATGACGAAGCAGACAGAGAAAAGCTCGTGAGACCTCAACTCTACACAGAGAAGCATAGACAACTGAAGAAAGCTGAGAATAAGAGAGGTGGTCTTCCCTGGAAAAGAGCACATCACTCGGTTGTCTAACATCAAAGGAACACCCCTGAAAAACAGAGAGGTAGCACTATATGGACAGAATATTTTATATTTGAAAATACATATGCATGTGTATCTGTGTGTCTCTACATCTATATGTATACATATATGCCTGCAATAATACTTCTTAAAAATAAGAGACTTAATTTGAAGAAGAGTGAAGAGGGGTATACTGGATGCTCTGGAGGCAGGAAAGGGAGAAATGTTGCAATTCAATTATTATCTTGAAAATTTTAAATACACTTCTAAAAGTCAAAAATATTCCTGTCCTGATGGAAATATTAACTGCATCATGAGTACTGACATCTAGTAACCATTTAAAATATAAATTACTGGTTAAGGAACAACCTAGTAACTCTCCAAAGGAGGCTAAGAATACCCTGTGATGGTGACTTTACTTCTTAAAGTACACCCTGTCTCTAGACATCTGGGGCCATGAGAAGCCCTTCACATCAAGAAGGCTCCAGTTTTGTCCTGCATCTATCACGCCCTCCTTTCACACTGCTCTGCATTCACTGAGTCCTTGCTGCATGCAGATACCATGCCGATTGCTTTACATGCTCATTTCATTCTATCCCATAATAGTTTCCAGGAAGAAAGTTGCATTTTTATTCCCATTACATAAATAAAATTTCAGAAAACTACGAAGCCCTGAAAATATTTCAAAGGATATAATGATTTCATTCCTTCTTTCCTTGGCCTACACACCTCACCCTTACTACCTTCTCTACTTACTCTGTTCTTAGTGCAGCGTTTGGTAATAGACACATCAAGAGGAATCCAGACCCAAACCTTGCTTTATAGCTATTGATTTCCAGTCGGGAAGACAGATGCAAGAGAATTATTTCAATGGAGTGAAGCAGAAATCATGAAAGGAGGTACCAAACATTATGGAATTCAAAGAATGAGGGAGGATTCCAGTGCCTCCAGAGGACTCAAAACGTATTTTAAGGGAAGTTTTGCTACATTTATTATGACTTGAAAGAATTCCTTCTGGTGGAGAATGATGGTGAGGTTGGGAGAGGTCATTGAAATGCAAAATGCAAATAGAATGGAGTTCAAGCCTAGAGTTCAGAAACAAGCTAGGCAGCTTGGATAAAGTGTGTACTTGGATGCATAAAAGACAACACTGGCAAGATGGCAATGCAGTGAGAGCCAAGAACTCTGTTTTTGGGGGTAATTTTTAGAGATCCCCAGGATTTATTGCTCGGATATCAGGCAGAGCAGGCTCTGGGGAGGGGGAGTTGGGGAAAGATTGAACCATATCCTAGTTCTCCAAATCAAGTGGGTGGTCAGTGACAGAGTCCAGAGAAGCTCTATGTCCCCAAGTCTTCTTAGTGATGGGTTAAGGTTCTCAAACTCAAATTACTATAAAGTGTTGAATATTTTGTGAATCTCTTGAAAATGTTGCATTCAGCATCATCTGATTACACTTTTTCCACACTAAATGACCATCATGGTCTAAAAGTATAACATGTGGGGCTCCATAGTACACGTTGTATTGATAAACTGCCATGTGCCACTTGAATTCACTGAGAAGTTATCTGTGGAATTAAAGCTGCTGGTCTCAAAGTGTTCTCCAAGGCCCCTTGTCTGGATATAGACTGTCCCCTTATCTCTGCAACAAGAAAGGAAGATAACAGCAAAGCATGCCAAGGGGGGAAAAAGTTGTGTCCTTAACAATAACCAGAATGCAAATCATTTCCAACAGAGGTTGCTATCGTTTATCAAATGATATAAAAAGGCCTGCACGGAAGACTTGTCTACGGAGATGGGAGATGGAACGCTCAGTTGGGATCTTTGGCTGACTGCTTCACTTTCCCAGATGGTTTCTTCCAGATGCTGTGAGTGCCTGATTTGATAGTTTATCTCTGTCTGTTGCCATTTGTCTTTTTACATGAAAGTCTCACCTGAAGGGATACCATCTTCAGCCTGGGACTCTCGGCATTAGAAACTCCAACTGACTGCCTCAATGGAACTTTCCAAACAGCTGCTGCTAGATGCTTTAACACCCAAATTTGATGATGCTTCTCTGTCCGTCTTCATATCTACCTATCACTATTGGTTTGTTTACCTTGACTTGCTATGTGCTTAATAAGCTCACTCACCAAGACCAAAACCATTGCTGTTATAGTTCACTCCAGACTACAAAGAACAGTGCCTCAATATATACCCATGTTGAGGAATGGGTTACAGCTTGTTTTATAAGGAAAATATTGGTCCTGTATGCATGGAAATAGAAGAGATGGTATGTATTGTTTAGTTTAGTTCAGGGAGCTAGTTGGTCAATGTTCTTAAGTTATCAAAAATTTCTTTATATTTGTTTTTATTTAAAAGGAACAAATTGACCTTCACTTAAGGAGTAACATAGACTATTTAGTTCCAAAGGTTTTTCTGTGGTAACTAATGTTGACTAATTAATCAATTAATAATGTGATATCTATTAAAAACCTCTGGCATTGTGTTGAGTGGGATTAAAATGAGCAAAAAACAAACAGAGAAGCTCTGTGGGCAGCGTTTACAGTCTAGAGAGGGAGACCAACAGGTAAAGATGTCCTTGTTGGGGAAACACCTTTTGTATGGAGCTGGGAAAGGAGCATTCCAGTCAAGGAAGGGGTTGATTGTTTCTGACAGAGGAAAAAAGCACTTATAAAATTGCGAGGAGCAAGACAGATAAGCTTCTTGGGGAACCTCAAAAAAGTTTGTTCAAGGAGCTGAACTGGGAGCCAAGTGGAATGAACTCTTTGAGTGAAACTGAACTTGGAGATGGGGGCCTGAAACATACACCAATATTAGGAAGCTGGGATTTGCTCTAAGAGTTGTGTTGAGCCATTTGTGTACTTGGAGCTTTGTTTTAGAGAGCAAACTGTCGTTTAAGAGGGGGGATTGAAATTGTCCAGAGGCAGTCTTCTGTTGTGTTATGCAGTGACACACACTAGAAGGAAGATCGCCTGACCTTGCCTAGCAACATTGAAAAAGGAAAGAAAAGGCCTTCAGGGAATGGCTGTCTGTGGGATTTGGTAGTACTCATGCTTCCCATTTGAGGGAATCCATGTTTGCAGAGATTTCCTGAGGGTTAAGCGGCCCACTGCTCTCCAATCTTTGGTTTCAGATTAGTTAAAAATGATAAATAAGTCCCATGTTTAAAGCACACTCACGTTATACACCCCACAGTGCTTTTGGTCCTATTAGACACTGGGGTCTTGTGTTTTCCTGTGCCTGTTCTTTGGGGTGCTGCTTGGAACATTGTGTGAGATGCTCTTTAGGGGCACATCTTGGAAAACTTACACTTGGTGTTCATATCAGGCCTGAATTATGCTTCTTCCGGTCCTTAGCTTCTGACAGTTATGTAAAAGCCACAAGAAGGAAGTGTGCTCTGTTGTCTAGGAAGCCTCCAGACACATTATTGCTGCTTCTTACAAAATGTGTTGGCCTGCTCAACACTGTTGACCTCATTCTGGCTTTGTTTTCTGGCTTCTATTTTTAATTTTACTTTCTCCCCAATATTTACTTGCTTATTACTGTTGTTTAAAAACTAGCACTTTAATTCCTTTCTGGGGTGAAACTGAATATAACGTCATAGATATGAACCTGTCTTGTCTCTATGGGCTAGACAGAAGCTAAGCAGTTAATACTGTGTGTGTGTGTCCTTTAAGTATTTGACTATAAATCAAAACTGTAGATGAAAAACATTTAATTCAAAGGTTTCAGTTCCTTTAATAAGCAAAAACATGTATTTCTCAATTCTTTTCCTTTTGTTTTATAATTTGATTATCATTTTCCTGATTTAAGACAACAAGCTGAATTTTCTAGCTTTGAGATAGTAATTTATCTTCATCTAGCATTTCCATGTTTTCATATGTTAGAATATCTGAGTATTTGATTAAAATAGGCAGTTAAAAATATAAATCTGGTTATATTGGGTTAGTTATATTGGGTGAGTCATAGAAACAATTTCGTCTGTCTTTCTCTTCTTCCAACAACCAAGTTCTATAATTAGAGAAAGGAAATCTGGATTTAAAAGATGTATTTGTGTTTCCAAGAAACTGGAAATACAGTGTGTATGGTGAGAAGAAGCATCCATCAGACCTTTGCTCCCACACCCAGTAAGCAGAGAATATCCTAACTGTCCAGGTTCCCACTTTTATTGTGGCTGAGGCAACAGCCCCACCCACGTAATCAAACTCACTAGTCTTTGTTTGGTATGTGATTGTGCCTGTGTTGTGCAGGCACCAGCCTATATGGGTGTTGGATATTTTACTCCTCATTTTGAAGTCAGGGGCTTTGGAATTACATGTCATGCAAAAGGCTTCAGTTTCTCTTCAGATCTTACCTTACTGCTATGTGTAACTTTTCAATGCTAGATTCTGACTAATAAAATCAGGCCTTGGTTAACCCTCTACTGGAAGATTACTTGGTGCTGATCTGGAATCATGGAATTCTGCTAAAGGTGATGTTCTGGGAAAGAAGAATCAAAAAACAAAACAGAAAATAAAGCTGTCAGACCCCTAATTAGTCTTCTTAGCAAGACTGATTCTGAGTTACCATGCTGGGTGTGGTAGAACAGGGAAATGGCCCTATTTCCTTACAGTAATTCCATCAGCTAGAAGGATTTGCAGTATATTACATATGACATATTCTGTTGGTCAAAATAAGTAACATGGCAAGAACAGAATAGAAAGGTAGAGAAATTGATTCTGTCCATCAGCATGTGGACCCCTAGGTAACTGGACAGTCTAAGTGGCTTTCTCTCACCTGTCTACTACTATGCTTTGCTTCACAACACAAATGGTTATCAGAAGCTTGCTCATGATAGCACAAAGTCTGGAGACTAATAGTCGGCTATGCAAAACTTTGGAGATCTAGACCAGTTCCCAACTGGCCACTTGCTAACTACAACAATGCCTAGGTGAGTCAAGCCATAACCATCACGCCTGGGACTATCAGTAGAATCACTAAATGACCAATAATGATAAGTTCCCAATGGTAATAAAGCCACTAACATTTCTGGTTATTAATAAGCAGTGAAAGCTAGACAATTGGAGTACAATTTTGATGCACCCCAGTCACAAGAAAGTCCTAACAGACTTCAGAACAGAACAGGAATAAGGAAAGAAGGAGGATAGGGAACAGACGAAAATAATAACCTACACTCACTCATGCATTTGATCTGTTTCTGGGGGGCAGATGACATTTTCACCCCCATCAAGGAAAACATGAGTGAACACATGTATTACACATGAGATCAGGAAATTATACATGAAGGAGGAAATCCAAACCTCTTAGCTAGTTATACAGCCCAAGAAATTTGCCGAACTGAGCCCATATTGACTTTGGCAGTGAATCCCGAAAATATCATCCATGAAAATAAGGAGATGAATAATTCCATTCATTTGCAAATACTAGCTTTGTTTATTTCTACCCCACACCCCAAAGGATGAAGCACAGCACTTCAGCATGACTGGATGCTGAGTTGGTAAACTGAGTGGGTATTGGTCATAACGGAAATGCAACTCACCTAGATTGAGGAATAGACATCTTGAGTTTCAACTTAATTTGAGGATTCTTTGATCCTTCTATCTGCTGAGCACAGGGTTTGGTCATAGCAAGAGAGAATGAAGAGGAAAAAGACAAGCAGGTAATCAGATTAGGAAGGGTATCAGAGAAGGATATATCGGAATTAGCACGAGGACATGTTAGAAAGCCATGTCGTTAGACAGCATTCCACAGTGTCAGGGAAAGGATGCTTCCCTGAAGGGCTACCACAGACTCAAGGAAAGGCCACTGAGCCATTGGCTTAGATGTCCAGAGTGCAGTATTTTCATTTTAAGCTCTGTAGTAAGAGTTTGTTACATCCCTGCTCCTGAGACTAGACAACCATATCAGTGTCTGTGCCTTGCTTCTACTTTTGGAAGGTGGATCAAGGCTACTCATGAAAGTTTTTGTTTATTAAAATAATTTATTTTGTGTTTCATGTATACTGACTGCCTAACAGTGCCAGACACTCTGAGAAGCACTGGTCACTTACGGTCATGCAGTGATGAACAAAACATAGTGCCTACTTTTGAGGAATTTCATCATACTGCACGGTAAAATCATGTAGGACACAAAGAGCTATGTTGGAGAAAAGACCTGGCCCCTTTGGGAAAAGGGTGGGCTCATCAGGAAAGACTCCTCAAAAGAAAATTTCTGTGAGTAGCCAAACAACTGATAGCATTTTTCAGGTAAAGATGCATCGACCAAAACAGGACCCAAGAGCACTCAAGCAAGGATTCTCTCCTCACTTGGTTCTTTTGCACAGCATCACCTGGCACGTGGAGCTGGCCTGTTGTGAACCAGACGCACCTTGTTAGTGCAAGAATCTGTAGGTTTTAAGGCTTCTTGGAGATTTAAAAACTTTTTATGCACTTGTTGTCATGGAGCTCTCAGTTATTATTTATGAGAACATGGAGAGATAGAAGAATTAGAGACCTTTAGGCAGACCTCATGACATTTGCTGGGATGTAGATAATTGCAATTACTGAAGAGATTAATGTGCAGGCAGCACACAGCAGCGCGTGACAGCGTGGTGCACATAAAACACTGGAGAACAGACTTGGGAAGGAATTTTAAAGGTTTGTGTGTGCATACATGTTTGTCCTAATGTAATATGACTAAATAATATTTTAGAATATTTTTAATCGTATTCATAATAGAGATTTTTTATTGCTCCATGGTCTTTGCTACTATTATTTTAAGCTCTTCAGAATATTTTAGTCAATAATTTTCCTGTCTTGACATTTGGGTTGATGCCAATCTTTTTTCTTGTTGTTGCTGTTTTTCTCAGTAATGTTCCTCAATGGTCAGAACTTTTTGTTGTTGGTATTATTTGTTTGTTTGGGGAGTTCGAGACAAGGGTTCTCTGTGTTACAGCCCTGGCTTTCCTGGAACTCCCTTTGTAGACTGGGATAGCCTTGGAGTCATAGAGGTCCACCTGCCTCTACCAATAGAGTGCTCAGACTAAAGGTGTGTGCCACCACCACCTGACTGAATAAAGAACTGTGAGAACATTAAATATTACTTTAGTCTCTTTCCCTCTTGGAACCCAGAAGAGGTTGGGCTTCCATAATGCACAAATTGAATGCCTAACTAGACAATGGTGTCCATAACCTTCCCTCCCCAGACAATGCTATTGGATGGCCTTGGGGACATAACAGACTGTATGCTGTGACTATATGGATAACAGAAAAATAAAAAATCTGTAATTTCAACCTCAGACATTAAAGTAGTTGTTTTCACAACTTATACCACTGACATGTTGCCCACTGCCAGCCTGACCTGTCCTTTCTCCACATTAGTTTCCAGCTCAGAAACTGGAGCAGATGATAAGAGCCTGAAAAATTAAAGTCTTCAAACGAAGCCTGGGAAAGAGGTAGGGATTTCTATACTAGGGCAGGTACTCAGAAGGGCAGATTATTGTACTGACCAGGACTTAACATTCAGACTGAGCAGTAAACTGATTCTTGATCTTGTAGGAAAGAAACTGATAAATGACTGCTTCAAAGGGCAAGCTATTGGAAACAGAAGACTTTATGAACCAGCGCTGATCTCCTGGTCTTGCAGCTTGGTCTGGTGCTACATCTGCCCTGAACTTTTGGGTTACAAGGCCTGATTCAAGCAGATGCACATTCCTGTCAGTATCAACATGGAAGCCCCTGGCTGACAGTCTCTGGCTCTTCTGAAGCCCATAGGAATCCACACAAAGCTGGGCATTCCAAGGTTAAGCAAGAGAACCAGAGCACGAAAGAAATTTGACACAATCCTTTCCATGCCTCTACTGAGAGCTAGGCTGTCTCTAATTAGTCAGACGTCTCTTCCAGCATCACCATAGCCAGAGAAAGAAAGAGAATGGTCCAATATTCTGCTTCTGTATCATCTTATGGTATTTAAAGAGCATTTTTGGATGAATACCACAGACATTGAAAATAATGGTGAAATAAAGCCTTGGGAATATATTTTCTAAAAATTATTTCTTGACACAAAAGCCAAAGTCTTTCTTAAATTTCTTTTAATAGCAGTCATTGTTTCAGATGTGGTTTTACTGAGAATATGTTGTGGGCTTTCTATCTTTTTGGTGTATTCTAAGGAGTTTGAAACATTCTGTTCTCTATGATTTCTCTTCCATTCATGATATTTATAACAATGTGCTTTTGTCTTCTGTATGGCTCATTGATGAATTGCTTTAACAACTTATGATTCTTCAATATGTGTGGTATGTCTTTGGACAAGAAACATTTGTGTGGTGATGTATGCCTGTAATCCCAGCACTCAGAAGAAGGCTGAAGCATGAAAATTATGAACTGGAGACCTGGTCAGGACCATACAGAGAAGTCCAGACCAAGCCCTACCAAACAAACAAATAAATAAACAAGCAAATTCCCAAACAAAGGGGAAAAAATCAACCAAAACAAAACCCAAAGGATAAAGAGATGATTTTAAATTAAACATAGCATTAGTGGAAGGAATTCAAATTCCTTTCCATTTTAATATTTTAGTAACATTACATTTGTAGTTCAGAGTCATCTTGAATGCTGACGACCACAGTGCCAAAAGGAAAGAAAACACTTGTGTGTTGTACGACCCTAGCTGGGATGCCAACTGTCCCCTTTTGATCACAGAAGAGCATCAGTCACAAAACTTCCCACAGCCACAAGGGGGCAGGAAGTGCAACTCCACCCTATGGCTAAAATGGGAGAGAATGATAACTATTTGGCAAACGGTACTAATGATTACTTCAGCAGACTTGGCATTTATACAGCTAATGTTATGTTTAACCTCATGTCAAAAATAACACAAAGCATGTTGGAGACTGTGGCCTGTAGAACATATTTGGACATTTGATTACAGAAAAGCTTACTTATAAAATAATATAGCTATTCCAAAAGGTTTGAAACAGTTCTACTCTCTTTAAGTTACTGTAAATTTCACCCTAACTTCCCACCCTGATTTAAAAAAAAAAGACAGAAATTGTAGTCTCAGTATTTTGGGGGCTCCTGTATCAGTGCTAGACATCCAGAGAAGATCTTTGGCTAGATATAAACCCTGGGGCTATGACTAAGATTTCAGTTCTCTGGGCACTGCAGGGACCTACGTCATTCAAGCTCTGCTGCTCTGAACAAACTGGGCGGTGCCAGACATCGCTGAGGGTAAGAAGCCCAGTGGCAATTGTTCAGTCTCCCACAGAATACCACAAAGATCTTCCAAGCATGCTCAACCTCCTTAGAACACTATCACCAAGTCATGGCAGTGTCTAAGAATGGGGCTTCACTGGTTTTTGCTCCTCTCTTATCCTGAAGTCAAGTCTTCCTGGCAGTGTAGTTCTTCAAATGATAGGAAGCATACTCTCTCTCCTCTGAGACTAGCTTGTTCCTTGGATAAAGAAGACTTGCCTCCCATGATTCCTGTCTTCATTCAAAAAATTGAAGAAGACCTGGAAAGTAACTGCCACAGAAAAATCCCAAAGGGCGTTAGAGTACGAATTAACGTAATAATCAATGGATGGAACAAGGGTAGGGTTGGAAGAACAGTATTAACGTTTCTCCGGGAAGCCAGGTTTCTGCCACGTTTTTATTTACCATCAACTTCACTGCCACAGAAAACAGTGAAGTAGAAATAATGAGCCAGTTTCACAGAAGAGGAGAGTAGCTCAGAGGCTCCAGGTATGCACAGAGGAAAACAGTGCTACCCACCATTTACGGAGCTTATGATGTACC
This sequence comes from Microtus pennsylvanicus, assembly GCF_037038515.1. Taxonomy (NCBI): domain Eukaryota; kingdom Metazoa; phylum Chordata; class Mammalia; order Rodentia; family Cricetidae; genus Microtus; species Microtus pennsylvanicus. Next base: position 7,108,088 of record NC_134593.1, read on the forward strand.
AGTCACTGCTGCTATGTGAGCAGGGTACCAAGAAGTGTAACTGTTCCTATTTTAAAAGTGAGAAAGTGGAGACGTACATAATTTAAGAGACTTACCACCAAAGTTCCACAGCTAGAGAATGATGAGGTCCTATAGGACCCATGACAGTCTGGCTCCAAAGTCTTTGCTCCAAATGATTGTGCTATCCCCCTGAAGGAGAGGGAAGGGGAATTGGAGAAGAAGGAACAGAAGAATACAGACACAGACAGCAAAGGTGTAGATATGTTCTAAACTTTAGCATTTGCCAAAATTACTTAAGACTTTTTCTAAAGAAGTTTGATGCACTTCCAGGGAACTGAGCTTGGGAAATACGCCCTGGAACAAGTTTGCCACTTGGGGGTGAAGGAGCACAGACTCAGCCCTGACTTCCCACACAGACACCCAGATTTCTGGATCTCCAACACCTTTCAGCTGAAAGGTAAATTAGTAATGCTTGCCTTTGCCTAAGATTAGAATAGAAAGGCCCTGTCAGCATTCCAAATAGAGCAGCTGATGATGTAATAGCTAAATATTCAAAACAACTTTCTCTAAAGTGGTGTATGAAGGCCATGACATTTTCTTCCCAGGTGCCCTTTCTTGACAGATGGTTTAAACAGTAACCCTGTGCAAGTTGTTTGGGGTCAGCTCTGGGAACAGCCTATATGATTGTTGTCCCTCAGAGAGAAAAGCTTCACCATTCCTGGTTGTCCAAGCAGCCTTACTACTTTTAGCTCGAGAAAGTATGCACACTACATTGGCTTCTCAGAGGAGTGGGGAGCAATTCCACTCCTTTCAGCAATATGAATGTATATTGTGTGTGCTTGTATCCATGTGATTGTGTGCAATATGCCCATCACATGAACTACTTTGCAGATGATTTGATACATTTTAACAACACAGACAGGTTGGTTTTTTGCCCGAATTAGCATAAATATCTAAGCTGAGTCTACCAGATCACTAAAATAAATATGTCCCAGTTATCAAAACTCAGAATCACAGTTGGATGCCCTTGGTTAAATGCCTTGAAGGTATGCCTAAAATGCCAGATGGAATCTAGAGAAATGACTCGATGATTAAAAACATTTCATGCTCTTCCAAACGACCCAGAATTCATGTCAGATGTTCACAACTGTAACTCCAACTTTATGTAATCTGATGCTCTTTTCTGACCTTTGACCCCAGCTGCATGCGCATTCACATACACATCTCCACATATGTTCACACAATACTTACATATTTAAAACATCGTAGGCAATTCTTAAGGTTGGAGAATGGTTTATAATGAGGAGAGAAACTATGTGAAAGATTACCATATGTATCATGAGTCGCTTTCAATCCTTACTTGTTAAATTACCTCTTATCTTAATTTTTCCATAATAGACTTGAGGCGATTTTATAAAATTGACTATCTTGATTGTGGAAAATGATGTAGCACGTAAGCACATAAAAACACTTTACAAATTCTTCTCACCATATAATTTCCGTAATTTTACAAGAATGTCCAGAAGAATATCTGAAAAGCTAAAATCCCATTATTATATTTGCTAGTGAATATATACCTTCAGTACCATCCCCTGACAAAACATGTTCTAGATTATAATGTCTACCTGTACTTCAACTGACCATTTGGAATGTTTGTGAGTGTTCTCCTATTTAAAATTTTATTTCCAAGTCAGACTGTTAACAGTTTAAGCACACATGGGAGAGAATCAGTTGCCTTTCAAGTCAACATATTAATATGTTTGTTACTTTTAAAGGTTTTTTATCATTCTAATTACTTTTTCATTAAATGCACCTTAATGTGTTCTGTTATAATGAATGATATTAAATTCATACTAGATGTAGTACAGGCAATTTATGTTTTATAGAAACATTAAACAAAAGGAAGATTTTAAACTAATGTGACTAGCGTATCTTTCTATGCTCAGTGAATGTATTTTATATATGATTTACTATACAAATAGTAAAACTAAGAACATCACGCTACACATTGCGTCGGGGTGGGGACGAATATAATCCTTCTCTGTTTTTTTTTTTTAAGCATTCAGTTTTCTCCCATGGCTCTGTGCATTTCTCCCATTGAAAGTGTCCCCTTTGACTCCATCTGATTGTTTTGCTCCTTTCACACTTCTGGTCTAACCCAGTCAACAGGTGCAGCAGGAAATTGGTTCCCTTAGGGACTCTCTTCACAGTCACACCCACCTGAGGTTCAGTCTGTTCTCAAGATGCCCTACAGAGCTTTGTGTCTGAACAAAGGTGACCAGCCCACTGTGAAAGGTAATGCTGTTTTTTTTCACACACTTGAGTCCACATCACCTTAGGGCAACAGTTGGCATATGTCTTTGTTCTGTCATTTTGTTTTTATTTATTTGTTTGTTTGGGGTTTTTTTTGGTTTTAGTTTGTGTTTGTTTGGTTGATTGGTTGGTTGGTATGGTATGGTTTTTTGAGACAGGATTTCTCTGTGTAGCCCTGGATGACCTGGATCTCACTGTGCTGACCAGGCTGGCCTTGAACTCAGAGATCCTCACGCCTTTGCTTTCCGAGTACTGGAATTAAAGGCATGTGCAGTACCATTGCCTGGCTGGGTTCTTTGTTCTTAAGAGTCCACACACAATGAAGAGAATATTGGGAAGCCTTTAAAAGGAGCTGGGAAATAAACTCCTAGTTCTGCTCCTTGCACTCCATGGTCTTCAGAAATGTGGCAATTGGCAGGGATGTGGAAGACCTCTGGGGTAAGGTGGATCTGACAGCCTCTAATTGATGGCAGTCTCCCTTCCCCTCCCATGTGCTTTCCCACGGGGAGTGGAGACTGAAAGACTAATGTTTATGAGACTGTAGCTGTACACTAGGAGCAGGGTAGTCGTTTGCTCCGTGCGATCGCCTAACCCCAGGACCTCTCATCAACAAAGAAGAGGCAGCTGCTCACTCTGATCATAGGGCTTCAAGAATATTCTGCATAGATAGAAAGTCTTTCTCTTTAGACTGTAGCAACAACTCACATGCCCGGATACAATTTGAAAGGCCTCACTTTTGATGTCTGTGGCAAAAAAGAAGACAGTACTTTTTTCTTAGATTATTGGATATTTGGAACTGGACCGATGAGTGTGCTGTGCTCAGGTGCATGGTCCTAGCCTTTGTTTTGTTTATTGGAGGATAGAGAGTCCCGCGAGGACTTGAACTCTTAAAGTCTTTGTGTTCGCCTGGATAATCACTCTGCACACCACCTGCTGGGGATTTATTTCGTTTCCAATTCGCAAAAAGAAAAAAAAAAGGATCTTTGGTTGTCTAGACAAGTTGCAAGGATTAATGCCCGTGAATGCTTTCATATCCTCAGATTCCAGGTGAAATGGGCAGTGGCGTGGAAGAAACGCAGGGTGGTAGGGGCAGAAGTGCCGAACTCCTGAGAGCATCTCTTGAATTACTACCCCCTAGTTTTGTTTGGGTCTCTGCTACCCACAGCTGTTCACCCTGAGCACCTGGTGACCAGCCCTTCACTCAAGTGGCTTTGGGGTGTCTACTTTCGGCCCTAGGGTTAATGGTGAAAGTCGGAGACCAGGTGGGGCGCCCACACGCGTCCCAGACCTGGGTGGGCGTCCGAGGTGAGGGGGCGCTCTTTGGGCAGCAGTGAGCTGGTGGCGGGCGGAGAGCTGCCAGACTGACAGAGAGGCCGGCCGGAGTGGGGGCCGTTCCGTTGCCGCCGTCGCTGCCGCCGCCGCTGTGATGCGAAGCAGGAGCTGCGCTGGGCGGTGGAGTCAGAGCTGGGGCGCGGGAGCACGAGCTGCAACATCAGCACCAGCGGCGGCGGCGGCAGCACCTGCAGCAGCTCCCGGGCCCCGCGCTTTGATCTACGCCCCGCGGCGCCGGGAGCCGCCGCCCCGCGCTCTCTATGGATGTCAAGGCGGCCCCCAACGGGGTAGCCACTATCGAGGACCGGATCCTGCGGATTACTGGCTACTATGGCTATTACCCGGGTTACTCCAGCCAGAAAAGTAAGACGCCGGGAGGCCGTCCTGAACGAGATGAGGGTGGGAGGTGGGCGCTCCGGGGAGCGGGGAGCGGTGCGGGAGGGCGCATGGTGGGACACCTGCAGCGGAGGTTTGCGCGTCACTATCACATGCCTGGCCTTTTGAACCTTTGGGGCGAAAAGTATGTCCGCCGTCCGCTGTCCTAGGTGCTGAACATTGAGGCAGTCATGGGGGCTGGCTGCTTGAACCCAGGAGTTTGGGGACAGTCTCAGAGTGGGGGGTGGAGGCGTGCAGAGAACAGGACGAGCGCTCCTGATTGTCGTCGGTCAGCTCACTGGTGGCTGATTTACGCCTGGAGGAGGCTAACATGGCTGTTTCACTAGCTGACCATCAGTCCTTGGGCTACTCACTTGGAAAGGCTTTACTGAGTGCTGGGGTTCTCTCACCTGGAGCTGGGGACAAAGGCGGTGGGGATATTAGTTGGTTGCAGCTGGACTGGCTGGGTGGGTCAGCTTGTTCACCATGGGCCGTGAGATGTTGCCAGCATGGAAACTGGTCATGATAAAACGTCCTTAGAAGGTCCTCCGTGCTGGGCAAAGAAAGGACCTGCTTAGGTACCTGAATTGCGAGCTTGTAGCGAGAAATCATGCAAAAGGCGGGCAGAGTGGGATTGGGAAGTGAGACACAGCCACCCGCCCCCGCTGAACATCAGGGCCACCACTGAGCTGTTGGATTCTAGTTTTATTCCGCCTAGGCTGAGATGCTCTCAGGCTTTGGGAGCAATTTTACACACACACACACACACACACACACACACACACACACACACACACACACACACACACCATGCTGTTGAGAACAGGAGTGACAGAAGCCAGTGAGGGGCTCTATGTTCCAAGTCTCTACATTCTATTTTCTTGACATATAAACCCACCACTATATCTGCTGGGGTTAGTTCTGCCAACCACCAAAGTGAAGCCTGTTTTTTGTTTGTTTGCTTGTCTGTTTGTTTGCTTATTTTTGTTTTCTGAACTGGGAGAGTAGCTTCACTTTCATTTCCATGCAGGTGTTATTTCAGTTTTTTTAATCAAAGCATTTCTGCCAAAAAAGAAGGAACTTAACTGATGTTTTTGCTATTATTTTTAACCAAATGCATTTTATATGCATTTCTGATTGATATTTTTTCCCTGACAGCTTGGGATGCCACCAATATTACAGAATCTGTGTGAAGCATGGGACCCCCCTCTAATCTTGACACATAGATGAAAAGTCACTTCATTTCCCATGCAACTCTATCAGTATGAGAGCATTGTCCTGTGGGACATCCTCATACAGATATTTTCCAGTTTAATATTTTATCTCCTCCCAGGAAAGGCCTGTCTACTTTGGATGTTTCTGTCTAGCTGTTTTTAGCAATAGAGGCTTACATTATTCATTTCCATACAAAAGTAATTATATAGTGTTAGAATTTTCTGGAAGGAAAATAACATGCTGTGGAACATTCTTTGAAATCTTTTTACTACAAACTCACAATTTTGTAGTTTTTTCCTTTCCTATTGGCAAAGGTTGTTTTCTTTAACCCTAGACACGTGGACTGAAATCTTGACTAGATCTTGTATAAATGACTTGAATGTCACCTTTGAATATTTAAATTAGAAACCAAGCATTTGGGTGGTCAAGAGAATGTAGAACTTGTCTCTAAAATTACAGAGTATTATAATTTCTGTGACAATGGTACTTTGGTTAATGAAGAGCAACCCAGAAAGAATACTGGGAAAGTGGCATTTTAGATAAGAACATGTTCATATTTTATTTTTGTACTTGCTCAAAGAGCTGCACATGTTTCATTTGCAAGACAATAACAGAGCAAAAAAAAAGGAAGTGCATTGGCCAAGGCTGTAACTGGAAGCAAAATGTGGGGGGGGGGGGGATAAAGATACTTTTGGCATTGCTATTAGTGGTGGGCACTTGACTAAATTCAGGCTGCATTGTTCAATCAGTAACGATAGCAAATTTCTGAAGAACAGAGCACTAAGGGTAGTCAATTTAAATCTCAGAATATACACTCTATCACAGCAAGAGAGACATTGCCATTTTGTACACACACACACACACACACAGAGAGAGAGAGAGAGAGAGAGAGAGAGAGAGAGAGAGAGAGAGAGAGAGAGAGAAGAGGAAGCTGGAAGAAGGCCAGGAAACCAAACACCATGAAATAATCCTGCCCTTAATGCAATCTTCAACTAGTAAACAAACACATTGAACCAACCAGTACAATCTGGTCAATTGATTTAGCTGCCACCAGGAGCAACAGCTTGGGGAAGTCTGGAGGCTTCTATTTAGAAACAAGCTCCAGCAAGGAGTATCAGATGTGTAAAGGTAAGAAGGCTTTTCTGTTCTGACTCATCACATAGGTGATATTCAGGATGGGGTGCTCTCTAGAGATCCATGCTGCTTGCCAAAAAGGACATAGATGGGGGCTCACTTTTGCAAAATATGTCAATATTAGCCTTGTGGTAATTTACCCTGTTTGTAAACTTGAATCCCATCCAGAACAAACTCTTATAGGGTAAAGAGATGAAGGAATGCAATCAAATATAAAGAAATTAAGATATTCTATGGGTCACTGGTCCATCAAAAAATTCTGTTTAATTTACTGATCAGTTTACTGAGCACACACACACACACACACGAAACAGGATAAATGCTAATCAAAGTACATTGGGTAACCTTGAGTTATCTGTGATTGATCGCGTAGGAGGAACAGACTCTCTCCTTATTAATTGTTAACTGAGCAATTCCTACGTGCAAGGAATGGGTCAGGAAAGTGTTTTCATGTTTAGAGTTTGAGTTTCCATGAGGAAAGAACCAGAAAATAACCTTATAAATATGTTTTGTACATGTCAAGGTGATAGTGATTTTCAAAAGGGCTGAAATGGGGGTCGGCAGAACTTTCAGGATGTTAAATAGGAACAATTAAGCAGAGGTGTGGGAACTGTGGAGGAGTCAGTCATGTGGACGTCAGGAGGAAGACGTTCCAGGCAGTGGGGCCAGCCAGTCGTATGCACCTGTTTGGCATGGCAGAGAAACAGTAAGTGGGCCTTGCATGGTGGACTTGCAGTGAGCTACTGGAAGAGTATCCTGGAGATAAAGAGAGTCAGATGAAATAGAACCTTATAGGCTCTTGATAGTTGTTTGGGTTGTTATCTGAATGGCATGGGGAACCTTGCTTGGGTGCTGAAAATGGAATATGATAATTTGGCTTGCTTTTCAAAAGGATCAGTTACATCAATTAGTATATTATTTTGGTAACCTAGGTGAGAGATGATGGGGGCCTGAATGAATGCATTGGAGGTGGTGGTAAGTGTTCAGACTCAGAGCCAATAAGATCTCCTGGTGAACTATTTCTGGTATTGATAAGAAAGAGAAAAATAAAACATGGTTTGGGGTTTGACTAATCTTGAACTGTCAAGAGCAGTTGTGTGGAAAGCTTCATGATGGATAATGTTTCAGATATTCTAGATATGCTGGAGAAGCGGGTAAGTTCAGAGTTTCAAGAAGTCTGGTTGGAGATGCATTGGGGTTGTCCAGCATTTGACTGTGTTTTTTTTTCTTTTTTAAGTCTGAGACAGAGTGAGATCTCCCAGGAGTGTTTGTAGAGCAGAGATGAGGTACAAGGACTGAACCTGGGAGCCCTCTGGCATTGGGAGGTCAGGAGGAAAAATAAAAACCATTAAAGGAGGGCAAGACAGCATTCCAGGGAAGATAGGAGGAGACTTCTGAAATACAATGCAGTGGAAACCAGTGTTTCGGAAGGAACAGGAATGTCAAGTATAATGAAGCCGACAACTGACTGCATTCGGCAAAAAAGGGCCATAGAGACTTAATGAAACTATCGACATGTGTTGATCATATGCACTAGAATGCGTATAAAAGAGGCTTAGAGGGAAAAATTGGGAACCATAAATATAGATTCTTCAAGGATTTTGTTCAAAAGGAAGAGAAGAAATGAAGGCAGTCGGGTCAAGAAGGAGTTAAAGTAGCTGGACAGTGGTGGCTCACGCCTTTAATCCCAGAACTCAGGAGGCAGAGGCAGGTGGATCTCTGTGAGTTCAAGGCCAGCCTGGTCTACAAGAGCTAGTTATAGGACAGCCAAGGCTGTTACACAGAGAAACCCTGTCTCAAAAACCCAAAAATAAATAAATAGACAGACAGACAGACAGACAGACAGACAGATTAAAAATTACTAAGACATTTACACGGAAAGGTGAATGACTCAATAGACAAAAGTTAGTGATGTCAGCGAGACAGAATATAGAAATGGCATTATTTTAAGAGGAATATGGGGAGAGGAAAGATGTGAATCAGGCTCTAGAAGATGGATCGCCGAAATGGTGGTGGCCTTTTGAACTTCTTTTCTGAGTGTTTCAGTGTTCTCCAGACTGCAAGAAAAACCATCACCTGAATGTGGATGTGAAGGAGGTAACAGAGGTTGTCAGGGAGGAAAAGCATGAACTGGTAAAGCAAACAGACAAGTAGATGAACCATGCAATCTTAGGGGTCACCAGATATTTCAAATTTCCGGTCATAGATTTAAACTGAGACTAGTCAATAGATTATCTTTTTTTCTGACACAACAAAGGCATGGGATGAGTGAAGAGGGTTTAAACTGAGTTGGAGAAGGTTATCCATGCGTTTAATAACAATAACATGGCAAATGAATTGTTTCTAAGGAGACAGTATATGACTGAACATGGAGCTTAAAGCTGGCAGAAGCAGAGAGGACAGAAGATAAAGACAATCAGGGGCAGTTGGTGGAAACATGAGGGGTTGAAGGTCTCAACATCATGAGAAACTGGTGGAATAAAGTGAGGAGTTATGTGGTTAGAGGGAGGGCTGAAATATAGGGTTAAATGGGACATGGGGCACTTCTCTATTGACATAAAGCTCCTTGTTTGTCAGAGAGGTCTGGAATCACTGTCTGGAATCTCACCATAGCTCTGCTGTAGGTCAGTCTTGGCTATCCAGAGACCAGGAGCCCTTCTCAGAAGGATCCATCAGGAACTTCGAAAAACCCTCCTACTTACCACTGAGTGCAGACAGCCAGTAGTCTTTCTTTGACCCATGCTTTTGCTCTTGTCTTGTTTTCCTATGTAGACTGAGATTGAGTTCTACAGTGATATTCTATTAGCAACTGAAGACTTGTAGTAAGCCCTGCACCCTTGCTCTAGGCCAGGTCTGACCATACTCTATCCAAAGAACTCTTCCCACTTCTAGGAGAGAAGAATTTAAATATGTTTGCCATCAAGAAATGATAAATTTTAAGGTGACAGATCAATATTATCTGATATGATCACTTCCCAATGTATAAGAAAAACATTAAAATATACCATTGTGCCTCAGAAATATGTATCATATACGTCAATCAAAATAGAAGGAAAGAATTTCATCTACTTCTGACGCTTGGTTCTGAGTGTGCCAGTGACTGCTTCAACTCAGCAATTTCCAAGGTCCTGCTTACTTTCTGCTTTATCCAGTTGAGCTCACTCAATCTCAGGCTTCTCCATATCTTACACAAATGTACTCTTAGGCCCCTCTATTTTCTACATCCAAGCTCATTATTCCACACTTCCTAGTAGCACACCTACCAGAATGTCCTCCAGACACGTCACATACAGAAACAAGTCATCATTCTGCATTTTTCCTTTTTGTTATGCTTGTTGGCTTCCAATAACTGTACAGAATCAATCACCCACACCAGAGTTCTGGAGTTCTTTCCCATGTCTGTCCTTTCCTTTTGTAGTTAATAAGTCCTGTCTGTTCTACTCCAGTCATGTTTTCTGTTCCTCCTGCCCCTTCTGCAAACGTCTGTGCATCCAACTTCCCTAACTGAATACCTGGAATAATCTTTCATTTTCTGTGAAATAAAATCCAAAGTCTTTAGGATGTCACGATTCAAGCCCAGCTTATGAATTCTATTTTAGTACACACATTCTTCTCCATCCAAACTGCCAAATAATGCATGCTTACTGCAGAAGATCTGGAAGGCACAGAAACAAAGAGAGATTAGGAGAAAATTATTCATAATTTTACCACCCAGAGGTGATTAGTGCCAACACTTTAGTATCCATCCTTTCGATTTTTATAACTTCACATGTACATGTTTTTATTTTATACCAAACATTTTTCCTATTTGTCTATATCAGTAACTTGATTTTAATTTATTTACCCTTTCTCATCTATGCAAGCATCTTAACCTATTTAACTAATCACCGGCATGTGCTTTTGGGCCTACTTTTTCTTCTCTCATATCCTATCTGGTCTCTACGCACCCTGCTCTGAGTCCCATCAAAAACTAGATGGCTGTTTTAATGACATTATTGCCTACACGTGTTTTTTTCTTTCTCTGAGCCTTATTAAACACTGGCCCTGAAGCACTCCTCCCAGGCCCAGGTGCCCCTCCTAGCAGGGAAAGCTCCTATTTATCTGCAAAGTCTCTGTTTCAAATGCTGTCTTGAGGAAGAGTCTGCTGGCCCCAGGCTGGGTTCATCCTCCCTCTGGGTTCCCAGTGTTCTGGACTCACGTCTCCTATGGCACTTAGTCAGCTGTCAGCTGTAGGTTTTGCATGAGACTGTCCAGTTCTCGGGGTCTGGAAAGGACAGGAACCTACTTTTATTTCAACTTGGGCAAGTTGCTCAACTCTGTCAAGTGTTGATGCTAGTGAATGAATGATTTCAGCTTCCTTTGAAAAAAAATTACCTTTTCCATTGTGAAAGAAACAAGGCAGGGTGGTGGTACTGGGAGGACAAGAAATGACTCGCCAGTGACTGAGTCAAGAGGAATGCTCCAAACATCAGTCAGTGATCAGCTAACCTCATGACTGAAGCTTGCGAACTCCTGAGTCCTTATGGCTGCCTTAAGGTTTTCTGTTTTAGAGTAAAGAAATAAAAGGTAATTGCTAAACATACAGAAGACTGTACATTTATGAAAAGCAAAAGAAGGAAAATGGAGTTCCCTCCTCTTTAGAAATGGTCCTATTGATCCTTGGGACACAATATTAATGTATATCCCAAGTGCTTCCTCCACGGTGAGTTATGCAATTGCATCTCACTAGTGAAATAATAGCAATAGATATTTATTTCTGTTTATATTTAGTGTATATCCTGGCGACAAGTTTTGTGCTTCTTTATATATGAGGGGTGAGTCTTGTAAGCAGTTACAAATAAGTGCCACTGACATGCATCACTGACCAGAATTTTTGCTGTGATGTTGTAGTATGGTGTTGTAATTTATTATAGTGTGTATTTGTATTGAAAACACAAAGGTAAAATTAACTGGACAAATATATTGTGGTGATTTGAATAAAAACACCCCGAAAGGCTCATAGGGAGTGGCACTGTTAGGAGGTGTGGCCTTGTTAGAGTGGGTGTGACTTTGTTGGAAAAAGTGCATCACTAGGGGACGGGCTTTGAGGTCTCAAACATTCATGCCAGATATAGTGTGATACTCCCTTCCTGCTGCCTGCTGATGTAGAATGCTCATCTCCTTCTTCAGCACCATATCTGCCTGCAAACCACCATGCTTCCCTCTATGATGATGGACTAAACCTGTGAACTGTAAGCCAGCCCCAATGAAATGGTTTCCTTTATAGGAGTTACCGCAGTCATGGTGCCTCTTCACAGCAATAAAACCCTAAGACCCACATTATACAATGCCACTGCTATTTACCCACATTAGGTTTAGCATTACACTTCTCACATATGTTGGTTGCCTATTATGACCCTTTGAATACTGAGATCTAACCTGAAGGCCATAAACTTTGGCAACAGGAAAACACAGAATGGCATGCCTGTATAATTAGCCACATGGCAGCCTTTTAAATTTGTGTACAAAGATTAATTTATCCACGTTGTTTCTGTAAAAAGAGGTCATAAGATCTGTTTCACAGTGTATTGTTTCTGGCTTCTGATGACACTGATCAAAACGAACTCAGGGAAGACAGGGTTTGGTTCATTGTCCTTCAGTGAGAGAAGCCAGGACAGGAACTCAAGCAGAAACCTGGAGGCAGGGACTGAAGCGGGCACCATAGAGGAGTGCCTCTCACTGGCTTGCTTCCCTGATGTTTTCCAGGACAACCTGCTCAGGTACAATATTGCCCACAGTTTTCTGCACCCTTCTCTCAAGTAGGATCTCAAAAATAGCCCCACAGGCATGTCCACAGTTGAATATGATGGAGCAGCTCCTCAGTTGAGGGTCTTTCTCCCGGGGTGTGTCAAGTTGACCGCCAAGATTAGCTACCACACAAGTGGTTGAGAGGACTATATAAATAAGCCACAGAAAATAGCTGGCTATTGATGCCCAATTCAATATATGAAAGTGGCTAAGATTTTGGAGGAAATTAAGTAAATAGATATGTAGTTCCAAAGGAACTCATTTTTTCCTTAAGTAAATTATTTGTTTCTTTTTATTCACAGAGCATTTTGCAAGGTTATGGCAAAAATGTATGTTATTGAACTGTTAAAGGCAATTTGCTAATTATGATATTCACAATGCCTGTTTTGTGGACATTGCCTTCCCCTCCATTTATTTGTGATTGACCCAATGCTGTAACCAAAACATTTCTACATGGACTGTACCAAGACATATTTTATTTTAAATATACTTAAATTCATTTGTCACAAATGTTTGCATCATAGACTAATCCAAAAAGAGGGGAGAAAATCCAGAATTGACAAGAAATAGCATGAGTCTGCATGTCCGGAGATGCAGGAACTCAGGCACCAAAGTGGCAAAGGGGGCTGGAGAGAGAAGGGAGAGGAGAAGAGTGGACTCCCAGAGACAGGCTGTAGGCCCAGAATGGGTGCGGTGCAGGTTGCATAAGAGGCAATGGAGGAAGTGATAGGTAAGGCAAACTTGGTAATGGTCTATGGAAAGTAGCATTCTTCTTCTCTGTGGACTTTTAAGGGGAAGTGCTTTCTAGATGCTGTTTCTACAGCAGTAAATATAACGAACGGGCTGTGTCATGCTGTGGTTAAAAAATATCATTGCAGTCCCTAGAGTTATAGTTTTTTAAGTTAAAAGTCGTTAATTACTTCTAAAAATAGAGGAATATAAAGAAGAAGAAAAATGATCTTTCTTTCTTAACATAACTACTGATATTTTGGTTAATTTCTTTCCAATCTTCTTAAATACATATAGGGCTTCATGTCTTGATCTTTGAACAAAGAGAAACTATAGTGTTACTATTGTAGCCAAAATTCTAACTCTCTCTCTCTCTCTCTCTCTCTCTCTCTCTCTCCCTGCTTTTTAAAAATACTTTTTTTGATTATGATTTGCTTAACTGCTTTGAGAGGCCAAATTGAATTCTTTCAGAGCTCTTGGCTTATAGAATTTGTACAAACTGGTTCTCAGTCATTTGAGACTAAATACAATGGAAAGACCTGAAGTGTTAATAATGGCTTGTTTGGTTTGGAAGCTGTTGAAGGGTCCTGTGGTGTCTCCGTGGGTTTGAAGCATAAGAATAAACTGCTATAAGTGGGAATCAAGCAGTATCCTGTGATTGGGAAAGCAGGAAGCCCTCCCTCTTTTCTGGTAGGTGTTCTTCATCTTTTCTCTGCAGCAGGCTGGCTTCTCTGTTTCCTTGCCCAAATGGTCAAAAATAGCCACTGCCACCAGTTTTAGTGTTTACATGTCCTCTATTCAAGAGCACAGACAGATTGAGCAAGAATCTCTTACTTCTAAATCCAGATTCTTGGGAAAAGCCACTCTTTGTTCCAATTTATGGCACATGGCATACTCTAGATGCTATCGATTGTGGTAGGGCAGACTTACCGCATCCTGGCTACCAGACTGGCCTGAAATATTGATGGTGGGAGCAGGGGAGTTTTTAGGGAAAAGGATCAGTTGTCCAGAAAGTTATTTAATCTAGGGCTGATAGATAGCACAAACAGTTTTTGTTGTGCGGGCCCAAGGCCCTGAATTTGATCTCCAGAACCCATGTAAGACAAATGTGTACATGCTTATAATCCCAAATTTTGGGAAGTATATACAAGCAGATGCCTAGGGCTCACTGCCTAGGCTAATGGATGAGTCCCAAGTCAAAGAGAGACATTGTCTCATAAAACAAGGGGACAGAGCCTCAGGAATGGTCCCTGATGTTAATCTCTAGCCTTCACACACAGACCCTGTATGAGAGCCCCTTCTTCCCAAGTTTTCATCTGTTCTTCTCGTCCTGATAGTCTTTTAACATGGATCTACATCATGTTTAGTGAAGTGATAGACACTGTCCAATCTTACAAACTTGAAAATTTCAGGTGTCTGCCGAGGGTGAAGTTTCTAGACCACTTGCAAATAGCACTGCAGGTTGCTTATGAAGCCTTATGGAGGGTCACCAAGTTAAATCAAACTTGGAAGACATATTTCTTTTTCTAGGTCAGAGAGGGAAACATGCCAGTGCCCTTGGACTCAGCGTACTGTAATCAAGGATGGCCTTTAACACTGTATATTTTAAACAGGGGTTGAAAAATACAGTCTTTTGTAGCCTGGGGTTTGCTAGTTTTAGACTTGGGCTAGAGCCAAGATGGCCCTAGTGAGGTGTCAATAATGTTTTCTCAGTCCTGAAAATTGGACATAGAAAGTAAGATTGTTTTGCCTTAGGAAAGATGAGATTCCTAAGGCTGTGGGAGGATGAAAGTTTTGCTACAGCCACCTCACCATGCTCCACACCAAACGGTGACTGTCTTGAGCTTTTGCTCTTGCCTGTGTTTAATTGCAGGCATTTAAGAGGTAAGATTCAGACCCAAGTGAGTTCAAAAATTATTTGGAGCACCATCATCCCTGCTTAGAATCAGGGAGGTAAGTTCTACAAAAGTGGCATGCACACCTGAAATTGTGCCATTAGAGTTGCCAGAACTTGTTAGAACATAAATACTGGGAAGTTGAGAAAGTTTTCGTTTTCAATTTTACCTTATAACTGCGAACACATGAAGTGAATTGCTTGGTTTGATCTTTCTGATCCACGTCCAATTAGTAGCCACGGTGATTTAGAATAATGTTGGTGGGTTTGTTGTTGCTGTTAAAACGTACCTTTCTATGTAGCCCAAGGTGATCTTGAACTTGAGGTCCTCATGCTTCCACCTTCTAAGTGAAGTTACGGCTTGGCACCATCATCATGCTCACCCCATGGCCATCTCTCCAGAGCTTCACTTGGTTCTTCCCATTCCTCTGGTTAAGGTCTCTAGAGGTGTGGCCATTTGAGTGAGAAGGTCCCTCATGGGGTCAGTTATTCAAACACTTGGTCCCCAGTTGGTCACACTGTTTGAGGGGTTTAAGTTTGTCACTGTAGGTGGGCGTTGAGCACTTAAAACCCCTTATCTCTCCCTCTTTGCTCTCTACTCCCTGCTTGGTTTTGAGGATACAGCTCTCAACTTTCTTCAGTGGCCTTGCTTGTTGCCATGCCTCCTGCATTAATAGAATCTTATTCTTCTGGAACCATAGTCAAAAAAAACACTCTTTCCTCCATAAGTTGCTTTGATTATTATTTTTTAATAACAGCAACAGAAAAGTAACAAATATGAATGGTTTTGGAAGTTCTTCAGAAAACTATAAAATTCTGGACTCAGACCACAGAGTCCTGTGTAGCTGGCTTTTCAGCGGGCTCTGCTCCTTTCCACTCTAAGCTGGGTCATCTTGGCACAGGCTCCAGAACCTCCATGCCTTCAGACTGACAAGTACTTTCTTCTCTCTTCCTGGACTGCTACCTGGTGGCCTCCTCCTCACTTACCAGGCCTTTACTAAGTGCTGTCCCCTCAGAGGGGGCTTTTCAGCCGCGCACTCTATCGCCTCATGTTCTCTGCCTTTAGAACACTTACTGCAGCCTGCACTACAGCTCGTGTTCATTTTTGGGACTGTTTAATGTGTTCCCTGCCTGCTAGACTCTTAGTTCCCTCAGGGTAAGGATGGGTCCGTTTGTTCAGCATTGTGCTGCTAGCACAAAGAACAGTACATGTGTACTTTAGAAATCGTGTGGAATGGTTGAGCTTTATTAAAAACTTCAAGTAGACTCAAACAACCTTTGTGTTTGGAATATCTGAGGTGTACAGGGAAGTTATGACTGTAGCACGGAGTGTTCTCATGTTCCCCTCACTCCGCTTTGCCCACTGTGAGCACTGCACCACAATGTTACACATGTCAAAGCTATAAACCCAATATCGGCACTTTGAAATTAATTAAATTCTAGACCGTAGTTGGCTTTCACTAGTTTATTTTTTTATTCATCTTCTCTTCCTTTCTGGCTTTTAAACTCTGGGCACTGCATTTAGTTGTTTTGTGTCTCAAGTAGAACTTAATGCATTGCATGTGGAATGAAATTTCAACTTTAAAGAAATTTGCTGGCTATTTTATGGCATGGATAAGGTTAGATTCTAAAATTTGACTACTAGTTTTCAAAATAATGTAGGATTAAAGTCATATTAGAAATGATCCATGATATGACATGATGTGGCATCTTAAGGACTCTTCTGCAAAATGGAACAGTGGGCTTTTTAAAAATATTTCAACTGTTTAATATTTGGAGGGACAAAGACATAGTTGAAAATATAAATAAAACTATGAATTATTAATTCACTCCAAACGTATACACATATGTATGCCAATTTTTATTTAGTTTATTTTATCATGTGGGAATTTTACTTCTTTAAACAGACTATTAAAATATAATTCCATTGAATTGTATCTGCTTTTTATATTTTCTTATTATGTGTGTAAAGTATAATGATATTGCTTAGGAAACTGAAATAACTCAAACTTGTTAATTGACAAAGAACCTCAGTTTTACTCCAAATCTGATTTTAGTAAGAAAGTATCAGTGGTGTGGATGCTGCTGTTTGGAGTGGTCCAGACACAGTGGCCTGTATCCTGCCTTTGACATTCAGCCTCCACTTGATGAACTCTGAACAACTTCTAAACACTCTGGCTCATTAGGACGTGAATTAGTTACTTAGTTTAGAGGTCTCACTGCTTGTTTTGCAGGAAGAAGGTGGGCTTGCCTCAAGAAATACTAGATTTCCCAAAAGACCCTCGTAGGGAATGAGGCACATCATTTCATTCACACTCAAACCAAAGAAGAGGGTTTTGAGGAAAGGTCTGTACCAATGATGCTCTCTTTATCAGCAGTGAAGGAATGATGAAGTCATGTCTCAAAGTTGAGGTCATTCAAACAGAGTTAGCATTCAAATATCCCATAGCACATCCAGGTAGCCCCAAGTTTGTCCACAGAGACAAGCTATTGGGGACCTTATTCTCCCATGGATCTGAATCTCAAAAAATAACCTATGCTTTTTCAACTGTTTTATAATGGACACTGTAAAGCTCTGAGTAGAGAAATGTATTGACCTCACAGCTATCAAGAAAGCAACATCATGGGCAATCCTTCCTCTTGTTAAATTACACTAGGAGTGGGTTTCTCTTTTCTCTGAAAGGTGATACAAATGTCTTCCTAAACATCATTTAAAACTTCAAGCCATGGTTTCTTTAAACACAGAAGCGTCCACGTGGTCCAGGTAAATCCTACACTATCTTCACTTTCCTTACATCTCCTTGAAGGTAATGAGTTAGATCCTGATTCTGATAGTGCTGCCTTGAAAGCCAATGGGGACGGTTGCTTGTGGGGTCATTGACTATATTTCAGGTGCTCCTGCACATGGATGTACAAGGTGAAAAGCTGCATTGATGTGCAAAGACAGCTTCATCACCAAAGCAGTGCAACCTATTTCTCTCTTGAAGTACAGTTTTGCTTGGCCTTGCAACTCTTACTGCTTTCCAAAAGACTCACAGAGTGCTCACTTCCTTCAGATACTCACAAAGAGTCCTAGAAAATATGGAGTTTAAAGCTTTGTAAGGAACTCAGTTTTACTGGAAGAAAATAGCATAGTTGCTGGCTTCTCTAATATTTGCGTCAGAATTAATGCAAATGAGTAAGTTTGAGGAGAGGATTTTATTTGATAAAAGCATTGCTTCCATTTTTATCACCCGCTCTCACCACAGACCAGTTTACTGATCTTTTCCAAATCTCACTGGCTCCCAAAGTTTCACCAGATGATGAACGTTTGTGCTGCTCAGCAACCAGACAGAATACTTTAGGGTGCAAGTGAAAAGAACTCAACTTATACTGGGTAAGCAATAACAAAATTACTCTCTCGGATCATAGGAAGTGGTACATTTCTGACTTGGTAGCTGATGCTATAAGGAAGTAGCCAGGCTCTAGTTCTTGCTTTTTTTTTTTAACCTAATTTCTGTGTTGTACTTTTCAAAAGATATCTATCTATCTATCTATCTATCTATCTATCTATCTATCTATCTATCTATCTATCTCTACTTCTCTATCTCTTTTGCTCTCTTTCATTCTCCCTTTCTTTGTATTTCTTTCTTTGTTTGTTTCTTAAATCATTTTTAATTGATTATTTGAGAATTTCACATTATACATTGATTGCACTCACCTCCTAGTCTTTCCATGGCTGCCTCCCCTCCCTTATGACTTACCCCTCCACTTCAAATAAAGAAAAACAACTCCATTTTGTTCCGTTTATATACTCACTGAAATATGATCAAATTCCTAGTGACCTGGCCTCCAAGAGATGAGGAGCCTTTCTCTGCTGGCTTCCATGCCAGAAGCCATCAACTGGGAAAAGCCGTGGGGTATCAGAGAGGGACAGAGCCAACTCTGCCCTTCCTACTCTATCACCTGTGTTATGGGGCTGTCTTTCCTGCGCTCATTCCACTGTTGGCATGGTTGTGTGGCTGCCACTGAGGAGAGGGGCTTATAGTTCTCCCATGTTGAAGCCACAGCCAGTTCCTCTAAATTTTGTGGGGAAGAGGTCTTCTGTGAGAGATGGGCCTGCTCTTCCAGGAAGGACAGGATCAGTTCACCCATGCATTCTGACATTAAGTGTCTTCAGGCAGCAGGCCAGACCACAGACATCCACCTATGCTTAGATGATGACCTTGGCCACAGACATTAACTTGGTCCATGGCTGTTATCAAGACCATCGACCCATGCATGACCCTCATGAGTTTCAAGGGCCACTGGATCTCAACATGACCTCAGATGGCTACATGGTCCACCCACTTCAGGATGGCCCCCAGAGGCAGCAAAGCTCAAGGACATCACCAAAGCATCAGGCAATAGCACAGACTGCATACAGTCACGTGCATCTCAGATTTCATGGTGCCAGGGAACAAGAAGCATGAACCACAGGCATCAACATGGTCTCTTGGTAGCATCATGGGCCACAGTGATATGTCAATGAGGTCCAAGCCAGGTAGGGAAACTCCCCTCATCTGCTGCCTCCCTAGTTGCCCAGAGCCAGTGGGATCCCACAGGCAAACAGCAGGTTGAGAGGTGGAGTCTGCAATTGCATACGCTTCAGACTATTGTGCACCATCCTGCAATTCCACTGGACCATGGCACCATGTTTACCTCAGCAAAACATTGCTTCACTTCAAGGCTCTTAATTTTCTCACTTAAAATTTCACTGAAGTTTTGATAGCTCTCTTTTGTTTTACAAATACTTGTTTTAAAAATATGTCATACTATTATTATTTTATGTAGCCTATAGGCAAACATACCTAAACTTTGAGACACTGGATAATTTTCTTGGTTTGTTTTTAGGTTTTTGTGACAGAACTCTCTGACAAAAAGCAACTTGAGCTAGAAAATGTTTATTTTAGTATATATTTCTAAGTCATAGTTCACCACCGTTGGAAGTCAGTGCAGGAGCTCAAAACAGGAACGTGGAAGCACAGGCCTATGTGGGAACCATGGAACAACACTGCTTACTGACTTGCTTCCCGCTTTTTCTCAGCTACTTTCCTTAAGCAACCCAGAACTTCCTGCCCAGCTATGGTTCTGCCCACAGCTGCCTGGCTCTTCCTGTATCAATAAGCAATAAAGAAAATGTTCCACAGACATGCTCACAGGTTAGCCTGGAGGAGGGAGGTCTTCACGTAAGGGTCTCTCTTCGAAGATGTCAGGTTGACCACTGACGGTGATTATTACAGGTAACAAACTTGTCTTCTGGACTACATGGACATTATTTTATCCTTCCTAACCTATTCACTGAATAGGATCTTGAGAAGATTCCAGAACCAAAAGTTTTCCTTGCACAGAATGGATAGGAGTGTAAGAGAGATCATGGACAATTGCCTCCCAGTAGGTACCCATCTAGGACCTCACTGTTGAACAACTGGGCTTCTTTGACTATTCAGTATCATTTTGTTAAGATCTATTCTCTTGGATTACAGGTTTTCTTAATCTCCTGATATCCTGTATTCTGAGAGTTGAACTTCAAAGAAGCCTCCATGTTCTAGTGGTCAGTGTGTGTAGGTTCATTTAATTCTCCTATGATTTTAGTATGGCGATCCACTTTTCACCCATGCCTGGTGTCCCTGTGAACTTCTACTTGAGCATCTACAGAGGATAAAGCTGTTGTCTTAGCCACAGAAGGGAGCACAGTCCAGTGCTGTACAGAACAAGAGTTGAGGTTAAGAAGCTAGGTATCAGGGTATCGGATAGACTTAGCTACAAACACCACTTTGTTCCCTGTTAGTTGTGACTAGTACCACAATTCTGTGGCTTTGAAAATCTTTGTTGACAAAGGAGGTAATTTCCATGTTGTTCCCATCTGCTTAGGCTACTGTTTTCTCAGACTCGCCAAGTCATTTTTTGCTTTCTAGAGACTCAAATTTCATAATCATATCTTCTATTGATTACCTCATTCTTGGGGATTTATTCCTCTAAAACTCGGTTATTGAATATTCAGTGCAATCTCCTAAATGAAGAAATATAGAGGGATGCCTTACTCAATCTGCCATCTTTTCCTGAAAGAATTACTATGCTTTCTATTCTTTCTTTGAAATTTTCTGACTTGAATTAGATTTTTATGAACCAAAATAAATAGCATGTTCTTAGTGACAGAGTACAATATCTCTATTTCCTCTCAGTGGGAAGCTGTTTTAGACATCACAACATGAAAGCAAATAATATTATACTGCCTCTTGATCTGAATGTTGGCTACACAAATGCTTTTGCATTGCAAAATGTCTTCAAGATGTACAGTCAAAGTTTGTGTTCTTTTCTGTATGCAAGTCATATTGCAATATAAATTTTGCTTTAAAATTTTCAGAACAGGCATGGTGGCACATGACCTTAAATCCAGCACTTGGGACACAGAGGCAGGCAGACCTTTGTGAGTTCGAGGCCAGCCTGGTGTACAGCGTGAGTTCCAGAACAGCTAGGGAAACCCTGTCTCAAAGAAATTGCACCTCACAGTTAGATGTGGTGGCACAAGCCTCTAAAACCAACACTCAGAATGCAGAAGCAGATGACTCTCTAAAAGTTTAAGGCCAGCTTGTTCTACATGGTGAGAGCCAGGCCAGCTAAAAACTATGTAGTGAAACCTTGTGTCAAAAATAAAAATAATTGCACCTCACATAATTATGTATCTTAGTATTCTGGGCCATTTTATCTTTTCTAACAAGACTGAAGTATAAGTGAACTAGACATAATAAATTCCTTCTTCAAACTTCCAAAGTAACAGAACATAAAGGATTACTTTCATAGATGCGCTCAGTTCTCCAATCCCTAAATATATATTTTATTCCTTACTTCTATGAATTAAATTATTCTCAAATATTTCATTTTATAGTCAAAACATCTTGGAATTAAAAATATCCCCACTGTCCTCACTGCATCCTGTCCTGGTTAAAACAAATTCTTTCAGAAGGAGACCCAGCCATCTGTTTTTTTTTTAATTGTTTTTATTGAGCTATATATTTTTCTCTGCTTCCCCCTTTCTCTCCCCTCCCCTTCCACCCTCTCCCATAGTCCCCATGTTCTCAAAAAGCCTTGTCTTTTTCTACTTCCCATGTAGATTAGATCCATGTGTGCCTTTCTTAGGGTCCTCTTTGTTGTCTAGATTCTCTGAGATTGTGAATTATAGGCTGGTTTTTCTTTGCTTTGTGTTTAAAAGGCACTTATGAGTGAGAACATATGATATGTGTCTTTCTGGATATGGGTTACCTCACTCAATGTGATGTTTTCTAGATCCATCCATTTGCCCACAAATTTCAAGATGTTATATTTTCTGCTGTGTAGTACTCCATTGTATAAATGTACCATATTTTCCTTATTCATTCTTCAGTAGAGGAGCATTTAGATTGTTCCAGGTTCTGACTATAACAAATAGTATTGCTATGAACATAGTTGAGCACATGTCCTTGTGGCACTATTGAGCACCCTTTGGATATATACCCATAAGTAGTATTACTGGGTCTTGAGGTAGGTTGTTTCCTAATTTTCTTAGAAATCACTATACTAATATCTGAAGGGGGTGTACCAGTTGCACTCCCACCAGCAATGCAGGAGTGTTCCCTTTTCCCCACAACCTCTCCAGCATAAGTTGTCATCAGTGTTCTTGATCTTGGCCATTCTTACAGGCATAAGATGGAATCTCAAAGATGTTTTGATTTGCATTTCTCTGATGACTAAGGATGTTGAGCATTTCCTTAAGTGTCGTTCAGCCATTTTAGATGCCTCTGTTGAGAGTTCTCTGTTTAAGTCTGTACCCCATTTTTATTGGATTATTTTTTCTCTTGATGATCAATTTCTTGAGTTCTTTGTATATTTTGGAGATCAACGCTCTGTCCAATGTGGGATTGGTGAAAATCTTTTCCCATTCTGCAGGCTGTCATTTTGTCTTGTTGACTGCGAACTTTGCTTTACAGAAGCTTCTCATTTTCAGGAGGTCCCATATATTAATTGTTTCTCTCAGTTTTTGTGCTACTGGGTTTATATTTAGGAAGTGATCTTTTGTGCCAATGTGTTCAAGTGTACTTCCCACTTTCTTCTATGAGGGTCAGTGTGACTGGTTTTAAGTTGAGGTCTTTGATCCATCTGGATTTGAGTTTTGTGCATAACAATAGATATGGTTCTATTTTTATTCTTCTGCATGTTGATATCCAGTTATGCCATCACCATATGTTGAATATGTTTTCTTTTTCCATTTTATATTTTTTACTTCTTTGTCAAAAATCAGGTGTTTGTAGGTTTGTGGGTCTTCAATTCAGTTCCATTGGTCCTCCTGTCTGTTTTTATGCCAATACCAGGTTGTTTTCAGTACTGTAGCTCTGTAATAGAGTTTGAAGTCAGGAATTGGGATGCCTCCAGAAGTTCCTTTATTGTACAGGATTGTTTTGTTATCCTGTTTTGCTGTAGGAAATCTTACAACTTGTGGTTACCCAACTACTGGGGCGTGGCCTCTGTGTCTGCCCTCTTTTCCAGCCACTCTTTCCAGTTGCTGGACTCGCTCTCTGTTCTCCATTCAAGCAGAGGATTTTGATTTGTGAGTTTACCTACCTCTAAATAAATAACCATCTATTTCTCAATTCTGAGCTTGTGTGGGATTTCTTTTAAGCATTCTTCCACACTGGTTGGTTTTTGTTTGTTGGTTTGTTTTTGTTTTTCTATATGAAGTTGACTGCTGTTCTTTTGAGGTCTGTGGAGAATTTTGCTGGAGTATTGATGGGAATTGCATTGAATCTGTAGACTGCTTTTGGTAAGATTGCCATTTTCACTATGTTAATTCTACCTACCCAAGAGCATGGAAGATCGTTCCACATTCCAGGGTCTTCCTCGATTTCTTTCTCCAAAAATTTAAAGTTCTTGTCATAAAGGTCTTCCACTTGTTTGGTTGGAATTACTCCAAGTTATTTTATGTTATTTGTGGCTATTGGGAAGAGTGATATTTCTCTGGTTTCTTTCTCAGCCCATTTATCATCTGTGTAAAAGGAGGATTACTGATTTTTTGAATTAATCTTGTATCCTGCTACATTACTTAAGGTGTTTGAGTTGTAGAAGTTTCTTGGTAGAACTTTTGGGGTCGCTTATATAAACTATCATATCATCAGAAAACAGTGAGAGTTTGACTTCTTCTTTTCTGACTTGATCTCCTTTCATTGTCTTACTGCTCTAGCTAGAACCATAGGTACCATATTGAAAAGATATGGAGAGAGTGGACAGTCTTGTCTTGTTCTTGCTTTTAGTGTGATCACTGTGAGTTTCTCTCCGTTTAGTTTGATGTTGGCTATTGGCTTGCAGCATCAGTACTTCCTAAAGCTCCCCAGAAGATACCTGTGAGTAGCAGAAACATGAACGGAGTCTAGGATTGTGTTCATCCAACTATTTGCTTCTTCACCAAACAATTTGTGTTCTAAATTACCAACATATTATCTATCAAAGGTGTGGGGAAATCAATAAAAGTTAACATTTGAAAACACTACAATGAACTGAGTGGCCATGGTGCTGTAATAGCCTGAAGGGTTGAGTTGGTGTACTGATTTCTCAGTATTTCAGTTTCTATCCTCATCCTGGATTGGTAGCAGCTGGAAGCCAGGAATAGTCCACAGGTCACTGGCTAAATTCCCTTCTCTAGTTACAGCAGGGTTTCTACGTCTTCTCCTCAGTCATTTTGTAGACTCAGAAGGATCAGGGTTTGGTCTGTAGTGTGTATTCCTCCATACTCTCTGTCCTTCCCTTACATATTACCCTCCCGTAGATGTATTCCCTAGCTCTCAGATGATGTGATGAAAATCACTGTAGATAACTGACTCCTGTCTTCATTTGAGAGTTCCCACATACTGTTTCTCTTTCATCACCTACAATGTGGCTTCGGTCTCTTTTTCTGAGAGGAACACAAATCAGGGAGAAAGCAGACAAGCTCTGTGCCTTTGTACTTTGTAAATTTCTTTTTGCCATTTGTTTATGTACATATGTGTGGACCTGTGCATGTTTGTACTGCTACCTGTGGGGACCAGAAGAGGGTGTTAGATCTCCGGGGGCTGGTGCTATAGGCTACTATAAGCCACCTTATGTAGATGCTGGGAACTGAACTCAGGTCATTTGCAAAGAGCAACAAACTCTCTTAAGTAAGGAGCCATCATCCCCATCACCACCCAGAATAGTTTTTGACTACAGAAGTCTTACTATGACCTCGTATATCTTTATGGGGGTCTAACCTATAAGGTGAGCATATGAATTTCAGGGAAACTCCAGTGTGCTGCCTGTTGTTCATACAGTTTACATGAAAGGAAGCATACTGCAGCAAGCAACTTGCCCTGGGAACTAGTCCCGCTATTCTGATGACATGCCCATTTGTCAGTGTGGAAGAAATCTCATCAGGTCTGTGAAGCATGGGGGACAGAGTGAGGCTTAGAACTGGCGGGGTCTGCATCTCAGGAGGAGTTCAGAACGACATATATGGACATGTTCTGATTTGGACAGGCTATCGTGGTGTTCAGCTGAAACAGCTTCTCTGATCGCCTTCATCGAAGATTTCACCTCTCTGCTCTCAAGGACAAATGCAGGGTAGCACACTAGGGAAACAAAATAGCTTCAAACCCATGAATTGCCCTCTCTGCCCCTGGTGTCGCCTTTAATAAAGCTGTCCTGAGCAACCTTATTACTGCTCTTGACTTGTGTTACTTTCCAATTTCATTTCTTGGGCGAGTAGGTCTCTTTTCTGAGAGGAACACAAGCTTGTACTCAGGTGTCTCACCAAACCCTGTGTGGTTACCTAATAAAAGACAGAAAATGAAGACACAGGGTCTCAATCCTTCTTTAGACTTCTGTCTTCTTTTAAGTTGTATACTGTTTGTAAAGCTCATACAAACCCCAGTACACATTACATCTGCCATAGACAGCACATAGAATGCTAATCCAAGAAGTAAACAAAAAATTTGGGGATCTCAGCTTACACTATAACTGAATACTTAACATTCCATAGTCTTTAATAGAACATTACATACACACACACACACACACACACACACACATATGTAATATTCAATCATAATAGGATTACAATCAATATCAGGCTGAAGTCTTCTCAGAGTAACTTTTGAGACTGAATGAAGATTGGATGTTTCTAAGACCCTAAACCAGCACAATGAAATAGCCAGAGTCTTAAGTTGCTATGACACACGGAGCACTAAGGATGCTCCAGCCACTACTCACTGTGGTGCCCGTGTTAACCGTCATCATGTAATGACACCCCGATGGCTCAGCTGCTCTCTGAACTGCAGACATTATAACCCTGGGACAGGTGACAAATGGTGACTCGGAAAGATTGCCAGGCCAAAGGGCTGCCATTGGGTGTCGGGGATATAACTTGGCTTTAGAGCAGACTGCCTGTTCCCAAACCTGTTCTCCCTCCACTAGAGGAACCTGAAGTCAACATGGTGGACTTCACACCTTCCTTCCTTTCTTTCTTTCTTTCTTTCTTTCTTTCTTTCTTTCTTTCTTTCTTTTTGTTTTTTTTTAGTTGTTGAAAAAAAAATTTCCACCTCCTCCCCATTCCCCATTTCCCTCCCCCTCCTCCCACACATCGCCCCCTTCCCCCACTCCCCTTCCCCTCCCCTCCCCCCTCCCCCCCTCCCCCCACTCCATTCCACCTCCCTCTCGAGAATGAAGAGCAGTCCAGATTCCCTGCCCTGCGGGAAGTCCGAGGTCCTCCCACTTCTATCCAAGTCCAGGAAGGTGAGCATCCAAACAGGCTAGGCTCCCACAAAGCCAGTTCATGTATTAGGATCAAAACCTAGTGCCATTGTCCTTGGCTTCTCATCAGCTTTCATTGTCCGCCATGTTCAGAAAGTCCGGTTTCATCCCATGCTTATTCAGTCCCAGTCCCGCTGGCCTTGGTGAGCTCCCAATAAATCAGTTCCACTGTCACAGTGGGTGGGTGCACCCCTCGTGGTCCAATGGCTTAGGTCTTCTTCTACCTGAAGGGCTGAAGAAAGAATCCAGATTTCTACTTTGTCTTTGACAGAATGCAATGCATGTCTCTGGTACAGTCTTATTCCAATACCTAAGTGCAAATTCAGCTTTAAAGATTTTGATTATAAAATTAAAAGAACTGTTCTGACTGCCTTAAGAAAAGTCCCGGATGGAGATCAGCTATGACTCAGATTCACTCCACTCCAGCCTCTCTTGTCTTTCTCCCTGTGGCTCTGCCTTCCTGGTATTTTTAAGTGACATGGAATTTTGTTTTCTTCCTAACAATATCCAGACCATCCCAACTTGTTGAGCTGTTTCAAGGGCAATCTGACCTTATTCTCCGAGTATTTAGCCAGGAAATAACAGCCTCATCTATTACCCTCGAGCTAACAGATTCCACATTAATTCCACAGGATTGTCCGTGGTAGCTCCGTTACCCACCCATCTGCCTCAGGAAGAGGAAGCTCTGGAACAAGACTGAACAATATTCCATCCATGTTCTGGCAGAAAATAGATAAACCCTCAAATTGGTTGTTTAGAGAAGGGATAGCAGAGGTAGGGAACACCAAAAAATTTAGGTAGTGGATCATGAGAGTTCAGGAGATCATGAAGAGGGGACACTTCACCACACATGCCTGTGTGGAAAAGGCTGCCTGAGAGGACCTATATGGAGGAGGCAGGTCATCTACATCCTTCCACAAGTTCATGACATAACCTTGCTTATTTGTATTTGATCTAGTGCCTTCCCAGTAATCCCAGTAATAGCACTCACTCCTTTCTTTCCCATTACCCTCAGATGAGTGCTTTCCATGGCCAAACATAGAAATCACAGATTAAGGGGTCTCCTAGTGGGAGCTTCAACTGTTCTGCATCTAAGGCAAAAAGAGGGTAGGATTGACTGGGGATTGGATCTATAGAGGTAAATACAACATCTCTGACACTCTAACAAGAGAAATTTCTTCTTAGATTTACCTGTTTTAACTCTAACAATCTTCAGAATGCTTTTTTGATTGGCGAAACTAAATTTTTCATTTGTTATAAACTAGATTATATGGTGTGTGAAAATGTAAAAGTAACACACAATGTTTTTTAAATAAACATCATAGATGAGCTAGATCATAGATCATAGATCAGCCATGCTATTTTCTGTTTTATAACCTTTTAAGCTTGGCTATTTTTTCTATCATTTTTCATATTCTCAGCATCAACAGAATCTAGCTCAGCAATTCTGTTTAAAAGAGAGAGACAAAAACACAAAGACAGAGAGATATGGAGAAATAATTTAATATACAAATTATCTATAGTGAAGAATTTGCTTCAGCTGGGAAATTGATTATATTTTTTTCAGAACCTGATGAGAAAAAGCAATAGCTTAGTGTTAGAAGATACTAAAAAGCCCAATATCCATCAGACAAAAGTTTATAAGTATTTAGCTGAAGGTTTGTGCCAGTTTTTCAACCAGTTGGTTGAAATAGGCACCAAGTTTTCCGAATAATGAAAATATCTTATAGTAGCTCACTGTCAATAACCCCAGCTCAGCTCATGGGTCTATGATTCCACGCCGGATGTGAGCATTCAATACTTAATCACCGTTTGCACTTGACCATGGCTCTTCATCCTGATGTTTGACCTTGAGGAAGTGCAAATTTTGAGAGTCAGAACATGCAGACTATTGGGTCCCAGTTCTGTTCCGTGTGAGACAAACAGAGATCTGGTTCTAAACTTGTGCTGAAGTTCAAGATCCTGCTTATTTGTATTTCATCTAGAACCTTCCAAACCTTGATGCCAATGAGTGGATCTGGGTCTTCCTGGCCTGTGGCCTCCAGTTCTGTGGTAGCTTCCTGCCTTTGTCCTTGAGCCTGGAAATTGCTCTTCATCCCTGATCCAGATCTTCCTAGGGACCAGACACCTGTGAACAGTTCTCATCTCCTTTGCCCGATCTCCACAACTGCCGAATTTTCCAGACATATCTGATTCTTACCTTTTATAATTAGCTGTCATCATCTGCAGCTCAAATATCCCTGCCATTCATGGTGGATGGACTGCTATTAGTTGCTAACTTATCTTTCATATGATTTTAAATTCTTGTAATAAATGTGATTTCTACACTGTGGATGAGGCCCTGTGGAACAAGGTACTTTTCATTGTTTTTTTAAACCAAGTTACATCTAGTGCCCGAGTTAGCTTTCATTTTTAAAACATTGGTACAATTAGAAGAAAATTAAGTATTGGATTCAGTGAGTAACCTTTATCTACAGATTTACTCATGGATTGCTATGCATTGTTCTGAGACTCTACAGAGGGTGCTTCACTTCCTCAGTGGGGCCCCTCATCCTCAAAAGATGAATAACCTTGGGGATAGAACCCATAACCAGCTCTGTTCAGGCTTAAAATAGCCTCCTAAGGATAGGCCCCATAACCAGCTCTGTTGAAAACATTTGTTCTTTCGGGATGTTTGGTATTCTTAAAAGCACATTAAAAATCAATCAATTTTAAATGACATTTTGGTGATACTCAGTCATGAGCATGGGGTTTCTGTTTAGGGATCAATGAGGGTGAAATCTAATGGTTAGCCTCCAGCCTCCTGCAATAAACAGACACGAGAGGGACTGAGACTCAGAGAGCCTGGACCCTTGGAGGTCAGCCCGTAGCTCCTTTCCTAGAAGTTATGTTTGCATGTTTCTGCCACTCTGGCCTATACTCTGAAACCCTCTCTAGAAAACCTGATTTTCTGATAGCAAAAGTTTTGTTCATTTTACATGTAACAAAGCTTATTGTTCTATTTTTTAGCTTCTTTGGTATAGTCTCTGAGATAAATTTTATCATTTAGAACTCCAAACTGCATGCTCTCCTTTTGAGAGTATGGATATTGATTCATGCTGTGTGCGTGAGGGCACAGTGCCTGGCTTAGAGATAATGGTCCATCACATAGTCAGTGAATTACTGGTTATTCTTGGTTTGGAAATTCAATCTAGTAGAATGGCCATAAAGAGCATTTATTTGAGAGCAGCAAACTCCTGGGTTTGGGTTTGGGCTCTCCGGTCTAGCTTTGTGCCTTTAAAATTGGTACTATCAAAGGTTCTTTCCAGATTGGATTTTGTTAGAATCAAATCAACAAATATGTACACAAATAAAAACAGCATGGTTGAAGGGGGCCCTGCTAGTGTCCAGGCAGGGAAGTGAACCACTGGAACAGATGTGGGGAGTCTGATACCAGGTGATTCACTGTCAGTGTACTCAAAACACAGTTCGATTTGATTCCGGGCCGCAATCCCTGCCATTCCAAGTCTTCTATGTGTTGTGGCAGCATGGGCAAGGGAGCGATGCTTTCACTGCCTCCACCACACACCTACCATACCTGAGGCAGGTGGAAGAGTTGGCCTTGAACGCCTAAGAGCAGGAGAGCTGTCCCTGTCGCTCATCAATGGCAGCACTTGGGAGAGGGACCCCTACACCTCACCTTGGAAACACAATGGAGCTGGTTCTGACGGTGTAGATGTGGGAGAACCGACCCTGAGTTCGGGAAAGCCTGAGAACTGGCCCCGCCCCCTGCTCATAGCTGCAAATGCTGAACCAGCAGGACAGTGCTAGAGAGCCCACCCTGGTGGGGAAGACTGGGGAGACCTGGCGAGCTGACCAACCCTGCAACTACCCAGGCCCAGAACCAGGGTTATGTGTTGGCACACCCCAACATCCAGCCCATCTGTGAGCATGTGGGGGAGGGGTCAGTCCTATGGACCCAGGGTTTCAGGATCTCCAAGCCACAGAACAGCAATGGGATGTTCAGGAATAGTCCTAGCAAGGGCCCAGTGTCAGTGGTGCCGCAGAGACCAGGAACCTTGACCAGTCCAGTGATTCTTTGTGCTGAACGCCTGCAGGCAAAAATATATGGATAAAGAGGTTTACGTTGTGACACACTGTGTCACACTGCAGCTTCCATAATGAGATACTCCCCTTCTTCCTTTGCTACCTATTTTCTCTTAAATTTTATCTTGTTTTCTTGGGGGAGGGGAACAGGTGGGATCAGAAGGCATGATGTGAAAGATACAAAGAATAAATACATACATGCATACATACATACATGCATGCATACAATGTTAAAAGAGAGATAGAGGTGGCTGTTAAGATGGGTGCAGTGTTTCCATGATGGTCTCATTAGTATCTTGTTAGCTCTTACCTGGACTGCATATAGGAGACTAAAGTGTGCCCTTGTGTGGTTTTCCAGGTCTTTGGTAAGAAGGCATTGGAAAAAGGTGAAATATTGGGTATTCAATTCCTGAGCTCTGTCTGTGTGTCAGGCTCCTCTGAAACATTTTCAGTGATTCTTGTACCTGGGCTTCAATTCCCACCTCCGGGGGAGGACCCTAAGCACGTGCATTTTCCAAAGCCCAGCAGATGATTCTGGGATTCAGGTTGGGCCAATACTTACTGCCACAATGGCTGTGGAATGCAAGTTGCGCACAAGACCTGAAAACAGATCGAGGTTTTCTAATGTTTGATCTATTTTGACACTAAGTACAGAAAAATCTTGGTGGATTAGCTTCCTTGGCTCAAAAGTCCAGGATTCATTTTTAGATCATTCACTGTAGGCTGTACAGCAGCTACACTGCAAGCCTTGGGAGGCAGAAGCCATCCCTCTCTTCGGCATGTGGACATTCCTAGAAAGACCTTACACAAACAGCTTCTCTAAGATCCCTTCTTTGAGAGTTCGGCTGCAGCTACCTTAGTGGTATTCTGTGGTCCTAAGTGTTCTCGCAGCAGCTGCTTTCGTCTGTGTGGCTTCATCCCTGGCATCCTCAGACATGATCTCTAGCTAGTGTGGCACCCCATGCTAGGAATCTCAGCAGCTGGGAAGGTGAGGTAGGAACATCATGAGTTTGAGGTTTGAGACCGACCTGAATTACATAATGAGTCCTTGTGTTGAAAAAGAGTTAGCTCACAGACTAGGTGTAGTGTGGATCAACTTTAATCCCAGCACGTGGGAGTCAGAGGCAGGCTGATGTATTTGAGTTCGTGGCCAACCTGATCTACATAGCAAGTTCCAGGCCAGCCAGGGCTACAAAGTGAGACCCTGCCTGAAATTTTAAAAAATGATCTCCACCTATTTTTCTGGTTCCTTAATTTCTCCTTTTCCCACCTCCATTTTCTATTTCAGCCTCTTGGATTTATTGACTAATTCTGACATTTTCCTGCCTTGCAGTGAACACATATTCTGTTTCTGTGTCATTTCCATGCCTTCTCCCCTGGCCTATGAATGTAAGATGATCGTTCTTTTAAAACCATCCTTGGGGCTGCATTTATTTTGGTGCTTGGTCATGTGTTGCACGGGCCTGTTATGTTCTGTTGTGAGATTGAACTGCCAAGATTTTTATAGTTTAACTTTCTTTAAGCATGGCTTACAAGACAGACTGAATTTAAACAAACACTGGACCTTGAAGGCAGAGGCAACGTTAAATTGTATTTCATGTAGCAAGAGCTCAATAACACAGTGTTGATTTGGGGGAAAATATATTGGTTTGACTCTAATTTCTTTCATTTTTTTTTCCGTTGTGGACTCTTTATCAAAGTCCATGTTTGTCAAAACCTTTAGGCACTTGTGCCTTTGGCTTTGACAAGAAGATTGTTTAAACACTTAAAATATTTGGGAAACAAGCCACGTTTGGGGGATTCTGATGTTTCTTTCTTGCCTGACTGGTAAATGCCTCTCACTCCTGGGACTTTGATCTTGCGCTCCTCATCTTCTCACAACCTCCCTAGGAAGAGTGAGTTAGTCTTCTGCCCAAGCTCACAGACCCAAGCTCTCTTAGGGAGTTTGCCTGCTCCCCCTCCCACATCATTCACTTATCCATCCCACTGGGCTGTGCACTGATGAGCACACAAATGTTTCCCTGAGTCACCTGGATACCCCAGGCATTTGTATGCAACAAGGTCAACTCTAGCTAGTTCAAGCAAAAATAGAGCTTAGATCCAAAGAGATGGTCAGTGGTTAAGAGGACTTCCTGGTCTTGAGGAGATCCCGAATTTGGTTCCCATCACATATGTGGGGTGGTTAACAACCACCTTTAACTCCAGCTCCAGGGAACTGGACACTCTTATGATCACGTGGGCTCTTGTTCTCAAATTCATATACCCACAGACATAAATAAAAATGTTTTAAATGAATTTATTGAAAGATGTATAGATGTGTAGATCTCATGCAGATTTGGCCCAGAGAACATATATATGCTAAGCCACTCTGAAACCCCAAGGAAGGTTTGAGATGTAACATTCCTAGGTAGCTGGGAAAGATGGGGAAGTCAATGGGTAAAATATGGCAGTTGCATTAAACCAGTCTCCATAAATGATTCTGTGACTGATATGTCTGAAAGGCAGCCATGAGAAGAGGTCACCCAATGGTGAGGTCTCTGAAAGAATACCAGGAAGCAAATCTGAAGGAATAAATGAGAGTCTGTGCAGAACCAACTTTGGGGAAGAAAGAGTTCTTTCGGTTCATCCTTTCAAGAGGTTCAGCTTATGTCATCTGATTCCTGTGTCCTCAGGAAGGCTATCATGTGGGCTCTAGCATCTGGACAATCCAGAAGCAGAGAGTAAGACACAAGGAAACTCTACCTAAGTCCAACTCCCTATGACCCATATTCAGCAGCTAGGCCTAGCTCCCAAGGTTTTCATAACCTTCTAAAAGGGTACACCAATTGGAACCAAATGTTCAACACATGACCACATGTAAAGGAATAGGTCAAATTCAAACTGTATCAGGGAGGTTTGAAAATAACAAAATAGAGACAGTAGAGATTTCCTCTGTGAAAGAAAAGTCATGGGAATGTTTGAATGTCTGGGTGGGAGACTGGCAGTAAGAAGTAATCTACAAAATGTGATGCTATGACCTCATCTAAAGCTTGGAATTTACTCAGACAAAGGTACTCATGAGGACCTGAAGCTTGGCATTGAAATTCTTCCTGGAGGAAGTTGTCTTGGAGAGGTAGAGATAGCAGTAAAATTCAAGAAATGATGTTTTGGGTGGTCAGAGAGATGTTTCAGTGGATAAGAAAATTTGCTGCTCTTGCAGGGGACTTGAGTCTACTTCCCAGCATCAAGATGTCAGCTCACAACTGCCTGTAACTCCAGTTCCAAGGGAACTGCCCCTTCTTCTAGCTTTTGGGGAGGTTCCTGCAAGCACATGGTGCACACACACACATGCATGCACACACACATGTGCACACACACACACACACACATGCACTCACACAAATAAATTTTAAAAAAGAAATGATGGCATGTGATCTGTAGCATCAGAAATCTTAGTGATTGACATGTTTGATTTGGCTTTTTTGGTATTCTAGGTGCTGTCTCCAAATTTCCCCCCTTATATCCATATGTGTCCCTTCCTTCCATAAAACTGTGGTATCAGCCAAATTTAGTAACACTCCCAGAGAAGTCTATTCTTGGTCAAGAGTGTACAAATACTAAAAGACCTCTTCTATCAGGACCAAGCAAGCTCTCAGGCAATAATGGATTGACAAGATCATCTCAGACATAGTAAGGGGTTTTCCATTCCTCTTTCATGCCTGCATCATATCTTCCTTCTGCATGGAATACTTTTGCAAAATTGTAAATACTTTCAAACCGGAATTCCCAGATGATTTCTTATTCCTGGTAGCAGAATCTTCAAAAGTGAAAGAGCAATATTCTTGGGTAAATGTATGATTTAGGCAGTATTAAAACATGGAACTAAATACTAAATAAGAAATGGATTCCTTTAAAAGCAATCTTTTAATTTTCCTGCTTTTGACAATCAGGAATTACAAATTCACAACAGTACACACAACACCTTGTAATCTCTATTTTTAAGGAGAACAGATTTCAAGGCAAATGTTTCCTCAAAATAAGTATATTATGCTAATATTTTCTCTTAAAAGCTTATGACAAATTCATTCAGTTTTCATAACAGCATTGACATAGAACTTTAATGTGCTGAGCCGGAGATGATCTTTAAAAACTTCAGTTAACTTCCTTAGGTGTGGTGATTGTATTATGGATGTATTAAGAAAAAGTTGTTATCCTTTATATACGTACAAGTGAAAATATGGACTGTCTGTGGTCTGCCTAGTGGAGGAATGCATGTGTATACGCAGGAGAAGGATGGTGGTGTTGAAGGGGACACAGACAAAGTGACTTTGGGGTTTGCTTGACATTTGTTTGCTGTGTACGTGTTTACTATAATGTGCTGATTTTTTGTTTTAACAAAACAACTGAATCAAAACAATGTTTAGAGATAAGTATTTGTCTCTTGATTTGGAGGCTTTAGTTTGTTACTGGCCATCCCTGTCCCGTGTGTGTGTGTGTGTGTGTGTGTGTGTGTGTGTGTGTGTGTGCACGCGCATGCATGCACATGCATGTGCATTATGTGTGTGTATATGAGTATGTGTATATGTGTGTGCATGTCTCTGTATGTGTGCATGTATGTGCGTGCATGTGTGTATGCACGTGCATGTATATGTATGTGTGTATGCATGTGTGTAGATATGTAAACGTGTACAGGTGTGTACATGTGTGTGCATGCATGTGTGTAGGTATGTATACGTGTGTATGTGTATGCATGTGCATGTATGTGTGTGCATGCATGTGTGTAGGTATGTATACGTGTGTATGTGTGTGTGAGTGTATGTGCATGCATGTGTGTGCATGTACACATGTGTGTGTGTGGTAGTGCAGACATAGCATGAGTGAAAGATGTTGTTTATCCATAGCAGGAAAGAGTAAAGAGGAGAAACTGAGGCTCCACAGTTGCCCTGGAAGGCATACTCCAAGTAACCCAAAACTTTATGTTATGTCATTTTAAAATAATTAGCATCCAAAGTTGAGGTCTAAGTCTTTGATACACAGGTTTGGTGCAATATTTTAGATACAGACAACAACATAGACCGATTTTTCTATGGTATATATTACAGACTATCTATAATAAAATGTCTAAGAGTTAAAATAAATCTTTGATGTTAAATAAATTAACATGGAAAAATAAGTTAATTTGTGAAAAAGTAATCAAGAAGATAAGAATATCATAAATAGTACATGAATAGTTGTAATTCAAATTATTGACTTGTAAGGCACTGGCCTGCTAGAAGTCCAAGAGCTTCACTCTGTGCTTAAAGATTCATTCTGCTTGAACCTTTTCTTGCCTCCTTTCTGGCGACCAGGGACTGCACTCAGGTATGTCAGCAGTAACCTCAATGTGCCTGGTGCTCACACACCTGCTTGTTGATGTGGACAGTTCTATTTGTAGAATCCCTCCTAACACGTCCTCTTAGAACATTTGTCTTTGCTCTCCATCTCTCAGTTTAAACAACACACATGAAATGAAGGAAAAGAAAGATGCATTCTGTGACACTCACTGGATTGTGATAATTGCTTAGAGCTGGCGACTTGGTGTGGGGGTCAGATGGAGTCAGGACACTGGTGCGGTTTTAGTGGTAGAATGATGGAGCCTTAGAGTGGGGGGGCTACAAGAGGCAGTGTCCTTAAATAAACAGTGACACAGGAGGTTTCAGTCATGTTGAATTTGGGGTATTCCCCGAGACTCCAAGATATTGGAAATAGCAGAAAGTGGGAAGAGGTCACGCCTCTTGAGCCAATTTTGAGTCATTAGTAGCTAATTATAGGATAGATATGCTGCAGAATATTGTTGCTCCTCTTGCCCTTTCTTGTCAGTCACTTTAAAATATTATTCTGCTGACAGACAATGAGGCAGAGTGAGAGAAGGAAGGGGTGTGAAATGCAAATCAGTCCTTTGTTGCTTTTCAGGAGTGTTGAGAAAGGCTTGGGGTAGGAGAGTTAGAAATGTTAGTTTCTGGAAAGTTCTGCATCAGGACTGAAGTCTGATCCTGCTCCCCATCCACTCTGTTGTGATTTCAGGTAGTTAAGAGGTAGCGGTTTGTTGTATGGCTGCACCATGGTGTTGCAGGGAGAGGAGCCGCTTGTTTGTCCCGGCTGCCTGGCTAGCTTACACCCGAAATAACCACACAGAAACTGTATTCATTAAATTACTGCTTGGCCCATTAGCTCTAGTTTCTTATTGTCTAATTCTTACATCTTAATTTAACCCATTTCTATTAATCTGTATATTGCCACGTGGCTATGGCTTACCAGCAAGATTCTAACTAGCATCCATTTCAGGTGGAAGATCCATGGCTCTCTCTCTTTGCCCTTTTTCTTCTCAGCATTCAGTTCTGTTTTCCCCCACCCAACTAAGTTCTGCCCTATCAAAAGTCCAAGGCAGTTTCTTTATTCATTAACCAATGAAAGCAACACATAAACACACATACACCACCATGGCTCCTACTGAGTCTAACTGGACATATTTCACAAGATCCACCTGGACACTGTGACATTTTGAGTAATATGATCTCTAATAAGGAGGAATACTCTGATGATAACTGAGGGGAGGAGAGATGGCCCCCTTCCCCCAGGCATGTGTCGCCTCACAGACACACTCACGGGCATCAGTTCTGTTTTCAAGTTTCCTGGCAAAAAGACATTTGTGTATTGGTCTTCTAGCTCGTTAGCTGCTCCACGTTGGGTCCGCTGTGAGGCAGCTCTCTGTACTTGTTTGCCAGACGAGGAGGATTTGAGCTAATTTTAGTTGGAGTAAATATGCTACACTTTTTCACAGTATTGGGACTTTCCATTAATAGAAGGATGGTTTTGTTATGTCACCATCCTTTCTAACATCCATCCCAACGTCTTCCCTCACTTCCCTGGCAGCAGAGATGAAGGGCCAGTTCCACTGAGGTGTTTTGCCGTGGCTCTCATTTCAAATGTAGGCACAAAGCATGTTTTCCTCTGCGTTTAAAACTGCGTGTTTGCCACTCCTGACCTCCCAGAAAGTATAGCATTTTTCACTACCTGCTCTCTGTAACTAATGATATTTTTATAGCTCTCTGCTAGGACATGTATAAAGAGAATGGGTGTGTGGGATGAAAGGGAAATCATGTACATGTTGGTGTACTGTGGCTTTTTGGGAAGACGCAACATTTTGTCGTCATTTCTGTTGAGTCAAATCTTACTTGTCTATTCCCTTGACTAACTCAATCCTTTTGGTGTTAAAACTTATATGCTGAAGGTTTTTAAGACTATTGTGTGTTTTACACACCATATTAAGTACCTAGTGCAGAAAATGGCGATGAATCTTCTGGACCTGGAGTTAAAGATGCTTGTGAGCCATCATGTGGGTGCTGGGAGTCAAACCTAGGTCTTCTGGAAGAACAGCCAATATTCTGGACCATTGAACCAACTTTCTAACCTTGTATGCTGAAGTTCTAAGACATTCTCAGTCACTTGTTTTATGAGAAACTAGAGCTTACAATGCCAAGTTGTTCTCAGGCAAAGTTTGGCGTCTGTCTCTGGTGTTCTTTTTTAATAAGAAATATCATTTTTTATGTAATGTTCATATTTTATGTTTAATTCAGCGTAAGGTCTTACAAACAGATTCAAATTTATCTTAACACATTAAGAGAGAGTAAACAAAGGATTTTTAAGGTTAAATTAAGCACTTTTCAAATGGAGGCTGTTGCTGTGGTCGCTGCTTTTTCCATAATGTATGCTTTCTTATAATTTGGTGTGGAGTTTATGTTCATAAAGGTAACTTGTAAATATCTGAAGAGATAAAAGATACATCAGAGTTGCCCATGGAATCTCTGTGGCATATTTAAATACACACAACAGCTATCCTACAGAGCAAAGAGTGCTATCCCAATTGGACAGCTGACAAGAGGCTAACCGTGGGCACAGTTGATGTCTGTTCTCGATATTCATTTAACATGGGTTGCTGCTCCAAGATAACCCCCGGTACTGTGGGAAGATTTATAGCGCTTAGTTTAGGAAAAGATTTCTCACTCTTTGGAATGCTTTTGAGTCACATGGGGGTAAACTTTTCACAACAAAGATCTGCCAAGTCAGAAACTCCAGAGCTCTTGGTGGTCATTTGGGATGAAGCCCAGGCATCTGCTTTGCTTTATAGGCATCACATGGGCCATGTTTACAGCATCCTGGTCCTTGGGCTCCATCAAAAACACTAGTCAGAGCCCCTGGACACCAAGTCTGAAAACTCTGTCTGGACAGCCACAAACAAAAGGAAAGCACCAGGCTTCTGAAGTAGCGGTGGTCAACCGCAGACGTCATTCACTACCACAGGACATGCAGAGCTAGGCGTGAGCCTTGGAAACGCTCATCAGCATCTACGAGTAGACTTCAGAATTCTGTCTCCAGTGAAATTGCCTTGAAATTAAACTATGATGATGGTCATGACCATGCCAGCAAGTGGCCATGAGCTTCCTATCAGTTGTGTTCTTATTAGCTCTAAGCAGGTGACCTTTGTGCTGCTGACGTTTACTTAATTAGCATTGTTCAGGGAGCACCTGCTTTGGTCTTCTTACAATGTTTGTCATTAGCTAAATGAGCAAATTCTCTAGCACCTATAAGAACTTGGAACTGGTAAAAAATGCCCTAGGTCTTTATGAAACACTTTTCTGAAGAGTAAAGACTCTATGAAATGTACAAATTTCTGTTCTGTGAATATAGTTATACAAAGAAATTATATTGCTAAATTTCAGCTTCACAGAACTGTCTTTTTATGATTCCAACAACAGGTTTATTGCTGTCAGAGTTGTGCAAGGAATTTAGGTTTCCCATCCCATCCCATCTTACCCTATCTCACCACATCCTGTCCCACCTCACCCTACCCCATCCCATCTCATCCCTTCCCAGCCCATCTCATCCCATTCCATCTGAAGGACTAATAAAAACTAAATCACAGTTGCTAAAATTGTTGTGCCAAGGCTTTGGTTATAGTCTTTTGAACTGTTCATTTGGTTGTAGCCTTTTGAACTGTTCATTAGGTTGTAGTCTTTGAATTCATTTTTAACCTTGAGTAAGCTGCTTAAAGACTCCAGATCTTGTTTTCTTAGAGTATCTAAAAGGAGAATCTAGGTTAGATAGATCCTTGAAGTTACTCCACTGCCAGTTCACGTTCCGAGTCTGCAGAGAATGAATAAGGCCATGTGCAAAGGGTGGGTGGGGGCATGGGCTTCTGAGCTTCCAAAAGGCTGGTGTTCTTGACAGCATGTCCTTCAAGCACTGCCCATCCCCCCAGTCTTGCCCTTGGTTGCTATGGTTTTCCACGTCTCCTGGCTTGAAGAAGCTTGGATTTGCTAAATAATGTGTGTTAAAACCTCAGTGGTATTTCTGAGTCATTTGTGAGGGATTAAAGACAATTTTCCAAAGTTGTTTGCTGGCTCAGAGAGTTCCAGTGGGGGGAAAAAAGCACTTCTTAAGCCACAGATATACATTTATGAGTAGGACACATTTAAATGAAACATTTATGACTACTTCGTACATTTCTCTGGGAAAAAAAATAAATTCAGCCACAGTAGGGGTTTTCACTCAATTGCTGATCAGAACGCTTTCTTCTGCCAGGGTAATATAAAGATGCAGTTAATATATTTTGTGTTTTGCAAATTGGACCCACAAATACACCCTGGCCTCTAGAGAAGAAAAAAGCACCAGGGTTTTCATTCCTGAAATTCATGACATAAGGAGGTGTGATCACTTGCTGCTTGAGAATCCCACAGAAAACAGTAACACTCAGTGGGTTAATGACTGTAGTAGTTCGCAAAGCTGCCCTACTGCAAACCCTCTCATCTCTTATTGCCACCTGTACTGAAGAGCCACCTTCCCTCCTCCCCCACACCCCAGGTTCACTTGCTGTGCCCACCCTCCCTCCCAAGTGTGCTGAGAGGCTGTGCCTTATGACTAGATCTCCCAGCATCTTAGTCAGTTCGGAGTGCTGTCAATAAGACTCCCATAGACTCCATGCTTCAACATCTGTCTTGTATGTTTTGGGAGGGGGAAGTGTAAGATTAAGGAGTCAGAATCTTTGATGCCTAGTGTTTTGTCTTCATGATGGAGAGGAGAGGGGAGGGGAGGAAAAGGAGGAAAAGGCGAGATAAGGGGAGATCTGTTCTCCTCCTCTTTGACCATAGCTACTAATCCTCCTGGGACCTCTTCTTTTGAGACCTCACCTAAGTCAGATCACTTCCCCAAGGTCCCCTCAGCACCTTGGCTGCCACAACTAAAGCCAGTCTCACCACTAAGATTTTTCCTACCATGATGGGTTGTACCCTCAAACTATGAGCCAAAAAAAAAAAAAACTTTCCATTCCATCTACTGTTGCTGTGCTAACACACCATGACCAAAAAGCACCTTAGGTGGTAGTTGGTCAGGAGACATAAATGTCAGTGCTCTACTGACATTCCCTCTGTGACCCCAGCCATGGGTGCTGGTGTCCATGTCAGACTGGGCCTTGCCTCCTCATTTAAACCTCCCCAGAAATGCCTGCACAGACCCAGCGCCATTCCAGTGGAGGTAGTTCCTCAGCTGAGATCAACTCTTCCCAAGGGACAAGTAGTCCAAAAACAAGCAGGCGTATTTCCTTTACATTTCTTTCTGTCACGGATCTTGCCAGAGCGATGAAGAAAGTAAGTAATAGCACCTAGCCAATCTGTGTAGTGAAGCCCTCCCCAGCCCAGTAACACTTGTCCTGTCAAAATGAGAGTCATGATCAGCCACTAAGGGGTGGCACAAATATTCTGTCCACTGCCACCAAGTTCCCTTGTCCCACCCTTAGGAGTAAAGCTGAGTTTTAAAAGAAGAAATAGAGACTGGAGGAAAGTGAAGTCGGGGTGTTCACTTGTCCAGCCCCCACACCAGACTGTCAGGCATCTTACTGTCCTTCACCTCCTTAACCTCAAGGGATGGGGAAATGGTGGCTGTGTCCTCAGTTTCCTCTGCCCCACCCCTGCTGGAACACATTCAGCTCCATGGGATTTTTGACTGATTTGCTGTGTAAAGAGTTGACTGTGAAGATCACTTAAGAACATCTCTGCAGAGTGGAACTATGGCTCATTGGTCAAGCACTTGCCTGCATGAGCACGACCTAGGATGTTCCTCAGTACCACAAAGAAAACACAACCACACAAACACCAAAAGCTTCCCTGCAAGGCACTCCCTGCGATTATACGCAGGGGTACTTAAATCCATTCCTGTGCTTATTAGGGGGTAAATGGATGCCAAAGTGTTTTGTCAAAAAAAAAAAAAAACCAAACATGAACTTCCCTGATTCAAAAATACATCTCCTCCATTTTCTTGTTTTATAAATAACAGTCATTGCATGGAGATGTGACAAAATGAACATTTTTCATTTTAATGGGATAATAAATTTCTACAAACTTGATGGAAAGAAATTTGACATTTTTAGTAAGAACTTCAAAACATTTGAATGCAAGTGAGTTTAAAAATGGCTCATTGCAGACCAAGAGAGATGGCTCAGTAGTTAAGTACACCGACTGCCCCTATGACCCCTGGCTTAACTAGGGGTGATGAGAGAACGAAGAAAAGACAGTAACACAGAGGAAACAACAAATCCACAGTCTGGGATCAGCTGGGCCACAGTCATTCTGATGGAGGGACGCCAACTACAGCAAAACTGTGAGGATCCAGAAATGAAACAAAATTGAAATTTATGCCCTGGCAATGCTGAAGCAAGCATGGGCAGCCCCTATATGGCAGTTCTGTTAAACTTGTCCATATTGGGTTTCATGGTCTAAGTTGATGAGGATGACTGACCAGGTCTTTTCCTCATGAGGAATTTAGGTACGTGTATTATGTACAACATAGGGGGAGAGGTTAGCTAGTGTCCTAAGAGGTCTCTGTGTGGGAGCAGTCCCAGGCTAAAATCATCTAAATAGAGGAAGTTGCGCTTGCTAGTTTTTGCACACACTGCCAACATTCACACTGGGACCGGAGAAAGGCTTTGCCAATTCCAAGCCTGACCCATATACGCAAGGTTTTGCCAATTTCCCATGGGTCTAGATGTTTTGGTCCTTGTCAATAACATTCACTAAAAGCTTCCCTAGCTCCTGACAGGATGCTCTTGCAGAGATCTCTGGTTCATTTCCCAGCACCATTTAGTGGCTCAGAGCCACCTCCAATTCCAGTTCCAAGGGATCTGATGCCCTCTGCCATCCTGTGTGAGCACCAGGCAAGACATGCAGGCAAGACATCCATACACATAAAATAAAATTTAAAAAATTAAAAACTATCAATCCCATATTAATCTGATAATTCTCCTTCTAACAATTTATTCAAAAGATTATTACAATCACATAAGAATTTTACTTAATAAATTTCATAGTAATAAACATTTTTGAATACTCAGCAGTGTGGAAGTAAGTAGTTTCATAAATTAAACTATATTCATATAG
The DNA here is from genome assembly GCF_037038515.1 of Microtus pennsylvanicus. NCBI lineage: Eukaryota > Metazoa > Chordata > Mammalia > Rodentia > Cricetidae > Microtus > Microtus pennsylvanicus. Next base: position 7,151,210 of record NC_134593.1, read on the forward strand.
GATACCGTACAGTCATAAAAACTAAGTTTGCAAACAAAGCAATACTGAGTAACATAAAATCACAACACAAAATTGTTTATGTATGATGAACCAGAAAGTTCCATGTGGGGGGAAGGGAGGAGGAGAAGAGAAAAAGGTTAGAAACAGCAGAAGGAAACCTGTCCATTCCAGAGTCTTCCATGATTATCCAGTAGTATACAGACTATCAGTGACTCTGATTTTGTTATTTTCTATATTCAATAAATATATATTTCTGTAGATGAGAAAGCATTAAAAAAATAACACCTTCAGGAAAATGGGATTGAAAATAAAAACGAGTTTAGTTCTATCCACCAGTGTTCATGTCAAACCCATTTTAAAGAACTGCCTTTTCTAACCTTCTCCCTTGCCAGATGGATCCAGCTGTATAGTGTTACCTTTTCCTACTTTTCTTCTAAAGGTGAAGGCAAAATAAAGTTACAATAACAACAACAAAAAAGTATCTTTGAATTTTCCACCTCCATTCAGCAATAGGACCTTAACATAGGTTTGAGGAAAGCAATCAGTAGCATGACAATATAGCCTAGGTTGTTTAAGGGTTCCCATGGCACTTCTTTGGCCAACAGCTTGATTAGATGTAACCCATTCCTGGAACTGGAGACCTCATTTGGTAGCAAGAGTTGTCCGGTGGGAGCTCTGTCTCTCGCATCATTTCACAGTTTTTTGTAGATCTTCTTCACATATGCATACATCTTAGGAAGCTTCTCCTGCATTAGGTTTCTGTATGAAACACTCAAATGGCCCTTAGTCTTAGCCGGCGCTTCCCTGCATTTTCTTCCTTACCTTCCTCGTTGTTCCCATTCCAGTTGCCCCACCTTATCTACCCATAACCATCTGTTCTAGTTTTCCATCCTAGGATGATCCATCCCTCCTCAAGTCCCTGACTCTGTATCTAATCTCTGTGGTTACATGGACTATAGAGTTCTTATCAAAACACCTAGCATCCACATGTAGTTGCCTAGGTTTTTAACCTAACTTGAGTTAAATCTTTTGAATTTAGACAAGTACAGGTCTAAATCTTCTGCTTCTTTGCCCCTTCCTCCTCCTTGTTTTTGTTTTTTTTTTCTTCAAGTATCCAGTTTCCTAACACCATTCAGTAAAGAAACAATGCTTTCTCCCTTGTGTAGTCTGGGCATCCTGACTGGAAGTCGCTTGGCCAGATATGCAGAGGTTTATTTATAGTCTTTTTAGGCTGTCCCAAGCTATGTCTATCTATCTTTATCTCTACTACACTCTCTTGATTACTGTTATTTTTGTAGTATGTTTTAAAATTATTCATAGTTTTTAAAAGGAAACTTCGGTGTTTCCTCAGATCTACCTCATATACTGATTTTATTTCTGAAAAGACAACCTAGAGAGTCTTTTCTACCCTCTCCAATTCTTTTTCCTTGTGAATTTTGAAAATATTCTTTAGTGTGGGGGTATGGAAATTAGTTTTACTCCTCATTCATGAATTTTGCATTCACTAAACCAAGCCTGATCCAATCTACTAGTTTACTATGTAGGGAGACAGACTGTGGAACTTTTGGCTTCCAATAAGATGAAGAGATTCCCAAGGACAATTTTACAAGTAGTATCTTGGTTACAATACCATGCCACTTTAGAAAGCAGAATCTGGAAGAGATGAGGCATAGTCGAAGTTCATTCATGTGGGAAAGGAGGGTGAAGGACGAAGGGTTTTAAATACCTGAACCTGAAGTGCCAGCGCAGGGAGCAACATCTAAATAGAAAACACGTGGAAAGGGGTGTGGCCATAGGCTGCAGACAGATCTTGCCTTTTTTTTTAAAATTTATTTATTTATTAAAGATTTCTGTCTCTTCCCCGCCACCGCCTCCCATTTCCCTCCCCCTCCCCCAATTAAGTCCCCCCCCCAGCCCGAAAAGCCATCAGGGTTCCCTGTCCTATGGGAAGTCCAAGGAACCCCCACCACCATCCAGGTCTAGTAAGTTGAGCATCCAAACTGCCTAGGCTCCCACAAAGCCAGTGCGTGCAGTAGGATCAGAAACCCATTGCCATTGTTCTTGAGTTGTCAGTAGTCCTCATTGTCCGCTATGTTCAGAGAGTCCGGTTTTATCCCATGCTTTTCCAGACCCAGGCCAGCTGGCCTTGGTGAGTTCCCAGTAGAACATCCCCATTGTCTCAGTGTGCAGATCTTGCCTTTTATTAATATCTTCTAAGCACGGCTTGATCACGAAGTAGCTACTGATGAGCTGAGAGGTCAGGTTGCCTTCTGGCTCAGTCTAAAGGGTACAAAACACCAAGCATCATAACGACTTGCATTCATCGGGAATGTGCTGTGTTGAGGCAGCACGCCAAGCACATGGGGTCTGTCTTTTAATCCTCTCAATAATGCAACCGTGCTCACTTTGGAGTTTCCATTTTATTGATGGGGAAAACGAAGCACAGAGAAAAGAAATAATGTGTCCGAGGTCCATAGTGAGCAAGTTTTGAGTTGAGTTCTGAATTCAGAGCTGTCTTCTGTGATGCTGCTGTGGTCCCGAGTTTGCGCCTCACCTCCTCAGGTTGCAGAGCATCCTTCGTGGGGTTACTGCTGCTGTTGTAGTAGGAGCGGCGGGCTGCGTCCCCGCCACCCAGCCGCCCGCATGGCTAGCTTTATACCCAAAATAATTACACGGAAACTGTATTCTTTTAAACACTGCCTGGCCCATTAGTTCCAGCCTCTTATTGGCTAGCTCTTTCATATCGATCTAACCCATTTCTAATAATATGTGTAGCTCCACAAGCTGGCTTACCAGGAAAGATCTTAACCTGCATCTGTCTGGAGTGGGAGAATCATGGTGACTCCTTGACTCAGCTTCTTTCTCCCAGCATTCTGTTCTGTTTACTCCGCCTACCTAATTTTATGTCTTATTAAAGGGCCAAGGCAGTTTCTTTATTTAACCAATGAAACAACAGATAGAAAGATGACCCTCCTCCATCATGCTGCTGTGATAAAACACCTGGAACAAAGCAACCTGGGGAGGAAAGGGTTTGTTTTGTTTATGCACCTCCATCACTTTCCATCATTGAAGAAAGTCAGGACAGGAATTGAAAGGGGGCAGAAATGTAACATGAACAGGACAGCTTGTTGTTGGGGTTTTTGTCCCGCCTGGTATGCCACAACTTTTTAGCCCCCCAAAAAATCATACATAGGTCTCCATAAATTACAAGCTGATTGGCCCATTAGCTCTAGCCTCTCATTGGCTAACTCTCACATCTTGATTAACCCATTTTTCTGATCTATGTTAGCCATATGGCTCAGTATCTTTTTTCAGTGGTTGCAGATCACTTCCTGCTGCTTTGGTGGTCTGGGCAGGAGTGGGAGAAATAAACTTCCTCCTTCCCAGAATTCTCCTGTTCTCATTACATCATTTTTACTTTCTGTCTTGTTTTCCCGCCTATATTTCCTGTCTGGACAATCGGCATTTATTTAAAACATGATTGACAGAATACAGACAATTCTCCCGCACCACAGAAACATGGATGATAGAGCTGATGCATGGGGGAGAGCTGCTTACTGACTTGCTCCCAGGGCTTGCTCAGTCTGCTTTCTTATGGAACCCAGGACCACCTGCCCAGGGATGGCCCCGCCCACAATAGTCTGGGCTCTTTCCCATCAATCACTAATTAAGAAAATGCCCTGCAAGCTTGCTTGCAGCTCCCTCTTACAATCTTCCATGGTCATTTTCTCAAAGAGGGTCCATCCTCTCTGATGATTCTGGCTTGTGTCACTCTGACAGAAAACTAGCCAGCACACAGTGTGACCTTCCACAGCACCAAACATCTGCAATCAGCTTCCTGTAGCAAATATCACAACAGAATCTGTAAAGCAATTCAAGCAGATTTTTACGCTTGGTCCACAAAAAAAAAGAGCAATATAAATAAATTATGCCTTTTCTGTTAGCCTGTTTTATAATTGCATCGATAGTTATCAGAACTGGAGAACAGTCTGTGCACAGTAAAGCTGCCCCCAAAAAGCCCAGCACTAGTCCTGGTCCTGCAAACTCAATCCAGAGGGATAATGAGAGTCTCTGTCCTGTCCCCAGAGGCACACATAACGGAAGCTAATAGAAAGGAAATTCAGACTCCTTCACTCGCAAGGGCACCTTCCACGGTTCCAGGAACAGACCGGGAAATGGGATTGTCCTTTCTCTTCCACCTGCCCTCATCCACTGCAAATGGCTTAGTGTAACTAACAGTTGCTAGTTATGGGGCCTAGGTAAGGAGAAGTTGGTTTGAGAATGCATTTAATCTGAATTTAACTCATTATTTTCAAAGTATTCCAGCTTTGTGTTTTCTGTGTTATGTCTGTCCTGACACTCCCCTTCCCCAATACTTTGTGGTTAAATTTCCAGTGATCATGAAGCTCAGGTTTAATTTCTCTGGTTCTCCTGAAGAGCAGTCATTCTCTCTCTGTGGACTCATTGAGCTTCATGGAAGTTTTCATTGAAATCTCTCTGGAATTGTAGTACTCATTTATCACCTAGCTATGGTTTGGTTTTGGGCTTTGCTCATATCCCCAGTAGACTGTAGTGTCCTTCAACACCCTCTCACTTTCTCTTTAAAAATTCTCCAACTCTGTGGCCTGCTCTCTTTCCAGCATCTTCTTGTTCATACTCTCAGTGTCTGATGGCAGCTAGCCAGCCTTCCTTGGCTTTTTATTCTCCTCCGAGACCATGTGAAGTAGCTCTCACAGAGGAGACACTCATCAAATCCCATCAAACGAGTAAATATTCCTTCTAATTTTCAAACAGAAATTAGATATGAGGAGATAATTACCTATTATAATATCAAATTATTTTTAATTGCACGCTCAGCAAAGGCAGCTACTGTTGATTCGTTGCTACTTAATGAATTTCCCTACACTATAAGGGCTTATAGAAAAACATATTTCATAGTGTCCATGGATCAGAAACACAGCCATGACTTCCTTGCATCCTCTTGTTCTGTCTGAGTCTCTCCCTGGGCTTCAATGACCTTGAGAGTAAACTGAAAATGATTCCTCTCCTGGGGTTGTGGGTAGGATCCAGCTCCTTGTTAGCTATTGGGTGGAGGTTTTAGTTCTTGGTGAACTATTGGCCTGAGGCTTCCTTTAGAACCTTGTCTGTAGGCTTTTCTCAGAATATCTTGCCACATCGAAGCAAGCAAGCAGAAATGGAAAGAAAGAACAAAACAGATGCCACAGTCTTTTACAGGACCTTCTTGGAAGAGAATGTCATAGATGTTTCTGTGTTGTACTTATTGAAGGAAGTCACTAAGTCCAGTCCATGCTCATGGGGAAAGATGCACACAGAAATTTGAGTGTCAGAAACCCAGGCCACTGGGAAATGTTTTGGAGGCTGCATATTGGACAGTATGCTCTTGTTTTATATATTGCAACACTTTAAAAATTATTATTATTAAAGTTCTTGCCAGATGCCTTTGGAGCAATGCCTTCTAGAAATGAAACACAGCAAAGCAGTAGAAGAAAACGTTAAAAAGAGACAGAGAGAGAGAGAGAGAGAGAGAGAGAGAGAGAGAGAGAGAGAGAGAGAGGGACATCAAGGCACCTGAATCTTAAATGGCAAGCGAAAAGATTTAGGTTTTACAATAAAGACAGTGAGAAGTCTTGGGCTTGCAAACATAACCATCATGTTAGAGTTTTTCTCAAAAGTCACACAGAATGGAGAGAAAACAGACTGGAGGCCAGGAGATTGGCTTCTCAGCAATGGTAATTGCTTTAAGTGGAGAAATTGCAGAGGGTTTTCACCAGAGCAATAAAATGGAGAAGGAGTCTAGAAAGTTTATGGAGTGAGACTGCCAGAACTTGGTATCTGCTAGTAGTGAGGAGAGAGCTGGGAGGAATCACCCCCCCACACACCATGTGCTCTGGGCTGAGTAGCTAGTGTGTGATAACCCAGGTGTAAGAGCACAGGAAGGAAATGAGAGCTAACTGGTAAGACGGTAAAATCTGGCAGAACTGTGCAACATCTTTTTAGCAGTCGGATAGTGGTTTTCCTTTTTCTTTGGCATCCCCCCAAATGACAACTGGTCCTGTCCATACCAGCTCTATTCATCTGTGGGTGGTGGAGCCCACCCCCATAGTAGGAAGTCATAGGGGCAAGAGCTTGAGGGAACTGGTACCATCTCATCCGTAATCAATAACAGAGACCAAGCAATAAATGTAGACATGCGTGCTGCTGGTCAGCCTGCTCTCCCCATTCTTAGATAGTGTGGGATCAAATGGCTAAAGAATAATGACACTAGAGGGAGAAGGCCTTTCTACCTCCCAGCATGCTCTGCGGCCTATCTCCACCTCCCTTAATGCAGTCACGATCACTCCCAGCATGCTCTGCGGCCCATCTCCACCTCCCTTAATGCAGTCACGATCACTCCCAGCATGCTCTGCGGCCCATCTCCACCTCCCTTAATGCAGTCACGATCACTCCCAGCATGCTCTGCGGCCCATCTCCACCTCCCTTAATGCAGTCACGATCACTCCCAGCATGCTCTGCGGCCCATCTCCACCTCTCTTAATGCATTCATGATCACCACCCAGCATGCCCTATGGTCCATCTCCCAGAAGAAAATGAAATAATAAGGTGAATGGCTCCCAGAGAAGGACACTGGAAGTTGGCGTCTAACCTCCACATATACATGTAAGTGCCACATCAGGGGGGCTGTGCATTCCGTTGTAGGGACTCTGACAAAGCAGTCCTGGATGGAGGGGTTGGAAATAGCAAAACAGAACGCAATTCTTTGTCTTGTCATGTCCTCAATGGTGCCAACTACATAATCTGAATATTTTCAGTGTTTTTTTTTTTTCTGTTTTTCATATTCTCAGCTGTCACCACTCTAGAAGTGGTGAGACCTGGGTAAATGGGGCCCATAAATGAGGCAGACTAAAGTGTTACACAATAACCAACTTTATTTAGAAAATCAGACAGTTTATACTCTGAAGGTTAAGGTGTCCAATCACAAAGACAAGCGGCACGTGACAGACAAGCCATACACTGCCAAATAAATCCCTGCTTTTCCATGGAGACATAATAACAATAACGAGTTCTAATGAATAATCTGAAGTAAACTCATTTTTATCTGCTTTACCTGGGAGGGGTATGAAAGCAGGTTCCAAGAACAGCTCCATGTTTATGAAGAAACTGAGCTCCCAAGACTCGTTTTCTTGCCGTTTTTTCACAAGTACTCACATGACTCCATTCATGTTCCAATAACCGCTTTCTTTGAAATAGTAGAATCTTGTACTACATGCCTGGGGGGTTAGAATGCCAGCTCCAGCCAGCGATCTCTCTAACACAGTCCCTGTTACAGTGGCAGCTTGACTCGTAGCACGCAGAGATGCAGCCCCAGGCAGCTTGGCAGCCCATCCTTGCATCTCTCATAGAACATGGCACTAGGACCATACTTTCCTCTTAGGTTCCAGAGGGAACTGTCTTCCCTTCACTTTTGGACGTCCCCCTTGGTACAGCAAGTCTGAGAGCTGTTTTCTGTGGATTTCACCTTGTACTCTGGCCCTAGACAATGGCCTTCCTCGGTGGTGGTATTTTTCTTATAAACTCCGATGGCTGCACACCAATTGAAAGACACTTCCATTGGAGTTGTTTAAGCTCTGACTTACATCCCACCATTTTAGCTGCCTTCACTACCCTCCCCCATCTATAGAAACTCTCTGCCCCTCCCAGAGTGATTTGTCTAAAGTAATCCCTGCCGTCTAGTTTCCTCCTTCTTTGATTGGAAGCCTAACTACTGCTCAAGATCTGGTTGTGGTACCTTTAACATCTTTTGTAGCTTACTGGTCATTTGTCTATGAAAGGCTGTGTGTGTGTGTGTGTGTGCGCGCGCGAGCACACACACACACACACACACACACAAATGCACGCATTCCTGGCTCAGCAGCGTGTAAGTTGCTTGGGGAGAAGGCCAACTTGTTATGTCTCTCATGAACTGCAGAACCTGACAAATGTTGCATCTTAGGTGGAAAACAAATACTGAGGGCATTAAGGCTTAGTCAAGACTACCTACTCTTGCGATGATGAAGACAGCTCCTTCTGACAGCACTATAGAGTACCTCATGGGTGAGCTTGGGGTACAGGGAAACCCTGGTTATCACTGCTGCGTGATCTTGTTCTCTCTTCAAAGATGTCATGCAGAGCTCCACTAACCTTTTTCCTCAGATGGCAATGCCAAGTCCCATCTGTGTGGCTCGCTCACTTTGCAGCTTGTAAGAACAGTCTTCTGATCCCTGTCCAGATTTCTAGATGGCTACGTGTGAAAGAACATGGGCGCCAAGGCCAGGGGAAGTTCTGGGAAACACTTTGAGACATAACGATTTTTCCACATATTCATTAAGAATTTGGCCAGGAAATGAACTGCTTTCATGAGATTTAGAAGAAAATTAAATTGAGATAATTATGGGGGTGTAGGAAGCAGGATATTCTTTCTACTGCTGAAGAAAGACAATCTTTATATCACTTCATATTGTAAATATACCATTGTCTATGTTTTGTATATAATTTGCCTTCCCAAAGTTTCTTATGGCATTGGATTACCAGGCACTATCTAGAATGTTCTCTTCCAATGGGTGTTGTAATTCACATTATTTGTTTGATGTTTAATGTGATTATTTTAGTCCTAGGATAATAATCTTATGTGGAACTTTGAAAAAACTCTCTCTTTCTACCCAGACCAAAGAAATCAGAATTTCTGGCATTGGGTCTGGGGGATTTATTTAAAAAAAAATAGTCTTACTAAAGATTCAAGTGTACAAGGAAAGTCCGAGACCACTTAATTATCTAGAGGGTCCTCTGGGCTCTCAGCTGGTGCTCTTAACATCGCACAATGCATGACAGGCTGTGCTATTTTGTGCCGAATTCTTTATTTCTTTTTGCAAAAAAATTGTCTGAGAAGCAGCTTGGGAGAAGAGCTAATTAGAGGGGTTTGGGATTCATGGAAGTGCTCCTGCGTGACCACAATGTAAATCAGGTTATCAGTTGAAAGCCACAGAATCTTCAGCCGAAGAAGTCGTTCATGCATTTAGAAAGGCAGGTACCCAAGGGCCCATTAAACAACTTGTTTATTTGCTTTTTCTTTGAGTCTCATTTGTGGGAATTTCGTATCAGTTTCAAACTCTTTTTTTCCATGACCTTCAGTGAACAGATAGACTACTTGGTTAAAAAAAAAATCCTGAGGTTTGCACCTACCATTATTATGGACATAAAGATTTATATTTAATGAGGATAGAAAATAAATCCCTCAGAGAAAAAAAACAGTAATTACTTTCTTGTTAAGGAACATGTCCTACAGCTTGTGATGGTGTATTTTTATAGGTTGGTGAATTGATCCATTCTGGGAAGCTACTATAAGTAGGTAGGAAGAGAGTACCAAATCCTTTGGATAGCTTTTTAGAGACCCGTTAAAATAAACACATCCAGTATCAGAGAAGAATCATTGTGTCTGTTTATGATTTAGGTTATTTAATTCAGCAGTGGCTAGGCTTCTTTGTCAACATGATTGGCTTGAAAATCACCTGGAGACGCACCTGTGGCTATGTCCGGGATCACCTGGGAGACACACCTCTGGCTGTGTCTGGGAGTGGAGTGTATCTTCAGGGATGTTTCCCTGGGGAAGGAGGAACCACCATCCACCCCATGGGCTAGAGTATTCGAATGAGTAAAGAGGAAGAAAAGAAAAAGCCAGATGAGCAACAGACTCATCACTCTCTGCTCCGTGATCCTTTTGAATGGGAGTGCTCCCGCTGCCCTAGTCTTGGGCCTCTCCTGTCACCATACTTTTTCTTCTACTGTAGGTTAGATCCCTCAAACCATAAGCTAGAATCATTCTTCATCCCTTGGACAGCGGCTCATCGGGTGTTAAGTCACAGCAATAAGAACGAAACTAAATTATTTCCCCACTTACCTGCACTTCTTACTCTGCCTCCTACTTTTTCTTCTTCAATGCAATCAAATAATTATTTCTCAAACATTCCTAAGACTTGAACATTTTTGTTGTTTAAAATTATCCCTAGTTGCAGATGCTATGCTCATATATAAGACCCTGGAGACTCTACTAACTAAACACCTTCAAAAAAGCAGGTGAAAATAAAGTCAACATACAAAATTCAGAAACTTTTCTATATACCAATAATGAATATGTTGAGAAAGAAATCAGAGAAGAATACCGTTTATCTTAGCCTTTAAATTTTCTACAAATAGCTGAGCATAATGTCACATACCTTTAATCCCAGCACTTGGGAGGCAGAGGCAGGTAGATCTCTGTGAGTTTGGTCTACATAATGAGTTCCAAGATAGCCAAGATGACATAGAGAAACCCTGTCTCAAAAGACCTAAAACGAAAAAAGTTACAAATAAACTTATTCAAGGAGGTGAAAGATGTCTGCAGTGGAGATTTCAGAGCATTGAGGAAAGAAACCGAAAAAGACACTAGATAGTAGAGAAGCAAACCATGTTCACAAGTTGGCAGAATCAATGCTGTAAAAGTGGCTATATTATAGGATGTTATTTACAGATTTGTGTCAGTCCCCGTCCAAATACTAACAACATTCTTCACAGAAGCAACCAAGTCAAAAGGAAGTCATGGAGGCCCTTAAATGTGTTCATATCTATGAGATGCATATATGGAAATGTCATAATAAACTTAATCACTTTGTAAGATACATATGCAAAATAACAAGCTAAGTAATAACAAAATTATTTTGTCTTTAAACAAAACATTTTTATCTTGGACGGTGCAAACTTTCCTCCAAACCTCTCTCTTTTGATCTCATAGAAATTACAATTCTTCTCTTCCAGTTGCTCACACCTAAGATTCTCGGTCCTTCCTCGCCTCCACTCAATGTCTATATAAAGTTTGTGTTGTTACTTCTTTCATCAACATATATTTTGAGTCTTGCTGCTTGCCCTGTCTCCATCTTGATCCAAGTCTGCTTTTCTCTCACAGAGTGTTTCTGTACCATGTTGACTTCCTCTTTCAGCCCTACTCACTGTAAAATCCATGTTCTTGGAACAGCAACCATTGCCTAAAGAGTCTTCCAGCACCATTCGGCTGCTTTGCCTTTTTCAGCCACAGCTACACTGTCCTTGAACTCTTTCTAGAATGCACCAGACTCATTCCCAGCTGAGGACTTCTGCAGCAGTGCTTTCCCCTGGGCGGAGCGTGTTCTCTCCTAGCATCTTCATGCTTGACTTTTTTTCCTCTTTCGGGTCTCAACGAGGTCTTCCTTGGCGACCTCATTCAAACACTAAACTTATGGCCACACATCAATCTCCTTACTTTGTTTTATTCAAAAGCACTTGTAATATAACATGTTGTATCTATCTGTCATCTATATGACTATCTCTGTCTATCCACAATCTATTGTCCTCAAACTCTGGGAAGGTGGAGCCTTCGCTATTGCCATGTTGGCAGGTCCCAGGACATCACAGAGGTGTAGATGTGGTGTTCAGTAGGTGTTTGCTAATGGAACACTGACTGAATGGAGGATGTTCGCTAGCTTTCAATTCGGGTGACTTAGGCTTCTGATGCAATTACCTGTGATATAATTTTGAATTCTAATAGTGTCATTTTTGTTGATTAACTGATTATAAACCTTTTAAGTTATATTGTTTTAGCCCAATAAACTAGTACAAACAATCTAAAGGTATCAACATTACTTAAACATTCTTGAGTGATTCACAATGATTATACCATTGTTCTTTTTCTTGATTCTGGAAAATAATATAAAAATCAGTGCAAATTACGCACTGAAAATGTAGTGAAGAGAAAAAAATTTCAAAGTTATGTTTATTTATTTGTATGTGTATGGGTGTTTTGACTGAATATATATCTGTATACTCCTATATATATGTAGTATCCATATATACTGTATATCTGTATATATGTGTATAGTGCCTACAGAGGCTGGAGTTAAACATGACTGTGAGCCACCATGGAGATGCTTGGAACTGAACCCAGGTCCTCTGGAAAACCAGCCAGTGTTCTTAACTACTGGACCATCACTCCAGCCCCAAGAAAAACATTTTTTTAATTTCTTTTATTTATTTATTATTTATTTATTTATTAAAGATTTCTGTCTCATTCCTGTCACTGCCTCCTATTTCCTTCCCCCTCCCTCAACTCCCCCTCTCTCATCAGCCCGAAGAACAGTCAGGGTTCCCTGCCCTATGGGGAGTCCAAGAACCTCCCACCTCCTTCCAGGTCTAGTAAGGTGAGCATCCAAACAGCCTAGGCTCCCACAAAGCCAGTACGTGCAGTAGGATCAAAACCCAGTGCCATTGTTCTTGACTTTTCAGCAGTCCTCATTGTCAGCTATGTTCAGCGAGTCCAGTTTTATCCCATGCTTTTTCAGACCCAGTCCAGCTGGCATTAGTGAGTTCCTGATAGAACATCCCCATTGTCTCAGTGTGTGGGTGCACCCCTCGCGGTCCTGAGTTCCTTGCTCGTGCTCTCTCTCCTTCTGCTCCTGATTTGGACCTTGGGATTTCAGTCCGATGCTCGAATGTGGGACTCTGTCTCTGTCTCTTTTCATCGCCTGATGAAGGCTAATATCCAGGAGGGTGATCAGGGAAATGCAAATCAAGACAACTTTAAGATACCATCTTACACCTGTCAGAATGGCTAAAATCAAAAACACCAATGATAGCCTTTGCTGGAGAGGTTGTGGAGTAAGGGGTACCCTCATCCATTGCTGGTGGGAATACAAACTTGTGCAACCACTTTGGAAAGCAGTGTGGCGGTTTCTCAGGAAATTCGGGATCAACCTACCCCTGGACCCAGCAATACCACTCTTGGGAATGTGCCCAAGAGATGCCCTATCATACAACAAAAGTATATGCTCAACTATGTTCATAGCAGCATTGTTTGTAATAGCCAGAACCTGGAAACAACCTAGATGCCCTTCAAGGGAAGAATGGATGAAGAAAGTATGGAATATATACATATTAGAGTACTACTCAGCAGTGAAAAACAATGACTTCTTGAATTTTGCATGCAAATGGATGGAAATAGAAAACACTATCCTGAGTGAGGTAAGCCAGACCCAAAAAGAAAAACATGGGATGTACTCACTCATAATTGGTTTCTAGCCATAAATAAAGGACATTGAGCCTATAATTCGTGATCCTAGAGAATCCAAATAAGAAGGTGAACCCAAAGAAAAACATATAGTTATCCTCCAAGAAAAACATTTCTAAGAGGATGAGCAAACAAATTGCTAAATTAGGTATTTAGGCCATGATTTAACTAAACAGGGAAATTTAAAGTGACTTATTTTCTGATTTTTTTCAAGTCTGTATTCAAAATGCTTTTATAACTCAATCAATTAATATTTCAAATAATTATAAAACTGAACTGAAATGACTTGGAAAAGTAGTGGGTACCAAGTCATACAGGGCTTGGGGATGATGAAAACACAGAATGTGAATGATGTTGAGAGTACCATGGGGGCTGTGGGTTTTATATAAGGGCATGCCATGATCTGGATTTGATGCAAAGTCTTAGCAGTCACAACCTTGAACCTGGAGTTCACATAAAAATCTATATTATAGGTGTGTGTTTAGAATATGCCAATATATAGCTGTATGGTCTCTGGGAATACTCAGGGAGCAAACTTACAGATTTAGAGGAGGCTAAACCTGAACCAAAGCACCCAAGGTACCCCAGACTTAGAAATCTGTCCAAACAGAAGACAGGAGCAACACAGGTGGGGAACATCGCCTAAAGGCAGGAAGATGACTGAAGGAATTGCTTTAACCCAAGGATTTTAAGGTATGCTGATTTGCAGCAAGAAATACCTGGAGCCCTGGGAGACCTTCAGAACATTTGGGTCGTTTATCCTTAGGACAAACAATATTATTTCTTTGCTGATATTGAATTACTTGTTTTATTTAGAACTGGAAACATGCTAATTTTTAAAACATATAAAAGGAGAGAAAGACAGGACGGAGAAAGGAGAAGGAAGTGAGTGAGAGAGACATATTTGAGAAACTGTCTAATAATTAAGAACCAGAATCTTTACCTGCATGTAGAGAATAGGTCTGCTGTTGTGTGAACTGCTCATACCTGCAGTTCAGTCCCCGCTCTTCCCGCTGATGACTGATTTATTTTCATTCTCTTCTTTGACTTAGAATTCAATTTTAGTGCTGAATGTTTCACAGGTGAGTCTACAGGGCAATGGTATAATTGACAGACATAGAAAAGGACAACAAAACTGTAGAAGTCTGAGAAATTTTGCTCCAGGCAGGTGAGTGTCCACATCAGACAATGCAACATGTTCTGAGACGGAGGTAAAGACCTGCAGGTCCCCAGGGTTTCCCACAGGGACTTCAGCTGTCAGAGATGCTTCTGCATGGCCTTGGGAAGCTGCAGAGTACCAACTCTGTTTATGTACTCCAGGCCAGAGCTGGAGTGAAGACAAGAACATAAAATGTAAGGAAGCTGTCTGAGGAGTGTCCAGATGCCAAGCTGGTACCCGACAGTGAGAACTTCCTCAGATCTTCTACAGCTGACCTTTACTTGTCCACTCTGGACCTGTCTCTGCTCCCACTTTCCTCTAACTGCTGGATTCCCCACATGCTGGCTTCCTCACCCAGGAGATTGATGCAGAGCAAGCATGTAGCACGGTAATAACTTTGGAGGTCACATAAATGGGGTCAGCTTCCTAGATACCCCTAAATGCATAGACTAGAGTCAGGGTTTTAATTTTCATGTTGGGAGTTAACATAATATTTGATTTAAACTAAATAACCCATACCTCTAGATGGAAAGCAGAAGGTTGACTTTGAAGCTACACTTGAATGATCAAATTATTAGCAAACTTCCCTGCTGGGTTCATCTTTCCAGGACCCTGAGCATCTGTCTAATGTCTTTTGAGATGCTCTTACTACCTGCAGCTTCTGTTCCCATGATGCACTTGGAGCACGCCCCTACCCCTGGGAGCCTGAGAATTTATTGGTAACTTAAAATTTGTTTCTGCCTAGTGGTACATTAAGAGAATTTTCTACACTAAGTTTTAATCGCTGTTAACCAAAAGAGCTCCTTCTAAAAATATGAATTCTAGTGTAATCTCAGGTTCAAGATGATGAGAGTAAGATTTTGAAACTGTATTGTTTAGCCTTTAATGTGTTTATGGAGCAAATGGGTCAGTGACAGGTCAGAAAGAAGAGTCCCATCACAAAGATGGTGTGATATGAATACGAGATGGAATGATCCTAAGAGTAAGAGAGTCCTGGCAAACACATGCTTGGATTCCCTGGAAGAACGAGATCTTTTATGAGGTTTTTGGAATAACAACATTACTCTTTTTTTGTTCTTGATGTTGTTAAATTTTAAAGCATATACAATGTACTCAAGATCACAGTTGGCCTCCATTCCAGCCCATAACACTGGAGTTTACTTAACATACAGCGTGTCCCTAGACAAAGGTAAAGGCTTCCAGGTTCTCAAGTTTCCTGAGGGGATTTTATCTGACAGAGATGTATTGGCATGGGCACTTGATATCTCACACAGACCTTCAAGGCTTAGGCATACGAAAAAACTCAGTTCTTCCTCTATGGTACATTTGCATCCTTGCCAAGACTTTTTACTTCTTTAATCCATTTAAGTTTGTAGGATTGATGATCCCTATAGAAGGCAGTGACTCATCCTGTACCCTGACAATGACAAGATACTCAGATGAGCTAACACACGCCATATTATAAAGCGTCTTCTTATGATGCCAAAAATATAAATCTCTCTCTTCTCTGTTCCTATCCCTTTGACAAACACTTGCTTTAAAAGAGGAAAATATGACAGAATTTAGGTTGCTGAATTATAGGTACTCTGGAGAGAACTAACTGATCTTCAGAAGATTTATAAACTACTAAGATATACAAAGCTTTGCATAACCTCTGGTCACTGGTGAGAAATGAGGATTGAATTTGCTTTAAGTGATTTGTCTTTTCTGTGGCCTGCACCATGCTATGAAAAATTCTCCTACATAAAACCTATTTTTTTCTTCCCGTGTCTCTGGTCTCACGTTCTGTCCTCAGCATCAACCTTAAGAACTCGTTTCAAGTTACTCTTCAAGATCTCCATCTGTTGGGAACAAAGTGTAGCAGGTGATATAAGATTTAATTGTAGTGTGCATAGAGAGGTGCTCTTATTCGGAGTGAAACTGTGGATGTCTCTTTCTTTTGTAATATGCATGATTACAAAAATCATTGCCTAGCAAAATGCCACACATAAGAAGTATTTCTAATAATCACCATCTTGTTGCTTGTGTGTAGGTTGGGATTAACATTTTAATGACACTGAACACCAACGGGGATCAAACTTTATTGTCTTTCCCTCATAGATAACCAGTTGTCTCAGAATATTTCTTTCCTTTTTAATGAAAATACTTTTAATGCAACATATTCTGGTTATGATTTATCTTCCCTTGTCTCCTCCCAGGCTCTCCCCATCATTCCATCTCCACAAACTTTTTCTCTCTCTTTAGGAAACAAAGAAATTAAATAACAAAAGTAAAACATATGGACACAAAAGAAGAAACACACATACCTTTAAAAGACACAAAATTAAAAAACAAAATATACAATGTAGGAGGAGGGCCTGCTTGTTCATCCCGGCCACCCGGCTATCTTAGCCCTGACATAACCACACAGAAGCTATACTAATTAAATGACTACTTGGTCCATTAGCTCTAGCTTCTTATTGGATAACTCTTACATCTTAATTTAGCCCATTTCTATTCATCTGTATATCACCATGAGGCTGTGGCCTACCAGCAAAGTTCCGGCGTGTATGGCTCTGGCAGCGGCTCCATAGAGTCTCCCTCTGACTCCATCCTTCTTTCTCCCAGTATTCAGTTCCATCTTCCCCGCCTACCTAAGTTCTGCCCTATCAACAGGCCAAGGCAGTTTATTCATTAATGGTATTCACAGCATACAGAGGGGACTCCCATATCAATACAGTCAAAAGACCGATAAGATAAAAACTGCCAGAACTTAACAATATGAGGGGGAAAAGTTTCCAAAAATATCACCGAGTTTGTTCTGTGTTGGCCAACTACTACACACATAGGGCCTGACCTTAATTGTGGTTTGTATACCCAGTAAAACTCCTTTGGAGAAACATGCTGTTTTGTGAGCTCTTGTCCCTTGGAAAAAGTTTCTGGGTTAGAGATGGAGGCTCCTGTCCACTTCCTTGCTCTGTGCTGCAACACCATCTGACTTTGACCTGCTTAGGCCCTGTGCATGTCACCACCATTTCTGTGAGTTTGTCTGTGAGTTCACATGGGTGTCAGTCCTGGGAGTCTGGAAGACAGTGTTTCCTCGGAATGATCCATCCCCTCTGACTCTTACAGTCTTCTGCCTCCTCTTTCACAGGGTATCCTGAGATGGAGAAGGGGAGGGATTTGATGAAGAATTCCCATTTAGGATTGAGTGTTTCAAGGTCTCTCAGACTCTGTATAACGTCTGTCTCTGTATTTGTTCCCATCCGCTGCAGAAGGAAGCTTCTCTGATGCAGACTGAGTAAGACATTCATCTATGAGTATAGTAGAATGTTTTGAGGAGTGATTTTATTACTATGTCCTTTTAGCAGAACAATAGCATTTGTTTTTTCCATAGGTCCTTGCCCAATTTGGTCTCAGGTTGGCTACCCAAGCAGTATTGAGGATAGGCTCCACCACACGGTTTGGACCTTAAATCCAATCAGATATTGGCCGTTGACTCCCACAGGCTTTGTACCCCTACTGTAGCAGCATATCACACAGGAATGTCACCACTGTACACCACAGGGTATGTAGCTGGGTTGACAGTTACCTCTCTCCTTGGCAGTGTGCAAAGTACCACAGCTCAGCTTCTCCATGTTCAATGAGATATGCAATGTCTTCTTCAGCATTGGGGCCTTACCATCAGTTTGTGGAGAACAACCAACAGTATTGGCAATAGTGTGTGTTATTTAAGGGTTTCCTTGGTGCTTCTTTGTCCAACAACACAATTAGATGTAACTTATTCCGAGCAATGGGGGTTTCTGTTGCTGGCAAGAGATGTGTAGTTTGGGGCTTTGTCTCCCATTTTATATTTCATTCATATGTGTATATATTTTATGAAGCTTCTACTGTAGTAGGTTTCTCTATGACCCTTTCAGTGGTCCTTAGTGCTAGTTGTCCTTCTCCATATTCCTTCCCTGTGGTAGTTTGAACGTAATCAGTCCCCATAATCTCACAGAGACTGGCACTCTTAGGATGTGTAGCTTTGTTGGAGCAGGGCATTGTCTTGTTTGAGGAAGTGCATTATCACAGTGGATGCAGGCTTTGAGGTTTCCTATGCTCAGGATACCTCCCAGTGAGTCAGTAGACTTCCTGTTGCTTGCAAAATGTAGGACTCTCAGCTGCTATTCCAGCACTAAGTCTGCCTGCACACTACCATGCTCCCCATCCTGATGATGATGGACTGAACCTTTGAAACTGAGCGAGCCCCCTCAATTAAATGTTTTCTTTCTAAAAGTTGTCAAGGTCATGGTGTCTTTCATAGCAATAAAAACTCCAAGACATTCTCTAATCCACCTCTTCTCTTCCTTTCTCTGGGTAATCCTCCCATTATTGTTCCCCACTCTCTCTCCATAACCATGTATTATCTTTCCCTTGGGAGATCCTTCCCTTTCTCTAGTCCCTTATTCTATACTTAACTGCTGTGACTATATGATTGTAGAAAGGCTGTCAAAGGCTTAAAAGCTATAATCTACATATAAGAGAGTACATGCCATTTGTTTTGGGGAAACCTGAGATACCTTATTAAAATAAATTTTTTTCTAGCACTGTCTATTAACTGATAATTCAGTGGTTTAATGTTTAACAGATGAAAAATGCTCCATTGTAAAAATATACCACATTTTCAGTATCCTTTCATCAATTTATAAGCATCCATATTCTTTCCAATTTATGGCTATCATGAATAGAGCAATAGAAAACATGGATGAACAAGTATCTCTGTAGTAGGATGTAGAGTCCTTTGGTTATACACCCAATAGTGATATAGCTGGATCTTGAGGTAGATCTATTCCCAGCTTCCTAGGGAAGCAACATACTGATTTCCATAATGGCCGGACAAGATTGCACCCAATCAGAAATGAGTAATGTTCCACTTTCTCCACATCTTTTCCAGTATGAGCTGTCATTTGTTTTATTGATCTTGTCCAGTCTGGCTGGCATAAGATGAAATATCAAAGTAGTATTAACTTGTATTTCCCTAACAACTTAGGATATTGAACACTTCTGTAAGTGTTTTTCAGCCAGTTGTGTTTCATCTTTTGAAAACTCCCCCTTTAGTTCTATACACCATTTTATATGGGCTTTTTTTTTTTTGCTATGTCCAGGTTTTAAAAAATTCTATATATTTTATACATTAACCTTCTGCTGGATATATAACTGGTAAAGCTCTTTTCCCATTCTGTACACTGCTATTTTTTTCAAATGATGGTATTTTTTGCTGTACAGAAGCTTTTCAGTCTCATAATTTCTAGTTTTCTAATTGTTGGTCTTAGTGTCTGTACTATCAGTGTGCTGTTTAGAGAGTCCTTTCCTGTGCCAATGAATGCAATACTATCCCCTACTTTCTCTTCCATTGGACTTGGGGTGATTGGTCTTATGTTGAAGTTCTTCATCCATTTAGAGGAGTTTTGTGCAGGGTGATAGATATGGATCTATTTCCCTTCCTATGCATGCAACCGTACAGTTTGACCAGAAGCATTTGTTGAAGATGCTGTCATTTTTCAGTGTGTATTTCTGGCTTCTTTGTCAAAAATCAGTTGTTCAAAAAAATCAGTTGTTCATGTATGTTGGAATCTTCAATTTGATTCCATTGATAAAATTGTCTGTTTTATGCTAATTCCATGTTCTCTTGGTTACTATAGCTCTGTAGTACAATGCTAACTCCACGTTCTTTTGGTTACTGTAGCTCTGTAGTACAATGCTAACTCCAAGTTCTTTTGGTTACTATAGCTCAGTAGTACAATGCTAACTCCACACTCTTACGATAGCTATGTAGTACAGCAGTTCTTCAATATTTTTCAAGATTATTTTAGCTATTCTGGGCTTTTGGTTTGATTTTGGTTTGGGTTTGGTTTTTTTTTTTTTGGATTTTTGTTGGCTTTGTTGTTTTGTTTTGTTTCTTTTTTTAAATTTTTCTGTTTTTATTTTTTAGTGTGTGTGTATGTATGTATGTATGTATGTATGTATGTGTATGTGGATGCTCTTGTTTGCCTTAAGAAGCTTAAAATTGCCCTTCCAAATTCCCTGAAGTATCATGTTGGAATTTTGATGGGGACTGAGTTGAATTTGTATATTGCTTTTGGTAGGATGATCATTTTCACTATATTAATCCTACTAATCCATGAACATGAGGATCTTCCCATCTTCTGATATCTTCTTCAATGCCTTAAAGTTATTATTATACAAGTTATTCAATTATTTGGTTAAAGTTACCCCCAAGGTATGATTTTAAGACTATGGTAAAAGATATTGTGCCCCTGATTTCTTTCTCAGTCGGTTATTCATTTTTATATAGGAGGGCTACTGATTTTTTGTGTTAATTTTGTATTCTGATACTTTGTTAAAAGTCTTTATCAGCTATAAATGTTTCCTGGTGGAGTTTTAGGGTCATTAATATATATTATTCTAGCATCTGCAAATAAAGATTCTTTGACTGTCCTTTCCTACTTGTATGCCTTGATCTCCTTCAGTTGTGTTACTGCTCTAGCTAAGACTTTAAGTATGAAGTTAAATAGGTAGGGAGAGAATGAGCAGCCTTGTCTTGCTTCTGATTTCACTGGAAATACTTGGGTTTCTCTCCAATTAGGTTGATGCTGGCTGTGGGTTTCTGTTTATTGCCTTTATTATGTGGGGTATGTCCCTGTATCCTTAGTCTCTCTAGGATTTTTATCAAGAAGGGATGTTGCATTTTGTCAGAGGTCTTCTTTGCATCTAATGAGATGATCATGTGGTTTTGTCTTTCAGACTGCTTATGTAGTGAATTACATTTATCAATTTAGGTCTATTAAACCATCCCTGAATCTCTGATGAAGTCTACTTGATCATGGTGGATGATATTTTTGATAAGTTCTTAGATTTGGTTTGCACGCATTTTATTGCTAAATTTTTATCTGCATTCAAGAGAAACTGGTCTGTAATTTTCTTTCTTTTATGTTGGATCTCTGTGTGCATAAGTATCAGGGGAATTATTTCCTTCTTTTAAAAAATAGGTGATGTTCCTTCTGTTTCCATTTTATAGAATAATTTAGGAAATATTGGTGTTGATTCATCTGTGAAGGTCTGGTAGAATTATATGCTGAATCCACCTACCTCTGGGTTTTTTTCTTTTTTGGTAGTTTGGCAACTCTTTTAAAAAGAGTTCTATTTCACTAGAGGTTATAGGTCTATTGAATCCTTATTTCTTTGATAGGTTGTATATATAAAGAAATTTATCAATTTTTGTTTGGTTTGGTTTGGGCTCCAATTTCATGAAGTACTTATTTTTAAAGTATGTCCTTTTGATTCTATGAATTTCCTTGGTGTCTATTATGATGTTCCCTTTTATTAATTTGTCTTCTTTTTGTGTCTTTTAGTGAATTCAGCTAATGATTTATCAACTTTATTTATTTTTTCAAAGAAACAGCTTTTTGTTTCATTGTTTATTTGTATTGTTGTGTTCTATTTTATTGATTTCAGTCTAAAGTTTCATTATTTCTTGCCATCTACACCTTTTGGGTGTTATTTCTCTCTTTTTGTTCTAGAGCTTTCAGGTATGCCATTAAGTTACTAATATGAGATCTCTCCAGTTATTTATGTAGGAACTTCGTGCCACCTTCATTGTATCCCATAGGTTTGCATATCTATTATTCATAGATTTGAGTCTTTTCATGGTGTCCTAGATTTCGGGGAAGTTTTGTACCTTGATTTATTTTTTCATTTTTAAGATTTAACATTTTCTTTGACTGTGGTATCCATTTCTTCTGCCTTGCCTTCAATGATGCGATTCTCCCTTCCATGTTTTGTATTCTGTTGGTGAGACTAATCTCTGAGGGTTTTCTTTGACTTTCTAAATTTTCCATTTCCATTTTTTATCTCAGTATGGGTTTTCTTTAGTGTTTCTATTTCTACTTTCATGTCTTGAACTGGTTTAATTATTTTATTCCTCTATTTTCTAGTTTGTCTCCCCCTCCATAGACTTTCTTTTGGATCTTATTTAAATCTTTTTTTAAGATCCTTGAACATATTCATAATTGCTATTGTGAAGTCCCTGTTTTGGACTTCAGTCATATTGCATTTCTCAGAGCCTACTATAGCAGGGTACTGGGTTCCGGCGTGGACATATTGTCTTAGTTGTTAATGCTTGTGGTTTTGAGCTGATGTCTAGGCATCTGGCATTGGGATGTTTGAGGTAATTCTGAATGTTGATATCTGGTCTTATCTTTGTTGAGTGAGTGTTCCCTTCTTCAGCTGCTATTGCCCTCTCTAGGTCATGGGGAAGTGTGGTGGCTATAGGTTGCCTAGTATGGAGTGCTTCTACAGGTTAGTCACTCTCAGAGCAGAAAGGAAGTGAGAAAGGCTTGGGGGGGCTCAGGCAAAGGTAGGGGATTCTGTTTATACCTAGAGGCAAGGTGTTCAGGGAGTTGGCGATGTGATGGGAAGAGAAAATACTGCAAATAGGTTGCAATTAAGCAAAGAATTATCTAGAGACCATAATAAGGGACTGTGGGGACCCTGGGCCTGAACTAAGAGTTGAAGTCTTCAATGGAAGAAGTTGCAGTGTGAGGAGGAGCACCTCTGAGCAGGTTGTTACCAAAATGAGGGTAAGAATAGAGAGATTGTAAAGGAGAACAGAAAGAATAGTGAAATACCTACCTGAGTCCCTGCCAAGTGTGGCCAATGAAGGTCCTAGACAGAAAGTGTTTCCAGGTATTGGGACTGCCATGAAGGAGAAGGGATGGAATCTGGTGGGAAGGAAAGCTGAGCAGGTGCACCAGAAGTAGAAGAGCTGAATCTACACCTAGGTTTGGTGTAGTCCTCCAGGAAAGGAGGTGGAGAGGAAGATAGGCTCCTGTAAGTAGGCTGCTACAGGGTTGAGGCTGTGATCGGAGAGATTGAAATGGAGGACAGGAAGGAGAGTGAAAGCCACCTACCTGAGTCCCAGTTCTACAAATAATTATCTGGAGAGACAGAGACAAAGGGGCCATGGGGACCCTGGGCCTGATCTAAGAGTTGAAGTCTCACTAAAGGACTGGGCGTGAAACTGGAGAGATTGTCACTGAGGCCAGGAGGGA
This sequence comes from Microtus pennsylvanicus, assembly GCF_037038515.1. NCBI lineage: Eukaryota > Metazoa > Chordata > Mammalia > Rodentia > Cricetidae > Microtus > Microtus pennsylvanicus. The sequence continues at coordinate 7,174,566 of NC_134593.1, forward strand.
GAGTGGAGCACTCTTACCTGGTATGGCCACTGGGGTGGCAGCTAGAGCATGTTTCTAGGTATTGGCAGCTGACACAAAGGGATGGAATGAGCTAGAAGCAGGAACTGAGAGGGTCTACGGGAACGAGGAAAGCTGGGTCTGTGCAAAGTTTGAGGGAAGCCCCAGGGAATGAAGGTAGAGTGGAAGGACAGGTTCCTGCAAGAAGTCTGCTACAGGGCTGGGGCGACCAGAGAAACTGGAATGGAGGATGGGAAGTGAGTGAGGATTGTCTACCTGAGTCCCAGCCCAGTGTAACTCTAAAACATTTATTTCATTATTCATGTCTCGTCCCCCCGCTATATGCAATTCTACACACGCCCCCACCATGAGTCATGTTTTTCAGTAGGAATAGGACCATTTGTAAGCCCTCTGTTCTATTAGAGAGTTTCCTGATTCCCTTATCAATATGACGGATTCATAAGTAGCTTGAATATTGTGGAGATAGTTTTTCCATCTTCTGTATATGCTTCCTGTGGTGACATTTTCCTTAACTTTTTTCTTAAAAATCCAATGTTATAAACACATATGAATTATTGGTTTTAGAAGTTTATTTCACAGCTTAGCCTATCTTATTATCAATTCTAGGAATGCCTTGAAAGGTTTCTTGCTCTTTTATATACTGACAATTATACTGTGCATAATGCTCATTTTATCTCTTCTTTTCCAATTATCATTCTCCTTAATTTTTTCATGAGTTTAAGTTATTGCTTGGGATGTCTGCAGGGTATTAATTAGCTGTCTTAGTAGTAGGAATTCTCAACCACATTTAAAAAGAATGTTTTTAAGGTTTTATCATCGAATGTGAGACTTGCTATGGGATTTATGGTAAAAAGTCTTTTTCTCGGGCTCTCAGCAGAATTGCTGCAATTCTCTGACAAGCGTAAAACAGCAGTGTTATTGGAATATACCACAGTCCTCACACGCAATTGGTCCCAGGGCTGCAATTGATATTCATCATCTGGCTCTTGTGTAACCCACTCTAGAGTCCATTCAGTCTTAGACAGTGGCTGAGCCACTCACTTGTTTGTTCATCTGGCCAATAAGCATCCCTCAAAGGTCCGGACTTCTGTTTATTTTTACTTTTAACACCTGCTGAACCACCGTTGCAGAAATATCCCATTTAATGTTACTACCAGGCACAGAAGCATAAGGACAACCCTCCACCTATAGCGAATTTCTTGTATCCAGACACCCTCCTTTCTGTTCATATTGCATGGCATTAGTCTTGGGCCTATAGGGCAATCAAGGTGAATAGCTTCGACCTTTTCAGAACCCTTTCTGTGCTCCCTAGAGTGCTTGAGGGACTCAAATAACCACAGCTCTTGGAGTTATGATAGCTTCAACATCAAAGAGCTATGACTGCATCCACTGGTAAGAAACTACTCTCTGGGAACCAGAATTACAAACAGGTCAGGGGGTTCTGGAGAGAAGAGATATATATTAAGTGAATTAAAGCCCCAAACATCCATTCTCATCCACATTCCCCATTCCCTGAACTCTTGCCAGTGCACATTACCAGATCCTGAAGTTCTGTGAGCTTATATCCTCATTCCTACCAGAGCAACACGTATTTCCTCCCACAGGCTATGGTACTGTCATAGGTGAAGTATGAGGAAGAGGAGTGTCCACTGAAATGGACAGAGCTCATCACATGGAGTACTTGCTTTAAGTGGAGTTTTTTCAGGATCTCTAGCTGAGACAAGATCATTCTCCAGCTGCTGTTTATCATAGAATTCAAAATGCTGTAGATACTCGAGATTTTCAGTTTTCTATGTCTAGGGGTTCAATATCCATGCAGCAGGCTCTCCTCATTTGTTATTAATTCATCAGTGCGTTCAGGATAGGAAATTAGCAACTTCTAAATATTAAAATACATAATATGCTCTCTGGTTCTCAAACAATAAATAGATGCTGTGTTCATAAGGATGAAATGAGAGATCTAAAATCAGGTAGGTACTGACTTCCAAATATTAAGAATATGCAATGCAAGGACATTCATATTCTGTGTGAGTGGGAAGAGGGCAAGTTGAAGAGAACCAGGAGCTACTGTCTGAGTTCAGTGTTTGATGTGGGTTTTTCCAAGAAGAATCAGGACACACTCATCTCGTCTAAAGGGTAGCCACTTGACTCTATTTAATGAAAAGTAAAACAAGAAAATATGTTTGAGATCTCTGAAAGTGTATTGGGTCCAGTAAAGATTCCGAGAGAGATTGCCACCCACCCTGTAATCCCCCCCCCCCAAATTGCAAGTTTGTGAAGTACAGCAGAAGGCGCATTCTCTCCAAGACAAATACCATGTGTCTGGAAAGAGCAGGACCACAAGACATGTGCCCTGTGTGAAATCCAACCATTGCATCTCACTTCCTTTTCTTCTTCATGTCTAAACCAAGGCCCTGGTAGCATAAAGATGGGCCTGAGACCTAGACATAGAAAACTCAGATTGCAGATTGCACCTTGCCTTCCTTCCTTCCTTTCTTTCTTCCTTCCTTCCTTTCTTTCTTTCTTTCCTTCTTTCTTTCTTCCTTGATTGCTTCTTGCAAGGAATACGGTGATGCTCCTATAATCCTGCACACTTTGCCCCTCTTCTCACCTCGTTTCTTTGCTGCATACTGACTTTTCACCACTCTCCTGCTTTCACTCTTGAAATCCACGTCCCTTTTCTCTACTTTTCCTTTTGTGTGCTGTGTGCTTGTGGGGGAGACATAAGGAGGGCTCTGGTGCTCTTGCTGTTCCTCTCCACTGCTCAAGCTCCTTGGGAGATGGTGAGATGGTGTGCTCAGGGAGAGCTTGAGACAAGGGGAGGGAAATTTAAGAGAAGGGGCTCTCACAGTGAAATACCACACAGAGAGATAACAAACATCATCAAAAAGTGCTGAAGTTAGCCGGGTGGTGGTGGCGCACGCCTTTAATCCCAGCACTCGGGAAGCAGAGGCAGGTGGATCTCTGTGAGTTCGAGACCAGCCTGGTCTACAAGAGTTAGTTCCAGGAGAGGCTCCAAAACCACAGAGAAACCCTGTCTCGAAAAACCAAAAAAAAAAAAAGTGCTGAAGGTGCCTGGGCCAAGCTGAGGACGCTATAACTAGATAAGCATCAGAGGTAGATAGAAACGTTGCAGCTTAAGAATTAACAAGATGATTTTTTCCATTGTTTCTTTATCCTGTATTTCAGTGGCTTAGACTGTTTTCCCCCATCATGGAAGTTAGGAAATGGAAAATACTCACTTATTAGGAAAATACAGTAAAAGAACAAATATGGTCTGTGCATCATGTTAGATGCCAATTGCCAGGATCAACAGCAGGACCCTTACATTCCATTCTCTCCATTAACAGCCAGGATTCATTCCTTCTGTGAGAACAATGGAGAGTTCGTGGAATGAACTATAAAATGTCTAAAAACATTTAACGGCTCTAACTAAAGTCTCCTGTCCGAAGAAGCTGGGCTGTGAGCTGTTTAAAGGGGTTTTCAGCATTTTGAATTGCCACTAAGAACTCAGCACCTCTGATTCTGGCATAACTCTAAATCAAGGTCGGGAAACTTTCTGTGGAGTGCTGGGTAATAACTACTTGTGGCTTCAAAAGGGGCCATTTTATCTCTCCTCAGCAGCTGCAGGGTTGCAAAAGTTCCCATAGACAATATAGAAACAAATGAATGTGGCTGGGTGCACTGCAGTTTTATTTGTGAGAACAGGAGACTGGCTGGGTTGGGCCATAAGCTGCATGTTCCAAATGTTTACTGAGCTGCTGTCGTGCACAGAACCCCAAAGCCTTTGTTCTTTTCTTTCTATCCCCCCCCTTTGTTTAAACCAGGGGATTTTCGGTTTCCATACCAAAGACCTGTAAGATTGAGAAAGAAAATGCGGTCCCACTTACTCTTTGTTCATTCTCTCACATTCTGCCCCTGTTCCACACCCACACCAGGAGTTTAGGTGTATGGAGGGATGGCTTGTGTTTCAAGCTAACCTTAATTCACCATTTTACGTTTGAAAACTGCTGGTAAAGAGTGAGCGTGCAAATCTCACCAACTTTTTATTCCTGAGTCAGACACCAGCTGTTAGTTCATCAGATGATTTGATTTAATTCACTTAGAACTGTCAAAGGGCAAGCACTCGGCATGCTGCTGGGAGAGAGTCCTTTGACCCAGGGGAAGCAACCGGGTGTGGGAGGGTGTGTATACACAGCTGTGGCACACATGTGGTGGTCAGAGGATAGATTATTGACAGTCAGTTCCTGGGGATCAAACTTAGGTTTCCAGGCTTGGTAGCAGTTGCCCTTCCACGCTAAGCTTGCAAGAGCCAGATTGAGCATTCTCACATTCTTTTGGGGTTACCCCTCTCTCTCTGAAGAGGAAAGGTTCTGTGTTTGTTACTGTTGTATTTTGAGACAGTCTTCCTATGTGGATCCAGATGGTCTGGTCCTTGTTATGTTGTCTAAGTTGACCTTGAACCCGTAGCAATCCTCAAGCCTCAGCCTCCCTGACCACTACCATGACTGGGCCAAATTCTGCTTCCGTATTAGAAAGTGCAGCACAGAACTGATGCGCAGGCAGTCTGTTTAGGGTTTGCTTTAAGTCTTCCATTTTGCTATCATGCTTTCCTTTTCCTTAGTTTAACATTTTTTATTTTGCATTACCACTGCCTATGCAAAAGGAAACTTCGAAGCTGAAGGTGCAAGTGCTTCTTGACCTTCAAGAGGTCACATCTCAGATGAAGACCTCTGAAGCTGAGAGCACTTTCAGTATGCTTGATTACCAGATGTCTCGGGTCAGCACATCTGACTCTGAGCAGACTCAACGTTCTTTCATTAGCCTCCGGTTGGGTAAAATCATCTAATGCAAACCTAACTGATCAGGAAGCAGCAGGTCTCTCACGGCATCTGTCGCCGTGCTGAGAGTGAAGGCAGAGTGGCAGTGTGGACGCTCTGTCATACACTCCTAAGGTCACACAATCAGAGGTCGAAATGTTTGAATCCACTGTCTGTCTGTGGGACATGTTCATCAAGTGTGTTGACTGACTCGATTCCTCATCCATGACATTCTGTGTGAGCACAGGCCTGTGACAACTGGGACTGTCAAAATACAAGGGACACGTTCTCTGCCTTTCAGAAGTTTAGTTTCCAGCCAGCAAAGTAAACATCAAGGTCAGCAGGCACTCCCCCGCTCCCCGTACCTGATCTTCCAACGTGGGGGTCACAGTAAAAGTATTACCTACCGTAGAAAGTAGAATGGGTTTAATTCTCAGCACTATAGCTAGACTTCCCGACTCCAGAGAGCCCCACCGTGATTCACTAACCAGTGATCTCTAGAGAATTCATTACTAAGGCAATTTACTGGTTTCATCCGTCTTCATACTTTGTATGGTTCAGTAGAATGTACATCATAGTGGTGCATTGCCGTATTCTGTATTTTGTTCGAGCTCACTGAGAAGCTGGCTCTGGTGCAGAGTTCACCCCCACCACACTGTGGACTTGGGCAAGAATGTCTCAAAGTGTCTTATGTCTGAGTATGATCTGACCCCCTCACTCTGTGACAGGAAGAGAAAAGAGCAAAACAACAGCTTCAGGTGTTTAAAAAAACATTGTGTTCTTCATAAAATCTAGAAGGAAAATTATTTCTGAAGATACAGTTGCCTTTCCCAGCTGTTCTCACCCTGGGGGTGTGACCCTTTGGGGGTTTGAAGGATTCTTTCTCAGTGGCCACCTAATATCATCAGAAAACACAGATAATTGCATTATGATTTATAACAGAAGCAAAATTACAGTTATTTTATTGTTATTAACACTGAAAATAATTTTATGTTTGGGGGCCACGACAACATGAGGAATTTCATTATTAGACATTAGTAGATTCATATTAGACTCATTATTAAAGGGTGACAGCATTAGGAAGGTTGAGAATCACTGGCTTATCCCATAATATAGAAACATGCAGTGGGCAAGCGAAGGTTCAGTGCTGGGAAGCTCATCTCAAGCAGAAAGTTCAGTTGGGTTTTCTAGTAGACTGCCTTGACCTCCCCAGTCAGTTTTTGCTGGATGCCTCTACGTTCCTGATGGATGATGCTACCTTTCAGCTTGTGGTTTGTTCTTCACTTGGAAACCTCAGCTGAGGGAAATGTCTGCTTTGCCCAGGACTCTATTGGGAACACCAGCCAACTGTTTCTATGTGGCTCCCTGAGTCAATTTCTGACATTTTGCTATAGATAGATAGATGGATGGATGAATGTGTGGGGTGGGTGGATAGATAGATAGATAGATAGATAGATAGATAGATAGATAGATAGATAGATAGATAGATAGATAGATAGATAGAGATAGATAGATAGATGATGGATGGATAGATAGATGATAGATGGATGGATGGATAGATGATAGATAGATAGATAGATAGATAGATAGATAGATAGATAGATAGATAGATAGATAGACATCATCTAACCATCTCTCTCCCACTCTTTATTCTTTACTTCCGCTTGCTACATAGTCAATAACCTCTCTCATTCAAAGCTTTTCAAAACTCTAAGTATGGCTATTGTAGATGATTCTCTAAATATACAGAACTTATGTTTTGCCATAAACCAGCCCTGGCAGTCCCTCTGTGAGTTGTTTCTATAATGAGCTGGGCTCTGCTTGATTCTCTGAACTGTCTTGCTGTGTCGACTCACTCACTCTGTGCATCCTCCCGGGCTTCTGTCCACATCCTCAATGAGCTGCGCTTCACATCTATTAATGTTCGTTAGCCACCGGATGCCAAGACCTGTGAGAAAGTGCGCCCTGGAAGGAACCTCTGGCCGGGAGTTGGGTATCTATCATGATACTGATATATTAATACAGGGAAGGGCGAGTTCTGGATTTAACTACCTGGCTTGGGCCTGGCCTTGACAGACTCTGTGTAATCTCAGGCAAGTCTCTCAACCTCTCTGCCTTTGATGCATGTATGAAAATATGACAATGAAAATCTTCCCATTGCTGAAGTCTGCATTGAGAGTCGAATGAACCAAATGATGGGAAGTACTTAGAACAGAACCTGTCATGTGACAACCATCACATAGATGCTGCTTACTCTTGGCCATTGATATCCCTTGGTTCCGAGAGAGAAAGGTCCCATGGTCCCAGAACTTCTCATGCTATTCCCTTTGGGACCACGTGATCACATTATGTCATAAAGTTATAAAGCATCCTGTTGTTCTCTGTAGTCATGGTGATGTGAAGAACGGGAAGATGCATTGCTTTGAAGAAACTTCTCTTGGAAAGATTCTTACATGGTGCTTCCTATTTTGAGTCTATTTTACAGCTGCTGCTGAGGTGAACAGGCTTAGTTCAAGTCATGTACTTCAAAATGGAATAATTTGTACTAACCCCAAATTCATAAGGTCCCCGGGTACTTGATCACTGGGTGAAAGGACATCATGTTCTCCTGGGACATTTTGTCTCATTTTTCATGGGTTCCCAAAGCAAGGCCACCTGCTACAGCCAATATCTCTCAAATAGTTTTTCCATGCAGTTTATAATAAATATCTATGGCAGTGGATTTTGTTACACCCATTTCTCTATATTCCACCTTTCAAAATCCAAGGGCCAAAGAGCAGTAGTGATTGGCCAGAAGGTGGGACTTTAACAGGATCTGTATTTTAGGAAACTCTGAGAGACTCTAGGCAAGCATGTGTAGAAAGGAGGGGGAAGTAGGGGCACAGTTCTGGCTTCAACTGGGTCTCCTTTTTAAATGTAGTGAAGCTTTGACTTGATTTGATCTTGAGATACAGAGGAGTCTAACAAACACGGCACTACGAAGGCTATATTTAGGAAGCTGTAATAGGATAGCCTGCCTCTGTCACATCCATGGGGTCCCACTGGGGACTACACATCAGTGATTAGCAAGGCCAGGTACCACGGTCACTCCACGGTCGCTCCAGTTGCCTATAGTTGTAATAGGAAGATTTCTTTCTCCTCCAAACTAATTTCTAGGTCAAACCCACAGCCAACTCAGATGTCTGACTTATTGTTTGAAGTGGAGGCTATTTCCTGCTGACTTCATTTGTGAGCCTGAGGACCACTGCATGCCACAGCCTCAGATCCGGTGGAGCCAGAGGCGTGTGTTTTTGTTATATAACATCCTGTGCTACTTCTACAGTTCCTGATTTTCTTTTTTTACATCAGGTCCTTCCTTCTTGTCTTCCTGCCTTCCTGTTTTCATACCTTCCAGCCTTCCTTTTATTCCTAATAAGAAACAAGGTAAGGAAACAGCTGTGAAGGTGTTGGCGAAGTTGAGAACACTGTGCAAACCTAAGGTGCTTTGTACCATATGTCTGGTGTTTGGTGTGAGCTAGGAAGGCTATATGCTCAGCGTCTGTCATGCATGCATCTGAAAAAATATTAGTTGTTGGTTAGCTCTTGGTTGTTGTTGTTTATTTATGTTCTTTTACTTGTCATCTCGACCCTGGAAAGGCTTTCTCTTGACATGGAAAACTGAGCCTTGGAAAGGTTATGTAATTTCCATCTCAAGTTGTGCAGCTACAAGGGGAGACTGTGGATTGGAATCTGCCCCCTGAAATCATTGTTCTTTACGTTCTCCCCTCCCTTGCTCTCTCTGACTTACAGTGCTGAGTGGCACAAACCTCCACTCTGAAGCTAGAGCTCCACATCCTCCTTTTTACCTCACCAAGTCCTTCCTCCCACTGGACTCTGCCAGGGAGGTTTGGGAGGCACACAGAGACTCTTGTTTTGTAGTCAGGATGCTTCTGGGAAATCTATATGCTGCTTATTTTCTCAAAAACTGGCATTTAGGACTCATAGAAGCAGAAAGTTTGCCACCTGAAAGCATTAGAATTTTTCAGTCTTATACAAATTGATGCAAACTATCTGTTTTAGATCCTGGGAGGAACAATTTAGCATAAAGCTAATTTGTATACTTTCTTACATACCCACGCTCCCAGCCTTTAGACACAGCAAGCCAACATCACCATCATGTCCTCTTCTTGTCTTACTCTCCTGCCAAAACAGAGGCTTAATTGTAAAACAGCATCTGCATGTCTTTTCTTCATTGTAATTCCTCCTTACACTAACAAGCTCTTTCTGGGACGGCATCCGAGTTCTGGTTGTAAGTGTTATCTTCCACAACAAAGGCCAAGCGATGCCATCACAGACTCTTTACAGCACTGCCCATTTGTGCTGCTTTCAAAGACCTCAGTGTGTTCTTTCTCCATCCCATCAGCTGACAGAGGGATACCCTCTTCACTTACTAAGATGTGAGATATGCCATCCTGTATCATATAGAATAGGACCATTCATGTACATGCTATTGTGAGTGTAACAGCCTCAGTTGTGGGTCACATAATCACTAGAAAGGACATTGCAGCCACTACAATAACAAGAAGGCATGCCATTCCATACCCTGTCAGGATTGCCCCAGGGATGCTCTGCTCTCAGCTGGCCTAGCTTTGTGTGTCTTGTCATCTATTGCATTCCTCCAAAGCCCATTTTTTATGATGTAATGTCCCTGATTGAGTACCAAATGCTTTTTCTATAGAGATAGGACACATTTTGGTCATTCAGATATATCACCAATAATGTGCCAAAGAAATGTTTCTACCGATGGTTAGCCTGGTCCACCACAGGCTTAATTGGGGTTACTTACCAAAGCATGAATGACAGATTACGAACAGGAACATGAAGGACAAGTCTTTCCACCAGCAATTGTGAACTGCTCGTGTGTCCCCCAGGAGGGGACTTCCCTTATGGGTCTCATGGGCAGACTCTCGAGCTGTCTTGTACAACGCCTGATGCACTGTCCTATCTTCCATGTTTGGAGGTTAGTGGGCTCAGTCTTAGAAGACTCTTATGCAGGTAATCCTAGCTGCATGGCTGCAAGATGGCAGCAGCCATGTCCTGCCTGCAGAGCAGGTTGTCCTCAATAGGTGCTAACTGAACTCATTCCCTCAAGTGGAGACCATCTTGCTGTGTTCAGGATGGGAGGAAGGACATGTGATAGAAATAAATCAACTCAGAAGGGTCACTGGTCATTGGTCTCCATCCAACAGAGCGATTTGCAACACTACAAATCATTTTTTATTACAATTGTGACTGTGTGTGTTTGTGTTTAGTGTGTGCCTATGTGTGTGCATGTGAGTGCACATGTGTGTTCAGGAATACAAATATCACAGTGTATATGTGGAGGTCAGAGCACAGCCTTGGATGTTGGTCCTCTTCTTCCTCCTTGTTTGAGGTAACATCTCTTGCTTATTGATACCTTACATACCAGGTTAGCTGGCCAATGAGCTTCTGGATGATTTTATTACCTCTGCTTCTCATCTCCACTGTAGGAGCCCTGCGATTAAAGAAACATAGCTTTATGTGAGTTCCAGGGATTCAAGCTTAGGTCCTCAGGCTCATATAGCAAGTACTTCACTCACTAAGCTATTTTCTGGTTCCTTTAATTTTGATTCTAAGTTTTAGCAGACATTCTTTTACCCACACAGGACCTTTTCAAAGCTAGGACTGAAGACAGAACCTAGCCAGTACACTGGTTTGGCTAGTGAGCCCCTGGGGTCCTCCTGTCTCATCCTCCATCCTCAGCCCTGGAGCTTATGCATGACTCTACCCACTGAGCCATCCCTTCAGTCCCTGTAAAGCACCTATTATCATTCCTTGCATATAATCAAATGTTTTGTGTATTTTGGATATTAATCTTTTTGACAAATGATATGTGCTTTCCTTTCACGGGATTGAGATGGCTGAAATAGTTTCCTTTTAGCACAGTACTTTAAAGGGGAAAACTGCAATGAACATTTTCAATGAAAAGCATTAATAAATGATGGCAGAAAGAGTAGAGAGAAGTGTTGGAGATGAATCATGCACATGGGACTCCCTATATTAAGTGTTGAGTAATAAGCTCTCTTACAAGTCAGGCAGTGAGGAATAAAAGTGCCTTTCTGAAAGGATACAGTCCTGTTGGTTTCTGAACAAGTTGAGGTATAAAATGTAGGTTTAAAGCTGCGCCTAAATACAGCTCGTGCACTATGGGAGAGGCAGGGAGATGCTGAGAGTGTTGGCTCTCTTGGCTGCCTGGGTAGGTGAAGATACTCAGCAGAATCCCTTCAAAGTATTCCCAGGCGAGGTTCTGGGCATGGGAGAGCCAAGAAAATGATGTCCTTGAAGAAGAGCTGAGCAGAGTAGAGTGTGTCCTTTCCATTCCTTTCATGCATACCCATCCTGTTTGCAGCTCCTCTTCCCCAGGTGTGCCATGAGCAAAATGAGAATTGCTTAGGCAAAGGCCATCTTGGGGTAAGGAAAAAAATTGTTTCTCACAAATAAAGTTCTCAAACCACCAAGGTGTCACTAAGGTGTTCTCTTGCAAGGGTTGCTTTGTAAAATTAAGAGTGTAGAATGTCAGCACTACCCTGTGGAATTAATTCATCACATACAGTATTCTCATTCTTCTCACTAATCCTGCCAACTCTTCCTAGACAAGGTGACTTGAAGCATCTTCTCCTTAATATTATATTTAAAAAATATAATGCAGTCCTGCTCTAGAAAAAGAAATAAATCCTTGGGTCTTGGCAGTTAGGATGTAATTGGTTTGTTGGATACATAGGAAGTCATTTTTATTCTTTTTTAGCTCTTACAGATCATAAAAAACTTTTGCATTAAACAAATGCCAACAATTGTTCCTAAACCCTCCTAGAAATTTAGGAAAAGCTTTGAAGTGGGAAACAGTAGCCTTGCATTGTTAATTTTATGAAATACCAGCAAACAATCCTGAATGCTATTAAAGGTTGCTTACGTTGTTTAATTTATTCTTCATGAATCTTAGCAGAACTTTTAAATTCTTCTTCTTAGTTTATGTGTATGGGTGTTTTGCCTGCATGTATTTCTATACACTCTGTACATACCATTTGTTCTGTGGAGTCAGAAGAGAACATTAGCTCCCATGGAACTGAAATTATAGATGGTTGTGAGCTGCCACCATGGAGATGCTGGGAACCACATTTGATCCTCTGGAAGAGAAACCAGTGCTCTTCACAGCCATCCCCAGTGTTACTAGATTTTGAGTTCACAAAATGATCAACTATCAAAAGCACACATATTTTCATGAAGCTAAAATCAGTAGTATGTTTTTTACTTATAATCTTTTCTGTCCAGCTTATTACCATCAAGCAATCAGATGGAATATCATGTTCTTGCAGGCTGTTTGACAGTAGTTATTAGCAGCAATTCCCCCACACTGCCAAGTGCAAAGTCATTTTGGTTTTTTCAAGTGCTTGCTTTGGAAATGAAAACATTAAATATTGGTTTTAAGAAAATTACTTTTGCCACATGAGACTGTTAAGAAAAAGAAACATCATTGCTGCATAGCCGGGGTGACATATTTCCAAGTTTCCAATGGTGCACTTGGGAGACATTCATAAATCAGTAAGAGTCTGGCATGACTACATTTAAGTCTATGGCCTTAGGAAACTCATTCCATGTTGCTAGTTTCTATTTGTCTTTGAAGAAACAGAGATCAAGATAGTCTATTAAATAGCCTTTGAAGTTATATGAGATAAACAAAATGCTAATTATTTTTGAGATGATATTCATGATTTGCTTTAATATAACTTTTGAGTTGAGCTAATCTGTTCTGTTGAAAATAATTACAAATTTATTAGTATATCTTTGAATTACAATACTCTCTTGTCATTTGTGATGTCAAAATACACAATAACAAAATGATACTTTCATTTTTAGTGACTGCTATAAAGCACTTTCAACTCTTGTGGAAACTATATAATTTCATTGTTTTGATGAGTGCTAAGTCTTAAAAATTTTAGCTTTCATTTTTTTCCTATTTATTTATTTATTAAAGATTTCTGCCTCATCCCTGCCACCGCCTCCTATTTCCCTCCCCCTCCCCTAATCAAGTCCCCCTCCCTCATCATCCCAAACAGCAATCAGGGTTCCCTGCCCTGTGGGAAGTCCAAGGACCACCCACCTCCATCCAGGTCTAGTAAGGTGAGCATCCAATCATTTTTAGCTATAGAATAAAAATGTATTGTTACAGATGTGATATGAATATGTAAAGCTTAATTTAATATTAATTTACCTCTTTAGGGAAACATGTAAAAGAAGACAGAACTAAGTGTAATAAACAAGAAAAAATTCACATTCTAAAATTAATAACCAAGTCATCATTTAAGAAAAAAAATTTCAAATGATGCTTAGTACAAAAATATGTGAAATACAGAAAAACAGAAATAAAAAGCACTCCACAAACACATTGTGGGATCAATATTCTGACAATGCTTCCAAACCTGGGCTTTGAAGGCTCTCTCTCTTATGTCTTGTGACCCGCCATTTTCTGTGCTGCTTTTACACTTAACATTATAGTCATGCAATTATAACAAGTTGTATAGGTTACCACAAACTTCAAAACTTTTATCCCAGTTCATTATTCATTTAGTTTCTTTTCCTATTGAGTGATAAAATCTCTGACAAAAGCAGCCTAAGAAAGAAGGGATTATTTGGCTCATGGTTCTCAGGGCGTCCAGTCTATTATGGCAGGGAGGCATGGCCGTGGGCAGGGAGGCATGGCCGTGGGCAGGGAGGCATGGCTGTGGGCAGGGAGGCATGGCCGTGGGCAGGGAGGCATGGCCGTGAACAGGGAGACATGGCCGTGGGCAGGGAGGCATGGCCGTGGGCAGGGAGACATGGCCGTGGGCAGGGAGACATGGCCGTGGGCAGGGAGACATGGCCGTGGGCAGGGAGACATGGCCGTGGGCAGGGAGGCATGGCCGTGGGCAGGAAGGCATGGCCGTGGGCAGGAAGGCATGGCCGTGGGCAGGAAGGCATGGCCGTGGGCAGGGAGACATGGCCGTGGGCAGGGAGACATGGCCGTGGGCAGGGAGACATGGCCGTGGGCAGGGAGACATGGCCGTGGGCAGGGAAGGCATGGCCGTGGGCAGGGAAGGCATGGCAGTGGGCAGGGAGGGCATGGCAGTGGGCAGGGAGACATGGCCGTGGGCAGGAAGACATGGCCGTGGGCAGGAAGGCATGGCCGTGGGCAGGAAGGCATGGCCGTGGGCAGGGAGGCATGGCCGTGAACAGGGAGACATGGCCGTGGGCAGGAAGGCATGGCCGTGGGCAGGGAGGCATGGCCGTGAACAGGGAGACATGGCCGTGGGCAGGAAGACATGGCCGTGGGCAGGGAGGCATGGCCGTGGGCAGGAAGGCATGGCCGTGGGCAGGGAGACATGGCCGTGGGCAGGGAGGCATGGCCGTGGGCAGGGAAGGCATGGCCGTGGGCAGGGAGACATGGCCGTGGGCAGGAAGGCATGGCCGTGGGCAGGAAGGCATGGCCGTGGGCAGGAAGGCATGGCCGTGGGCAGGGAAGGCATGGCCGTGGGCAGGGAGACATGGCCGTGGGCAGGAAGGCATGGCCGTGGGCAGGGAGACATGGCCGTGGGCAGGGAGGCATGGCCGTGGGCAGGGAGACATGGCCGTGGGCAGGGAGACATGGCCGTGAACAGGGAGACATGGCCGTGAACAGGGAGACATGGCCGTGGGCAGGGAGACATGGCAACTAGAGCAAGACGCTGACTTATCACACTGCTGCTACACTCAGGAAGCAGAGAGAGAACAGGAAGTAGGGCCAGGCCAAAACCTCAAGTCTCACCTTACGTGAAGCAGTTCCTCCAGCAATGCTTCACCTGCTAAAGTTTCCTCAACTCTTCTGAACAACACTACCAGCTGGGGACCAAGTATTCAAACAAATGAGCGTATGGAGGGCATTTTCATCCAGACCACCAGAGTCATCAAACCTATTCCCTCCTGGCATAAAATAGTAGTCATGCCATTGTTCTTAGGGTGTGTGATGCTCTGATAGGGACTGAGCTTTGTGATTGCCCTCCCTTCCATTTACCCACTGGTTCTGTTGAGTCTGTTAGATAAGAGTTTGTTGCATTTACTAAAAAAGCCCTAAAACTGAAAAGGTTGGGACTGTATCCTGCCTCCAAACAACAGGAGAGCATAGAAGTCAAACGACAACATGGTAACATCATTTAATTATAGGGCAGATTATGTACGTATGTTTCACAAAGTTTATTTGTTGTGATTTAGTGTCTTCTAGATCCCGGGAGAAGTTGAAACATCATCTCTGCGGCAGATGCATGCAGAATGCTCTGTGGATTAGGGCATAGATCTGCAACATTCTTAACTGAGAAAATAAGAAAGGCAATATATGATAGCTGGCAAAAGCAGATGTTCCAAATGAAACTTCAGGACAATTTAGATCTTTCTCATAATGCCACCTCTTACCCAATAAAGTACTGATTTTGTCATCAAACTAACCACATAGGATTATTAATTGTGCTTATTTTAAATTTAGTACAAAAGATCTTGCAATTTATGTATGATTCTCAATTCAATATCATTGTGATTTTGGCACATTTGCAATCGTGCTGAGAATGGCTAATTTTAAATTCTGCAATAGGTTGGGTTCAATATAGTTAGGTAGGTGTTTATCATCTTTGGTCCCTCTAGGTGGTTTATTCTTTTTTCATATTTTGCTTCTTTACAGTCTGTCTGTCAAACTTTATTATAATAATGCTTTGGCTGTAAATCAGAATCTCAGTGACTTAGAGCACACTTGTGGCACACACAGCTTGGTGAGGGATTTGCTGTTCATCTGGGCTCAGCTGGGCTTGCTTCAGGGCATGGGGCTACTTTGGAACTGTTCCATGGATCAGGCTCCTGGGCATTGGTCACTATGGTACATTTTCCCACTGGCAATAGCTAAAGCACAGGAGAGAAATCCAAACTCAACAAGCATATTTTAAGCTCCAGTCTGTGTTACTTTCACCAATATCCCATTGATCAAAGCAAGTCACATGCCAAAACAAATACGAATGTGGAAATACAATTCCAATATCCTCAGCTATGACCAGGAACGGATTAGAAGAGACAGAATAACACCAGCAATTCTGTTTACCACAGTGCTTAACACTGTTAGGAGGTTCAGGTTTTGTTTTTCCCCCCTCTGGATTGGCTTGCATAAGTCAGCCTGAATTTTTCTGTGTATTTTTAAAAGTGCCTTTTATTATTCATTTTGTCTTCTTCCTAAGTAGCTTTCGGTTCTGTTTCATGAGTATGCATTGCCCTATCACCCAACCAACTGCGCTCCATAGAATCTTTGAGCAGAAGGCATTAGTCTATCATTTCACAGATGAGGAAATTGAAGTCTGAAGAGACTAGGCGATTGTCACAGGAACACAGGCTAGTCAGGGACAATGTAGTGTAATGGCCACAATGAACAGGACATTCTAAAGTCCCTTTTCCCCTTTAACTCAGATGTGCAGTTTCGTTCTGCACCCCATGAATAATGCCGATGCCACTTCCCAGGAGGGATCCTGCTGGCCTCCCTACACTGGAATGCTGAACACAGAATTACCTGAGGCAGAAGGAACCCCAGTGAGCCCTGCCTGCAAAGTGTCCAGCAGGCAGCAAGCTTTCTCCTGCTCAGGCAGGGGCTGCAGAACCCAGGGCTGCTGAGCTCTGGGTTAAACTCACTGATCTTCTGAAGGCCAGCTTTGACAAGTTACTTCCAAAGGCGCCTTTGAAAATGTTCTTCTGAGTCCTCACTGTCACTGGGATGCTAGAGCAGTGTCTCTGTGCAAAATTTTAGACACGCTTGATCAAACTCTCCTGTGTAGTAAAGTGCTATGAAATTAGGATGTTTTCGGTATTTCAGAAATGTACAAGTTCAAATTAATGTGTTCACGTATTTTGCCTGAGTGGCAAGAGCACTCTAATTTTATTAGTGTTTATAAAGTGGTTAATAATTTAATTTATGTTCTCTATCCATTTGAGATTCCCAGAGAAACTGAGTAGTTCATGAACATCACAGAAGATTTGCAAGGAGAAAGGACATACCTGCTCACTCATGGGCACATGTTCCCCTCAGCTTGCTCTTTGGCTACTTCACTGGTTTCCTTCTGTGCTCTATGGCCAGGAACCAGCTGTGCCTCCTTGCTGCATTCAGCAGGCATAATTCAGTAGAATGGCAATGTTTGCATGTAAAAAAATTGGGAGGGGAAAGAACCACAATTTATTTGTTTGGTGTTTGGTGCCCTGAGGAGCACCTTCTGCTGTCTTTTCTGTTCTTTTGTATTTTGTTCACTCATTCTTGAGGGTTTTGCTCACAAGTCTGACATCTTATGTGTCAAACTTAAGTGAGGCATGGATGGAAATCATATTGTCATCACGTGATGTAGTAACACCCCTGTTTCTGACTTAGGCTGTGAAAGTGTCTTATAAGAGTCATGGTACTTAGATGAGAATTAGCATTTTATCCGTTAGCAGAGGTGACGAAGTTCTCTGAGCTGGATGAGAATAAACAGTGACTATCAGTTACAAAGCGCTGGGTGGAGAGGTCTTATTCTCTAGAAATGAAAACTTTAACTTTCCAATGATGAATCTCTTATTTATTCATAAGTTTAGTCTGGAAATACTTTCACATCCTAATTCATTTATCACTTCATTCATTTAGCTCTGTTTAGAAATCAAAACCACATTTTCCCATGCTCTTTTGTTCTGTATAGAAGAGATATGATCTTGTCTTCTCCATCTAGTAACTTCCAGTTTGTTGGGTTAGGAGATGACTTCCCGTAACTGAAATTTCAGAAGGAACCATGATGCTGCGTCTTGGTTAACTTGGAATTTCTTTTATTTAATTTATTTCATCTAATTTATCTATTTATTGTTCTTTTTAAAGACAAGAGTCTCACTATACAGCTCTAGCTATCCTGGAACTCACTACGTAGACCAGGCTGGCCTCGAACTCACAAAAATCCACCTACCTCTGTCACCCAAGGGCTAGGATTAAAGGTGTGCATCACTAGATTGGACTGGGATTTTTTTTTAATCATACTGCATTAACACATGATCACATTTTCTAAACAAAAAAGTTAAATATGCAAATTTGGTCAGAAATTCTGACAACTTCACTGTGGTTGGCTGAAATATTGAGATTAAACCTTGAAGGAAGCTTTCCTGGTTTCCTTGAATGGCTATAACCTGATAGCTTTGGAGAGAGAGTTTTAATTTGGCTCGGGCACCAAAGGCTCTCTCAGTCCACGCTAACAGAAAAGTCATAGAACATGGCAATAGCAGCATGAAGTAGGAGTTCCTTACATCACAGTAGACAAAGTAAAAGACAATCAGGCAAAAATCAGGAGTGGGAAGAACCTTCAAAGCCTATAATCTACTTTTGACAGCCAGGCACCACTTCCCAAAGCCTCCACTGCCTTCAAAATAGCACTGTAAATTGGGGACCAAGCAATCAAAACATGAGCCCATGGTGGCTACTTCAGACGCAAATTGCTGTAACATTCTGGGTGGTCCTAGAACATTTGTGGCCACTTAATAATGCAAAAATGCATCTAGTAAAACGTCAAGAACCCATGTAGTTTTAACAGACTCAAGACTGCTTCAAAGGTTCAAAATCCCAAATTTCTTCTGAGACTCAAAGCAAGTGCTTAGAAGTAAAGTAACTATAAAATCACAACACCTGGCACCCACCACCAGCAGCAGCACTCCAGGGACCCTCTAAAGCTCAACCTTCACCGTCAAAGCTTTATGCCTTGCCCATTCTGGGGCTCCCTACATGGTACCTAACCCTACTCACACTTGCCTGTTCTAATCTGTTCTACTGTGAAATCTGAGTGAAAGGCTCCATGATCCCATTCCATATGCCTGTAAAACTAGCACCATGTAGATGAAGTCAAGTTTTTCCCAGAGCAACACCCCTGTGGACTGCAGTTGCAGCAGCCTCTAAGTGCCTGCAAAGCTAGACATGGGGAAATACATGCCTAGGTGGGCCTTTCCCAGCAGGGCATCCCTTCCGCTCCCCTTTTCAAATGGTATTCTTAGTGGGTTTTCATTTTTGTGCCATGTGGCCCTCAATGGGGGAGGGTTTGCCCTCAAACCTCCTTTCCTCGTGTCTCAATGCAGAATGTATTGTGTCTGTCTGATAAAACAAATCTCTTTAACAGTTACACCTGCTTCATCTACATTTGCTTTGCCTGCAGACTTAAATAAATGTGTGCTCCCAAACTGCTTGTTTCCAAATCCTTCTGGACCCTTTGCTCCTGACTCTCGCTCTAAACCTAGCTAAGACAGTGAGCAATGACTCTGAATGCTGTGCTCATCTAAAATTTCTCCCACTCTATCTCCAGGCCCAGAGTCATCCACATTTCTCCGTCAACTCCCTTCCAAAGGCCTAACAGTTCCGTGGTCTGAATTTGGTGCCATAACATTAACGTCCCCACTCTTCAGTGTCGACTTTCCTTATTAACTCTTCTTCCATTTCTGTGACCAAATTTCTGACAAATCCCTTTCACAGAGAGGAAAACTTTACTTTTGCTCATGGTTTCAGAGGATCTTGGTCCATTATAGCAGAGAAGGCATGGCGGAGAGGCTCAGTACATCGTAAAGGAGAGTGCAGCTTTTGCATGGCAGCACATGCAGGCTGGAAACAGTGGCAGATAACCTTCCATGGCCTGCCCCAATGATCCACTTTTATAAAAATCAAATCCAAAGACATGCTGATTGATATTTATGTGCTGAAGGGTAGCAGTGGGAAAATATTGAAAGTCTCTGATTTCCATAATTCAAGCATTAGGTTTCTGTCATATCCTAGACCTTTGTATGTAGAGTAAAAACATTGTGATGCATAACACATCACTGTCTTGAATCATAGCTGAAGTGTTTCAGGTGGCGTTTGTTGGCATTGCATGCATGGCAGCTGCATGGTGCAGTGCGAGTATGTTCAGAGACAAGGCTGGAGTAAAGTCATGGGATGCAGCTTGTGTGAGCACCAGGAACAACTCATGCTCATTCTCAAGAACCTGGCTGGGATGGCGCCTGTTACCTCGTCTACAAGATGAGCCTGACAGTAACTCCTTCTGATGTCGAAGCTGTATACGATCAATGTCTGTGCTACATATGCCTCGTGCATTGTTGAGTTCTCAATAAACACTGCTCTGTATTATTCAGCTTGCATATGTGTCTCTGGGGAAGTTTCAGATGCTTGGGTTTCATCCGATTGCTTTTATTGCCAAAGTAATTCCCCAAGTTTGGCCTTGATTATGTCTTCTTCTGCGATTCAGAAGAGAAAACCTGAAAATAAAATTTTCTTCCTTTTGTTAACTCACTGTGCATGGCATTCCACTTCTTGGCAGCGCAAACGGGACTAGCAGCATGTATTGTTCTGTGTGTTATGTAAGCCGGGGGTGCATCTTTGCTGGTGGTTCTCAGACATGCTTCCATATTTCCATGTGCAAATGTGCCTGGATACACAGGGATAGACAAGGCATTGGAGAAGGGTTCAGAAAGCTAAAGATAATGCATGCTATTCTAAGTGGGATTGTGAATACGCTCTGAGAAATATAGCTACTGTCTCCAGAAAAATATAGCTGTGCTTTTTAAACTATGGGACAGTTTTGTAAAAGGGGAACCTATAACTTTAGGAAAAATTTATAGCAGATTGTATATAGGTGGACTCACCTCCATCTTTTCTTGGCCTGTTGACTAGCACATCATCCCTGGGCTGGCAAGATGGCTCAGTGGGTGAATGTGTCTGCCGCCAAGGCTAACAACCTGAGTTCAATCTCTGGGACCCACAAAGTAAAGGGAGAGAACTAAATTCCTCAATCTGTCCTCTCTGGTCTCCACCTACTCTCTCTCTCTCTCTCTCTCTCTCTCTCTCTCTCTCTCTCTCTCTCTCTCTCTCTCACACACACACACACACACACACACACACACACACACACACCAAATAAAATTTGAAAAAATAAATCTCACCTTCTAATTTCTGTGTGTGTTACAATGGTGTTGGAGAATTACATTGTACCCCCACAGCACTTTCTGTCTGAAGCACCTTATAAACTATAAAATGTATCTTTGTCCCCATTTACAAATAGCTGAGGAATCTGAGACCTCATGTCAGGAAGATGGTTTTAGGCCTGGGGATGTAGCTCAGTAATCAAATGCTTCCCTAGCATGCACTCGACCCTAACAGTGTTTATAATTATCAAATGGAGCTGTGTAGTATGAACTCAAGTGGAGGTGAAGTGCACAAGGTGAGAGATTTCCTGTCAGGTTAATTTAGAGTCAGGAAGTTCAGAATATGTAATAAGGTTTGACTTAATGGACCTGGAGAGACTAGATGAAGGAGAAAAGGTGTTAGACGGATATGAAGTAAAGCTATACTCTCTGAAAGAATCATTTATCCCAGAAAACTCATCAGGCCCTGAAATAACAGTGGAATTGGTTATGAGATGTGGAGCTCCTGGGAGATTACAGGAGCAGCCAGAACTGAAATCTAAAATTGACCATTGAGATTCTGGGCATGAGAAAGAGTGCATGGAGTTTCTCATTAAGAAATTGGAATTGTAGAGATTCTGTTCTCCCAATATGCAGGGCAAACAAAAGAGTGAATACTTCCCACCGCTGTGAATGCATGAAGACAGAGGGAGCAACCAGTGTTTACTATCCCACACTCGGACTTTATGAGATAATCAACTGCCCTGGAAGTTCGAGGACACATACTTAATCATCTATCTGCCTCGGAGAATGCCAGGGTTTGATTGGCCAGTCCTTGAAGATCACATATACATCCCTCATGCCACTAACCCATCTTTGCCCCAGAGACTCCCCATCTGCATAGCTCAAGGACCTTGAAGAGCTCCGAAGGAGACCATGACAGCACAAAATAGCAAAGGCCAACCTCTGTCCTTGCTTTGATCCTGTTCCTTGGAATGCTTGATTTTCTACTGTGTTTCTCCAGAGTCCTGACTACTAGTTACAAGACACTTATTTCAATAACTGCTAAGCAATTATTCCTAGCTTTTCCACTGAAAAATGATGCAAGCCATGCCCAACACACACACACACACACACACACACAGAGAGAGAGAGAGAGAGAGAGAGAGAGAGAGAGAGAGAGAGAGAGAGAGAGGGCGCACAGCACAGGTTGGCAGAACATCATCACATTAGACAGCAAACAGCAAAGCCCTGTCCTTCAGAAACCTTTGCCTTCCCACTGCCACCACTTGTCAGATGGGGAGAGCTGCAGCCTCAGCACTTCCTTCCAAATGGCCCCCTGAAGTGCACTTTCCTGCCATTGATGAGCCGGGTTTTAGCAGGCTCTTCTCTTGGTGGAGTGGGGCTTCCATTTCCTTGTTCCAAATGAGTCGCCTGAGACCCACTCTGTGTACACAGAACTTATCCGAGGCTTAGTGTTTTCACAGAGTTTGACTGAGGGATTTTTAATGTACTTCCTCATCTAAATACAGACTGGGTCTCTTGGCAAACAGACAGATGGTATTTGTCAATGACTAATGCAAAGCTCGGTAAAATACAGATGCTATGTTTGCTCTTTTTTTAAAAAAAATGCTTTGACCTCATACTATGTGACATTGCAACTGAAACTCATTCCAAGTACTAATATTACATTGAGTTTCACAAAAGGGATAGAAGATTCATGTCCAGTTCTTTCCTAGAGTAAGGTGAAGGATGGCTGCAGGATCCCTAAGCAGCAGACAGCATTGTGAAGACGAAGTTGCTGGTCCAACACGGACCGCTTCTCTGGACACCCTTGTGGTCTTGTGTCGGTCTTCTTGTTCAGGGAAGAAAAGCAAAAAATCCTCTTCAAAACCGAGAAAGGCAGGTTTCTATTTATTGTCTGTTAAATAGAAAGAGACAGCGGGTGAAATTGTAGCACTGACATTAAACATTTTTCATGAGGTTTTGGGCTAATTCTACATGGATTCCGAAGCTTTGGAAGACTAGCATTCTGCGGCATATTTATCAGAGAGTAAATCCACTTGCTTTTGCACAGAAGCACATTAAGGAACATAGGGATGTTAGTTAGGTCTTGTGACTGACTTCTAAACTATCATGCCTGCAAAGGACAGCTGTTTGGCCCAGGGCTACACTGGCTCCGCAGCTGTGCTTGCTTATGGGAGCCCACAAAAGGAGCTTGTGCACAACGTGGTGATGCAGAGCAGGCAGATGGCTTCTTAGTAAGAGCTGTGTGTTGTTCCCCTCAGAATGCACTTAATGCTGTGGCTCCACTGGTACCCTGAGGTAGACGAGCTGCCCTGATTTCTGAAGGAAAAGCATGTTTTATTTTTTCCTTTATTTTTATTTTTAATTCATTTTTCTCTTACAATACAGAATCTTTAAAGCAATTGAAGATGAGAACCAATGTTACCTCTTTCAGAAATTCCCTTCTTTGGGGATATTTATTAAAGGTGTTTTCATATTTTGATCATGTTTTCCCCTCCCCAACTCCTATAAGAGCCTTCCCACCTCCCTACCTGCCCAACTTTATGTTCTCTCTCTCTCTCTCTCTCTCTCTCTCTCTCTCTCTCTCGCTTGCTCGCTCACACGCGCGCACGCACACACACACACACAAAAGAAAGAAAACAAAATTTAAAAAGAAACAAGGAAAATAACCCACAAAAATGAAAATCAAACAAGGAAAAAATAGGTAAGACAAATAAATTGAAATAAAACCAAAAATCCACAAAAATATCACTGAGTTCATTTTGTGTTGGCCAACTACTCCTGGGCATGGGCCTGCTCTGGAGAGTCACTGACCCACCCAGCAGGACTCCACTGGGGAAAACTGGTTTTCTTTTTGATACTGAATATCAATAATAGACAGTTTCTTGGTTAGGGGTGGGACCCCATTCCATCCCTCCCTCCCAGTGCTGAAATCCCTTCAAATTCTGAACCTATGTAGGCCCTGTGCATGCTGTTACAGTGTCTGCACGTTCATGTGTAGATCCATCTGCTTGTGTCTGGAAGACACTGTTTCCTTGGAGTCATGCATCACCTCTGATTCCAACAATCTTTCTGCCTCCTCTTTTGCATAGATCCTGAACCCTGAGGGGAAGAGTCTGATGAAGACATTCCACCTATAGCTGAGTGCTTCAGAGTCTCTCATTCTCCACATGTCTAACTGTGGACCTCTGTTATGGGATACTTTGATAGCACTGGAATGCTCCAGACTGCCCATGAAGTTTATCATGAATCACGTGGGTAGAGCCAGTGACTAGCTGACTAGAATTTGCCTTGGAGAAGTCAGCAATTTGGATAGAGGAGATTCACAGGAAGGAAAGAGCAGGGACTAGAGTTTGAGCTCCCTTTTTGTTCTGGGACGAGGGAAGAGCTGTGTCTTTTTTGTGTCTCCAGTCAAAAGCATTCCGGCTAATTGTTACTCAACCTCTCTGAGCTAGCAGGTTTTCACCCCAGCCTTTGACTCCCCAGGCTTATTGATAAATAGAACAATAGAGACTAATTTAAAGCTTCGTATCATGGTTGCCAGGGCCACAGGACTGAGAAGCCCACCAGGCTGCAGCCTGGGTGACTAGCAGGATGCTGACTGTGCAGCCACAGATGAAAATTAAAAAAATATCAGTAGATTCATATGCAGCTGCTAAGCCAACAGAAAAACGTCACACCTCTTTGTTAATGATGACCTACTATAAGAAGACGCTCCTGTGTTGGGGGCTGATTGAGGCACTGATCTGTGGATATAGCACTGGGTCACTAGGAGTCATTTCATTGCTAGCTTCCTTTAACAGAATAACAATTAGGTTTTCCCTTAGCTCCATGACCCATCTAGTCCCAGGTTCTTAGCTACTTCCAGAGTGGAAGGTATAAGTTCTATCTCATGGAGTGGGCCTTAAATGAAGTTACTCCCATAACATTTGCGCCACTGCTGCTCCAGTATATCATGTAGGGAGATCACTGTTATAGGTTGAAGTATTTGCAACTGGGTAGTATTAATAATAGGGGCACAAGAGATGGCTCAGTGGTTAAGACCTGCTCTTCCACAGGTCCAAAATTCAATTTGCAGCAACTACATGATGGCTCACAACCATCTGTAATGAGATCTGGTGCCCTCATTGTTGCGGGAGGTCCTCCCGCAACACCTCATGAGTAAGAGACAGGGTCAGTAATCCTCATCAACTTAGACAAATATGGACAAGTTTAACAGAACTGCCATATACGCCAAAGCATAAATTTCATTTTTTTTCAATATTGATAATAGCCTCTTTTCTCTGGTAACATGCTGAGTACCTTTCTGTGCCATGAACACTAATCAGTAGAGGTGAAGCTCTGGTTTGGTGACTTAAATGTTGTCTTCAACAGTGGTTGTGGAGAACAACCAATAATCCTGGCAAGAGCCTGTGATGTTTAGGGGTTCCACAGGACCTATTTAGCCAATGACTCAATAAGATGTGACCCATTCCCAGAACTGGAGGTTTTACCTAATGGTATAAAATGTCTAGTTGGGGAATTGTCTCCCCTTTTATGTAGTGATTCCATTTATATTTCTGTCATATATGTATATATTTCAGGAAGTTTCTACAATAGTACGTTTCAATATGGTTTTTCAAATAGTCCTTAGTGTCAATTGTCCCTTCCCATATTCTCTCCTTTACTCTCCTCTGTCACCCACTTTCCCTCTTAATCCTCCTATTCCTGTTTCCCTTTTATCTCTCCATAACACTATATTTTATTTTTCTTACTAGATACCTACCTTTTGTGGTTACTTAGATTGTAGCACACATGTCAAAATCTTAAAGCTAACACTCATATATAAGAAAGAATGTACACTATTTATACTTAGGGGTCTGGGTTACCTCATTCAGGATATTTTCTAGTTCTATTTATGTAAACTTAATTTTTCACAACAGCTAGATAATATTCCATTGTATAAATGTAGCACAAAATTATATTGAACAAAATTTTAATTCATCAGTTGATAAAAACATATCTAGGTTGTTTCCAATTTCTGACTATTTTGAATAGAGCACCAATGAATATAGATGAATACCTCTATAGTAGGGTATAGAGTCTTAGAGGTACATGCCCAAGAGTAGCACAGCTGGATGTTGAGGTGGATCTATTCCCAGCTTCCTGTAGAACCCCCTGCACTGATTTCCATAATGATTCTATGAATTTGCAGTCCCACCAGAAATATATGTGTTTCTCTTGCCCACACTCTCAGCAGCATGAGCTGTCTTTTGTTTTATTGATGTCGATCATTATGTCTCGTTTAAGAGGAAACATCAAATCAGTATTAATTTACATTTTCCCAACGGTTAAGGATGTTGAATACTTCTTTAAGTGTTTCCCAGACATTTGTGTGTTGCCTCTTTTGAGAATTTTTGTTTAGATCTGTACTTCATTTTTAATTTGTTTGTTTTCTTCATGTTCAGTTGCCTTGGTTCATTATACATTATGGATACTAGCTATCTATCAGATACATAATTGGTGAAGATCTTTTCCCATTCTGTAGCCTGCTACTCTGTCCAAATAATGGTATCCAAATGATGTAGGAACTCTTCCAGAGTTATTACTTGTTGAATGTAGTGCCTGTGCTGGTAGCATCCTGTTTAGAAAGTCTTTTCCTGTGCCTATGAATTCAAAAATATTCTCTACTTTCTCTTTTATTAGAGTCAGAGATCGGTTCTTAATTGAGATCATTGATACATTTGGAGTTTAACTTTATGTAGGGCAATAGGTATAGATCTATTTTCCTTTTTTTCTATGTATATCTATTTTGACCAGCACTATTTGTTGAAGATGCTGTCATTTTTTTCATAGCTTCATGGTTTCCTATATTCAACAGGCTTCAATGCTCAGTTTTATGCGTCTGACTTCTCTTAGGACAGTTTTGAAGAATACTATTACTTCATTTTGGAAAAGCATTTCTTTCTTTGTCTCTCTGTTTAAAATTGGAAGTTACTTCCTCTGAAGTGTAAGATTAAGAGTTGGAACGGGAAAAGAAACTTTGTTTTTTAAATATATTTCTGGTACTCTGCAGTTATGGGCACCTGTTGTCCTTGTGACCATGTTTTGTTACCAGCACTTATTTGGTGACTCACAACCATCCGCAACTCCAATTGTCCTCTGGCCTCTGCAAACACCAAGAACACATGTAGTGCACATACCTACATGAGAGCAAAGCACTCATACACATAAAATAAACAAAGCTTGTGTGTGTGCTTCTGTATTTTATCAGATGACCTGCAATAAGGGCATTTTACCATGGGTAAAACCAACAGAAAATCCTGAAAAGCCCAGTTTTGTGCTTTTGTTTGTCTCTGTCTGGTTTTGTTATAAAGGTAACACTAACATCCTCAAATAAATTTAGAAAATAAGATATTCTGCTTTTAGGCCAAAATTATTTAAAACTGATATTTACTTCACACATTTGACATAATTCTCCAAAAAAGCCCTATCGGCATAAAGATTGATTTTGCAAGAACTTTTAAACAATTGTTGCTGACTATGGCATCCCACACATATTTTCTTAGGGATAATAGAATTATTTGTGTTATCTATTTTAACTTGACTGAGTTTTGATAGTATTTGTAACAGCTTTTGAGAAAATTGATTTAAATTTGCATTGATTTTTTTGAAAACTATTTTTCTCTATTGTTAACTTTATTTATTTTTGCTATTATCTTTATTCTCATACCTCCCTCTACTTAGTTTTATATTTCTCTTCTCTTTCTGATTTCGTGGTTGATTTGTGACCTGTTTCAGCATCCTCAGTATGAGCATTTTAGTATAATAAAATTTCCTCTCAATACTTCTTGAAATGAGACAACATACATATTTTGGTCCCTATTTTTTCATTTAGCTTCAAACCTCTTAAAATTTCCTTTCATGTCATTCTTCCTTACATAGATTATGTAGAAGTATACTGTTTTACATTTTCTAATTTCTGGCTTGATTCCACCATATAGAGAGAATATACTTCTTGATTTCTATTTTTTAAAATTCATTAGGTTTGTTTTATGGTCCAGATTATGGTATATTTCAGTCAACAATCTTTGGTTGTTTAAATAAGAGTAGCCCCCAATAGGTTCATGTGTTTGAGTTCTTCATCACCAGGAAGTGGGAGTGGGACTTTTTGATAGGATTAGAAGGATTTGGAGGTGGGGTCTTATTGGAGGAAGTGGGAAAAGTCCATGTCAGACTCCTTCCCCCCACCCCACCCCCCGTGGATCAGGATATAGCTCTCAGGTGCTTTCCCAGCACCATACCTGCCTGCACGCCTGCTCCCTGTCATCATGTTCCCTGCTGTGATGACAGTGGACTAAGCCTCTGAAACTATAAGCAAGACCAAATTAAATTCTTTCTTTTATAAGGGTTGCCTTGGTCATGGTGTCTCTTCACAGCAATGGAACAGTGACTAATACACAATTCACAAGTACATGTGTCCTGCTGTCACTGACTACAGTGTCCCAAGCATGACTATTGAGTCATATTTACTAATTGCATTGTTTAAAGATTCTGTGTGTCTGCTCTGCTGTCTGCCTTTTAGTTTATTGAGTATAAGAAGATGTGCTAAAGTCTCCAGCAATAATTATAAATTTGACAATATTATCATTTTTTCAGCTCTATTATTTTTGTTTTTAGTTCATGTTTATTTAGGGCTGTGTTGTTTAGTGGTCGCACATCTAGGATCATTTGTCTTCCTAGTGGGGAGTTCCTTCTGCCATTGGTGACATTCCTCTTTGTCTTTAGTCACTTTTATTTTGTGTGTGTGTGTGTGTGTGCTGCTTTAGGAAAATTTAATATTTGTATGATAAACCTGTTTTCTCCTTTTCTTGATGATCTATGTATTGGTGAATTTGAAGTAAATTTCCTGTAAACAACATATAGATGGGTTGTTTCCTTAGCTGTCTTTCAGTTTGCTACTTAGCTACATTTACTGTAACTGCTGACATGTTAAGGAGTGAGTTATGAAAGTAAATTTATTTTTATATTTCCATTAGCTTTTTAAACTCTTCTTAAACTTTTTTGTTATGATGGAGCCTCTGCAAAAGTGGTGTCCTTAAAGTGAGGCTTAAATTTATATTGTAGTTACAGGTTATTGAAGCTAAGACAGATGATGAACAGTTTGTCTTAGCTTCAATAACCTGTAATATAATATAAATTTAAGCCATACTTTAAGGACACTGTTTACAAGGCTCAGGCCCCACTGTCTGATTGTCGCACTCTGTTCTGACACAAGTCCCTGCTAATTTCAGAGCTCTATAGCATTCTGCCTGATGCTTTATAAAGGGTTTTTAGGTTCACATGCTCTGGTCCTCACTGTCGTGATGATGACCCTAACCACATTCCTTCTCTATTACATATAACTGTCTTCAAATCTGAAACAAGCATGTCTTGTGTTTCTTGTTGTTTCAAAAGTGAGTCTTCACCCCCTTCCATTTCCCACAAGAAAACAGTGACCAAGACAAATTTTTCTCTGAAAACAAAGGTTCTAAGACTGTTGAAGGAAAAGTGACCATAGACAGCCAGTAAGTACAGGTAGATCTGGACATGTCTACAGAACACTCTCCATGGCTGCCCACTGAATGCTACTGTTGCTGGATTTTCTTTTACTCTAGCTTCGCACTGGGCACCAAAATGTTGGTTGTTTTAGTCTTTTCACTCTTATGTCTTTTTTGAGGGGCCCACCACCCAGCTTCTAAATAAATCATGCACAGAGAGACCTATTATTACTTATAAATGCCCAGCCTTAGCTTGGCTTATTTCTTGTCAGTTTTTCTTAACTTATATTAATCCATCTACCTTTGGCCTGCTGACTTTTATCTTTCTCTATTTCTGTATACCTTTCTTTACTTCTTAGTGTGTTAGTTAGGCTCTGTGACTGGGTGGGTGGCCCCTGGTGTCCTCCTCTTCTTGTTCTATCTTGTTTCTCCTTCTTCTTCCCAAATTTCTCCTCCTCTTTATTCTCTCTGCCTGCCAGTATCCTTTTTCCTTCCTCCATATTGACCATTCTGCTCTTTTTTAGACAATCAGGTGTTTTAGCCAGGTAAAGAATCACAGCTTAACAAAGTAAAACAAATGCAGCATAAACAAAAGTAATACATCTTTACATTGTAAAACAAATGTTCAAAAACATAATGAATATAACACATCTTAAAATAATATTCTACGACATGCTGCACCCTGAACAAGGAATCGCACGAGGCTGAAATATCCTCTTTCCTACATTGTGAAGTTCTGTTCCTGGTTGGAATTACATCTACCTGGAAGAGTGACATTTTTCTAAATCATATAAAGTTGATAGTTTTTAAGTATCCCTGGTTTCTCCTTGCAGCCAGGGAACTACTCACCATAGCTGAATAAGCTCTGGGAAATTAGCTCAGCACTCAGAACTATCATTGCTTCAAGACTCACAAACTTTCTGAGACCACATTTTACCTCCTGTCAAACATGATGACACATACCCACATCCCATATTAATTTGATACTGATGATATGGACAGATTATTGAAAAATTATTTGGCAACTCATTTAATTTAGAGTTAGGAATGATTTCTTGGCAATCATCATGAATTTCTGAGAATTCTTACAAAATGAGATAATGTGACCAATTAATCACTTTCAAAGTATAATGACATTTTAATGAATACTAATTTTAACAATTAATGCTGTTGACACAATGCTGTATTTCATAGACATTTAATTAAACATCTATTAAGATTGATACAGCAATTTCAATATTTTGCAGACAGTAGATTTTCAGCTTTCATACTTCTTAAGGGTTCTTAGGAAGCTTGGGTCTGAGGCTCCCACTGTAGAGCATACTGAGGACTGGGCTCATCCCAGGCTTTTCTTGAGGCTCTGATATACGGGAAAGGGGTGTAGTTTCTTGTCTAAAGCCAGGAACATACTTGGCAGATCCAGTAGTAGGCTGGGGTCAAGATCTTGGAAGCTTTTCCCTGAGGCCCTGATATAGAGAAGAAACACAACTCCTTATCTAAAATCAGGGACATGATTGGCAGAGCTGGTAATGGCCTGGGTCTTGAGGGAGCTGTGGCTTCGGACCTTGAGAACCTACCTTTTCCCAAAATAAGGTGCTATGGCTACCAGTCCCAAGATCACTGTGTTCTCAGTCTGTAATGTTCTTGAGATGCCCCATGTTTCTCTTGTGTAACATTGTTTGATTGGCTTCCCACTGACTTCATCCCCTTGTGTGATAGTCTCTGTTGACTTTGTTTCTTTCTGTCTTAGAAATAGTACAATAAGATGCTGTACTTCTTAATGAATTTGCTTGAAACGAGACATAACTTACATGCTGGGTGGTGGTGGCGCATGCCTTTAATCCCAGAACTCAGGAGGCAGAAGCAGGTGGATGTCTGTGAGTTTGAGGCCAGCCTGGTCTCCAGAGTCAGTTCTATGACAGCCAGGATTGTTTCACAGAGAAACCCTATTTCGAACTCCCACCCCCAAAAGACATAGCTTAGCTAAGACTTCCCAATCTCAAACCTAGCTGTCTCCTTATCTTCTGATTCTCTAGTCTTCTCTCTCAGGACCCTGTCACTGAAGAATGACCTGCAGCTGTTCTGTATTTGACTGACAGGAACCTAGAGAGAGAGTATCTTTACATTCCTGTGGGGACTACTTTCTGAGTCCTCATTGCTGCCCACTTAAGTTGGTCTTTTTCCAGTCAATTGATGGCATCAACATCTCCCCTTCCAGGCTCTGCCATTTTGGTGATATTAGATTACCACAAGACATCATTAATACACTTCACAAAACATGAATTTTTTATATCTGGAACAATACTGTTTGTAGAAAATAAATGATTTGGCTCACTTATAGTCATTGCATGGTTCATATGCTCTCTGCATTCAGGGTCATCACCAGCACCTAGAACAATACTTAGAATGTAGTAGGTGTTATATCCCTATTTCTTTTATGTTTTTATATAAGCAAATAAACTAACCATAATATAATAATGCAGACTATTTCTAATATATCAAAAAAGCAATTTGGGGTCTGGGGGATATCTGAGAGGATAGGAGCATTTGCTACTCTTGCAGAGGACTGAAGTTTGGTTTCCAGCACATGCATGTTGGGGTCTGGGGGATATCTGAGAGGATAGGAGCATTTGCTACTCTTGCAGAGGACTGAAGTTTGGTTTCCAGCGCATGCATGTTGGGGTCTGGGGGATATCTGAGAGGATAGGAGCATTTGCTACTCTTGCAGAGGACTGAAGTTTGGTTTCCAGCGCATGCATGTTGGGGTCTGGGGGATATCTGAGAGGATAGGAGCATTTGCTACTCTTGCAGAGGACTGAAGTTTGGTTTCCAGCGCATGCATGTTGGGGTCTGGGGGATATCTGAGAGGATAGGAGCATTTGCTGCTCTTGCAGAGGACTGAAGTTTGGTTTCCAGCGCATGCATGTTGGGGTCTGGGGGATATCTGAGAGGATAGGAGCATTTGCTACTCTTGCAGAGGACTGAAGTTTGGTTGCCAGCGCATGCATGTTGCTTCAGAACTGTCCGTAACTCCAGTTCCAGAGGATCCAATTCTCTTTTAAGGCCTACATGGTCACTGCATACATGTGGTGCACATACACACATAAAGTTAAAACATCCATACACATAAATAAAAATAAATTTTTAAGAAAGAGTGGGTTTCAAGCTTGAAGGCCCCTGTTTTTAAGTTATTACAAAATGAAAGCAGCTTAACAATAAGATAAATCCTACACTCTCATTCAAAACCCTCAGCTCTCTGGAGTGGCAGGCTCACACCTCTATGTCTTTAAAAGAGTCTTGGTGATAGCTTTGTATAACTCTGGTTTTTCCATCTCTAAACCAAAGTTTTGTCTGCTACAAAGGACCATCTACTATAAACAATCTACAGGTTTCCTCAAGAGATAAAAATTACTTACAGTGTTTCATTTGTTTTTAAATGTATTTTTTTATTTGTATGAATATTTTGTGTATATGTATGTAAGTGCTAGCTGAAGAGGTTATCAAATCTTGTGGAACTGAATTACAAATGGTTGTAAAACACACAGGTTCTTTATAATAACAGCAAATGCTATGAATTTTTGAGCCATCTCTTCATCCCTTGTTTGCAGTTTTTGAATAGTGTGCTTTCAAGTTTTTTCCCCAAGTAGGATTTCAAAAATCTTGGCCCTCAATAAAAGCCATGGTTACTTTGATGAAAATGCAAATTCAGAATTCCTAGGAGAATAGAATTCAAATCAGTAATCATTCAAAAAGACAACTTATCATTATGAAATATTTATGCAGGGAATGACTACAAGTGAGTTGTGAACCTATATCCTACTTACCTCATGTCTGAAAGGAATAGTGATTTGAAATGACTTGAATTTTAGTTTGTAGTTACTTACAATGTGTTCTTTACTCTGAGCCATTTGCCAATAAGATAAACCAAGAGAGATCGTATTCTTAGAGTTCGTTCAAGGAGATTAAAAGATGTATGCAGTAGTGGTCCACTGTCACATGACCAGAGATCCCAAAGCTCAGTGCTTAAACAAATGTTTGTTGTATCCACCATGGTTCTGCCAATTGGTGGAGCTCAGCTGGAAGTCTCTTACTTGGAACGTCTCACGTCACTTCAGATAAAAGCTGGGACTAGAATCATTTGAAGGTTTATCAAACATGCACATTAAAAATAAACCAACCACATGTTTGACAGCTGATTTGGGCAATTTTCTGAAGGTAAAACTGAACAGTGAACTAGATTGCCCACAAGCTGCCTTTCTTGTGACTTGGGATTCTTAGGGTGTAGCATGGGTTCCATGAGCAAGTGTTCTTTAAGATGGATGGCTTCTTGTGCTCCAATTCTATAAACTTCAGAATGTCCCTTCTGCCACATCCTGTTAACCAAAAAGTCACCATGAAGATGCTCCAAGTTTCCATAAGGTAAATAGATACTTTCTTGGTAAGGAGATGGCAAGCCTACATTCCAAAGTATTAAATGAGATGAAAAAGACCAATGCCTCTGTTTTGGAAGATATAAGCTACCATAGTGCAAACTGGCAGATAAACCAGGAAGTGGTACCATTTACTGTGTGAAGAGTTTAACTCAGTACTCTGTGGACCTGAGATGCAAATTTAAATGATTTGAACCATAGCTGTCTGTTGTTTTCAGATACTAAACTACGCTCATAACAGTGTATTTGAGTGACAATGGCCCCAATAGGCTGTGTTTAAATACTTGGTCCATGGTTGGTGGAAATGTTTGGGAAGATTTAGGAGGTGTGTCCTTGTTGAAGGAGGTATGTCACTGAGGTGGGCTTTAAGGTTGCAAAAGTCTTCACTATTCCCAGTTAGTTTGCTCTGCCTCACACTTGTAGAACAAGTTGTAGAATCTCAGATACTGCTTTAGCCCTATGCCTGCCTTTTTTTCTACAAGTTTCCTTGGTGTGTCTTAAAACAGCAATAGAAAGAAACTAATACATAGCCCAACAGATACTATCATAAATTTATAGAAGGGGAAACTTATAAAAAAAATGAGTTACTTTCACAAGACCATGGAGTCAGTAAATAATAGTTACTCTGGATATTAAATACATTTTAATCTTTGTTTTTCTAGTTGAAAATATTTTCTATGTCATAGCTGTATTAAGAAAATCCACTTTCTCTCTCCCCCACCACATATATACACAAAAATATGAAACATATTTACTCATCGATTAGCTAGAGAAATAGAGTACCAAGATGTGTTTAGGGGCTGGGGATGCAGGTGCTAGAGAACAAATTAAAAAAGTATAACTTCCAAAGAGTGAAAAACATGACTCACAAAATCAAAAGTGAACTCACGTCTAGAGTATATTCATTGTGATCATGGGGAAGCTATCCTGGAAGGCCAATTTAAAGAAAACTTTACAAACAGCAATGTTTCTAGTTACTGAAATAAAAAAAGCTTGACTGAGATAGATCACTTAGGCTTTAAAAGTGGTTAGTAGGGGGAACAGGAGGAGGGGAGGGAGAGGGAACTGTGATTGGTATGTAAAATAAAAAAATGTTTTTAAAAAAAATAAAATAAAGATAGATAGATAGATAGATAGATAGATAGATAGATAGATAGATAGATAGATGATAGATGAATGGATAGACAGATAGATGAATAGATAGATGTGGTTAGGGTTCCACAAAACAGAGAAACTGCATTCACATTCCATCTTATTTCAGAGAGAAATGATTTGTATCTCTGTGTCAGTTAATTTGTGGACTATGCACCTTAGTTTGCTTTCTATTTCTGATATAAATGCCAAAACAAAAAAGCAACTTGGCAAAGAAGGGATTTATTTCACTCTACAGGTTCAAGTCCCTCATGAACGGAAGTCATGG
The DNA here is from genome assembly GCF_037038515.1 of Microtus pennsylvanicus. Taxonomy (NCBI): domain Eukaryota; kingdom Metazoa; phylum Chordata; class Mammalia; order Rodentia; family Cricetidae; genus Microtus; species Microtus pennsylvanicus. Next base: position 7,209,784 of record NC_134593.1, read on the forward strand.
TAGAAACTCAGGAAGGAACTTGGAGGCAGGAACTGAATGAAGTAGAAACCACATAGGAATATGCTTACTGGCTTGCTGCCATACAAGGTCAGCTGTCCCTAAGGGGTGGCAATGTCCTCATTAAGCAAGAACCCCACCCCCAACAGACTTGCCTAAAGGCCAAATTGGTAGAGGTATCTTCTCAATTAAGGTTCTCTCTTTTCAGATGACTCCAGTTGGTGTCAAGTTGACCAAAAACAAACAAACAAACAAACACAAAAACCAAAATCAAAAAAAAAAAACAGTGATGAACCTTGAGACACTCTGTGCTAACTTTAGCCACCACTGCAGAGTCATAAAATTCTTTTATCAATAGCATATGGCCAGGTACAAATACAGGTACAAACCTCTGGAAATTAAGATTTTTTCATCCTAGTCTGCTAGACACAATCTCTCATGACACAATAAGGCTCTTAAGAGACAATATGCATTGTATCAAAGCCTTAAACAATTTTTCCTGAGAGAAAACCCATTGGATCTTCATCATTTTATTTGCTGCACTGAATCTGAATATTTTATTGTTGAATATTTTTTCATCATTCAAAGAACTTAGTACTGGGTGAGTCCCACATGAATAAAGAATTTTGTAGTCTTAAAACTGACCTAGATAGAGTAAATCATAAAGACTAGAGTAGATGGCATGAAGGAAAGAGTAGATGGGCGTTGGTCTTGGCAAAGATCTCTTCGACGTGACGTCAAAAGCACAAGCGACAAAGGGCAAGAACAGACAACAAGTGCAACCACACCAAACCACAAGCCTCTGCGCAGCAAAGGCAACGGGCTGAAAAGGCCACCGTTAACATTAGAGAAAACACTCACCAAGCATTTATCTCATAAGGGCTTGTGGTGATCTGAGAGATGGCCCCATAGACTCATAGGAAGTAGCACTATTAGAAAGTGTAGCCTGCTTAAAGAAGGTGTGGCCTTGCTGGAGGAAGTGTGTCACTAGGGATATGAGGTTTCAGATGATCAAGCCAGAGCCAGTGTCTCACTCTTCCTGCTGCCTTTGGATCTGGATGTAGAACTCTCAGCTACCTCTCCAGCACCATGCTGCCCACCATGATGACAGTGAACTAAATCTCTGAACTGTAAGCCAACCCCATTAAATGTTTTCCTTTATAAGAGTTTCTGTAGTCAGTGAGCAGGCTGTGCGTCTCACCTGGGCAGCACAATAGAGCCAATCCTGTTAGCAGAGGTATGGGTGAGCCAGCTCCAAATTTGTGAGCATGGGGGAGCTGTCTCTATTACTCATCTGTCATGTGGTGGTGGCAGGGGCAAGGAAAGAGATGGTCTGATGTGGGATCCCCTCTGTATGCTGTGAATACGTTTTATTACCATTGGTTAATATAGAAAGGTGGGAAATTCAAATAGAGACAGAGGAAGAAAGAAAGCAGAGTCAGGCAGATGCCATGTAGCCACCCAAGAAGCAAGAGGTAAAACAAACCATTAGCCTCATGGTAAAATATAAAATAATAGAAATTGATTAATTTAATGTAGTGAGGGGGCAAGCAGGCCTGCTTTTCATTCCACCTGACTCCCACACGGCTAGCTTTACACCCGAAATAACACACAAATTGTATTCATTTAAACACTGCCTGGCCCATTAGTTTCAGCCTCTTATTGGCTAGTTCTCACAACCTGCTTAACCCATTTCTAATAATCTGTGTAGCACCACGAAGTGGTGGCTTATCTGGAAAGATTCAGCATGTCTGACCTGGTGTCTGGCTCTATGGCATGTGACCCAGAGAGGAGAGGCATGGCGATTGCCTCACTTCCCTCTTCCTCCCAGCATTCTGTTCTGTCTATTTCACCCACCTAAGGGCTGGCCTATCAAATGGCCAAGGCAGTTTTTTTATTAACCAATGAAATCAACACAAAACAGAAGACCCTCCCACATCAATTTAAGATATAAAAGCTAGCTAGGATATGCCTGAGCCATTGGCACAACAGTGTTATAATTAATATAGTTTCTGTGTGATTATTCCGGTGTGGGCAGCTGGGAAATTAAAGCAGTCTCAGCCTACAATGCCCCCCACCCATCAAGCCTAAGGCAGGTGGGAGAGCTAGCCCTGAGGACAGAAGGGTGGGGGAGCTGCCTCTGCCCACCACTAGCTGCAACACTTGGAAGAGCAGGCCCTGCACCATATGTGGGCAGCACACTAGAGCCAACATTTCGGCAGAAGTGTGGGCAATCCAGACAAGATATTGTGAGCATAGAAGAGCTGTCCCCATCACTGACCTGTCTCCTTCCCAGGCAGGTGATGTCCCCTCACCACCAAAACCTGAGGCAGGTGGGAGAGCTGGTTCTGAGTTCATAAGAGCTGGAGAGAAATTGCTGTCCGTTATCTGCTGCAGCACTTGGGAGAGTGGCCTCTACACCTCTCCTGAGCAACACAGTAGAGCTATCCATGAAGATGCAAGTGTGGAAGAGTGGACCCTTAGGACATCAAAGCGGAAGAACTTGCCCCCCCCCCTCCTTGTTCAGAGCTCCAAGGGATGAACTCACCAGGGCAATGCAGGATTGTTCACCCTGGTGGTGAGGACAAAGGAGAGCTGGCAGGCTGGCCAACTCTGAAACTACACAGGCTCAGAACCAGTATTATGGGTTGGCCCACCCCATTGTCCACCCCATGTGTGATCTGCTGGAGCATGTGAAGGGACCAGTCCTGTAGACCCAAAGCTGCAGGGTTTCCACAACTCAGGACAACAGCAGGATAGCCAAGAGGAGTCCCAGTGAGGGCCCAGCAGCAATAGTGGGGCAGAAACCAGGGGCCTTGAACCAGACCAATGGCTGTTTACAGTTCTGAAGACTTGCAAGCAAAGATGTATGGATAAAAGGCTTTTCTGTGTGACTCACTGTGTCACACTACAGCTTCCATGATTAGATTATTTTCCTTTTTCTTTCTTTCTTTTTTTCTCTTAAATTTTATTGGGAGGTGCTGCAATGACAGAGGGTGGTAAAGAAGGTACAGGAAATGAATAGGACAGAGATATATGATGTGAAAGACGCAAAGAATAAATAAAAAGTAAGTTTTTTTGTTGTTGTTTTTTTTTTTTTTGGTTTTTTGAGACAGGGTTTCTCTGTGGTTTTGGAGCCTGCCCTGGAACTAGCTCTTGTAGACCAGGCTGGTCTCGAACTCACAGAGATCCGCCTGTCTCTGCCTCCTGAGTGCTGGGATTAAAGGCATGCGCCACCACTGCCCGGCTAAAAAGTAAGTTTTTAAAAAAGTTGCCATAGTCATGGTGTCTCTTCAGAGCAATGGAAACCCTAACTGAAACAGAAGTTATTATCAAAAACATGTATGGAATAACTTGTTGCTCAGTGGACAAGGTGCAAGGAAGGTCCTGGAGTCTACAGCACAGCATTCTGTTAACATAGATAGCAAAACTGTTTCATAAACAGTGCCAGGAAGAGTGGTGTAGCGGGAAAAGAAAATCACTAATAGAAACTGACCCAGGACTGACACAGACATTAGGATTGGCCGACAAAACATGAGCAATAAGACAGAAAGAAAAAAGCCAGGCCGATGGTTCATACTTACAATACCAGATCCCGGGAGGCTGAAGCAAAAAATGCCAGTTCAGGTCAGCCTGGCCCAAAATAAATTCAAGGTCAGTTTACACGATTTAATGGCATCGTGTCTCAAAATTAAAAGAGGCTAGAATGGCCATCTGCAATGGTGCGTGCTAATCGCCCCGTCTCTGGCACAACAGGGCCACGTTTTAAAAACCTCTTAAAGCAGTTCAGAACAAAAGAGAGTCCAGATCTGAATTCTTCATTTTTCTCCCTGTATCTTCTGTCTCTGTTGTCTATCATCTGTTCCCAAAGAAGCACTTTGTATTTGTTTTTATTGAATAACACAGAAAAAGAAGTCATATGGGAAAGGAATGAGTAATCTCTTATCTTAACCAGAAAACAATTGAGTAGAGTTTACAAGGAGAGAATTTACTTGACTGACCTTGTGGGTCAGGGCATGGAAGACTACATAATTTAAGATTGAAGAACACATTTAGCTTAGCTGTAGACACTGATTCCTTAGGAAGTCCAAGGCATTGTGAGGCTTGTTGTGTTGTTTCCAGGCAAGTTCCTCAGGCTCAATACACAGTAGGGAAGCAGACTGACTGCATGGCTTCACATGGTTTCAGGGCAAGGTAAGGCAAAAGTTCAGTTCTCAAAGCAAGAGGGCTTTCAAAAAGAAATGCTCCTAGCTTGGGGGTGAGAGAAGAGGATCAGCTGTTGGTTTCTGGATGTCCTCACTTGCATAACCAGTTACAGCCGATGTGGGGTCCATGATACCTTGTTCCCAAACAGCAAAAGCAAGAAACAAAATTTTAAAAGTGCGATAGGAATATTTGTTACTCGGTAGTAGAACTTTTACATAGCATGAGCAAGGCCCTAGTTTTGTTAACCATCCTGAGTTTTCAAAAGAAACAGGGGTGAGAGAGAGTTGGGTAGAGAAGGAGAAAGAAGAAGAATAGAAAGAAGAGAAGGAGCTGGAGGATGATAAAAAGAAAAACTTCTGGATGCATATAAAGTAATGTAAAGTCAGGAGGCTAAGTCTGTGTGAGCAAACAACTAAGATTGTTATATGTTTTATGATGCCAATGTGAATCATTGACTTACCAAAATCTAGAGCCAACTCTAAATCTTCTGAAGTGAGTGTCTTGATTGCATTGGCTGAGGTGGGAAGTCCCAGGATGGGATCCTGGATTATACAAGCGGAGACAAAGAGTTGAGTGGCCACACGCATTCATTGCTTTCTTCTTCTGATTATGGGCAAATGTGGCCAGTTCTGTCCAGCACCTGTTGCCCTGATTTTCACAAATTTGATGGATGATACCTTAAACAGTGAGCAAAAATAAACCCCTTCTCTCTTAAATTGCCTTTGTTGGGGCATTTTATCACAGCAACAGAAACTAAGATACATTTTAAATTGCCATGAAAAGTCATTGTTCTTTATAGAAAGCGTTTAACAGTGATGTGTGGGGCTGAGCACCTAAGTAAAAATAAAGAAGGTAATAAAAAATTCAGGGAATCTGGGGCAGAAGAGATGGAAGAAAATGCTACAAAGGTCTAGTCTACAGTGTGTTGTATTATTGCTTGAAAATGAATCACAATGTGTGTGCACTAAAAATGCCAAATAAAGTATAGAATACTTCAGTGAGAACCATCAAATTCATAGTTAATAAAGCAACAACAGAAACAAAATGGGATAATTAAAACTCTTACTTCCTGTGAAACAAGGAAGCACAAAAAAGGAAACAGAACAAACAGCAGATGGGACAACAAAAACCAAACATCAAGATGTCACATTTAGACTTAACTCTGAAATGCTATACATTAGAAGCAGAAGAACTGCCAAAAGTACACTGAGACGGGCTTCATTCTGATCAGGAAAACAAGTCTTGAGTAAAAAGGGACGTAAGTAAGTCAAGAATGGAAAGTTCTTTTCCTCAGCGGAGTTAAGTTAGAAATCAGTAACAGGCAGGTATTTGAAATTTCTCCCTGAAACATTTGTAAACTTACAAGGAAAGGGGTCCACAATTCTCTGAAGTTGGAGCTAAATAAATGAAAACAGCACTTGCTGCTGGAGCAGTATTTAGAGGAAAATTCGTAGCCTTAGGATGCTTATTTTCTGGCTGGCTCCCTGGCAGGATGACGGTGTAATGAAGAGAGACACTTGTACCCCTCACTTTGGCTATCAGACTGTTGAAACAGTGCACCCCAAGAAATAGGAATAGAATTTCACCCTGAGAGAAGGAAAAAAAAACAAATGTTGTGCTGCCCAGAGTAGGGGAACTTGTTTGTCATGACTATCAGAGAGCCTTGCAGGAGGAACTGAAGCTCAGACAAGGCTATCCATCCTGAGCGGGACCACACCTTGGAATGTCCTGCTTTCTATTCAGAACCCTGGTCCTCTGGTTGAACATAAACCTTATGCAAAGACCCTGAAGATATGCTTAGAGAGGCCCTGGCTGTCCTTGTTCCTCTTCCCAGCGTGACCATATTGAATAAATAATGCTTTCCTGAGTCTCACAATTATTTTGGCCCATTTATTTGTTACATATTTTAGTTTTTCAAGACAAGGTCAATGTACCCTTGACTGGCCTGAACCTGTTATGTAGGCCTGACTGGCCTCAAACTTATACAGATCCACCTGCCGCTGCCTCCAAAGTGCTGGACTCAAAGGTACACATCACTGCCTAGCTGGCACTTCTAATGTGCTTATTGAGGACCAGTTGCTAAACCTGGCTTGTTGGCGCTGCCAGGATACGGCCTCTGACCTTAACTCCAGTAATACTGTTCCACGGGATGAAAGGTCTCAAATCAAAGTCCTCAGTGTGCATCGTCAGTGACCAGCAAAGAGGAGAAAGAGAATTCAAAGCAAGTAGATATGAGGAAACACTAAAGCCAGAACAGAAGCAGATGAAAGAGAAAACAGAGCAGCTACCCCAAGTTCTTTGTCTCAGAGGAGACATGGATTAGCAGAGAGGAGGAAGCTTGGGCTGCCTCAGCCAAATGTTAGCAACCCCACGGAAGACATCAGAAAAGCATGCTGGCACAGTACAGAGCTCTGGACAGGGAAGCTGGCCTGCCTTCCCAGCTTGGTCCTCTCTCCTGACTCTGAATTTGGACAAATCACTTCGCATGCGCACATACCACACAACAGGTACCCAATATTGGCATTTTCCTGACAGCCTGAGAGAGTTGAGAGGGTCCAGGAGACAGAGCAGTTCACACAAACCTGTAGTCAAATGTGAGCTATAAGATTTGTTGAGGAGAGATTTGGAATTATTAAACTGAAACTTTACAAAATATATATGCACCAAATTTTATCTTCGCACATTTTCTTCGTGCTCTTTTATAACAGAGAGCTGAAATTTCCGTGTGGCACTTGAGAAAATGTGGACTGTAACAGGATTCTAATGAGGTTAGATGAGCAAGCTGAATCTATTATTCTCCTTTATCATCAGTCCAGGCTTCCGTATAAACTCCCACCATCAAGGCGGCGGGAAAGAATTCATTCAGCCCCACATTCCACTGGCAGATGGCATCTAACCCAAGTCCTCTGGAATATGCTTGCCACTCCTAACTGTTTCCCTAATTACTTCCATCTCCAGTCATAGTGGTGGGGGGACACTGTGCTTAGATTTTGGTGGCTGATTTTCTTGCTCAGAGCCTGGCTGACTCCGTTTCACTAATGATAGGGTTCTCTATCATGACCGGCCCCTCATAGTGAGCCCTGCTGTGACTAGGGGCTGCTGAGTGGAAGTTCACTGGGGCAGATGCCCGGGAGACCCGAGGAGCACCAGCTGCCATTCACAGGGCACCTAAGTCAGCTCATTTTTGAGGTACCGTTTGTCTAGCACACCACACCATTTCTAGGGCCTACCACTGGAAAACAAAATTGCTTACCCATCTGGTTCCCTCAAGTCCATTTCATGTACTCTCACCTCCTCTGGCTGCTGGCCAAAGTGGCCATGCCCCTGCCTCCTGAAAATACTGACTTTTTCTTTCCATTTTCACTCACTGGCTCTTACCTTCATTCCCCTAGAGTCCTCAAGGCTTTTGTTAGATAGCTAACTAAGAGGCATGGGATCAAGAAGCCCTTCTTTTAAAGCTGGTTAGGAATGTCAGGAAGACACTGTGCAGGTGAGAGACAGTACTCTGGGGTTCCAGGCCATTACCTACAACCGTGAGCAGGGTCTGCGTGAGAACTGGAGGACTGTAGTAAGTTTGTCTTCTCAGCAAAGCCTGCAGGAGTTGAAGGAGGCCCAAGTGGAAGTTCTCCTCCACCCTGGGATGCTAATCCTCCCAGGAGGCAGCACTGAGTCAGGACAGGATTAACTCCTTGCTGTAGTAATTAGACGGGATCTTGTCCCTGCATGAAGAATGTGTAGGGGGACTGATTGTTTCCTGTTGCCCTGGTGTTTTGACTACACCTGAAACAGGAGGAAAATCTTTGTTGGACACATCCTAAACTGAGGGAGAGAGCTGCCCATCTGGGAGCACCTTCCTTCCCAGCAGTTCAAGAATTTCCTGCCTCAGACCAGAACACAAAAGAGTTAAAGTAAGACAGTCCTGTGGACCCTGGGGAGGGACTGATGGCCGGATGTGGGCTGTGGGTTGTTCAGTTCCTCCTTGCTGTTGCCCTCAGTGTGGTATGAGAGAATTCTTAGGTGTGTGTGTGTGTGTGTGTGTGTGTGTGTGTGTGTGTGTGTGTGTGTGTGTGTGTGTGCTGTAGAGGGGAATATGCTCCTGTGAACATGCACAGAGGGCAGGGATAACATCCCTGCGGCATCACTGTCCAGTGCCCTCTGTGCACACTGAGAGGCTGTTCATGGGTCAATAGGAATCAAAGTACAGCTATTGCATCTTTAAGTCATTCCGTTGCAAAAGCCCAGCACTTCTCCAGCTATCTCTATGGAAGGGTCTGTTATTTTCCCCAGTCTAACAAGAAGGCGTGCACACACCTGCTCTGTAGATCTACATGCGGCTGGAGACATGCAGGATTCTGTTAGATGCTTGACATTCTGAACCGGTCTGTGTTGTGCTTAGTGAGACTCTTGGCTATCCCAGCAAAGTCAAATTGCTATGAAAGTTTGAATGTGCTTCCCCTCCATTTTTATACATCACTTATCGGACCACACGGTTTGCGTAGTACTGCCCTATCGTAACTCGCCCCCCAAACTCAGAGGATGACAAAAAAAAGCAGCAACACAAAGATCCATTTTCAATTCTAAAAATAGAAAACCTGGAGCAGGTTCGTGGCAGCCACTCCACGTTTTATATATAAACTTGGCATCACAAAGCGTGAGTATTGATATCAGGCACACCTGTTTGGTGCTCGTAGCTTCCAAGCGCACTGCTCGCCCACTGTAACTCTGCTGGGTATGTCCTTCCTCTGAGCTTCTGTTTCTTGGTTTACAAAATGTGGACCTTGTGTATTCCTGACACAGCGCACAGAAACCAGCAAGAAATTTCATTTCATGGTGAATACTTGAGGAGTCACAGCCGAAGCTTTGCAGTGTTAGTTGACCCTGCATGCTGTGGTTCAGATGTGGGGTGAAGGCCTTTAGAGCTTTCACCTACTGACGTGTGATCTTCAGTGAGTGTGAAGAAGAAGGAGGTGAAAGCCTACCTGGACCGTAGCACTTGGCGGTCAGGCCTTTGGGCAGTGGTTAGCATTAGCAGATAAGGCCATCAGGGTAGGGTCCCGTTATTAAATGCTGCTGGCTTTGTAAAGGAGAGAGAGAGAGAGAGAGAGAGAGAGAGAGAGAGAGAGAGAGAGAGAGAGAGAGACCTTGGGATTCTGCCAGCAGAATGGCCATGACTAGTTATGTGCCATGAGCCACCAAAACTGAGAGTCCAAATTAACTTCTTCATAAATCTCATCCATTTGGTTCATATTGATTCATTGTGTTTATACGCAGTGTGTTTTAATTGTCCTTTATGACAGTTCTGGATATGTTCAGGTCTAGTTTAAAGAATACTGTGTGTTAACACTGTGGGACTGTGGCAAAGCTTCTCAGCTCACAACACAGGCAAATGTTTCTTCAGTCGCTTGGCTAATGTGATGATTCCAGAACCCGGCTCTCAGCATGTTGAGTCCAGCTTTTCTTGAGTGAGGCCTGGGTAACAGTCAAGGTTGTTACATAAAAAACCCTGGCTTAAATAATCAAATAAGGGGGGATGTAGCAGAAGAGGTTCTTGGATGGGAATATTTCTGTATCTTGAATATGATGATAAATACATGGAAATGATAAATACACATGCAAAAAATCCAGAGATCAAATACACACATGACATCAGTCTCAGCCCTCAGTTTTGTCAGTTCCCATATAGTTCACAATTCTGAGTTTTCTAACCAACCATGAAAACTTCAGACAATTTTTCTTTCACAAACCAATGAATTAGCCAACTGCCTGCTTGGTCAGGCTGATTTTATTAGAGTTCTGTGATGTTCTCGGTCAGGTACACAGTTCTACAACTTGAACCTAAAAATAAAATGCTTTCTGTTCTCCATGTGCAGGCCCTCCATCATGTTTAGTTAAGTGGGTGGATTAAATTGCTGTTTAAGGACACGAGGGAAGCCAGCGCTCCAGAAAGTGGGTCGCTTTCTTCACCAAATAGACTTCTGTTCTTGCAGCCCTACTCCACGTGGTCTTCTCCATCAATAATTAAAACTGACGTAGGGTGTTAGAGATTTGGGTTTCCTACTGAGGGCAGTGGACAGTTTCATGTTGATGTATTCATTTGTATACAACTAACCCCTGTATGTTTCTTCAAAGAGGAGTAGGGTTGTATGTAACCAACAGGGAATTACTATGAATGTTGTCAGCTGCCACGACAGTATTGTGATTAGGCTTAAAGACAGAATTCTGATATTTTTAAAAACACATGATTAAATATTTATATGTAAAACATATAATGTATGATTTGCTTCAAAATAATCCAAGGAAAAAGTAGGGAGAAGCATAGAGGGAGGACGATTGGACCCAGATAACTCATTACTAGATCCAGATGTCGGGAACATGGGGTCCACTATTCATTTCTTTGCTTTTATAACCAATTTGAAATGTTTAGCATGGAAATATTTAAAGAAATGTGGAGGTCAAATCAGAAGCATCCTTAGAGAAGCACATAAGACAGGTCTAGCCTGCACCTTGTGCCTGTCTGAAACATGGAGTTAACCTGTAGGATTTCACATTCCTTTCAAAGCATATAGAGTCCTCCTGAACTGACCACTGAGGAGCAGTGGGCTGCGGTCTTCTGCAGCCTGAGGATGGCAACGTGTCCAGCTCGGCCCCTGCAGTAAGCACCAGCCCTTTTGAGAGCTCAGCTTTGCATCCAAAGTCTTCACATCACAAGTGTGCACCGTCAGTTCTGGACAAGCTAAAGGAGAGCAAGAGGAATGTGCTTTATCCCACAGCCAGCATTTTGAAAATACTAACAAAGAGATAATGATTTTGGTTCTTTACATCCTCAATCCATTTAGGGAACAGGCTATCTCAAAGGCACTCCTGCTTAGAGTTTCTTTTGGTCCCTTTCTTTGTTGGAAGCAGGAGATAGCCATTGACAGCCTGCCCCTAAGAGAAAGGTCTCAGAGCCTTTAGAGAGAGTTAACGGGCCACAGGGAGATGCTAAGGTTGCAAAATGACTGCCGCATAAGCGTGAGGACCTGAATTCCAATCCTCAGAACTCAAGTGAAAATCCAGGCACAATAATGTCAACATGCACTTCAGGGCCGGGAAGCAGCTGACAGGGAGAGAGAGCAGACCTAGGGAGATCTCTGACGTTCCACTGGCCAGCCGCTCTAGCCAAATGCACAGGCTTCACAGTCACTGAAAGACTTTGTCCCCCAAAATAAAGATGGGGAAAAACAAAGGAAAGATACCCAATGTGAACTCTCACCTCTATGTGTACTCACGCACGCGCGTACACACACTTGCTGCACACATTGGCACTAAAAAGATGGTACACAACACACAGAAAGGGTGGAAGGAGAGAGGGGGAGAGGAGGAAAAGAGAAAGGAGACATACAAACAAGAGAAATAAGTTAGAGAATACGTATACCTAGTAAAGAAATGGATTTGAGCCCAGGATTGGCACATATACTCATGACTGCATGTACCCTTCTCCCACTTGTAGAAACCCTCTTGTCTTTTAAAAACCCATATTTCCTGTCCTTGCATTTCTGCTTGACAACTGGTGCTTACAAATAGCTATCCCTTGAGTCATTTTGAAAACTGCACAAAGCTTTGGAAGACAAAAGCAACCAATCAGTCATCAATCACACACGCACACACACAAATACACACACACACACACAAACACACATGCATGCACACCCACACACACATACAGGCATGCATACACATGCACACACATGCACACACACACACATGCATGCACACGCACGCACATGCACACACACGCACGCATGCACACACAACTAAAGCACTGGCATGGCTAGCTCTTATCTTTCTTCCAGCAATGATTCCATGAGGATTTCCAGGGTGTAAAGTAGTTTAGGTGGCTCAACAGTTTCAGCCTGTTTGGAGATGAAACAGGCGAGCCACTGGAGAAAGCACAGCAACAATTAGAAACTTCCCCACGCTCCTGAAATAACGTGACCCACATTACGTCAGTGTATGCTTGTAAAATGAAATACATGGCGAGTGATCATAGATTTTTAAAACCATCTCAGAAATCGATTTCTGCAGCCTAAAAAACAATGATTCCAAACAGATGCACCAGTCTCCCAAGAGTCAGTTTGTCACTGACCCTCATTTTAAATAAAATATAATAATAGCATTTGCTAAAGGTCTGAACTCTGCGAGGTGTTTTTTCTCCTCACGTTGAATTTGAAGGTAGGAGTCATTACCTCTGAGTTTGAGGAAACCGACAAGGCTGAGGGATGGAATCAGTAGGGTAAGGAGGTTTAGCTGGGCCAAGGCTGGGACCCCACAGTGTTTTCTTTTAAATCACACATCTCAAGTGTCCCTGCTGAGTCTACTACAACACCATGTGGGCAGAGGTGGTTCATTCTGGAAAGAGGGTCTTGGAGTCTGGAGTCTTGCTGACCTTTGCCAAACAGCAAAAGGATGTGGTTAATAGAACCTATTGTTCTTGCTTGTGGAAGAAAACCATGGCTCTCCCTGGTTGAAACTAGTCATGTGGTTAAGAACATACGTCCCTGGAAGCAACACCAATGTGATAGGTCGTTTTATGCCAGCTTCACACAAGCTAGAGTCATCTGAGAGGAGGAGACCTCAGTTGAGGAAATGCCTCCCAAAAATCTGGTGGAGAGCATTTTCCTAATTCATAATTGATGGGGAGGGCATACTCCATTGTGTGGGGCCACCCATGTGCTGGTGGGTTCTATAAGAAAGCCGGCTGAATAAGCCATGAGGAGCAGCCAGTAAGCTCATCCTTGGCCGCTGCATCAACTCCTGCCTCCAGGTTCCTTCCCTGTTAGAATTCCCGCCCTGACGCTCTTGACGGTAGACTATGACGCAGAAGTATGAATGAAATAAGCTCCTCCCCCACAAGCTGCTTTTGGTCATAATGCTTATCACAGCAGTGGAGCCCTAAGACAGCCAGGTTGTTTCACCTTACCATGTGTTTTGGTTGCTTTTTCATTATGACGACACCTGACTAAAACAGCTTGAAGGAAAGGAAGATTTACTTTGAGCTCATGATCTCTGGGGGTGGGGAGTGGTCAGTATAGTATGACAGGAAGGGCATGGCAGAGACATTCACAGGGGTAGGGGCATTTGGTGAAATCTACTCACATCATGACAGAGGAGAAGAAGACAACCAGGGACTGCATATAACCTTCAATGTCCCAACCCTTAGTGACCTACATTGAGCAGACAGACTACAACCTAAGCGTTCCCCAGCTGGGGAACAAAAGAATCAAACTTGGGCCTACAGAGGACATTCCAGATTCAAGTCATAACATCACCCAAAGAAAGATCCCAGTGACCAAGGGGATGGAGGGGATGAGTGTTCAGTGAAAGCTGAACATTGAGGGATGAATGGTTCTTTAGCAACTTGATTCTCTAGGAGCCCAGGTTTAAGGTATCCTTCTGCTGGATGATCACAGGTGTTTTATGAAAATTTTACGACACTTGGAATTCTGAATGATGTCATTAGCACTGAGAGCATCCTGTAGATTCTATCCCACCACTACCTGCTCCTGAGTTCCATTCTTGGAAGCGAGAACCCCTACTTCTGAGCATAATATACAGGGTGGTCTGAATAAGAATGGCCCCATAGGCTCATGGTTGAATACTTGGTTCCCAGTAGGAAGAACTGTTTGGGAAGGATTAGAAGGAGTGGCCTTGTTGGAGGAGGAGTCACCGGGAGTGGATTTCTCTTGCTCCTGATTATGAAACAAAATATCAGTTCTCAGCTGCTCCTGCTGCCATCCCTTTGCGTTGCTGTCATGGACTCTAACCGTTTGGAACTATAAACCCAATTAAATTCTTTATTTTATAAGTTGCCTTGGCCATTGTGTTTTGTTAAAGCAACTGAAAAGTAATTAAGACAGTGTGTGAGCCATGAGTGTTCCCAGGAGATTCTGAATAAATGGAGTTCCGGAGTGCTTGTGGCCAGTGAATAGTGCAAAGGAAAAGTATTATTTTTAGAAGTTGCAAAGAGAGGCTGAAAATAATTTCTTCATGTGCAGTCTGGAAGAAGGCCACCCTCAGCTCTAAGGCCCTCCTGAATCACACGGCAGGCTACAATTTTAAGTGTATATATAAAAAAATGTGTATATGTGTGTATTTATGAAAATTTCAAATGTATGAAACAAAGCCTGTCTGTGGGCGGTAATCAGTTTGAAATGTTAAACCTGAAATTGGGAAGACTTCCAGTGATTTTGAGAAACAAAAGTTCATTTGGCTGAAAGGCTGGCTGATTACATCCGCTTGTTCATTTTATTATTCCATAACTGCTTTTCCTTGTAATAACCCACACCAGTTCATGGGTATCCATGGGAACACCAGAACTTAGTGGGTCAGGAACCAGCCAGGTTGGTGAATGCAGGTGGATCTGCTCAAAGGAAAAGTTTCAAGCCAGGTGGACTATTAAGGACTCCTCTTCCTTTGATGGGGCCATTTTTCTTTCTGTCTGGATTCCCACTGCTTGTGATATTGAGATGAATGGGGGCTGTATAAACAGGCACTTGCAATGATTTGTTGAATCAATAAGTAGGGGCAGGTGAGACAGCGCTCCATAGGAAGCAGATGGAATACAATGTCCCCCAGAGTAGGAATGCGCCAGCATTTGGGGATTAAGAAATCAACTTTGTAAATTTGAACCTGTGCCTGCAGACATAGTTAGGATGCCTCTCAAACTTTCTTAAGGCATAAATTACTAATGTATATGTATCCTTGTTCAAAGATTCCTTTCTCAATGCCTGTTTAAATCCTTGCCCTGATGTAATTTTCTTTCTTCTGACCACCCTAGTTCATGCTGAGCCTTCCCTACTTATGAATAGTGTAATCTAATAAATCTTATTGCTGTTTACTTCAGAGTAGAACATCCAATTAGTTGCATTTGGAAACGATTAAGTCTACTGCTTTGCCCTTGGGTACAGTGGATGCTCGGCTGCAGTTTCTGTCCAACTGTCCTGCTACATCCTGCTGAAACTGTTTGCAATTCAGGCTCTGAGAAAACCCAATGTAGCATGGCTTACAGTAATAAAATGCGCGTTAGGACACTACAGGGGTTTCGAGTCATGATAATATGTCCTAATCTGAGGTCTGCACTCAGATAGTCTAGAGCTGGGTGCTTTGGTAAGCCCTGCCAGCTCCAGGCTACATATTTGTCTTCTAACACCTAACTGCATCATTTTACCATTGCTATTAGTCCCTTTACAGTTACCTGTAGTTACCTGTTCACAGTTCTCGACATTGTTCACCCTTGAAGCACCACCCTTCACAGTCGAGAGTCAGAGATAGTGGCAGACTTTTCTCTTCAATTAATAAATACCTACTTTCAGTTACCCTTGAAAAGGAGGCAGGCGATGTACTGAGGAGGAGATGAAAAACCGTGGTAGATCGCTTCCTGCTGTCACTAATTAAAAAGATAAATAACCAGTCAATAGTTGCTTTAAGAATTCGATGAAAGCCCGGTAGGTGGTGGCTCACGCCTTTAATCCCAGCACTTGGGAGGCAAAGGCAGGCAGATCTCTTTGAGTTCGAGACCAGCCTGGTCTACAAGAGCTAGTTCCAGGACAGGCTCAAAAACCACAGAGAAACCCTGTCTCGAAAAAAAAAAAAAAAAAAAAAAAAGAATTAAATGAAATTGTATTTTCTCTCTCTCTCTCTCTCTCTCTCTCTCTCTCTCTCTCTCTCTCTCTCTCTTTCTCTCTCTCTCTCTTCACTCTCCTCTAAGCTGGACATCAAACCCAAGGCTTCTGAAACACTCACATCGGGCAAGCACTTTGCCACTAGGCCATGCCTCACCCCACATTACTGTTTTGTCTCATCATGGACTCTACATGTTTCTACATGTCTTCTGCATATTATGTGGGCACCTGTACTGTCACCATAGAAAGACAGACATAGGCAGGGAAGGGTACATGTCTCAAATTCACAGTCTGATCACAGTGTGTAGCCGTAGCATTGGCCAGAGTGTCCAGGCTTGAGTCAGCAGGCACTCCTGTTCAATTGCCTCTTAGCTTTCATCAGTTTTGCTGGGTGTGTAGAGAAGGAGCTCTGCTCACAGTGACATCCTTGAGGGCAGACTGACGACTACTACGCCATCCCATTTAAATCAAGGAGGTCTTGTGGATTTTTCTGGGATCCTGGCTTTCCAAGTCAACCTTCCTTCATTTTCCCCAATTTGAAGGAGAGGGAAGAGTAAAAGCAAAAAGAAGAAAAAAATATGGTTACTTTGCCTCCTCAAACCTCTCCTTGTAGATACGGAGAGCTGAAGCACCTAAGCCAAGACTTCACCAAGTGCAGGAGTACCTATGTCCGTCTTAAACCTTCTGAACACAGGACCATGGGTGAGTTCAGCTGAAACCAAGAGAGGAACAGTCCCGCCAACCTGGGAGTCAAAACCATAATAAAGCACTGGTGTTTTAAGCCAATAAGTGGAAGGCTGGTTATACGGCACAAGCCAAGAAACCGTCAATAAATGGCTGAATGTTTAGGCTTTTGGATTAGAGCCCCCTTCACGGCTGTAGGACATCTGGGGGGAGAAGGAAAGTAGAAAAAATATTCATGAGGGAAGAGAAAAAGAAGGCCAACAAATGTGCTACCGCTGGGAAATACAACCCAGAGAGACCCTCAAATGGCTCAGCGTTCTGTGCAGCCAGGGCCCTGTGTCAGTACCCATCACACAGCGGGTATTTATAGAAGGAGCTGAATTCTTAGCTATTGATTATTGTAGAATAAAGGGACTCTTGTGACTGTTCGAACTTGCCTGACTTGGGAGTGAGGATTAGGACCAGAGAGCCTTCTATTCCTCAGAGAAATGATGATCACAGGCGCCAGCCTGCTTGGGGACTCGCCGTACACAGAGGACTCACACCAGATGTTCCTAACGTGAAATACTGACCACTGTGCCTGGGCACTAAGCTAGAGAGAAAAGGGTAATTAAAAGCCTGATGTACTGAAGGATTTTCCCATTTTCTTCTCATGGGATTCTCTTCATTTCTAGCAAGGTTTTGTTTTGTTGCTGCTATTGTTTGTTTTTCATTTTCTAAATTCGCTGTAGTCTCTTGAGACAATGACTCGAAGGAAGAGATGACAGATTTTATGGCAATGAACCTCTGCAGTGACTCGCCCAGTGTTGCTCTGGTTTAACGTCTTTGAACTCACAACATTCCTGGATCCCTTTTACCTATGACTTGCAGGGGCAGGGGGAGTTTGGCCATAGCAAAAGCTCCACCGCATTGATATTTCAGTAGCTGCTTCTTCCAAGACAAGGACTGGAAAGTTACTCAGGCTTACATTTTCTTCTTTGGATCTGTCTCTGTGTGTTTCCTTTGTGACTGCGGAAAAACGCAGTTAGGGAAGAAAGGAAGAAGAATAGAAGATGCCCATCAAGCACCTCTTATGTGCTTGACACTTTATCTGTATCACTTAACTAGGTGCTGACTCTAGTCCTGTGCTGACAGGGTGGAGGCTCACACAGCAGGCATCATGCCAACCCAGGTCTCTTTGTCTTCCAGACACTGTTTCCACATCGCCATGATTTTCAGTGTCTTATGAGCTTCAGTCTATGTTACCATCTTTCTAGGGAGGCCTGGTATCCCATAATGCACCCCCCCAAAGTGTGTGTGTGTGTGTGTGTGTGTGTTCAAACACATATATGCATATGGTTGTATATGCATGTGGTTGTCCTGAATAGTTTTTTGTTTGTTTGTTTGCTTGTTTGTTCTTGTTTTTTCTCAACATGAACAGGCAATCTGAAAGGAGGGAAGCCCACCTGAGAAAATGCCTCCATAAGATCTGGCTGTAGGCAAGCCTGTGGGGCCTTTTCTAAATGATTAATGTGGGAAGTCTACTACCCCTGAAGTAGATAATTGTTTTTTTTCTTTTGTTTTTTTTTTTGTTCTTTCTTCTTTTGCCATGACTTCATATTTATACCAGGATAGCTGCTCTTCTTTAAATATTTAATTCCAAAGCTCCATTCATATGTTGTTACACTTGAGACTCATGAGAAAAGACCAAATCCATGATCTTGGGGTGCACCTAAAACTGACCAGCCAGCTGTCTCACCCTAACTAGGGATGTGAGAGAGTGGCCCCCGCCGGCCTCTTGAGGTCCATTTCCTAGAGAAATGACATGTTCACAGGGCTGAGAGAGTCAGCTGCTATAAACAAGAGCAAGGATGGACATCACGTGAATGGGTCCCAAGTTCAGTGCAGGTTGAAACATTTTACACTTTATTTCAGCTCTAAGAAACAGGAACTTATTCTTAACTACAAATAGAAACCTTCACTTGCAAGGACTTAACACAGGACAAGGACCTTGTTGTTCAACTACAAACATGAACTACAACGCACACAGGACAACCAGGAACTTAGCCTTAAGTGTCTTAACTGCAAACAAAAACCTTAAGCTACAAGGTGTAGTGTTCCTATTTTGGTCTCACAATACTTTTCTTCAAAGACTTTAAAACGTTTCATGGAAGGAGCAGGTGTCCTGTTCTCGGAAAGCAATGTGAACTTTGAAGTGAACGTTTCATTCCTCACACAGACCCTGGAAGTTGTTTTAAACTGTTAGAAGTTGACACTGAGTTCTATCTTCTTGTACAACAATTTGATGTATGGTGTTCCAGATAATTTTTTGGTGAGGAGATTTCCCTTCCAGTAAGATGAGAGAATTTTCCAGATGCGTCTGGTGTGTAAAATCTTTCATTTCAGCTCCTGCCTGCTGCTCCTGCTGCAGCCTTTAACTGCACTGCCATCTGCCTGACCACTGCAGCAGGGGACTCAGCTGCTCTCCAAAGGCTGCTGGTGCAACACTGTGATTTATGAATCTTTGGATGGTGTCTTAGTTAAGGTTACTATTGCTGTGATGAAACACCATGACCAGCAAGTTAGGAGGAAAGGGTTTATGTCACTCACAGTTCCATGTAACAGTGCATCATCAAAGCAGTGAGGGCAAAAACTCAAGCAGGCCAGGAGTCTGGAGGCAGGAGCCATGGAGGGTGCTGTTCACCGGCTGCCTCACTATGGCTTGCTCAATCTGCTTTCTTATAAAATCCAAGACCATCAGCCCAGACGTGCCCCACCCACAATGTGGGAAGGCTGAGGCACATTAGTCACTAATCAAAAAAAAAAAAAAAAGGTCCCACAGGCTTGCTTACAGCCAGATCTTATGGAGGCATTTCTCAATTGAGGTTCCCTCCTCTCTGATGACTCTAGCTTGTCTCAAGTTGATGTAAAACTAGCCAGGTGGCACAGGCCTGTAAAACTTGGGAGGCAGAGGTAGGCAGATCTCAGAGTTCAAGGCCAGCCTGGTCTACAGACTGAGTCTTAGGACAGCCAGAGCTACGCAAAGAAGCCCTGCCTCACAAAACAAACAAACAAACAAAACATAGCCGGGACAGATGGAAACCAATAAACAGTAGAATTTGATTGACCTTAATCTAACATACTTTAACTGTCACTCTCAAAAACCTTCTCTAGCATTCTGGAACTTAATAACTCTTTGTATCACATGAAATGCTTTTTTCTAGTGGACATACAAGTTGAGAGTTTCATCGCCTTTTTATTATAATTTTCTCTAGTTCTGACAGTTTCATGCATATGAATATAATGTAATCTGATCCTCTTCAGCCCCATTTCCACGCTTCAGCTTCTTTACATACCCTCAACAGGTCTTCCCCCCAGCTCAATGGCATTTTTCTTTTACATAGCCTACAAGTCTAATTACTTATTCCACATACCTGGGTGTGGAGCACCCACTGAATCATGGGAAACCTACCTGGAGCCACGCCCTCAGAAAGATTGCTTCTCCCTTCCCCAGCAGCTATCGGCTTCCACCAGCTTCTCGGTTTGGAGTAGGGCCTTTGCTGCATTTTAATTTTTTGATCTTTTGAGGCATTCATACATGATGCATTTATATCACGTCACCCTTCCCTTTCCCTCCTTCAGCTCCTCCTGTGTCCCCACCCCACTCACTCTTGAATCCATGTCCTCTTCTCGTGCGTGTGTATGTGTGTGGTTCTCTCGTCTTATACTTTACATTCCATCATTGAGGAAAGTAGTCAAGGCAAGAGCTCAGAGCAGGAACCTGGAGGCAGGAGCTGAAGCAGAAGACATGGAGGTGAGCTGCTTACTGGCTTGTTTCCCTTTTCCTTTCCTATACAGTCCAGATCTAGCTGCCCAAGGATGGCATAGTGGCTTGAGCCCTACTACGTTTAATGATTAGTAATTTTATTATTAAATTAATAATTTAAATAATACCCTCATAGACATACCACAGGCCAATCTAATGAAGCCAATCCCTTCCCTCTACTGTGATCTCCTCTTCACGGGTATATCTAGGTCTCCGTCTAGTTGACAAAGCAATGATGATCAAAAGAGCTGCTGAATCCTGCTCAGCGTTGCTCCTGCGTACATGTGTTTAGGGTTCACCAGCACCTACAACCTACAGCGTTCCATCTAGGCATAGGGCTTTATGGAACGTCCCATGCACACTGACATATCATCTGCTGTGGTCATGATGCAGGTCTTGCATAGACAACCGTACCATTGGTATTTCGTGGGTGCACTACCCCTGTCATATCTAGAAGACACTGTCTTCCATCAAGCATCTTAGTCCTCCAGATAGTAAAATTCTTTCTCCCTTCTCTTCTGCAATAGCCAGTGAACTTCTAACATGGGGATATGTTATAGATGTGCCAACTGGAGCTGGTCACCATGCAGTCACTTACTTATTCTCTGAATTTACACCAACTGTGAATGTCTACAGTTGCCTTCATCTGCTGCAAAAAGAGCTTCTTTGATGAGAATGAAAGGTACATACCTGTAGGGATAAGGATAACTATTTAGAATACAATTACACCTACGTGGACTTAGGAAAAATAGGAGCAATAAGTTCTACACTGGGGTCTAATACCTAGTTCTCTAGCCATTACTAGCTGTCTGGGTTTATAGTAGCAGGCCTAGAGTTCCATTCCATTGAACTGGTCTAATCAGTTTTGTTGGTTACCCCTAAAATACAAATACCACTGTTGCACCATTGGGGATATCTTGTCTATCCAGTCATCACTGAGATTTGTAGACTTTAGACTAGGTAGGCTTACTAATCCCTTTTCTTATTGGATATTTAAATAGCACCTCCCAATACTATGGGAGTAACTTCCAGCTTGGTTCTTCCAAGTTGCATGTGTAAAGTGTGGTATCATCATCAAATTCTTGGAAGCAAGGGCAATGGCAACAGCCTATATTATTAGAGGGGTCTCTGGCTGTCCTGAACAACAACTTGAAAGGTTCTTCCCTTATCTAGCACTGGGGTTTTTGTTAGGTAGTCTATGGCTTATGATAAGGCACTGTTACCTCCATGCAGCATAGCTTCATTGAAATAATATAGACACACACACACACAGCATATGTATTTTAAGTAAGGTTATAAAGTGATGTTTCCTTAAGGCTTTTCAAGCACCCTTTGTGTTTCCTCCCTCTCCCTCTATATTACTTTTCCTCTCCTATCTCCAGGTAAGTTCTCCCATACCACCCTTTTCCCTTCATGTCACCAGTGTCCTACTGGCCACTTCTCTAAGGACATTATCCCTCCCACTGTTGTTCCTTTCTACATTCCTGGCTTCTGCCGTTACTGCAGGTCACATATTCAGACCGAGGATCCACACATAAGAAAGGGCACACAGCGTTTGCCTCTCTGCGCCTAAGTTACCTCACTCAGTATTTTCCAGTTCCACCCATTTACTTGCAAATTCCATAATTTCATTTTCCTTTACGGCTGGACAGAATTACATCAAGTGTGCACGCTATGTCTTAGTTAGGGTTTCTCTTGCTGCTGTGAAACCCCACAATCCAAGCAACTTGGGGGAAGAAAGAGTTTATTCAGCTTTCACGTCTACAGCACTATTCTATTCATCTGCAAAGGAAATCAAGACAGGAACTCAAAGTGGGCAGGAACCTGGAGGCAGGAGCTGGTGCAGAGGGTATGGAAGGTGCTGCTTGCTGGTTTGCTTCTCGTGACTTGCTCAGCATGATTTATTATAGAACCTGGGACCATCAACCCATGGGTAGCATCACCGACAATAAACTTGGTCCTCTCCCATCAATCACTAATTAAGAAAATTCACTACAGGCTTCACTATAACCCAACCTTATGGAGGAGGCATTTTCTTAATTGAATCTCCTGCCTCTCAGGTAACTTTAGCTTGGGTCAAGT
This sequence comes from Microtus pennsylvanicus, assembly GCF_037038515.1. Lineage (NCBI taxonomy): Eukaryota > Metazoa > Chordata > Mammalia > Rodentia > Cricetidae > Microtus > Microtus pennsylvanicus. The sequence goes on from NC_134593.1 coordinate 7,232,218, forward strand.
TGCCATAACACTATCAAGCACACGCTACCTTTTGATTATCTGTTCATTAGTTGAGGGACATATAGGCTGCCTCCATTTCCTATGCAGCGTGAAACATGATGAACAAAGTATCTCTGTAGCAGGATGTTGAATCTTTTGGGTATATGCTGAGAGGTGGCGTAGCTGGGTCATATGTGTAGATCTATTTTGATCTTTTTGGGAATTCTACCCCCTAATATCCACGGTGACTGCTCCAGCTTGCGGTCCCACTACCACGTTCCTCTCTCTCTACCATCCTCGCCAGAGTGTACTGCCAGTTATTTTGTTGATCTTGGGGTAAGATGAAATCTCAAAGTAGCTTTAATTTGCATTTCCCTGATGGCTAAGGATGTTGAACATCTTTTAGATATGTGTCAGCCATTTTCATTTCTTCTTTTGAGAAATCTTTGTTCAGATCCATGGTTCGTTTTCAATTCGGTTATTGGTTTCCCTGGCTTCTTCTTGTTTTTATATTCTTTATATGTGCTGGGCATTGATCCTCAATCAGATGTGCGACTCTATATGTGCTGGGCATTGATCCTCAATCAGATGTGCGACTCTATATGTGCTGGGCATTGATCCTCGATCAGGTGTACAGTTGACAAAGATTCTTTCCCACTTTCTGAGCTTCCTCTTTACTTAATCAATTCTTTCCTTTGATGGACAGGATATTTTTAGTTTTATGAAGTCCAGTTTTCAATTATGCAGTCCTTAATTTCATATTTTGATTGTAAGTTTAGATTTTGAGAAACAAAAACCCGTAATTGCAGCATACGTACCACCAGAAGGTTGTGATTGTTATTCTTGTTTCTGCCTTTCTTGTCTGCGGGGTTAGAGAGTGGAGACATTACGGGAGACACACACAGCGGTGTGGGGTTAGGAAGGAGACACAGACACACGGCAGTCCCACGTGGGTGCACTTTAATGGGGGAGAGGTAATGACAAGTAGGGTACGGGTGTGCAGAGACGAAAGGAGAGGGGGAAAGAGAGAGAGGGGGCTCGTGGCGACCCCCGCCTTTTAACGAGGAATGCAAGGGCGTCTGGGAGAAGTGTCCTGTGCCTTTTCGGCTTCCGGTCCAGGGGAATGCTGGGAGCTGTAGTTTGCAAAAGGAACAACAGTGATAGCCTTCAAAAGCATTTTAGTAAAGACTCAACTATAGAAGGGTTTTTTCCCTGATATAATTCTTCCTTTTACCATTTTGTAATTCATCATCTTTTATATTTCAAAAACAATTAAATTTCAAACAGAAAAATTCAACATTTTAAAACTATGAAGCAGGGAGTAGATAATAATATAAAGAAGATATTTTAAAGGAATGTTAAGATAGCAATAATTTCTTTCCAATTGGTTTTACTGTTCTCTCCTAAATTTTAATCTAGCACTCGTTTAGCTAGATTGTGGTTTGCTTTTCATTGTGGATTTTATCTTGAAATTTAAATTTTGTCCTCCTAAAAAGCTCTGGTTTCAGTGGTTTTTAACGTCAAGATAATACTGGTAGGACAGACAGTGAAACTTGTCACGCCTGAACGTCGGCAGATTTCGGCTTTTCTCTGCTTTGGTCACATTTCATCAGCACACAAGTCTGCTTTCAGAATCTGTAGGAGCCTCAGCTGTGAGTCATAGTAATCAATTCTATTCTGACGAAAAAGAAAGCAGGTCATATTGTTTTACTGCAAACATGTAGGAGAATGCCTTCGTCGACAGTGTCTCTGAATGCACACTCACTATGAGAGACGGTTGCTAAGTGTCGGGATGGACATCTAAGCATCTTGCCTACCAGGAAAGACCACAGTCCTGTCTCTGGTGGTTGTAAAAGAGGAAGAGGCTCCTGCAAAGCAAGCTCTAGCAGCTTTACCTCCAAGGGGAAGGACAGAGGTCTAGATTACCCTCTACCAAGAAGCCCACAGAAGAATTCACATCACTTTAGAAAATAATGAAGGTGCTCAAAAAGTTTAAGTGGTTGTAATTGTCACACAGGGTTTAGTGGAAGCCTTGGCTTTATCTTATGCCCAGACACGAAGGCAGGCACAGCATTGCTCCCCTCTTAAGGAAGAGGCTGGATAAACACACCAGCTGTCCCTCCCCTAGGGAGTATGGCTTCCAGAATATCACCTGGGTTATGACACCCAACGGAAAGTCTCCGGGTTGTCACATTTCCCTCAATAAAACTAGGGGACATCCAATGATCACATTGGCTTGTCACAATCCTCTCTTTGAAATCACCCTTTTCTGAAAAGTAGTCCTCACTTTTGCATTAATTTAAATATAATATACCCTAGCATCATGGCTGGGAACCATCCCCATAGCTCCAATAAGCGGCATTTTGAACAGCATGTGTCTTTGACCACACAATACGACATTTTGGTCTGAAGTATAGAATCCTTTTTTAAAAGGGCACTGACCTTTTTTGTATTTGTAGACTCAGTTCACAAGGCAACTGCAGTATTTTTTGATAGACTTACGAGATAAATATAGGTACCTGTCACTGCAGAAGCATGTGGATCTAAATAATAAAACAGGCAGAGATGAAATAACGTGTTCTGTGTTGCTGCAACTTTTCAGAGCTGCACCAGCTCAGGCAGTGGCGGTTTTTTATTAAGGTTAGGTCATTCACAGTGAAGAGTCCTCATAAGAACAAAAGAAAAGTCCTTTTATTTCTACACAGTCAGGAACCAGATTGCATCTTCTCTATTATTTTGATTGCTATTTACAAGGAGTCTAACCCAAAGGAAAACCCTAACAATGTGAAAACGAGAGGGCTGTGGAACCCTGGGATGAACACTGTGGAAGGTTTTGTACAGGGCTCTCACCATGTCTAAGTTGGTACTGGATGGGTGGGTGCTGTGGATTGAGATTTTTCAGTATGCACATGCAAAATACTTGTGACTTATTTATAGTCATTGGTCTTTTTATCCCCTAACACGTGTTAATGACATCTAGTAGCATGGTAAGTTGCAGAAAAAGCAGTATCTCCTCAATCATTTCCTTAAAGAAGAGTGGCCTGGGGGAGCCTTTATTACGATAATGAACCAGACTAATCCTGGGCAGGAGTTGCTACTGAAGTCAGGGTTTGAGAGGAAAGCTACAGAGGTCAGCTAAGCGGTGACAGGCCAGGATCTGAGAGCAGGAAAAGGTGAGTTCCGGCTCAGATAGGATGTGCAGATTGTCTGCATCAACATTGGAGTCACGCTGAGCTGACAGGAGCAGCTCCAGGGACAGGGATTTGTTCGTTGGTCTCTGACACATGCACCAGCTGTGACATGATGGTTGTTGTGGGTCATGCCATTGCCACGTTAGAAGTCCATCACTTCACGGGACGCAGGCAGGGAGTTCCATCTTTCCTTCAGGCTGGGGTGACTGCTGAGGTCTTGGGTTGAGTGTTACGCCCAGACGCGAAGGCAGGCACAGCACTGTTCACTTCTTAAGGAAGAGGCTGGATAAAGCACACCAGCCGTTCCTCCCCTAGGGAGTATGGCTTTCAGATTATCACCTGGGTTATGACACCCGACCCAAAATTCCAGGTTGTCACATTTCCCTCAATAAAACTAAGAGGGGACATCCAAAGATCACGTTGACTTGTCAAAGTCCTCTCTTTGAAATCACCCTTTTCTGAAAAGTAGTCCTCACTTTTGCATTAATTTAAATATAATATGCTCTAGAATCATGGCTGGGAACCATCCCCACAGCTCCAGTAAGCTGCGTTTTGAACCGCATGTGTCTTTGACCACACAATATGATGTTTTGGTCTGAAGTGTAGAACACTTTTTTAAAGGGGAAGAAAATTGAGGGGGAAAAAGACATGGTATAAGAGAAATTGTCTGGTTCCATTAATACAGCTATCAAAACTGAACTGGATTTTTTTTTTGATCAACTATCTAAAGTGACCACCCATCGATCACAGACTGATAAATGACCTCTTCCTGGGAGTAGAAAGGGAGCCACTGTGTAAGTTTATCTGGTAAACTGAGGCTGTAGGACACGGGTGGAATGAGTCATCTAGGAGAGACCAGGCCCAGGGATTTATCAGACACACCAGACCGAGGGAAAGATGAAACTCCCTCACCAGAAAGAGTTATGATCCTTGACCCAGAGAATTTTCCCACTCTTCACCTTTCATTGCAGATTTATGTCTAGCATACCTCCGTTACGACTCTGATGAGTCCCCTGTAGGTTAACCATGCCCTGTATGGGGTGTGTGTGTGTGTGTGTGTGTGTGTGTGTGTGTGTGTGTGTAGAGAGAGAGAGAGAGAGAGAGAGAGAGAGAGAATATGAATGTGAGCAGCTCTCTCAGAAGACTTATGAGGTGGAGGGGGGGTCAACTTCAGAGACTTGAGTGCATTGTGGTGGGAAGGCGTGTGGAGCTGAATGGTTCCCATCAAGGCAGCAGGAATCACAGACACAATGCTAGTGTTGTGAGCTTCCCTTCTTTTCTTTCCTGCTCTGCCCAGGCCCTGAACTATGGGGTGTGATGCCTCCCACAGTCAGGTATATTCTTCACTGAAAACACCTTCACAAATCTTCAGATGTACCTCACTGACCTTCTAAGCACTTCTCAATCTAGCTGACAATCAAGATTACCTATCAAATTCCACCCATCATTTCATATGAGTGTAGTATATACTCTCACAAGAAGCCTCAGAAAATATGAAACAAAATCCAGAACAATGCTTACTAAACCCCCATAGGTGAGGAATTATGTCTAGTCAATGACAACTAGCCATCCATATGCTGAATTTTTATTTTTGTTTTGTTATGCTTTTGTTTTATTGATTTTATTGAGCTATGCATTTTTCTCTGCTTCCCTCCCTGCCCTCCCCTCCCCAGTTTTTCAATCTTCTATCAAATATTATAAATTGCTTCTACTTTGAGCAGTCATTTACAAGTTCTATCATCATTATTCCAAACTGTAAATGTGGGATCCTTTCTAGAGAGAGAAACAAATGCCCTATGAATTCAAAAAGTTCCTTTCCTACTTAAAACACACACACACACACACACACACACACACACACACATCTATTTGTTAAAGCAGCTCAGAAATAACAGGAAGCACAGAAGGTAATTAAATATGAGGTATGAATTTCCCCCGGGGATGGAGGAAAAAAGAAAACATCCACACTAAAGCCAATCTGTTCGTGTATCTTCACATGGAAAATATTGTGTGTGAGAAACCACACACAACATGTTTGGGCTGGATATAGAGCTTGCTTAGGAGAGCACCTGCCTAGCACACATAGAAGCAAGCCTGGGTTTGACTCAGCAGAAGCTGGACATGGTGGTGTACACCTCCAGTCTCAGAAGGTGGAAGGAGGTGGAAGCTGGAGAATCAGAGGCTCACAGTCAACCTTGACCACATAAGAAGTTCAAGGCCACATTGGTCTTGGTCTTATCGGAAAGAATAATACATAAATAAATGATAAAAATTGTTTATATTAATGCCTTGAGTGACTCTTAAGCTAATAGATTAATATTAACTTATTCTAGTAGCTAACTGCATCAAGACTGAGCCATATAAATACATAACTTTACTGTTCACTGTCCGCATACTTCCATCAATAAAGTAGCATACCAGCTCCAGACAGATGCAAAGTGAAGTGAATCCCAGATTCAAAGTGACCTTCGGATGAGACTGTGTGCTTTGAGAACAGTAAAATGGTTACAGTTGTGATGGAGCTTCAAGAGAAAGGCAGTGGGGGGTTGGAGAGATGGCTCAGCGGTTAAGAGCATTGCCTGCTCTTCCAAAGGTCCTGAGTTCAATTCCCAGCAACCACATGGTGGCTCACAACCATCTGAAATGAGGTCTGGTGCCCTCTTCTGGCCTTCAGGCATACACACAGAAAGAATATTGTATACATAATAAATAAATAAATAAATATTTAAAAAAAAAAAAAGAGAAAGGCAGTGGATCCTGGGACTGCATAGCAGAGGACGCGGTCTTAAAGAAGTGGCATATGCCTCTAAGAAAATCAAGTACAGCAGCCAGGCTTTGGCAAATAGACCTTACTGTCCCTTATGGGGCCTTTTCCTGTGCAAGATAAAGACAGCTGACAGGCATGTAGGATCTAGGATGCCACCTCCATATGCCACACTGTGGGCCCGTTTCCCTAAGTCATCTCCAGAGTGAGAAACTGCGTTCTTCCTTAAAATTAGAAACAAACACTGTGCTCTCTTCCCTGCCTCTCCCGCTATTAGCATGAATAAGTGTGAAGCAAGTTTTAAACCTGAACTTCACGGCAGGCTGTATATTAATTGAATAAGTGTTTTCCAATACTCCTAAAATAGCTCCGGGATACATGAGATTGATTTGAGTTTAACACCGTGCTGCATATGGCTTAATCTTCTTCCCTTGAGTTCGATGCTCTTCTGCATCATAATCTGCACTGATCAGCTCAGTTTGTATGGGTATGCATGTCTCTGGGTGCCCTTTCTGGGGTCTTGTTGATGGAAGCTGCAGGGACGTTTTGGAGTGAGCCACATGGGATGGTGGCTCTTATAGAGCGAGTTAGTCCCTGAAGAGAGGTGCTGTTACATACATCAGTTTTATCCACCAGCTGTCTGACGCTGGCAGTCAGGCATGGTTTGATCTGCTGTGTCTCCCAGCAGCTCTAACTCTTCTCTCTTCAGGAACCCAAAGGACAGAGCTCCCCTTGCTCCAGCCCCAACCTCATGCCATGCTCCCTTTCTCAGGAAGTGGCATCCTCACCTGTCTATCAACCGTTCCTGATTCCCCACATCCTTTCAACTCCCACCTCTTGTCAGCCCTTTTCCTCAGTGTTTCTAACTCCACCATCACCACTGCCTTCTTGGTCCAAACAAGATAATCCTTTGCTTTGACTGAAAGTGTTGGCTGTACATCAGTCTCCCTTCATCTGTTCAGACCCTCACCAATCCATCCTCTCTACTGCCATCAGAGGGATTTTAAAAACCTGGAAGTGTGGCTCCCTTCACTTCTCATTGGCCATAGGAGAAAATCTATATTCCTCACCTAGTCACAAGGTCCTGCATTGTCAGGCGGATTCTCCAGCTTCATCTTGTTCCTCCTGCCACAGCCACACTGACTATTTCACCTCTTGAACATGTGGTCTCTTTTCCTAGCGTCTGCCCTCCTGTCCATTGCACATACTCCTCCACTTATTTTCCAACCTCAGCACTTTGGCTTTCCACTTTACTCCTCCAAAAGCCTTTTCAACCACCTAAAGTAAGTTACATCACCTGCCAAGTACTCTTCTAGCGTCCGAATTTCTTCCCCAGGATGCTTATAAGGTTTAGCAATATGATTCCTCTCTGGGTCTCTAACATCATATGGAAAGATCCTGGAAGTCAAAGAGTATTTGTCTAATTGGCTGCTTTCTTTTCTGTGGTTAGGTTAGGGCCTGCCACACGGTAGACTTAACAAATACATATTAAGTGAATAAATGATATTATCATAAACATTTCCAGCACAGACAAAGGGCTCTTTGCTGGTTTGTTGGCAACTGAATGTTTTTCCCCTGTTCACTGTAAAGAGAAGTTGAAGGTTTCATTTGGGAAATGGAGTTGAATGAAGCACTAACCATGTGAGCCATCCCTTTAGTGGCTGACTATATTGTTCTTTGTGTTCAAAGTGGGAAAGAGGCAGAACAGGAGATGAGATGAAGCAGAAAAGAGTCAAATGCCACTCTAGCAACCTGTAGATAGGGAGAAAAGACAGACTTTCATAAAACATCTACATAAAAAAAAGTAAGACAATGTGTCAATAGGCAACAGGGGACACAGTCCAAAGATTTTGACTGAGTTTTGTGGACAAGTTTCAGAACTGTGAATGAAGGAGTTAAAGAGAATAACATGGGATGGTGGGGAAATCTAGAGACAGTTTTTGTTGGACCCTGAAGTCCAATCATTGAAGAGGAGTCGCCCCAAGAAAACACTCTCACACCACAGTTGATATAAAAGCATGAGCATTTAATTCCATCATGACAGGGTCCTTCAGCATTAAAGAAGCCAAAAGATCCTGAACAACTGTTACAAAGTATTTTTAAAGCAAAAAGCCATAGAAACAAGGGGGGAACTTGGGGGTTGTTTTTTTAACTATTGGGATTGGCTTATTCAAAGGGCTATTGCCTATAATTGGCTGGAGAGCAGTTGCCAGATCAGGTGAGGTAAGAAGGAACATCTGAGGGTAACTTTGCCCCCTTCCCAGGGACTGAGTCAAAACATCTGTGGACATCTGTGGGTTATCTTGTCCCAATTCCAGGAAGGGAGCTCTATTTGGAGAACACTCACAAGGACTCAGGGAGATGGAAAGTTCCCAACATTCTAGTACATGCAGGTGCAGTCGTTAGGTCCTTGGTTCCCAGGGGAGGGGGGAGCACTAATGCTGAGAGGCTTCAGAGTTGTCCTAGAGTTTTTCATTTGTAGCAGGAAATAGAAGTCCTTGGTAAAGGGTTAAAGAAAACCAGTCCAATCATATATAATTGATGTGAGATTTTATGGTAACCATATCTGCATCAGAGTCAAAATTGCCTAGATAAAAGGCCATGCTGTGCCTGAGTCATACTTAGTGAAAAGGTGTGGGGTGGAACCTGATAGCCTTGTTTGTCTGAAGGCTTGTCCGTGTGTTCTCAGTTCTCTTGTGTTGTAAATTAGTTGCTTCCCCTGACCGATAATAATCGATGTTATGTTAGTACTGGGCCCTGCTTAGAGTCCTTCTCAGGTATCAATTTACGTCCTTCTCAGAACAGTTTCCCCAAACCGCATCTAACATGGCCTGATGAGTAGCCAGTGCAGACCTGGCCATTTATTCTCAATCCTTATTTGTTTAATGGGGCATTCCTGGTTGTAAGCCACGGCCAGCACAGAGGTGCCTAGTATCTCACTCTAGTTATGAAAGAACTGGCTAAGAAGTATTCCTCACTGACTCTGTAGCAGGAAGCATTGATGGACCATCAGTATGCAAAGTGGGCTTCTGCCAATCAGAACTTCAGGTGGGAGTAACTAGAGCAGGTGCACTTTCTTTCTCTCTCATAATATAACAGCAAAAAGAAGTAAGATATTATAGTTGGCTTCCTATACAGATGTGCAGAAGTAAGCTCTCAATTTGTATAGAGGTCTAAGTTTACCTTCAGGAGAGTAAGCCCTGCTTCCCTCTTGCTTCCATTTCTTTAATCAGTTCTTCCATCTCTCCTGCAACCAGAGCAATAGGGGCAAGGACGTGAGAAAATGTCAAGGAGGCATATCACCTCAAACTCTCAGGATAAATAAGGACAGTGGCCATGGAGTTCTCAAGTGAGCAGGATGTGCTCTGGACAGTCCAGCCTTCATCTGGAGCTGTCTAAAGACAAAAATGACTGGCTGTCATGGACTCGAACTGTAAGGAGAGACACCATAGCCATGTAGGCACAGAAGTCAAGGTCCTACAGAAATGTTATCAGAGCTGCACGTGGGCCTGGATCCCAACCCTTGGTCCAGAGGCTTGCATTCACACGAGACTGGAGGGAAGGTGCAATGGGAAGCTCGCTACCATCCAGCCACGAGGAGTCAGGTGCTCGCTCAGGGCAGCCAGTGAGCTCCTGTTCTTCCAGATTACTGAGATCACACGCATTGCTGTTCTCTAATTTTAAATGCAGTACAGAGAAGTCGTTTTTCTTTTAGAAAAGAGACACGTTAGGGTTGACAGTTCATAGCTTGGGATCTGAGAAAGCAGCGGTGGGAAATTCCAGCAAAAAACTTTAAAAATACAGGTGGCGGGCTCACTGTCATGCCCATGTGGCCTTTTCTGGAAAAGGAGAAAGATACCTTTAAAACACTTCTTTTCAAATTGCTCAAGTATAGCAATAGAAAATACTAGAACAACAAGGAAGTGGTTTGCAAGCCAATCTCTCAGCTCTATGGTTCCCTTTCGAGGAATGCACAGCATTTCTGGAGTAGCTGTTTGCTCATGAGTAAGAGGAAGTAGTAAAATGCTTTGCTTATGGGCCAGTGAGGTGCCTTCAGTTGGGAAAGGTGCCTGCTGCCAAGACTCATGGCCTGAGTTCAATCACCAGAGCAGATCCCTCATGGTGAAAAGACAGAATAACTCCCACAAGTTGTCCTTTGACCTCTGTACGTATACCATGGCATGAGCTTATGCATCCACACACTAAATAAATAAATACATGAAGTAAACATAGCCTATGTAATGTTCAGAGTAAAGAGAAGTGTTTATAGAAAGGGGCTCTCGATGCTGTGTGCAGATTCAGCTCCTGACTTGACTGAGAATCACCTTAGTTCTGCCCACAGTGGCTTACCTCTCTCCCTGTCCACATGTTGGTATCTGTCACCTGTTGTCTGAGTTTCTGTCCTGTCCAGTTCCCATAATCGCTAAGTCCCAAAGAAATCACACAGAGGTCTACATTAGTTATATAACTGATTGGCCCATTAGCTCAGGCTTCTTATTAACTCTTATAACTTACATTAGGCCATTATTCCTGTCTACGTTAGCCATGTGGCTTGGTACCTTATTCAGCGAGACAGTCACATCTTGCTTCTTCTGTGGCTGGGTCATAGACTGCAGAGGAAAGGGCTTCCTCCTTCCCAGAATTCTCCTGTTCTCATTGACCCACCCCTACTTCCTATCTGGTGGTCCTGCCTATACTTCCTGGCTGGCTAATGTCTAATCAATGTTTATATTGACAGAATATAGATGACTGTCCCACACCAGTCACCTCTATGAGTGCTTTGGATGGAATGTAATGGCATGAGCAAAGAGATTAATGCCACCTGTCTGTTGACCACATGAGAGCAGTCTCTCTGTGGGCTACACACGTCTAACCCACCCTGCCCTGTGTTCTCTGTGGGCTACACACGTCTAACCCACCCTGCCCTGTGTTCTCTGTGGGCTACACACGTCTAACCTACCCTGCCCTGTGTTCTCTGAAGGCTACACATGTCTAACCCACCCTGCCCTGTGTTCTCTGTGGGCTACACACGTCTAACCTACCCTGCCCTGTGTTCTCTGTGGGCTACACACGTCTAACCTACCCTGCCCTGTGTTCTCTGAAGGCTACACACGTCTAACCTACCCTGCCCTGTGTTCTCTGAAGGCTGCACATGTCTTATCTACCCTGCCTTGTGTTTTCTGTGGACATGCATGGCAGCCTTGTGCACCAACATTTGTTCACAATCAGTACCAAAAGATCCTGATTTGCTTTCATTGCCATTGCTTTTTTTAAAAAAAAAAAAATAAGATATGGAAGGAAGAGGAAAACAGGAAGATATCCAAACAGCTCCTGGGTGCCAGTTTCTATACTTGCTCAGTATATCAAAATTCATCCCTGCAAAGGTAGCACCATTTGTCCCACTTTACAGATAAGGAAAATAACATTAAAGCTGATAGGTGGCAAAGCCAATATTTGAATTGGCCTACATGATTCTAAAATTCCATTTTTTTTGTTACTATATCATGTCATATGCTTAACAAAACAACCATGACTCCATTTTATCTGCTTGTAGGTTCAACTGGCTATCTCTGCTCAAATGTATTCATCCAGGAGGTAGGATTAGATTGATCCATCTCATGGGAAACTATGGAAAAATGTTTTTCATAATGAAAAGCACTTTGAAAAGAAGGGATACTGGCTGGTATTATACTTAGCTAGCCTGCAACAAATTAGCTTTGAAAACCCTCCATCCTAAAATGTTTGCATTAGAAGTTGACATGTTTTCCACATTTCTGTTAATATAAGCTCTTCTGACAGAGGGGAAGAGCAGACATGCTGACGAACTATCATTACCAACTTGTAGGATGAGATCTTTTGTGAAACCAAATCAAAGATGACAAAAATGTTGCTTGGAATTTTCACATGAATACCTACCTGTCATATAGGCAGATGCAGCCACTACTGGCACCAGCAAATTATTAAACTGTAAGGACAAACAACGACTAGAGCAGATTCAGATCTGACACCTGCTAATTTAAGTGAATGGCTTTCCAAATACCCCACCCTGCAGTCAGGCAATGGGCTTGCTTGTGGTCTCTATCAGGGTCGTCTTCCTCATGGTCCTGTTGCACATTTGGTCTCTTTTGTATTCCCCGAATGCAGACAATAAACAGAATAAACAAGCTGTTTGTGCAACTAGACTTAATTTTACACAAAAGTTTCACTGGGCTGGACACAGGAATATGCCTATAACCCCAGTACTCTGGAAGCAGAAGGATTATGAGTTTGAGGTTTGGCAGAGTTCCATGACAGTGTCTCTGTAAGGGACTGCACCAAGGGTAGGCTTGTAGAAGAATAAGTCCATTATGTCACTAAAGGGTAATTATTCCTCCCTTCTCTTTATCATGTCTTCAGATAGTCAGCCTTCCTGTTGGATAGATTCCTGGTCATGTCTAGATAATTCAACTTGAGAGAGAAAAAAATAACTGTTCGTAATTTTTTAATGTTTGGAGTAGATCGGAATGCCATGTCTCCACCCAGGACCATTGATAGATTCTATTCTTTTGACCACAGCTTTCCCTTCATGGGCCTTGACAGAGCTCTAGTGTCCACCGTTGATGGCTGCCAAGACTATTGTAAGCCCCTAAGAGTTGAGACCTCAATAATATTTAAAAGATGGGCTGAAATTGGGGAACATTAAACAACCAATTTTGATGTGGGAGGTCCTTCTGTATATGTGTTGCTTTTATTGGTTAATGAATAAAGTTTCACCATTGAAACCTAGAGATTCAGTTCTAAGGCTGTTCACCAAAAGGGACTAAGTTCAATGACACCTTCATGTCCAGGCAGGCTGCTCATTCAGAAGAGACAAGAAGAAATAAGAACTCTCCTGGCATCCCTGACCTCTGGCCCGGACGGAACCACCAATGTTTTCTGCTTCAGAACAAGCACAAGGACAAGAACTAAACTGTTCCCTTTCTGATTCAGTACCTGCCTTTAAATCTGTCTAACTTGCTTCTACCTCCTGTTGTCATCGCATATACTCCAGGAGAACCCTATCATTAGGGAAGATGGTGGACTCACTAATGTGGTTTCTGCTTCCTGGGTAGGGTGGCTCTGTGTTGCAGTTGAGGTATGCTGTTGTTCCCTTTAAGTAAGATGGTAGCTCTGGAGCAACATCTCTTTGGTATGATTGAATGGAAACTTTTTATTTATAAGATTAATGACCCAAGCTACCTACCTTTGAAGCTTAGGTCAGTATACAGAATAATGTCTGGACTGATTTCATAAGCCAGTTTTGTCTGGTAATCAATGATTTTTATTTTTCTTTAAGAGATTCTTGGGTTTGCTCATATATTACTGCCCAAAATTTTTCAAATATTTTTTATTCAAGAGAAAATAGAGTGGAACTGAGAGGAATGCAGAGATAAAAGCTTGAAGGTCTCTTCCTGGCATACTCCGCTGATGGGAAAATTCAGCCAATCACAGTCTGTTTAGGGTGTGTCCCCTGAGGCCAAGAAAAACAGATAAAACACCCAGGTGCACTCTCCCCTTCCTCTTTTGTTCTCTGCGCTCCTGGTGTTCGCTGGAACCCTGGTTGTGTGAGTTCCTCTTTTTCTGTTTAAACAAAAAAGAAAGGCTTTAACTTTAACATAGTAAAATTACATATAACAAAACAGTTATCAAGCAAGAATTAACAGTTATAATATTTATATCTATTTTAATTTTATCATAATAATGGAAAACTATAACTAACCATTCTTAGCAGCTCCCTGAACATTGCCATTGGTATCTGTTTCCCTCCTGGTTGGCTGGAAAGCTGTCGTTCCCCCTGGTTCTGTGACTTTATGAACGAGTTGAGCTATTCCAAACTATTTTATTGTGGCTTGACTCAGCCCAAGTACCGTAAGTGAAGCAAGTTTAAAATTCTTGGGAAAAGATTCGTGTCTGACCTGTGCTCAGGTCCTGGTCAGGTTCTGATAAGCTCTGCTAAGTCCATGCAGGACCTCCCAAACTGAGGGAAGATTCTGGATCCAACGGGTATCAATGGATAGTTCTTCCCTAACAAAAATTTAGCTTTAAGGCCTAACTCATTTGGCCACTTAACTCTTTTCAGAGAAATGTAATTACTTCAAGACTTGAGTTGTGTGTAAAAACAATTGGCCCCATTCATGATTTTTTTGAAAGTCTTTTCTGTGGGGCTCACAACAGGCTCTCATACTCATGATTGAAAGGCCAATTAATCAAATAGCTTTGAAATAATGAAACAATAGGAGTTTCCTTTTTATTGCTATGTTTAAAATTCTTAAATAGGTAAGCGTCAAACACCATACAATGAAGCACATGTGTAGATGATGGAAGCGTTAATTCAACCAACCCCAAAAGCACATTCCTGACTTCCTAGCACACCTGGAGGGGCAGGCTCACACACAAATCATGAAACTGAGAGACATCATTGCCCTGCTGACTGGTGCTTAGCCCTTAACTTAGTGAGTGAGGGTTCTTTGGGTAAATCCTATCTCCTTGTTGGTGTGTTGTTGTTCCAGTATGAGCAAAGAGAAACCATCTCTCATCGCAAGGATTTGTGGATAAAGGAGGTACACCTGGTTCTGGGTTTGACTTCCAGCACAGAAAGAGAAACAGAGACAGAGAGGCAGAGAGATACAGCGACTTACTCCTCAGAGTAGGCAACTGCAAACCAAAGTGTTTACAGCAAACCTTGTTCTACTGGTGAAAAACGAACACAACAATTGCACATAAGTAAGCGGTTCAACAGTCCACATAAATGATTAAATAGCCTTCATTAATGTTTGCTCAGACAAAGTATTTCTAGAGTTGTTTCTGAGACATGAACACACATTCTTTCCCCCTTCCTCGCCCCTCCCTCCCCCTCTGCTATTTCTTCCTTTTCCTTCCCTCGAGCTCCTGCCTCCCTCTCTTCTTCACTTTACACATTCCTTCCTTCCTCTCTCCCTTCCCTCCTCAGTTCCTCCTTTCCTTTCTTAAATTCTTTTATCAAACATATATTGGTCCCTTACTGCAAGCCAGACTCTGTACATTAACAAATAATGGTAAATCCGGACTAGCTGAACATAGAGGACAGTGAGGAATACTGAGAACTCAAGAACAATCACAGTGGGTTTTTGATCCTACTGCACGTACTGGCTTTGTGGGAGCCTAGGCAGTTTGGATGCTCACCTTAGGAGACCTGGATAGAGGTGGGCGGTCCTTGGGCTTCCCACAGGTCAGGGAACCCTGATTGCTCTTCGAGCAGATGAGGGAGGGTGACTTGATCGGGGGAGGGGGAGGGAAATGGGAGGCGGTTGCGGGGAGGAGGCAGAAATCCTTAATAAATAAATAAATTAAAAAAAAAATAAAATGAACAAGGTAAACCAAAAAAAAAAAACAAATTACTCACATACATTAACAAATAAGATTTCATTGCTCTTTTGTGGGTCGAAATTAAAGGACACCAAAGACAGTTCTCAGCTCCATGTGTCTCTGTTAGATTTCTGTCTCCATCTCACTAGAGAGACTGTTCTTTCTGTTTATTGACTAACTGGATCACACAATTTGAATATTATTTCCGGGAAAATACGATCTTATCTCTTTCCTGATACTTAATACTTATCAGCAAGTTACTCACCCACCGTAAGAGTCCACAAAGTGCTCAGAGGGAGACACCATTTATTCCTCCCAAAGGATGTGGCAATGTAATTTTACATGTTGGGTTTGTGAAAGGATTGTTTATGATTAAAACACGAAGTGCAGAAGTATATTTTAGAAAGAGGGAGTAGGGTGTGGAACCAAGAAAAAAATGAAATTCTCCAGTTTGGCTGGGGATAAACTGTTTAGAATTTATCTGTTAATGTGATAGGAAATGGATTCTGTTGTGGCAGTGGGGCAAGGATCCCAGGACAGGGGGATCGGCGTCCCCACTGCTGTTTTGGTTCAATAACTATGTCCTATTCCTAACAACAGCTGAGCAGTTTGGGCCACACTCCCCTGGGAGATGGCTGGAATTCTACCAACATATAAGTAACCTAGTGAATTCAAAGATGGTAGAAGAGACCCACGAGAAAATTAGAGACCTTACTTGAAGAAATTTATGGGTGTGTTAGGGTAAGGAGGAAGAAGCTGGTGATGGAGTGAGATGATCTAATTTGACTGGACAATATTGTTAACTGAGGTCACCTGAAGCCAGCTCTTCACTGTCGAGCGAGGGGAAGTGACTTTATCTTGAAAAGTGCCAAGTTTGAAGTCCTTAAAGGATATTTGGGTAGGAAAAGATGGGGACAGAGAAAAACCTATGGCTTCCTTGGTTATTTGTATTTAATATCTTTATAAAGAGATCACTACTACAGTTGTGATAGCAACTTTAACATCATCTCAGTCAACTTCCCTGGTTGACTATTTTCCCTAGTGCTGTTATGGAGTTTGTGACCCCTGGGAAAAGACTGTACACCTGATCTGGATTAAAATTAGTTAAATTTCTTTAAGAACAACAATCTCTGATCCAAATCAGAGATGCCTCATGTGAAGCAGGGTGAAGGGAGGGTTTGTAAAAGGCAAAACCTCAAGAAGACCTTGAGTATCTGTGCAAACAAGCCAAAACTGTCTGCTCTGCCAAGGGTGGGTGGTCATGGCAGCCTCAAAACAGCCACCAAATGTCCACACACGCAGGTTACAGCAGCTAGAAGGCAGTTACCAGTATCATAACAAAGTGAATGGCCAAGGCTGTATATTTTTGGGTGAGGGTCACTGGGAACTTACCCTCCCAGAGGCTGAAGTCAGAGTCATATAGCTAGTGGGCACCAGGATGGATGCCCAGCATAAAGTGGGATTTCTTCAGCCGTCACAGTGCTGAGCCTCATACTGTCAAGGCGCTCTTCTAATGGGGTTAAAGACTTTGCTGTTATGCGTAAACTTGATAACTATATTAGCATATACATACATGCTCATGTTTTAGTCAGAGGCTTTAGGAAAGTCTCCAAATTCTCACTTTCACCTTTTCAAGCCTATAGCCTGCAGCCTCTGTCGGAATAACAATCCTCTGGTGTTCTTTATCACACCAGTCCCCGGCTTTAATGCTTTGTATTAACTTATTATTAAGCAAACTGTGAAAAAAGAATTAAATAAAGCATGGAATGTCAAAAACTAAATACTAAAGTAATCTGTTCGAACTAAACTGTACTGTACTTGATGTCATTATTCTCTCCTATTAATGAACATTACTTTGCCTACTCATAATCTGTTAGTCCATTAGTTACTAAAGGAAATGGTTTTATTAAATTATTTAATTAATAAGCAGCAAGATGTAATTATGAAATATTTTTATTTTTAGTTTATAAAATAATGTTTTTGTTCTTTGAAAATTTCATACAATGTCTCTAGATCATTTTAAGCCCCTCCCCTAACTCCTCCAGTGTCCACCCCACCTCCCTACCAATCCAATTTCATGTCCCATGTATTTATTTTTTTGTTTATTTATTGTTTACTTTAAAGCCCATAGAATCTACTTTGTGCTCCCCAAATATTCTTGAGAGTGGGCCTTCTCCTGGAGCAGTGTCTACTTTTTAGGGATCGCACCCTTAAAGAAACCTGACTCCTCTCCCAGCTGATGCCAGTTGTCAGTAGCACCACTTTAACCATGTTCTTCTTTTTAATCTTTCAATAGTTTTTCCTTTATTATTGATTTTTATTGAGCTGTACATTTTCCTCTGCTTCCCTCCCTGCCTTTCCCCTCCCCTTCAACCTTCTCCCAAGGTCCCCATGCTCCCAATTTACTCAGGAGATCTTGTCTTTTTCTACTTCCCACGTAGATTTGTTCTATGTATGTCTCTGTTGGGGTCTTCATTGTTGTCTAAGTTCTCTGGTATTGTATTTTGTAGGCTGGTTTTCCTTGCTTAATGTTTAAAAACTACTAATGCATAAATTCATGTGCTAATTGTCTTCCCTGGTCTGGGTTACCTCACTAAGTATGATGTTTTCTAGTTCTATCCATTTGCCTGCAAAATTCAAGATGTTGTTATTTTTTCTGCTGTGTAGTACTCCATTGTGTAAATGTACCACATTTTCCTTATCCATTCTTTGGTGGAGGGGCATTTAGGTTGTTTTCAGGTTTTCAGGTTCTGGCTATGATAAACAATGCTGCTATGAACATAGTTGAGCACATGTCCTTGTGGCATGATTGAGTATCCTTTGGATATATACCCAAAAGTGGTATTACTGGGTCTTGAGGAAGGTTGTTTCCTAATTTTCTGAGAAATCGCCACACTGACATCCAAAGGGGCTGTACAAGTTTGTACTCCCACCAGCAATGCAGAAGTGTTCCCTTTACCCCACAACCTCTCCAGCATAAGTTGTCATCAGTGTTTTTGATCTTGGCTATTCTTACAGGTATAAGATAGAATCTCAGAGTTGTTTTGATTTGCATTTCTCTGATGACTAAGAATGTTGAGCATTTCCTTAAGTGTCTTTCAACCATTTTAGATTCCTCTGTTGAGAGTTCTCTGCTTTGGTCAGTATTCCAATTTTTCTTGGATTATTTGTTCTTTTGGTGGCCAATTTCTTGAGTTCTTTGTATATTTTGGAGATCAGTCTTCTGTCTGAGGTGGAGTTGGTAAAGATCTTTTCCAGCTTTCGTTCTTCTACATGTTGATATCCAGTTATGCCAGCACCACTTGTTAAATATGCTTCTTTTTTCCATTTGATATTTTTTGCTTCTTTGTCAAAAATCAGGTGTTTGAAGGTGTGTGAATTAATATCCTTGTCTTCAATTTGGTTCCATTGGTCTTCCTGTCTGTTTTTATGCCAATACCAGGCTGTTTTCAGTACTGTAGCTCTGTAGTAGAGTTTGAAGTCAGGGATTGTGATGCCTCCAGAAGTTCTTTTATCGTATAGGATTGTTTTGGCTATCCTGGGTTTTTGCTTTTCCATATGAAGTTGAGTACTGTTCTTTCAAGGTCTGTGAAGAATTTTGCTGGGATTTTGCTGGGCATTGCATTGAATCTGTAGATTGTTTTTGGTAAGATTGCCATTTTTACTATGTTAATTCTACCTACCCAAGAGCATGGGAGATCTTTCCACTTTCTGATGTCTTTTTTAATTTCTTTCTTCAAAGATTTAAAGTTCTTGTCATACAAGTCTTCCACTTGTTTGGTTAGAGTTACTTTGAGATATTTTATGCTGTTTGTGGCTATTGTGAAAGGTGACGTTTCTGATTTTTTTCTCAGCCTTTTTATCATCTGTGTACAGGAGGGCTACTGATTTTTTTTGCCTTAATCTTTTATCCTGCTACATTACTGAAAGTGTTTATGAGTTGTAGAAGTTCCTTGGCAGAATTTTTGGGGTTTCTTATATAAACTATCATATCATCAGCAAATATTGAGAGTTTGACTTCTTTTCTGATTTGTATCCCATTGATCTCTTTTTGGTGTCTTATTGCTCTATCATGTTCTTCTTGTTGACAACTAGAACAATTAACAAACAAGATCATATTCACTTATACTGGAAGATAATTTAGAGTCTTTTGAACAACTTGCAGTCCTACTTGAGTGTTTTATGTATTTATCATTTGAACAACTCAATGAGATCAACTCCTCTTAGCAAGTAGGCAGAAGCTGGGCTGCAGTTAGAGAGCAGATGACTGGTTACTTCTAGGTGGAATCATGCTCACCTTGACTTCTAACTGCACCTGAGGTGGTGCCAACTGCATTATGAAGCAAACATGTTCTGGAGATGCAATCTCCGTTAATTTCTTCTTGGTCGTCCTTAAGGGCTTCTTCAATTGAACTATAAACATACACAGTTGTATTCTGTTATTATTCCTGTCTGAGTAAGCAATACAAAGAACCCACAATCTCATCAGAATAACCCACTGTACCCTGTAATTTATAAAGCTGTCTCATAGTGATGCTGTAGTTAAAGATAACATCCATTCGCAATGCAACAATTTGGCTTGTTTTTCCAAGGCTGTAATATGAAGCTCTTAGCTGCAATCAAACCTAATTTATTCCACATTTTGCTTTCAAAGGCAATGCTGGGTCCCACATGTCTAAACACAGTAGTCAGGAACAAAATAAATCAATGTCATTTTCCCTCCATTTATCTCTCAGACTCTCACAATCTCTGTGTCTCTCTTTTCCACCAGTCCCACCCTCCTTCCCTCATCCCATCATTAAATTCCTGGTATATTTTGGAGATGCCAAGTAATGCACCTCACTCCATACCAATTAGCTCAGGCTCCAAGTGAAAGCTGTTAGAACCCTGAGCGCATTCCTCGGGAGATGCTAATATCTACCCAGAACTGAGCCACCCTACTATTGGAGCAATGCATAGCCACAACTCCATAGTCTTCAGTGTGGCGATTCACCTACGGTTGCCACACTTTTAATGAGCACACGTGATCTTCACATAGTATTGAAATATTTGCCCCAAATTAAGGTTCTCTCTTTATATTCTTCAGAAAGGATATTTCAGTGTGTTGATGAAGTTCCGCGTCCTACAAGAAGGGTCACCTTGGTACTGGTTTATTGGTTCTTAGTAGCCTGTGTTAAGATGAAAGAGGATAAATCACAATATTTTGAAAGGCAGTACTTGAGCCGGGCGGTGGTGGTGCACGCCTTTAATCCCAGCAGATCCTGGGGTGGCAGAGGCAGGTGGATCTGTGTGAGTTCAAGGCCAACCTGGTCTACAAGAGCTAGTTCCAGGACAGACTCCAAAGCCACAGAGAAACTCTGTCTCAAAAAAACAGGGAAAAAAAAGCAGTACCTGCCAAGGCATCCCTCTTGTAAAAGGGGCTCCTCTGCCTTGTGGGAGGGGCTCCTCCATCTTGTAAGAGAGTCTTCTCTTTTCTAAATGATAAAGGAATACAGGAGTTGGCTCCATAGAGAAGGAAACATTGATTTTGCTGGCACACAGCTATGAAGCAGTCAACAAGAATATAAAGCCTGCAATTGCAATGACCTTATCACATGCTAGAAGGTGAACATAATGCGTGCAATAGGGAAGACATTTCACATTTGGAACAGGACAGATAAGGGCTACCTACTGGGAAAACGGTACACATGATTTTATTCTTTTGGTTATTTTATTTTATTTTTTGAAGCATAGTCTCATGTATCCCAGGCTGGACCTCAACTTGCTACATGTTTAAAAATGACTTTGAACTTCCCTGAACCCAAAGCCTTGTGCATGCTAATCAAGAACTCTACCAAGTGAGCTATATCCCAAGCCCCAGGTAACATTTAAACAAGTTCAGTTGCTGAGCAAAATGTATTTCCAAATTATAACTCAAGCACTCTCTACCCTTGGTACTCCTGCAGTTGCTGTGTTGATCCATTCTCTTCTAACTCTAGTCCGGGATGTAGATTTCCAACCAGTGAAATCTTGTATTATGGACTGGCAAGATGGCTCAACTGACATCAAGACACTAAGCTGCTCTCTGGAACCTCCGTGGTGGTAATAACTGATTCTCTAAAGGTTTTCTGTCACCTCCACAGGTGTACCTGGCATACAGTACCCCCATAAGTAAGCAAAAAATGTAAAGAAAAAATAATTTAAAAAGAAACTTTGTATTCACTGGCTATAAGTATCATAACAAAACATTACGAACCCGATGGCTTACACAATAGGAATTTATTTTTTATCATCCCTTGAGGCCAATATTCCAAGGTGGAGGCATCAGCAGAGTTGAGGTCTGTCCTCTCAAGTGTGTCAGTGTCTGTCTTCTCTCCATCGACTTCACAAGGTCTTCTCTCTGTGCTTACCCAATCCCTTCCTGAGGGCATTGGTTATACTAGATTAGACTCAACCTTAATGCTCTGGCTGACTCTGGAGACACTGGAGATAATAACGGATATGAATTGGGAGAGGGAAAGAACTCAGTCATTTCATGGGAGGGGGTAATCCCTCGTCTGGTGGAAAGAAATGAGGAGATGGTGAAAACAGAGCAAGGTACTTATTAATAGCTAGACAGGCAGGAATCATTTTTAATAAATCGGAAATGTTATTGGACAATTGCTTTAGTGATTATTTTTCTCATTATAGTGTGAGATCTCTGTTTTACAGTCTTAAACTTGATCTATAGCCCCATGCCTCAGCCAGAATATTTGAATACCCCTGGCACATGACAGAGGAAACAGAACTCTCCCTTTGGCTTTTGGAGCAAGATCAACATCATTGTAAAACTTTGATTCCCGAAGCACTTCCTACTACATGCTCACCTGCCTGCAGCTCATGCTGAAAGCAATCAGAAAGGGGGCTCTCATGCTAAACATCATTGTTCCAAGGCAGGAGAGTTCACAGAAGAGGGAGCTGTTACCAAGAGAACTGTGGGTTTCTAATGGCTCTTGGTTATTGAACCAGCTGAACTAATTTGATTTTTTTTTCCCTGAAAACCCCAAGATACTGCCCTGAATGGCTTGTGCCTGGAAATAGCATCCTTTAAAGTATAGGTCTAGGGATAGCTCATGTTGCATAAATAGCTTTAGGAATTAATTTCAAGATGTGGGACAGGCCAGTAACTGCCTCTTTAGTAACAGTAAGACATTTCTTTAGGTCTCCAACTCTCCATGTGTCTTAAAAAAGAAATAACCCAGTGCTGTAGGGAAAAGCGCCTTATCTCTGCACCAAGTTTCATTCTAAAAGTTAAGTAAGTAGGTTCCTTACTTGGAACTCAGATTTCTGGTAAACTTGCCCATCTCAAACACAGCCAAGAACCAGGAAACATAAACCTTGGGCAGCAACCTAAGCATGAAGTGCACTGAGGGTCACACATTTTATGTGTTGGAGAGCTGCTCAGGCACTCTCGTGTGAGCTTATTAACTCTTCTGATCTCTGGGTTCAGTGAGCATCAGATTTTATTGGCCAGAATACAGCAGTGAGGAGGGTCGCCTGGTTGTAAGGAAAACATTTCTGAAGACAAGTTTCTAACTAAAATTGGATAAATTTGAAGGTTAGTGTATGGATCAAAAGTACTTGTTCCTAGGCTTTTGGGATCCTCCACTTCATACTGGGTCACCTTGCCCAGCCTTAACACATGGGGATGTATTTAGTCTTATTGCAACTTGATACGCCATGTTTTCTCGATACTCATGGGAGACCTGTCCTTTCCTAAAGAGAAACAAAGGAGGAGTGGATTGTGGGGTGGGAACTAAGGAACAACTGGGAGGAGAGGAGGGATGGGAAACTGTGACCAGGATGCAAAATAAATAAATTATTTTATAACTTTTTTAAAAAGTGCCCATTCTTGTCAAGGGTCCTGAACACCAAATGCAATTTGTAATGATGACCTTGAATTAAAGGGACTGAGGAGTTAAGGAGAGTGTGATGTTATTGTCAGACGTTGTTTATGACCATAAAGAACTACAATGCTCTGGATTCGCATTCTGAATAAACTGCTGAAAACTTAAAAGCATTTGACAAAATTCAACACCCCTTTATGATAAAGGTCTTGGAGAGATTAGGGATGCAAGGATCATATCTAAATATAATAAAAAGCAATATACAGCAAGCCAACAGCTAATATCAAATTAAATGGAGAGAAACTCATAGCCATTCCACTAAAATCAGGAACAAGACAAGGCTGTCCACTCTCACCATATCTGTTCAACATAGTACTTGAAGTTCTAGCAATAGCAATAAGACAGCATAAGGAGATCAAGGGGATTCTAATTGGAAAGGAAGAAGTCAAACTTTCATTATTTGCAGATGATATGATAGTGTACATCAGTGACCCCAAAAACCCTTCCAAAGAACTCCTACAGCTGATAAATACCTTCAGTGATGTGGCAGGATACAAGAACAACTCAAAAAAAAAAATCAGTTGCCCTCCTATACACAAAGGATAGAGAAGCAGAGAGGGAAATCAGAGAAATTTCATCTTTCATGATAGCCACAAATAGCATAAAGTATCTTGGGGTAACACTAACCAAGGAAGTGAAAGATCTATTTGAAAAGAACTTTAAGGCTTTGAAGAAAGAAATTGAAGAGGACACCAGAAAATGGAAGGATCTTCCATGCTTTTGGATGGGTAAGATCAACATCGTAAAAATGGCAATTCTACCAAAGTCAATCTATAAATTCAACACAATCCCCATCAAAATCCCAACAAAATTCTTCACAGACCTTGAGAAAACAATAATCAGTTTTATATGGAAAAACAAAAAACCTAGGATAGCCAAAACAATCCTATACAATAAAGGAACTTGCAGAAGCAATACCATCCCTGACTTCAAACTCTATTATAGAGCTACAGTAGTGAAAACAGGTTGGAATTGGCATAAAAACAGATATGCTGACCAATGGAATCAAATTGAAGACCCAGATATTAACCCACCAACCTATTAACACCTGATTTTCTACAAAGGAGCTAAAAGTATACAATGGAAGAAAAAAAGCATCTTCAACAAATGTGCTGGTATAACTGGATGTCAACCTATAGAATAATGAAAATAGATCCATATCTATCACCATGCACAAAACTCAAGACCAAATGGATTAAAGACCTCAATATAAACCTGACCACACTGAAACTGATAGAAGAGGAAGTGGGAAATAGACTGCAACACATGGGCACAGGAGACCACTTCCTATTTATAATCCCAGTAACATAGACAATAAGAGCAACAATGAATAAATGAGACCCCCTGAAACTGAGAAGCTTCTGTAAAGCAAAGGACACTGTCACTAAGACAAAAAGGCAACCTACTGAATGGGAGAAGATGGTCACCAACCCCGCATCAGACAAAGGTCTGATCTCCAAAATATATAAAGAACTCAAGAAACTAGACATTAAAATTCTAATTAACCCAATTTTAAAAAATGGGGTACTGAACTGAATAGAGAATTCTCAACAGAAGAAGTTCAAATGGCCAAAAGACACTTAAGGTCATGTTCAACTTTCTTAGCTATCAGGGAAATGCAAATCAAAACAACTTTGAGATATCATCTTAAACCTGTCAGAATGGCTAAAATTAAAAACACCAATGATAGCGTATGCTGGAAAGGATGTGGAGTAAGGGGAACACTCGTCCATTGATGGTGAAAATGCAAACCTGTGCAACCACTTTGGAAATGAGTGTGGCGGTTTCTCAAAAAATTGGGAATCAACCTACCTTGGGATCCAGCAATACCACTCTTGGGAATATACCTAAGAGATGCCCAATCATACTACAAAAGCATTTGTTCAACTATGTTCATAGCAGCATTATTTGTAATAGCCAGAACCTGGAAACAACCTAGATGCCCCTCAATGGAAGAATGGATAAAGAAAGTGTGGGATATATACACATTAGAGTACTACACAGCGGTAAAAAAATTAATGACATCTTGAATTTTGCATGCAAATGGATGGAAATAGAAAACACTATCCTGAGTGAAATAACCCAGACCCAAAAAGATGAATAGGGTATGTACTCACTCATTAGTGGACTCTAGCCATAAACAAAGGACATTAAGCCTATAGTTGGTGATCCTAGAGAAGCCAAATAAAAAGGTGAACCCAAAGAAAAACATATATAGATCCTCCTGGAAATAGGAAGCAAACAAGATCGCCAGGCAAAAGTTGGGAGTATGGGGGTGGGAGTAGGGTTAGGGGAAGGGGAGAGGAGAAGAGAGAAGTGAGAAGGGAAAGACTGGGGAGAGCTTCAGGGAGTGGGAGGGTGGTGATGGAGGAAGGGTAGATATAGGACCAGGGAAGAAGATATCTACATTAAAAGAGCTATTTTAGGGTTGGCAAGAGACTTGGCTCTAGTGGGGATCCCAGGTGTCCACGAGGATGTCCCCAGCTAGGTCCTTGGACAGTAGAGGAGAGGGTGCCTGAACTGGCCTTGTCCCATAGTTACACTGATGAGTATCTCAAATATCACCATAGAATTTTCATCCAGTGATGGATGGAGATAGAGACAGAGACCCTCATCAGAGCAATGGACTGAGCTCCCAAGGTCCAGTTGAGAAGAAAAAGGGAGAAGATTAGCAAGGAAGTCAGGACCGTGAGGGGTTGGTTCAAGCACTGAGACAGTGTGCCTGATCTAATGGGAGCTCACCAATCCAGCTGGACTGAACAAGCATGTGATCAAACTGGACTCTCTGAATGTGGCTGCCAATGGGGGCAGACTGAGAAGCCATTGATAATGGCACTGGGACCTGTCTCTACTGCATGTGCTAGCTTTGTGGGACCCTGGTCTATTTGGATGCACACCTTCGTAGGCCTGGATGGAGCGGGGGAGGGCCTTAGACTTCCCACAGGCAGGGTACCCTGTCCTCTCTTAAGGAGGGAGGGGTGGGGGGAGGGGAGGAAGTGTACATTTTTGAATGGAAAAAAAACATTAGTATTGAAGAAGATTTTCACTTGCAGGAAATTACACATCATTGCCAAAGAAGATTCACTCTAACTGTCCATTTCTAGCCAAGAGACCTTCTCTATAAGTCCACTCCTGCCACGTGGTCAGGCCCAGGGACCACCCTGCTCTTTCTTTGAGGCGATACCTGACTGTGCTTCCTTTCTTACATTACTTTTTAATTTGCAGGCTGGCACAGACACATCAGTCCCTGCCACCAAAGGTTGGGAGGCCTGAGGTGCTTAGAGTTAATAAGATTGCTTACCCTTATTTTCAATAAAATGTAGTTAGCCCACCTCTCCTGCAGAACAATAAGAAGTGGATTCTTCTCACATAAATTGTACATATGAATCCATTTATAGTCTTATATCCTCTTATATCCAGGTTTCTAGAATAGTCAAGTCATGCGGTAATATAAAATGGGGCATGTCTCAGGATTCAGATTTCCAGGTTAGGTGTAAAACTGGAAACAAGAAGGGCTCCTTAGCCCACCAGTCACCCAGCACTAGGGCTGGCTGATAAGGAGCTACCTACAGTATCTGCTTACAGGCCCTTCGTGGATAAGACAAGGGACACTTCTCTTCCTCAGACTCCCGGAGGATGACCCTTAGCCATGAAGGCACCCTCTAGACTGGAAGACTGGTCGTTGTCATTGTTTAAACTCAAAGACCATTTGCCAAGGAAAGAGTCATGGGGAGCCAGTTCTGACAGCAGGGATGGGGTTTATGACCTTAGAGGCTGCTGGTGCTTCTGAGCTAGAGAGGTCCTAGAGGAAAGCCTCTGGCCCACTGAACTATGGGATACTGGAGAGCCGCTGCAAGCTACCCCATCCCCCACCTCCTTCAAACTTAGTGTGGAAGACTGCCACTGCCTTTCTAGGGGGTTCCCGCAAGAGAACAGAGGAAAATGAAGAGGAAACGTTACAGAAAAATACGAATGGGGGCTTCTCTTACTGATGCAGGAACCTTAGAAAGAGCATGGCCTCCAGAAAGTCATGCAGACCTCCACCAGTATGAGCGCTGAGAGGTGCAGCTGAGCCGGGACAAAGCCCTCTGGCAGCGCACCTGAGACAGAAAATAACACTTCGGCGCTGGCTTTTCCTGCTCTGATCTCATGCATCTTGCTTCCTGTTTGATTTTCTGTGACCCCAAGGCTAGTCTGCAAACGGGGCGGGGGGCGGGGGAGCTGGGTCTAATACTGTACTAACACATTTAGTGGTGGCAGAGAAGTGATAGGAAATGTCCCTGGTGCAAAAGAAGAACCCGGAGTTGAAAGCACGATTTGCAAGTGTCCTGACTCCGGGTCGTATTTCTAGGGGAAAATGTATCACAGTTTGACGTCTGGAGCCTTCAGACGATATTTTAAAATAGATTTTCATAGAGAATCAGGGATTCTTTACACAAGAAGATATACTTATCTAAAGAGCTCCTGGTTTTGTTTTTGTTTTTCCGTAGACATCCTTCCACTGCGAATGTTCCGTTGGGGCCCAGTTAGTGTTGCCTTCTGACAGACACCTGAACGTATTTACGGGGTGGGGTGGGTAGAGAAGCCCTCTTAGCACACAATTAACAAACGCTTTGATCTTCCGGGTTAGAGATGAGGACATTGAGACGCGGTGAGGTTAAGAACCTACACCACTCATGTGTAACCTGGGGGCGCTGGATTCAGGCTCAGGCCTCCAGGCTACTCAGCCAGCCTCAGTTCACACCAGCTCGGTTGTGAGATGCGCTCATATGAAATTGCTGTTGCCAGTTCCTAGTGCTGATGTGTTAGTTTACATCTTGGATTGTTGATGATGCTCCTTATTTTGTTATTGTATTGATATTGGGCTCCTTTTTAATTATGTGCTTATTTACAATCCTTACCTATAATGGTGGTTTGTTGGACACAGAGCCTTGGCTTACCTGAACCTCACCATGTAGCCCAGGCAATCCTTATGACTCAGCTCCCTAAATGCTAATATTACAAGCATGGTAATCCTTGCATTAATTGGAATTAATAGTTTTCTGTATTTTTTATAGGAACTCTTTTTCTTAACAACTCAACTACTGAATAGATGTGAATATTTTCTACAATGTCTTTTAATTTTGCTTATGTGCCAATGATGTCTTTAGATTATGATATAATCCTGTAATTCTATTTCCCCCTCTTATGGCTTTTCATCTCTTAATGTTCATCAATGTCTTATTATTCTTACAGATTTTCTTTTATTTTTCAGCATCTTAATTATGATTGTTTTCTTTTCTTTCTTTCTTACTTTCTTTTCTTTCTTTTTTTTTTTTGTTTTTTGTTTTTTGAGACATGGTTTCTCTGTATAGCTTTGGAGCCTGTCCTGGCACTTACCCTGTAGACCAGGCTGATTTTGAACTCACAGAGATCTGTCTGCCTCTGCCTCCCAAGTGCTTGGATTAAACATGTACACTACCCCTGCCCAGCTAATTATGGCTATTTTCAGGCTGAATTTTACATGGAATTCTTATAAATCCATCACTTAAATGTCCACTGTGAACATCTTATTGTACTTGCTGTGAGCACAGGCATGCGTCTGCTCATCCCTTTGTCTATCTGTTCTCTCCGCTTACTTTTTACACTTTCCTACAGAAATTACAGCTCACTTCCGCTCTAAGTCGACGCTGTTGTAATCTGAAACTTCTCATACTGCAAACTCCACTGCACCAAGGGCCATGTGCGCACCTGCTGGTAAGAGGCGAGCATCCCACGGAGAGCTTACTCCAGCACTGTGGAAACCTCTCTCAGTCATATAATTAACTAGACCCTAATGTTTGCCTACATAACTTTATGTCGTCAATTTACTAAAGATGAAATGAGCAAATTTTAAGTGCACTTCTACTGAGTTTTGACAACTCTACACACCTATACAAACCAAAGTTCTCTCACAGAGTTCCCTGCCACAAGTGCCTCTCTGACAACTACACAGAAAACATTGATCTAGAATCTTGTGCATAAGTGATTTGTCATCTATAGAATTTCCGCTCTTGGTGAAAACATTTTTCAAGGCTTTGTGCATGGTGAGGGGCTTTGTAATATGCAGATGCTGTCTCCTGCAGGAGCAAAGGGCAGGTGTGCGTAGCACTGACTCCAAAGATGCAGTTTGGTTAGGTTGGACCTTCTTCACCAAAATGGCAACCCAAAAAATTGTCCCCTCTGGCCACCATTGTAGCGGTGTGCAATAGGAGTCTGTGTCCTCTATCAGTATGCATTAAAATGTGGTGGGCTCTGCAGCTGGCTTACAGGTAGGCTAAAAGACTAGATCCTTTGTGGCTCTTAGCACACACTTGTTCTGTTTTCGTCATGAGGTAATACCCTACTATAGCATAGTTTATTTCTCTGTTCCACTGGGGATGGATGCCTGGACTCCGTCAAGTTTTGTTTTCTTTTCTTTCTGGTTTTTTTTTCTTTTTTGCTTGTCTGTTGCTTGCTTTTGTTTGGGCTACTATGGATTAAACTTCTGTAATCCTTGTGCAAGCCTTTACATAAATACATTTTCACTTGGGGGATGGGGCTCATCATGAGTGAAGGAGAATTGTTAGGTTACAAAGTAGGCATGTGTTTAATTTTGCTAAAATTCCAAGCCCTTTCCCAAAGAGATTGTGCCATTTCTCATTCCTACAGATGTGCATGAGTGGCCCAGGGGATCAATAGCTTTGTCAGTGATTGATGCAATCCACCAGCTCTGTTTTCGCTGTTTCTATGAGTATGCAACAGTATCGCTTGTGGCTTTCATTTGCATTCTTCCAAGGACTAATAGCATCAGATGTCTTTGTGAGATGGACCATTCACATTCTATCAGAGAGGACTGTACGAGGTGGCCCTAGGTCCTTGTGTTCCTCATTAAAGAAAAGTAGTACTAGTCTGTTCCCTTCCCCCAGTGTAACAGCAAGGTGGCTGGAAACAGCTCTCAATTTGATAGCCCGTCTATCAGCACTTGGGGCTGTACCCACATGGTTCAGCAGTAATACCTTTTCCCTTCTCTTCTCTCTCCTCCCCCATATGTACACCATTCCCACAAACCCTGAAGAGCATAGGAGCCTCTGTGTGCAGTGCTATTATGGGTGTTTGTGGGCTTTGCACAATCTGCTCTGCTCTTCTTCATTGGCCTAGGTAATTCTTCCTTATCCTGAAGAATCTTAATCAAAAATTTGTCTTACTTGCTGCCCACACCATACTTCCTCCCACTGCAGGCTTCATGGCTCCAATTCTTGTTTTAGACCTTTCCACATATTTGGCCTTTATAGAACTTTTCACACCGAGGCTCCTTGCTTGTAGTCTGTCTCCCTATGAACAAATACAATGGCCAATATTTTTGCAGCCTCTAGAAATCCTGCCTTCACTGAACTGAAAGTCAGGTACATGTGAGTTCCCTGGACACTAACAGTCGAGAAAGAAATGACACACTTTGCTGCTTTGATGGGAGGCCTGCCTTTCCTTTCCTTCCCAAGGAGTCTTCTATCAGTTGAAACACAAATCAGAGATTTTCTTTTTGAAGGGCATAATCCTGCTTTCATCGTTCCTGTCTTTGTAACAACAAACCTGATGGTTTATGCTCAGGTACACATACAATCTCACAGTTTCTGTAGATTAGAAGTTGGAATATAGGTTAATTGGACCCTCATCTCAGAAATCCCCAGAGCTGAAATAGAAGTACCGATCAAGCTGTGTTCTTTCAGCTATTGGGAAGTGTGTGTGCATTCAGATGTTGGCTGGGTCTTTCTTGCATGCATTTCATTGTGGCTGCATGACTTAGGCCCTGAGGTTTGCTGGGCAGAGGCTGATGTCCTTGAGCCTCAATGTTAGATTTCTAAGGAAACATAGAGACAGAAGGCAGAAAGAGATGGGATCTGACCTTCGACAGATGGGATTGTCTTTATTAGTGTACATAACAAGGGGCAGCCTCTCTCCCACAAGAAATGGAGGCACCTGCCAGGAGGAAAGCTGTCCTCAACCCCTATAAGGGCAGGCAAGGGCTTGGCAATGAGGACGTTGTTGCAGCTGTAGGGTCTGCTGAGTGTCCCTCCTGCAGTCTCTCCTTCCTGAAATTGTTTGTACAAGGCCTACAGACTATCAGCCACTTCTTCACGGGATGACTGAGCAAGCTCACCTATAATCTCGTAGGGATCCTGTTTTACAACCTAGCACTCGATTATTTAATTCTCTCATTTCTAAGATTCAGATAATGACTGTACTTACCTCATAGGCGCTCAAGAGGATTAAATGAAGACATCTTAAATAAAGGGATATGTAGTACATCTATCTGTCCACAACTGTGTGCCTTGTCAGTGATTGTTAGCTGTTGTTATTGTTATTTAAAATGGTTATGGTGCATGTGGATTGGACGTTGGGAATTAAGAACTCAAGACCTGAGTTAAGGATAAATTGTTCTGCATTCAAGAACATGTCTCTTTCTCTATAAAGTTGTTTACCCAGCAGAAGTGGCGGTGGTAGTGAAGTATGAGGGTGGTTTACATGTGTAAACCATAGAGGAAAAGAGGAAGAAGAGAGCTGAGAGAAGATCCCCAGGGAGTTTCTGCCTCGCTAGGATGTGGAATCAACATTGTTGAAACAGGGATCACATGGACCCTGCTGGCCAACCTTTTGGGAAATACAGCAAATCAATGTCATTTTCTTATATCTCCCTGTTTCGTTGTGCTGTGCTCAAGCCCAGATCTCTTCTGTAACCATGATCTCATGCATGTAGGCCAATGGGACTGGCCTTGAGGTCAGAATGGCCTAGTTTTCAAAGGGACACATCAAGGTCACTGTTACATTTACTTTCATTGAGAAGGGAAACACAGGCTCATTCTATACTTGAAGTAGTCCATGGTTCAGAACTGGGATTCTTAGCATTCTACAGCACTCCTCATGCTAAATGGTTGTTTGTCATGGTGAGAGAAAAAGTAACGCCCTTAAACAGAGCCATTCCTTAGGAACTTTGAAGCCACAGTTAATATAGTTGAATGTGAACCTAAATGTGGCCATCACTGGATCCATGACTAGCACGTCTCTAGGTTGTGGCAACACTAAATCCTCCTCATGCCTTAGTCCCTTAGTTTATATCATGAATATTCCCATCAACTAATCAAATGTGCTGTCATATGTACAGGGTTGTATTGCTAGGAAAATTTCATTTTTAATAAAAATGAACATCTACATTTTTATGTAAAATCTCCCACATTCTGTGTTGATAACCAATTTTTAAAAATGAAAATACCCTTTGGGCCAAATGAACCATGTGTGTGACTTGTGCCAATTTTCAGTCTCTCAATCATACAGCTACAAGGATTTAAGATTGCACAAAGTTCCAGAGTCAGGAGCCTAACAATGCCTTATTCTGTTGTTAAGGGTCTAAAATCAATAAGGAGTTGGAGTCAGTGTTTGGGGGGCTTGACTAGATTGCGTGCTGAAGGAGGTCTACTCTTTTGCCACATCAGCCTCTCCCCTGTGATGTGGGATTCCCCTCTGTATGCTGTGAATATGTTTTATTACCATTAGTTAATAAAGAAGCTACTTTGGGCCTATGGCAGCACAGAATAGAATAAGGCAGGAATTCCAAGCAGATAGAGGGAAAAGGAAGGTGGAGTCAGGGAGGTGCCATGTAGCTGCCTAAAGAAACAGACACCCAGGAACCTTACAGGTAAACCTTGAGCCTCGTGGTAAAATAAAATAATAGAAATGGGTTAATTTAAGATGTAAGAGTTAGTTAATAAGAAACCTGAGCTAATAAGCCATGCAGTGTTGTAATTAACACAGTTTTGTGTGATTATTTTGGGTCTGGGTGGCCAGAAACCAACAAGCAGCCTCCCAACTTCACCCCCAGGGTTGCTCACAATATGGCAGCTGGTTCTTCAGAACAAGTATTCCAGTAAAAAGTAACAGCAGCAAACACGGATCATTTATAACTTAATCCTGAAAGTGACACACTATCCTTTGCACAGATGCTATTAGTCATACAGATACAGACGGAGTCACCCAGTGTGCACACCAGGAGGCAAGGTGCAGTCTCCTAATGATGGCTCCCAGGACTGGCTCCAGCCTTCTCTGGCTTCTTTTCCAGGAAGGGGATCTCGTTGACCTCCACTTATTTGACAGCTCTATTTCTATGTATCTCTGCCCCCTCCCTGTATCCAAATATGGGAGCAGGGGGAGCAATGGGCTTAGCCATTCATTCATAAACATATATGGGCTTGCTAGTTGCCGTTTTAGAAGCTGTTCTGGGCCTGTTTGTTTGCTGTTGTTTTATTTTGTTTTGTTTTTTGTATGGGGGGCAGGTGTTATCAAGGGTGATATCTGTGTTTTTATGAAGTATAGCTCACTGGGTCAGGCTTCCACACAGATGCTGTCAAGGGGTCATATCTGTGTTTTTATGAAGCATAGCTCACTGGACCAGGCTTCCACACAGATGTTGTCAGGGGTGATATCTGTGTTTTTATGAAGCATAGCTCACTGGGTCAGGCTTCCACACATTTAGCATTTCTTCTAAGCAACCTGGCATCCAGAGCCATCTCTGGTTTAAAGCTAGATCTCTCTGTAGGAATTGTTCAGGTTGAGAATCAGGGTTGAATCCTCACATTTAAAAACTGAAGAGTGAACATAGCAGGAGGCCTCTGAGAACCCGAGAGAAGCTTCTGCTGTCCTGTCTGCTGTCTCCTTTGTGCCACCAAAACATCTTTGTTCTCTAGTTAATTGTCAAGCATCTTCAGCATATGCAGACCCAGAAGGAGACTTACTGTAGACCTGACAAATGCTCCTGTCACAGTGACAAGCACTGAATCAGAGTTGGTTCAACACAGATGT
This sequence comes from Microtus pennsylvanicus, assembly GCF_037038515.1. NCBI lineage: Eukaryota > Metazoa > Chordata > Mammalia > Rodentia > Cricetidae > Microtus > Microtus pennsylvanicus. The sequence goes on from NC_134593.1 coordinate 7,266,288, forward strand.
TTTCGCTTGATAAAGAGGCACTTATAATAATGAATTGGGACATTTGGAAGTGTACACACTCAGCACTGGTCTTATTAATGCAGTATCAGGAAAGCAAATATTTCATGGTAAGCCGTGGCAAACAGCTTCTCTGAAGACAGTGTATTTTTCGCTTCACGGAGAGGCTTTTATCCAAGACCCATCCCAGAGCCCTTGATGGATTTTACAGTCTTACTGAGTGACACTAAGTGACAACTGTGATCTTTATTTGGGAGAAGAATGGTGTCTCCAAGGGGAAAAGCTTGCCTGAGTCTTCATAATCCTAATTATATCGTGTAGTTACGTTTTATAACTATTCTTATTTGATTTGCAAACTATTCTATGAATAGGGATAATACTCAAGACTCAGAAAGGTTAAGGAACTTCCTCAAAGTGGTACAGTAACTTTCTGTACTCATAGCACAAGGCTAAATCTAATCAATTGATGTGGAATTATCCTCTGTATAAATAAAGAACTGCTTTGAGCCTATAGCAGAGCTGGGTGGGGCGAAGCAGAGCTAGATGGAGAGGACTGGATTGAATGCTGGGAGAAAGAAGGGCAGAGTCAGAGAGAAGCCATGTAGCCCTGCTAGAGACAGATGCCACAACTTTACCAGTAAGCCACTGCCATGTGGCCGTACACAGATTAATAGAAATGGGTTAAATTAATATGTAAGAGTTAGCCAATTAAAAGCTAGAGCTAATGGGTCAAGCAGTGATTTAATTAATACACTTTCTCTGTGGCTATTTTGATTCTGGGTGGATGGTATGAATATGCGACCTCCTTATTACAGTCAATTAGTGGAAAGCAGACAAATTACCTTTATGGTACCCACCTAACCTTGGATTTATTTCTTTGAGTATTTTAGAATGTTTAAATCTGTTTTGTATTGTTGTGTTAAATAAATCACAGTGGTGGCCTGGTTCCTACGTAGAATCTTTAGCCTATAGGGAGAAAATCCATCCAATCCCAAATCATAGCATGGACTTCCATAGCCACAACATCTCGTGTGTGATGTTACTGCTGGGTCGTTGAGGAGAAGAACCAGGATCTAAGGAAGGCTGTGTGTGTGTGTGTGTGTGTGTGTGTGTGTGTGTGTGTGGTGTGCGTGTGTTACTGTGACTGTCTTTCCAGAAATATGTCAACTTCATATGGAATGTAGGTGGTCCCTTCCTTATGAAGGGACCAATTATATGAGATAGCTCTCAATTCTGATTCACAACTTACATGGCCATATCAGAAAAAAAAATCTGTGCTGGAGAGTGATGGAGGAAGGTCATTGGTTAAGTAATAAAGAAACTGCTTGGCCCCATAGGTTAAAACATAGGTGGGAGGAGTAAACAGAACAGAATGCTGGGAGGAAAAGGAAGTGAGCTCAGAGAGACGCCATGCTCCCCTCTCCTGGGCAGATGTGATAGCTCTGCTCTCTGGGGCACACGCGATGAAGCTCCAACCCAGGATGGACGTAGGCTAGAATTTTCCCGGTAAGCGCACCTAGCGGTGTTACACAGATTAGAAATGGGCTAGTCCAGGTGTGAGAATTAGCCTAGAAGAGGCTAGATAGAAATGGGCCAAGCAGTGTTTAAATGAATACAGTTTGTGTGTTGTTATTTTGGGGCATAAGCTAGCAGGCGACTGGGGTGCTGGGGACACAGCCCTGCCGCTCCTATTACTACAGGAGAGTTCTCTTCAACCTATTCTACAAACAGGTGGCAGTCACAAGTGGGAGCCACTCACCTCTTCCTTCTTTCTTCTCACTCCTGCGGAAAGATAGAAGGCAAAGGGCAGACTTGGAAGCTCCCAGAACCTTGGCACACAGTGTATTTGGAAGCATGGGTTTTAATGTTTCTAACAAGTTGAGATGAATGGAGCAGAGTGGGAGGAGAGTCATATAAACTGACTTGTGCTCTGTGAAAAGCGAAGGGCAGGGGACATTTGGACAGGCATGGCCTGTGTAAATATGAAGGCAGAAGTTGGAGGACACTTCTATAAAAAACATCATAGATTTCCAACAATCCACAAGAATCTCGGGCAGGATTCTTCACATCTCTCAGAAGAAGCCAAGTCTCATGAAACCTTGGTCTCAAAACTCCAGAACTGTAAAGCAATACATTTCTGTTGTTGAACCCACTCCATGGGCCTCTGTAGCTCTACAGAAGCTATCACTAGCCAAATGTGCCCCCAGCTCAAGACATTCACCCATCTCTGCAGAGCTCTCTTGACAAATGGCGGCAGATAGCAAGTGCTTCTTGTCATTTGTCAGTATAAGAATTTTCAAGAACCCAGGCCACTCTTGAGTAGGAAACTAAACAATTTTATATTCCCAGCAGTTTAAAGAAATCAAAACTTGGGATGATGGGAGGTAAACTGAAAGGGTAGATATAGGCAGGTCACAGAGCACACAGCAGGTGGTGACGTGACATACCTACTTGAGAAGCAGAGCAAGTGATGTCCCCATTGATTGCAGGACCTTTAGCATGGGGGCTCTGCCTGCTTCTCTCAAATGGTGCCCCGTCATGAGTTCTTCCCCCAGTGTGACCAGACAGTTCTCATCACACTGAAGTAGCCTCACAAGCCTTGCTTTATGGGGCCTGCAGGTTACTGTGAGCCCTTTATGGCAAGAATTCCACATTTCTTTCTTCTCTGATGCCCCAGTCCACTGAACGTATCATTTATTTAATAGCAACCATCAAAAGCCTTTTAAAGCAACCCTTGTAAATGGCCTTGCAACTTTGGTGAGACTGGACTTCCTCAGAAATATGTACCTGAGGTTTTTTAATATATCAAGGGTAGAGCCCTCCAAGAGTCTGACGGGACTGACTGCACTGTAAAGGGAAATTAGTCAACGGGATGGAAAATGGTTAGAGGGGCAGAGGAGGGCAGATTCCTCCACGACGTGCCCCAGCTCTAAATATAAAAGAAATGGAGTAGCTGCTTAAACCATCCCAGATTAAAATCATTCACAAGATGAACTGCCCACCAGCTGGCTCAATGGCACGAGGCTTTTCTTCTACTTGTAATTAGAGCTGGAACAGAGGAGAAATCATGAACATTGTTAGTCAGGGCTTCTCCGTCTTGACACTATTGGCTTTGTGCACAGGATAATTGGGAGAATTACTGTCCCTTGTATCATGGGCTATTTAGCGGTACCCCTCATCCCATACACTACAACAACCAGTCATCTACAAACACGGCTAGAGAGTCGCTAGAGGCAAGCTTGCCTCCTGCTGAGAGAAGCCAATCTAAATGGAGGAAGAAAAGTGCTTCCAAACCACTGGTGTTGCATTCCTACTGGAAAAGAATGAGGGTAATCATGGTAGCACAAGGAGGTACTTGCCTTAAATATGGCTGAAGACCTACACAAAAGCTCAGAATGCTGACAAGCCTGTTCATGGGGCTTATTATTATTTGTTGCTTCTGGTTCAGTGAGTCCTTAAAATATTAAAGCTTGCATATACTATAAAAATCAGTCTTTTCACATATAATACAGTATTTGATGTTACATGAATGGGACATGATGTTAGCATCCAACTGAAGATTTATGTTAGGGCTCAGAAGTTAGAGCAAATGGCTCCCTGTTTGCTCCTCTTGACTCTTTCCAAGGTCCTCCAGGTGTCTAAGGATTCTGACACAGTCCATTTGACTCTTCTTTTGAACTGAAGAAGCTTGTTCACCCATTGAGACTTTCCCACCCTTGAACCATTGCTGTAATAAAGTCATGTTGAGCAGTCCAGTGCTATCTCTACCCATGAGCCACCTGCTGACTGATGAGAGTAAATTTCTCTCCCTTGTGTTTCACTTATTGATGGCCCTCTTGGACCTGGGCTCTGAGAACTAGAGAACTGGAGGTAGTGTCTTGGCCCACACATTCACACAGAAACACATTCCCAAGTCATAGCTGCAGAGTTGAAAAATGCATAAAGAATATGCCATCTACACCTGGTACCTAGCCTGAGTCCTTCCCTTGGAGTCTGTGGAGGGATGCTGGGCTCTTCATAGTCAAGGGCCATTGTGGGATCTCCTTGCTGCCTGTGAGATGGGGTTGCTCTCAAGCAAACTGGGGATGTAACAGTATTGGTAGCTGTTGCTACATTGACTGTCCCAGCACCAAGGAAGGGAGCAGTATCAGACATACTACTGCTGTCACATAGCCTGGATTGTGTGGCAGCAGGGACAGCTCAACCCAACCAGCATCCCAAGTCACTCTCAGGATACACCATTCCTCACAGGCCTCGGTGGTCAGGACACCAAGCAGATCTTTTCTGAAGTAAAACAGAACAAGGCCCATATATTTTTTAAACTCTGGGAATTTTGTCTTATTAAATGATTTGACCTTTTGGTCAGTAAGACAATAATATTCGTCCTAGTACCTACAGTGTGTGAGGCGTATGCATTGGAAATAAGGTTAAAAAGTTCCTGTCATTTTCATAAGTTCCTACCCGACTGGAGGAGATTTGCAGTGTACATTTAAGCACACAGCTGAAGATCACTTAGGGTTGTGATATAAGCCAAAGAAAAGCAAATGGGACACTTTCATGGAATGCAACCAAGGGGTACTGTATTGGATAGTGAATTAGGACATCGTCACTGGAAATTTAGTCTTTGCTCAGAGAACCCGGAGAGTACAACTTCCCAGCTCTGTGAAGTAGCATGGAAGAATTGACAGAGAGGAAAGAACACATTCAAAGGCTCTGCCATTTAAACACTTGCTCAGTTTGAGAACACCACGGAAGCGGGGCGCATGGGAAAGGCAGAAGGAGTCCATAAGATGGGCTGAAAGACCACACCAGCTTCTGGAGGAGATAAGTGTAAGTGTGATGAAGGTCTGGAAGCAAAGACACTGTCAGCAGAGCATGGTAGCTAGTGGTGAGGGAGGTATGGGTTGGGTGCTGGGCAGAGGATGGCAGCTAGTGGTGACAGAGAGGTATAGATTGGGTGCAGGGCAGAGGTGCTGGAAGGTAGATGGATTGGAGTATGGCTTTGACAGAAATAGCATAACATGCTGAGTGGGATGCAGGAGGTCTAGGAAAAGAATGTCAACTGGCTGGGGATGCTGTCCTTTGTTGAGATGCAGATGCCTGAGAGAAAAAGCATAGTTGGGGATGAGAGGATAAACAAGTCCTTTTGGGACATTTAAAGTGCCCTGGTACTTAGAAGAGTGTAGCCAGAAAGCAAACTAGAAAGGTGACAAGAGGAAGTCCAGGAGGCCATGGCATCCAGGAGTCTGAGGAGTCAAAGTATAGAAACAGAAGGAAAGGACCAAAGCATCCTGCACTTGTGAGAGACAGAGGTAGGCTTCAGCACACCAAAGGCATATCTGATCCCTCATAGCCCTGCCTCTGGGCACACATCATAGTCCTTGCCCATCTACATAAGAAATGCTTTTGAAGCATAGAGGCTCTAAATAATCTGCCCACAATCATTGGTTCTTTTTAGTAAATCATGTAAGGGCTTGTTGTTTGCTTTTAAGTAAAGCAACAGAAAAGATAATTAATCTAGTGTCTCTTCTATGGCAGCACCTGAAGTACCAACAAAATGTCATTATTGTTGGGAGCTATGAATCCCCCAGATCCTGAATTTCTGGTAAACAACTTGTAATGCTTGCAGCTGCTCTGAGCACAAGACCCTCAGGAGTTCCTGATGGCAGGGGAGTGGTTTCTGGTGCATTGGGCTGGGGTGTGGATATCAGTTAAGGATTCCTATATAAGCTGCCCCTGGACACACTAAAGGGGGCATTCTGGGGGCATTCCTGTTTCAAGGATTCTGGTATCAAGAATGACTCATGTCTCTGTCTGTGTGTCTTTGTGTGTTTCAATCTCCAGCCCCTTGCCCAGTTCACAAACTGTATGGTAGAGCATAGAGCACAGATGGGCTTGGTGCGCTACAATTATAGGCAGGATAATCACACCCCTCAATGATGGCCATGTGCTAACCCATGAATCATGTCACCTTATGACAAATGGGATTATCTAGATGTGAATAAATGAGGATCATGATTATTCTGGAATATGGGGAGCGACCAGGAGCCTGATCTAATCACGAGGTTCCTTCTAAGCAGGGGAAAGAAGTCAGAGAAAAGGATATGTAAATGAAAGCAGGGAGGGCATGTGGTCATGAGCCAAAGAACACAGACAGCTTTTAAATTCTGAGAAAGCAAGTAAATACTTCCCGGAGCCTATGGAAGGTGATAGCTGCCCCTTGTCAGAGACCTCTGATGAGCAGCACTGGGCAAAACGTGTTTATGTTATTTCATATCGCCAAATTTCAGCCATTGTTATAGCAGCAAGAAGAAACACAGAAGGCACCATCCCATGAGCAAGGCCAATTAAGGGAGACATTGCAGCTGTGGTACATGCAGGGAAAGGAAGAGGTACGAGAAACATCCACAGAGTTGGTGGTTTATGTTCAGCAGTCAGGAAGGCATCTGAAGTGTGGTCCTGAAGCTGTGACCCGAAGGATAGAGGAGGAGGTGGGATCTGAAGTGTGGTCCTGAATCTGTGACCTGAAGGATGGAGGAGGAGGTGGGATCTGAAGTGTGTTCCTGAAGCTGTGACCAGGAGGATGGAGGAGAAGGTGGGATCTGAAGTGTGGTCCTGAAGCTGTGACCTGAAGGATGGAGGAGGAGGTGGTATCTGAAGTGTGTTCCTGAAGCTGTGACCTGAAGGATGGAGGAGGAGGTGGGATCTGAAGTGTGGTCCTGAAGCTGTGACCCGAAGGATGGAGGAGGAGGTGGGATCTGAAGTGTGTTCCTGAAGCTGCGACCTGAAGGATGGAGGAGGAGGTAGGACGCTTGGCATTTGAAGAACAGACAGGAAAATAAGTGACCAATGCAGTGTAAGTGAGGGCTAAAGCTCATAGAGTTAGTCAACAAAAACTCACCAGGTTAAATTTGAGTCTTAGCCCGTAGAAGTCCATCCCATACATACAGTGCAGACGAACTCAGGAAGAAGCTCAGGAGCAGTGACTAAAATCTAGCCAGTCAGAGAATCCTCATTAGGGTAAATGAGAAATTTCAGACAGCATCCACGGTGCTCTTTGCATGCTCTGATGGTCCTTAAATAATGGACAAACTCAAGGAGACATCAAAGGATTAAAATTGTCTGGTAATGCCGCTAGAGATTGCCACAAAGGACACACACTCAAAGACATTGTCATTAACCCTACAACAGCGCCATGGCTAACAGCAATTGTGAGATCATTAGTTCTAAGACAAAAGTTGATCTTGGAGGTGTTAGAGCATGAGGGGAACATCTGCATCTTATGAAGTATAGTGATCACCATTATTAGGGTGCCCTTAAATAGTCCAAGCACCTTGAATCTTCCAGAAAAAAATTGAAATGACTTAAAACAATTTGTGTGGAATCAGCTCCCAAAAAGCCCCCAACATTCAGTTTGCAGTGCCTTTGTGACCAACGGTGGAAGTTAAGCAAAGAAAGACATGGCAATGGCAGCTGAGGTTAATTAAAAGTTTGTCTAGACAAGGTCTAAAATCATCTTCTCATTTCACCCTAGAAAGTGACTCTACTGCTCTTTTATTTATTAATGGACAACTATGGGACCAACTAATACGATGAAACTAGGTAGTTAAGCTCCTCTGAAGTGCTAGGGTCAGGAAGTGCAGATACACAGACATCCCAGGAGCTGCATTTGTGTCAGTGCAATGGATATGTATTTAGAGATTTGGGTTGATTAGGAAAGGGTGTTGGATTTTGTCAAAGGGTTTTTTGCATCTAATGAGATGGTTTATTTCTTTAAGTTTGTTTATATGAAAGGTTACATTTACTGGTTTTCATATATTGAGCCATCCCAGCATCTATGGGATGAAGCCTACTTCATCATGGTGAGTGATGTTTATAATGTGTTCTTGGATTCAGCTTGTGTTTGAGTATTTTTGCATCTATGTTCATAAGAGAAATTGGTCTATAATTTTCTTTCTTTCTTGAGTATCTCTTGTTGTGTTCCCCTTTTCAGTTATGATTTTGTTAGTTTGGATATTCTTTCTGTCTTTTATTTAGTGTTGGTAAGAGTTTGTCTGTCTTCTTATTTTCTCAAAGAAGCAACTCTTTGTTTCAGTGATTCTTTGTATTGCTCTCTTCATTTTTATTTTATTGATTTTAGACCCAAGCTTGATTATTACTTGCCATCTACTCCGCTTTGTTGTAGGAGGGCCACTTGGTCATTCTGGCCGCTTGGCAGCTCGGACCTGAAATAACCACACAGAAGCTGTATTAATTAAATCACTGCTTGGCCAATTAGCTGTAACTTCTTATTGGCTCTTACATCTTAATTTAACCCACTTCTATTAATCTGTATATCACCATGTGGCTGTGGCTTACTGGGTAAATTTCCAGCATCTGTTTCTGGCGGGGCTACATGGCTTCTACTCACTTGGCCTTCCTTCTCCCAGCGTTCAGTTTAGTTTTCCCTGCCTAGCTCTGTTCTACCCTATCAAGCCAAGCCAGTTTCTTTATTAACAAATGGTATTCACAGCATACAAAGAGGAATCTTGCATCACTTCTTGCATGCACTTTCTTCTTTCTATTCTAGAGCTTTCAGGTGTGCTATTAAATTGCTAGTATGAGATCGCTCTGATTTGTTTATGTAGACACTTGGTGCTATAAACTCTCCTGTTAGCACAACTTTCACTGCATCCCATAAATCTAAGCATGCTGTGTATTCATTCTCATTGAATTCCGTGAAGTCTTTAAGTTCTTTATTTCGTTTTGAGCCATTTTTCATTCAGTGGTGATAAGTTTAGTTTCCATGAGTCTATAAGCTTCCTGTTGTCTCCGTCGTTGCCGATATCTAGCTATAGTCTGTGGTGGTCTGATAGGATGCACAGTGCTATACCATTTTCTTGTATCTGTTGAGACTTGCTTTGTGTCCAAGTATGTGGTCAATTTTGAAAATGTTCCATATGGTACTGAGAAGGTTGTGTGTGTGTGTGTGTGTGTGTGTGTGTGTGTGTGTGTGTGTGTGTGTTTAGATGAAATGTTCTATAAATATCTTTTTGGTTTATTATATCTGTTAGCCCCAGCATTTCTGTTTTAGTTTTTGTCTGAATAATCTCTCCTTTGATGGGAGTGGGGTATTGAAGTCTCCCACTACCAGTGTATAAGGGTCAGTATGTGATTTAAGCTGTATTAGTGTTTTTTATACAAACTTTGGAGCCTTTGTATTGGGGGAATAGATGTTAAAAAATAAAATATCATCTTGGTGGATTTTTTTTTGATGAGTATGTAGTGTCCTTCCCCATCCCTTTTGGTTAGTTTTAGTTTGAAGTCTATTTTGTTATTTATTAAAATGACTACACAATCTTGCTTCTTCAGTTTATTTTTTGATATATCTTTTTCCAACCATTTACCCTGAGACAATGTCTCTCCTTGATGTTGAGATGTGTTTCTTAGATGCAACAGAAGGATAGATCCTGGCTTTACATCCATCCTGTTAGTCTGTGTCTTATTGGAAAATTAGGACCATTGATACTGAAAGATATCAATGGCTAGTGATTATAAATTCCTATTATTTTGCTATTGTTGGTGATGGTGATGGTGGTAGTGGTGATGGCAATATGTGTGGTGTTTCCCTTCTTTTGGTTGTACTTGTGTGAAATTATTTATTTCCTGTGTTTTCATTGGTGTAGTTAACCTCCTTAGGTTGGAATTTTTCTTCTAATACTTTTAATAGTGTTAAATAGGGTTTGTAGATAGATATTGTTTAAATTTGACTTTATACTGGAATATTTTATTTTCTCCATATATGGTAATTGAAAGTCTTGTTGGGTATAGCAGTCTGGGCTTGCATCTGTGGTCTGAGAGTCTTCAGCACATCTGTCTAGGTCCTCTGACTTTTATAATCTCTATTGAGAAGTCAGGTGTAATTCTAATAGGTCTGCCTTTTATGATACTTGGTCTTTCCCCTTATAGTGTTTTTCCCCAATATAATATTTTTATTAATTATTTGGGAATTTCATACAAAGCTTCTTGATCACAAATGCTTCCCATTCCTCCCAGGTTTACCCTTGAACCCTCCCCCCACCCCACCCCTAAACCTACCAAGTCCAATTTGTGTTGCCCATATATTCACTGGAGCCTGGACAAACTCCCAGTGACCATCCCCTTAAAGAATATAAAGTCCTTCCTCATCCCCCCACCCCCACCATAATCCATCAACTGTTAAAATTTTCACTTCGACATCTTTACTACACTTTTTAAGAACTCTCTTCAGTAGCTTCCTGTTTGAACTGTTTCTTTTGGAGGTGGTTCACAGATACCTACAATGTCTTTTATTCTCATTATGAGTTTGCAGTTATCAATACTACTGCAGTAGAAGCATCCTTGCTCATAGCAGCCAGCAGCAGCAGGAATCATGAACTTCTACATGGTTGCCAGGGCAGCATATATCGTGGACATCAGCATAGTTTCACAGACATAACCTGGTCCCTGGTGCCAACACTGATCATACACATTACCATGGTCTCAGGTAGAAGAACAGATCCCTTGCAGCTTTTAATATCCTTTTCTTGTTCTGTATGTTTAGTGTTAATTATTATGTAACAAAGAAGGTTTTCTGTCTGATACAGTCTATTTGATGTTCTATAAGCTTCTTGTACCTTAACAGATATCTCTTTCTTTAGATTAGATAAATTTTCTTCTATGATTTTATTGAAAATAATTTTTGTCCCTTTGTTTAAGTTGGGATTATTCTCCTTCTTCTATTCCTATTATTCATAGATTTGGTATTTTCATAGTATTCCATTTTTCCTGGATGTGTTATGTCAGGAATTTTTAAGATTCAACATTTTCTTTGACTGATGTTTCTATTTCTTCTATCATATCTTCAGTGCCTGAGATTCTTTCTTACATCTCTTGTATTCTGCTGGTGAAGCTTGCCTCTGTAGTTCTGATTTGCATCCCTAAATTTCTCTTTTCCAGAATTCCCTGTTTGTGTTTTAAAGAAAATACAAATAAATAACACAAATAAAGACTGCTTCTGTTTTCATTTTCAGGTCTTGAATATTGATTTCCTGTAGTAGGAGCTGTGGGCTGTGTTCCCGCCACCCCAGCTCCTGGTCACCTGGCTAGCTTATGCCCAGAAATAACAACACACAAACAGTATTCTTTTAAACACTGCTTGGCCCATTATATCTAGCCTCTTCTCAGCTAACTCTTGCACCTGGACTAGCCCATTTCTAATAATGTGTGTAGCACCCCAAGATGCGCTTACCAGGAAGATTCTAGCCTACGTCCATCCTGGGTCGGAGTTTCATCGTGTCTGCCCGGGAGAGGGGAGCATGGCCTCTGAGCTCACTTCCTCTTCCTCCCAGCATTCTGTTCTGTTTACTCCTCCCACCTATGTTTTAACCTATGAGGCCAAGCAGTTTCTTTATTAATTAACCATCAATTAATAAATTTCCTCCAACTGTTCGTTTATTCTTGACTTTCTTTAACTGATTTCCACCAAGAATTTGTGTTTTCCTGGCTTTCTTTAAGGATCTCCATAATCTTTATTATAGGTCTTTTCTTGTGCTTCACTTATTTTGGAATGTTCTGGGCCCTGTTGTGTTAGGATAGCTGGGCTCTAGTGAAGATATATTTCCCTGGCTGTTATTGTCTTCTTACACTTGAGTCTAGGTATCTAGGTTTGGGATGATTATAGGTCTAGGTGATGATTTCTGGTTTTGTCATTGGGTGGGTTTTGTTTCTTGGTTGCTGTTTCTTCTCTGGATTTTTAGAGAGTGTGATGGGTGATGGGTGTGTGTTGCCTGTTTTAAGAGCCTGCTCAGCTGGTGTGCTCACAGGGAACACCTGATGGTGTCAGATCCTGGCATACACCAAGGAGTCGGGGAAGGAGGTCAGAAGTGGATGATCTGTGGAACCCACAGGAGATGTGGGCAGAGGGAAAGGGAGGCTGCAGCTGGTGTTCTGTTGCAGTGCTCATGACTAGACGATGTGATTGGGTCTGGGAAACAGTGAGGAGAAGGTCTGTAGAGGGCCTGCCTGGTTTCCTGGTGGGCCAGTCCTCTCTCTTTTGAAATTAGTATGTGCACGACCACCTTTCCTCTGAGAAAGCCGTTAACACACAGCCAATGTGTCTACTATTGACTAGGAAAGGTCTCACCTCTTGTGACTGATCATCTTTGTTTCTCCTTTGTGCTTGTTTATATAAAATCAGTTTTTCGGTAACACACTATTGATTTTCAGGTGTGATGATAATGCCTTCTAGTATGAAAAATGAGTTGATGAAAAGACCAGCAAAGCATTGGTACCCTAACCAAGTCCTGTTCGCCAATTAATTCACAAGTGAGCCAACCTCCTACTGACTGTGCATCATAACTTTCTTGTTATTCTTGTTATCTCCACTATCTGTCTTCAATCAGTTCTGCGCCCGTTCTATTTTTATTTTAACATTATTTATAACACTGGTTGGTCCCTTTCCTGTCCCAGACGGCTTTTTGAAAACTGAAGAAAACTATATTTTCTAGACATCCTTCTAATAAACATAATGTGCAAAATCCAAATGTATGGAGATTGTGCTATCTATCATGATGTATCAGGGTTATGTGATTTTTTTTATACTGGCTATAGAACATTGTATTTGTTGTACTTAATATCTCTGAATCTCAATTTTCATAAAATAAGGATAATGTCTTACTGAGTGAATAGCAAATGTCTTTGAAGTGGAATTTGGCGCATGTACAAAGTTGTTACTGGAATTTGTTGGGTGCCAAGGATTAATCCTGGAATAAGCAGAAGAGTTACTCTGACTCAGATTTCAAGAGGCAGAAAATGCTTGAGTCTAGAGCTGATTCAAGCCCTGTGTATCTGTGTGTTTTCTTGACTTGGAACTGTCTGACATCTCCCCACCCCAAGATCTGGAAGCATTTTGTATGTAGTTTCCCTCGGCGCTGGATCCAGATGCTTACGGGTAGAGTCTTTACTGGGTCCTCATTTGCTCAGTTGGATTTATAGAAGTTGAGCTGCCATGCTGGGAGGAATACCAGGAACTCGTGATATTGAGGGCAAAGAGATCCGTCTGAAACATGTCTAGGGGTTAGGAGGATGGCTTGGTGTTTAAGTATGAGGACCTGTGTTTAAATTAACAGCACTCAAGCAAAAGCTTGAAGTGGTTATATATTCTGATCAGTTATTTGTTTGTTTGTTTTGTCAGCTTTATGTAAAGGCTGCAGCCATCTGGGAAGAGGAAACTTCAGTTGAGAAAATAGCTCCATAAGCTCGATGTAGGCAAGTCTGTGGGGCATTTGCTTGATTAATGATTGATGGGGAGAATCTAGTTCATTAGAGTGGTGCCGGTCCTGAGCAAGTGGTCCTGTGGTGTGTAGGAGGGCAAACTGGTAAGCAATGTCCCATAGCATCTGCTTCAGTCCCTGTTTCCGGATCCCTACGTTGAGTTCTTGTCCTGACTTCCCTCAGTATCCGACTGTGACCTGGGCTCATACAAACTCTTTGATCCCAGGTTGGTTGTGGTCAATGTTTTATTCCAGCAACAGAAAGCAAGCGAATGCATCATTTATGATCGTGTAAGCCCCCGTGTTACAGAGGGTGAAGACAGAGGACCCTGGAATTTGCTTTTCGCCAGGTTCACTAAGAAACCTCATCTCAAAGGACCGATGCAGGAAATGATAAAGCACACATCTGATGTCTTCCTTTGTGTGTGTGTGCACCTTGGTGTGCATAAATGCACTTTGTATGCATGTACACCGCACCACTGTTCTGTGTAGTACAGAGAATACAATACAATAGACATACTTTTGGTTTTGAAAGAATGAGTTTATAAAGTATATATCAAACTGAAGGAAAAGCATAATAAGAGAGAGAAGATGAGGGGAGGAAAGGAGATAGAAGGAAGGAGGGGAGAAAGAGTGGTATAAGCAAAGTGTAATCAAATCAGGTGCTCAAAATAGCTGGCAGAAGCGAAAGAGGAAAGCCCCTTTTAGGCAGTCAGCCAGGGTTCTCTATAGAGAAAGTCCTGGGTAGAACAGAGTGCCCCCTTGGGTGAGGCTTCTAAGTAAAAGAACAAATAGCAGCCAATAGAGGTGATGTCATCAAATTGGGTTCAGAACATGAAGCAGACACCAAGTGGGAAAGTTGCAGCAGTCAGCTAGAGGTCCCAGTTGTGTCTTCTCTCCATAGTGAGCTTCCCATGGCTGAACTTCCTGTTTCTGTTTCCCTCTATAGTGCTTTTATACCGTGGGACAAGCAGTAGTAACCTCTGTTGGAATGGCTCCCTCTCCAGCTGGTCTGCTCTTCTCTTCCCTTACTGTCACAAAGTTAGAGGGGACAGTCCATGCTAGATAAGGGTCTTTGAGAAAACTTGGAGAAAGACAGTCTAGGCTCAAATGGATTGGGTTTGGGGGCAACCCTGCTTCCACGACCACCTTCTCAGTGAGCTCAAAATACACCAATCTGATGAACATTTCACAGCCATATGCACACACATAAAACTCTCCCACACACAACATACACATACAAACACACACACATACATACGTGTGCACACACATACACACATACACACACACACACACACATACACACACACACAACTAGAAGAGTTCCCTCAAGAGAATCCTTAAGTAGAGACCCTTGGAGAAGAACTTGAACTGTTCCTCATAGCATGTGCCTGTCTTTCGAGACTAGGGACTTGATGATTTGTTGTGAGATATAAGTTGTCATGGTCAAAGGAAGGGATGCATTTTGAGGAGATTTTAAAAAATATAGTTGGCTTTGTGTGAAGGTTTAAGTGTTTAGTCCAAAGAAAACTCCAATTCACTAAACTTGAAAAGGCGGTCTAGATATGCAGACTGGAGCTCTACCTGGACTATAGGAGGATTTCTGGAGGTTAGAGAGAAGCCAGCATTCCCCAAAATGTGTGAAGCCAACTCCCATCTACAAAAAGGAGTTGTTTCTCTTACCTCTGGCCAAAGGGACATATGGCTCTCCAGTTAACATATACCTGTGGCACCTGTGAGCATCAAGGGCCACATTGGCCTCCAGGCTCCCTCAGTCCCTTCTCCCAATACTTGTTAATCATTTCAAGGTGCCCAACCAGCCTCCAGGCCCTCCCCTACCTCCAGCTCCTCACCTTTCCTGTACCTGACTAGGTTCACTGTTCTCGGCTTCTGGTTCTGCTGTTCTCACTATGTTCTCTCTCCTCTGCATTCTCTGGCCTCTCCCCTCTCACACAGTTATCCCAGGCCCCCCTGGCCATGCTCAGTCTACTTCTTTTTCTCTCTGCTCTGGACTCTTATGGATGCCTCTGACCTCTCTCTCTCTCTCTCTCTCTCTCTCTCTCTCTCTCTCTCTCTCTCTCTCTCTCTCCCCCCCCCCCCCATGGATCAGTCTTGTTGTCAGTTTATACAATGAGATGATACCTCACATCACCATTACGTTCATGGTCACCATAGAGAGAAGCATTTTCTAGGGATGTGTGGATCAATCAGCCTGTCATCCCCTTGTTGATCCAGAACATCAGAAAACCAAGTTTCCCGAGGCAGGGGGCTTGCTGGTAGTCTTTTTCTTAATAGTAGGCAGTTGTCATCTATAAAATACGTTGGGATGACACCTGTCCTCTGCTGCATCAATAATCAATGATAGAGCCCATTATCAAGAAGGCAGTCATGTTCCTGGAATCATTTTTATGTGGATGATGACAGCTTCAAAATGAAAGCATATTTCAAAGTTTTTCTGATGCCAATAAAACAGATAAATGTGTCATTTGATTGATTGGATGTTCTATGGCCGTGTATTCCCCTTAGCAAAAAAAAAAAAAATTTTTTGTCATGATGAAGCCACATGAAGCCGTAGAGACCCCACTGGTCTCAAGCAAATAAATGCCTTTTAAACATGAATGCAGAAGAGATGGAGTGTGTGTGTGTGTGTGTGTGTGTGTGTGTGTGTGTGTGTGTGTTTAAAAGGGAATGAGAAAATGACCTCAGAGGAAAAAATGAGAAGCATTGTGACATGAATGAGACGAGATGGCAATATGTGGCTTTCTCCTTTTCTCCTATCAAGCCACATTCTTTATAAGCAACTTAGCTTTTTGATATGGCGGGCTAATGAGCCATTTTTCTAATTGCTTTCTAAGTGCTGGCAACAGCTGATTAGGTCAAATGTCACCATCACTAGCCTGCCTTTTGGTGGGGCCACTGAAATGAAGGATTGTCTTTATTTACAAGTGACAAATCCCTAACTCAAATACATCCACACTGCACACACACACATGAAAAAAAACCACAGAATTTATCGCTTCATGAAACTAACGAGCGCAGGGAGACTATTGACTTTGGTAACAATTAACACACGTGTCCGTACAATAAGGACTCTGTCCCTCCATCTTCTGCGACAAATATAATTCTGACGAAACCACACTTGTATTCTACTGATATAAGCAACCCTGACAGCCTATCTGTGATCCAGAAGAAAGCTTTTGGTGCAGACAAGAAGGAAATTCGCTCCCTCCAGTCACCTGCCTTCCTTTGCAGCAGCCTGACAAGCAGCTTAATCTCATTTGACTTTAAAGCACCAACCCAGCTGGCCTCATGCCCTCATCTTCTCAGGAAGTGTTTGAAATGATGCTCATGTTATTAAACCAGTCATTTGGAATGTGCTAAGTGGTGTAATCTACTGGTGGAAAGTCCTTTAGGAGGCGACTTTTAGCCTTTCGATCTCTTAGTTTAGGAGCTGGAGATGGACGTCACTTTGATTTCAGTAGTCTTAGCAAAAATCCCCTCAGAAAAGATTACATTTCATTCATTCACACATTTGCGTGTTTCCATATAAACTATATGGGATTACAGGCTCTTATACATATTTTCTTATGTAAGTTAAAGTTAAATTTTCTTTTATTTCTTGTCGCTTCATTTTTCACCATGTACCTGCCTCCGGATGCTGGGATACAGTCCAAGACTGCACATAAGACCAGTATTTCTGCAGTGTGACTTTACAGAGCTCTGTCTTCATTTATGTTATCTGTGAAATGGTCTCGAGAGCCTGTGGGGGTAGGAGACAGGGAATCTGACCATATGCTTCCATAACTGGAAAAAAAAGGTAGCATGTCTCCTTCCATGGAACCAAGTCTGGCAAAATCAAGAAAAGGAAAAGTCAGTCTTTGTAACCAGACATTTCTCTCCTGCCTGCCAGTTCCTGAATTACTCAGAGGCTTAATGTTATTCAATTTTTTGACTGATGACTCAGGCAATATTTAAACTAACCCTTTTCTGTTAATCTATGTATTGCCATGTGGCGTTATCTTATTTCCTACATGTCTTGCTTCTCAGTGGTTGGCTGGTGTCTTCTAGGCTCCACCTTTCTTCTCCTGTTTCTTGGCTTGGATTTCCCACCTAGCTCTATCTTGTTTTGCCATAGGTCAAAGCAGCTTTATTTATCAACCAATGAGAGCAACACATATTCACAACATACAGAAATACCATCCCACAGCAAATCTTTATGTGTGCTCCTTGACCATGTAAGCCAATTGTTAAGAACCTTTCACTTCATAGTTTATAGACATGAATAAAATTAGTTATAGAATAATAATAGAGTTATATGGAAATGAAATAAAGTAAGGATCTAATGAACCAGTCTCTGGACTACACTTCTCCAGCTCTAACATTGTGAATTTAGGGACTGTCCCTGTATACACAGCTGGGTTCCTTGGCTATAATGTAGATAAAATATAATCCTAGTGGTTGGTTCTCAGGGCTGTGGTGACAATTAGAATGAGTGGCTACGAGGTGCTTCAGCGAGTTCCCAGCAATTGCCTCTCCCCACACCACAGAGTGGGAAACTGTCCCTAACTCTGTCTCACGTGGTCATGTTGCCTCTTGTGGCAGTCATCATCATGAGTAAAATCCCTCTGAAGACCTCCAGGCCAGGTCCCTCGTGGGTCCCTTGCAGACCCTGGTCATCAGGTCCCTAGTGGGTCCCTCACACAGACCCTGGTCATCAGGAGAACCACTTGCTTCCTTCCGGTGTTACTCTTTATCCTTTGCTAACCCGCAAGGCCATCTTAGAAATGAATTCTACTTGTGAACTTCTCCTTGGGAGACTCATCTCAATAGCACTGATGAACTTAAAACTTTGGTGGGCACACACCAAGAGCCCCAAGTCACCATGTGTTGTACCTTCCTCTTCATTGAGAGGGGAGCACTCATGGAGGGGAAAGAGCTGAAGCTCAACACAGAAGTGGTTCCCCTTTCTTTACAGTGTGGTTTTAGGGTCTGAGGAACACTTGAGCCTTGCACTATTATTCTCTGAGCCTGGGGCTTTGTCCAGAACTGAAGGAATGGGAGTCCAGTTTTAGGATCCTATGTTAGCAACTCTTATTGGCACCAGCAGCATCTATCCTTCGGGAAAAGAGGCCTTAGAGCTGGAAATTCAAAAACAGGTTCACAGCTTAGGTTTGTTGTTTCCTCACAAGCCACCCGGTCTCTCCTTCATCAGGACTCTGGAATCAGTATCACTCACTCTGGCCAAGGGCCCATGAGATGATGCATGCACTAGCTCCTTATTTAAAGAAAAAGCATTTTACATGTGATGAAGGAAACTCTCACTGACTAAGGTCTTCTTCTTCATTGCCTGCTTGTGATGTGGTTTTCAAATGCCAGCTTGTGTTTCGCATTTTGTCGGTAGATAGACTTAAGCACATGGAGTCACCTTATATAACGTAAAAAATAATAGAGGGCTAAAGTATCCCGGCACTTCGTTAAAAGTCTAGTCTTCTCAGAGATTTATAAAGTTCTCAAACTTTATAAACAAATAATAAAAAGAATGTTCAGTTAATTTTGAATCAAATAAACAACAAATGATGTTTAGCTAAATCTAACCTGCACATTGCGGGAAGTTGTGCCTGTCAACTCTGTGAGTATTTATCGGTAGACTGTGAGCTGAAATCATCCAGCTGACTTCTTACTTCACAGTTTCTGCTCTTAAGACAATGGCTGACCCCATAGAAAATATTTAGCATAGGATTCTGAGATAAAAGGATTATTAGATTATTTATTTGGAAGACAGTAAAATGAAAAATTGCTTCTATCAACTCCTTTGAGGTTTGCGTGTTTGTTTGTTTTGATCTGTCAGCAAAAGTGAAAATAGTCATCTCACTTATTAACGGGTGAGTGGCGAGAGATGGGCAACAGGAATAGTCTTCCTGAGCTGTTGTGGTTTCAGCGGATGTGCTGTAAACCACAGGAACCGAGGGACGGAAAAGTGAGGGGCTTGGGGCATCACACAGCGGTAGGAGCTCTCCTGGAATGCATGAATTGTATCCTCAAGGCTGCAAGAAAGAGGAGAGATGAGAGAGAGAGAGAGAGAGAGAGAGAGAGAGAGAGAGAGAGGGAGGGAGGGAGGGAGGGAGGGAGGGAGGGAGGGAGGGAGGGAGGGAGGGAGGGAGGGAGGGAGGGAGAGGGGGGGCTGCTAGTAAGTAGGTCTTTAAATGTGTTAGTACAATCTACTTGCTTAGCTGACCCTCTCATTGTTAAGCAGTTCCTGCCCTACGGTTCCCATTTGTTCCTGGAGAGGGCAGCATTTGAGCTTAAGCAAACTGCCACGAACAGAACTACACCTTTCTTTTTTTCCTATAACTAGTTTTAGAAGCATTTTAGGTTCCCTAGAAAGGGGCAGTTTTCTTGACGCATCTGCCAAAGTCACGTGAGACCTAGACTAGCCAATCGGTAACCAGGCCCTACAGGGAAAAAAAAGCAATCTTTCATTTCATGGCGTGGCCAGGATGCTCTGAGCTGGGCCCCATCTTCTCTGGCTTTATATTCACTTTTGCACACTGTGGAATTACAGAGCGATTTTAGGAACTGTCTGTGCTTCTATAGTTGTACACATTGGCGTAAATTGTCTGAGGCAGTTTCTAGAACTTATTTAAATTTGTTCTCAGACTCATTGACTTCCAAGAACATGTTTATAACTCCTGGAAAATAGTTCCTGTGACATTTCATCTATTTTTTTTCTTTTTTCCCCTTCCTGTTCTCTTTTCTTCCCCCCTCCCACTTCTTTCCTACCCACTTCCCCCCATCCAATCCTCAAAAAGGGTAAGGCAGAACCAAGCCCCTCTTCCTTGCATCAAGATTGGACTAAGCATCCCACCACAGGGAATAGGTTCCAAAACGCCAGCTCACCGTTCCAGGGACAGATCCTGGTCCCATTACTAGGGGCCTCGTAAGCAGACCAAGCTACACAACTGTCACCTACATGCAGAGGGTCCTTGTGACATTTCAAGTGTGGCATAAGTTACTGTCTTTGAGGGTCTCCTGAGCTGCTGGCTTATAGACGCTAACAGATGCTAACCTCTTGAGCACAGGTCTCCCTCATTGGTCCAATCTCAACCTCGTTTCTCATTTTTTTTAATGATTTATTTAACTTTATTTTATGTGCATTGGTGTGAAGGTGTCAGATCTTGTGGAACTGCATTTTCAGACAGTTGTGAGCTGCCATGTGGGTGCTGGGAATTGAACCCGGGTCCTCTGGAAGAGCAGTCAGTGCTCTTAACCACCGAGCCATCTCTCCAGCCCCTCGTTTCTCATTTTTAAATGTTAATGAGCTCAGCAGTCAGCAATGGTTCCTCTTGCAACCCTGTCTAGGTGTAAGCTCATCTCACCCTAGCTTGTAGCTGCTAAAACATCTCGGTGGGCCATTTCATACTTCTCCTTCCCAGGGTTATCTCACTAAGCAATAGGGTGTTTATGCCAACAGTCTCTACTCAGTTCTCTCATAAGCTTCCCAAGCTTAACACACTTACACCTCCATACACTCATGCACACACGCGTGAGTGCACACACACCAAAAAAAAAGATGACTAAGCCCCCTTGTACCTGTATTGCCGCAGCACTGAAATCCAGAGCTAGGGGCTGGGGGTTTGTTATTAGCATGCATTCATTCATTCTCGAATGGCTTGCATGAAATGCTCTGTCCCCAAACCTGGTCACTCTCATCTTTGAGACTGCAGTCTTCTTGTGACTTATCTCCACGCTACCGCTAAGCACAGCCACCGTCGCAGCTCACCTGAGTTCACCCCTTCATCCTGTCTACTCGCCACAGCTACCCTCATGAACTTTTCAGCCCATGTGTGTGATGAGCAGAGTTGTTGGCACCCCACATCAGATGTCATTAGGGAAACACATAGTAAAGCCAGTGGGATGCCACACCATGAGGCTGGGTGTGGGAGCAACAAGAGCCCTTATTCATTGCAGTGGGCATCCTAATCGTAACAGCTTTTCCAAAGCCCAACATATTCTTTCCATACTACACAACATTCATTATCCTGGCTACTCACTCACGGAAACTGAATACTTATACCCACCCCAAAAGGTATGCCCTTGTGTTTATAGTGTTTTTTATTCATAACTGCTCAAACCTAGAAATAATAAAGATGCTCTAGTATGGGTAAACAAACACCAGAATATCAATCCAAGGCAAAAAGAGATGAGCCGTCAAGATGTGAGACAGCATCATGGGAAGCACAATGGAGTTCACATCATGAAAGCAGCCAATCAGAGAGCACCGCATATTGAGTAATTTCAGCTATATGATGTGAAAACATCAGCACTGTCTCGGAGTTGGGGGCAGGGAAGGATGTGTAAGCAAAGCAAAGAGGCTTTCTGCTCACTGTAGTGGTTAAGAACATGGTTTGAACATGAACTGTGCCTCCAAAGGCCCACGTGCTGACCCCCTGGCCGCCAGCTGGTGACCACTATTTGGGGAGGTTCTGGAAACTTTAGAGGGCAGGGTCTTCAAGGAACTAGATGACTATAGACATGCTTACTTGAAAGGGTGTCCCTAGACACAAATCCCCTTCCCGTCTGTTTCCTATCTACCATAAAGTGAGGAATTTCCTTTACCATAGACTGTGGCCTCTGGTACTCAAACCAAGCAGAATCTGTGAGCCTGAATGGATCTTTCTCACCATAAGTTGTCCTTGAGGTGTTTTGTTCCAGACACACTGAGAAAGAAACCAATGCAGAAACTATTGGGAAGGACTATGAGGATGGCTACATGCCATTGTATACATAGCAAAGGTTGCGGATTGTCTAGCAGCAAAAGAGAAGCCTATTGTTATTGCAAACTGTGGGCTTTGACTGATGATAATAATGTGTCCTGTAAGTGTATCAATAGAAATGTGCTTATTGTTGGGACAAAGCAAGAGAGAAGTTGAAAATCTTTGGAATCTCTACCCTGTTTTGCTGGGAACGTAAAAGTTCTCTAAAAAACGTAATTCATCTTAAAAAGTATTCTTGAAGGCAATCTCGGGTCTCTGCTCTTCTCTCCCTCCAGTAAGCGCTAACTGGAAGTCTTCCTCCAGCCGTGGATTTAACCCCTCCCAGATGCCCTGTTTATCTGTCCCTGCTTCCTGACTCTGGTCTTATGTACCCAGATGTACAGCAACTAATAGATCTATTCTCGCTGGTTGTGAGTAAACCGGAGCACATAAAAAGCAACTGTTTCTGTCATCCCTAAGTAAGAACATTGTGTTCCTTGCTGTGTATGTCTGTATGATCCGAGCAAACCCATTTCATCATCATCAGACATATGGCAACTCTTCCATCTGTATGTTCTGAGCAAACCCATTTCATCATCATCAGAAGAAAGAACACCATGGCATGGCAGTCATTGCATGTGCCAGGCACAGAACACTCAACATTTTCTGGTAGTGCCATGGGCATCCTGCTCTCGTCCACACTGACACCCTTAGGAAGAAAGGACTTCAGGCTGGTTACTCACACTTTACCAACAAAACAATCTTGACTTCTCCTTTTATTTTTTTGTACAGATTCTCACTCTGTGTAACAGTTGATTAAAAGAAAAATTGTAGTGGAGGTCAGTGGTGTTTGACTGTGTGGCAAATGGTTTCCAAGGAAACAGAAAATTAGCACTTCCAGCTCTCAAGAGCATCTCCAGAAGGGCATGGGGACAGCAGCTGCAGCTTGGTGTCTCTTCTGAAACAGACTCGGAGCAGTCAGAAGAAGCACCAGGAAGGAAGTCATCTGTCTCCGTAGGAGCAGTCTATTTCACCTTCTTGTGTTCCAGCATGTGTGTGCTTTTCCTGGACATCTGCCCAGGTGGGCTTTAGCTCCTGTGGTCAGGGTCACCAGCACAGCATGGTTCTCAGTGGGTATCCATGAAGCATGACTGGAAGTCTGCTGGTTAAATTAGTTTTTACTTATACAATTGGAGGTTTGGAAATTACTTCAGAGAAATCTGACAGACTCCTCCCAAAGAGAAAGTGTTTTGAAAGTTGCTTAGAGATTGTTTATTTAGGTGCCAGGTTATTTAGAATATGAGCTCTTTTCTTAATTCTTATCACAGTGATTTCTGTGGATTTTAAAAGATTTTACTTCTTATTTTTAATTGTGCGTCTGCACATGTGTGTGCATGTTCATACAGTGCCCATGGATGCCAGAAGAGGGATTTGGATCCCTTGTAGTGGGAGCCACAGGCAACTGTGAGCCATCCAATGTGGTTCTGGGAACCCAACTCTAGTTCTCTAGAATAGCATCTAGTGCTCTCAACCATGGAGCTGTCTCTCCAATCCCCAGGCTGCTGTGGTTTTAACTTAAATGATATTTGAGTAATTTACCTAGCAGTTAGTAGGTAAAGAAAGGACATGAAGTGGAATCTGTAAGAGCCCAGCACCTGGAGGAATAAAGGAATGCAAACAGAATCAAATAAATGTTTGCTTTTCTACATTCGAATCATCATCCTCACGAGACTGGCAGGTATTCCAAGTGAGTCTGGGCTCGACCCTGTTTCTAAAGAGTGAAAGAGAAAACTACGGTATTAAGATGGAACTCTTGGTTCTTTTGAGTCACATAATAAATAATTAATACTGAATATTTTAATATATTAATTCATTGAAGGCATTTTAAAGGAAGAGAATTAAAATTCTCACTTGTTCGCAGCAATGTCTTTTATTAATTGAACCATCTTGTTTTGTAAGTAAATAGTGTATTAAGTAAAGGAATATTTTTGAATTGCTTTTACTGAAGCAACTGTAGAAATATTATATTTGAGGGCAGATAATAAGGTAGTTTTATATTACTCATAGGGTTCATCTAAGAATGAATATTTCTTTCATATTTCCATGAGGAATAACAGTAATATAAAATAGCTAACAAAAAGATTGTGTAAAGCTTCATCTTTAAGAAAAAGACAGCAGTTGAATGTTTACCTAATTTGTTTTTGCAGTGAGACAGTGCAGGATGTATGTCGTTCACCTGTTCTGGTGTGTCAAAGTCTATGACATCTTCCCCCTTTAACCTTTAAAAGGATTCCAGGACTGAACTCAGGTGGCCAGGCCTGCATGCCTAGCACCTTTACCCGTATGAATGAGTCATCTCACGAGTCTGAACACTGTAATTTTTGTGATGAACACAATCACAAAAGGACTAACAAAGCTGATGTGGTTAGTCTAAGGACTGATGCCATAACCAGGTGGCATTTTAAGGCCTTGTGCTTGATCTGTCGGTAGGTGCTTGTGAGCCTTGCCGGTGACGCGCGGTTCCCCATTGTCGTTTCTGTTCTGAATGCTTCTACTAGACCCAACTGAACTGACAACCTAAGCGCTAGTCTGGATAGTGTCCAAATGGTCATAAAATGTAGATTAGTTGGAGATTTGTTTCCATTCTAAGACAAGTTACTGGCCCTGAAGTCTTCCATTACCCTTTGCTGGAAATACTTGGCATACAGATGCATCATTTTCTGGCCTGTGGCTTTCATAGACACACCATAGGCGCTGTGCTCTTCAGATGGGCTTGTAATTTTGTTTGCTGGTGTGTCACTAAGACAACTCTGTGTCATGATATCTACTCTCTGGAGCTAGGAAACATTTAATACAGTAGATAAAAAACCACATTTTTTAATAAATATATATTAAGAAGACGGCAAAACTACTTGACAAACATGGACTATGATCACTCCTTCATTACTGTTTGATTCTTTCCTGTACTCAACTTTATGCTAATCCAAATCTTTCCTGTCATACGGTGGGAGCTCATTTAGTGTGACTATCATCCATGCTGCTTGTTCCCTAATAAACAAGAGTGAGTCGTTTCTGATCTTCAAATCCAGGGAAGCTCTACGAGTCTTTCCAGAGTCCACTTCCTTGTGGAGTGGACGCTGACAGCAATGGGAACTTCTTCCAGTGTGTGGCTGAGAGTGTAAATTTTAGATATAATTTCACAGTTTGGGGGCTTTTTGAAGCCTTCCAGATATCCCAGAGTCCAGGTAAGGAGCCCATATAAAAGCCCACACTTCTCACCCTATGTGAACACGTTTAATACATAGTTGTATTTAGTGGGGTGTGGGTGTGTGTGTGTGTGTGTGTGTGTGTGTGTGAGAGAGAGAGAGAGAGAGAGAGAGAGAGAGAGAGAGAGAGAGAGTCTGTCTGTCCATCTGTCGGTGACTGTGTGTGTATGTCTGTGTCTCTGTGTATGTCTGTTGGTATCTGTGTGTCTATGTTTCTGTGTCTATGTAAAGGCCAGAGGACAACCTTAGCTGTCATTCCTGGGGTGTCACTACCTTGCCTTTCTTCTGTCTAGAACTCACCAAGTAGGTAGCTGACTGGCCAGACACAGAGGTTACATCATCTGTTTCCAATGTGAGATTGCACAGATGTGTCTGCTACCCCAGGCTTTTGTGACACGCGTTCTGGGGCTCAAACTTAACTGATATATGATTTTAAAACTCCAACCATGGGGCTGGATTAAGAGCGCAAAGTCATATATACAGGGCATTTTTAATCCTAATTATTAATAAGGCTGGGCAAATGGTAATTTTAATCCTTATGCAAGATGAAGAAGACATTGTAGTTGAGGAGTAGAGATCTGGCAAATACAGGCAAGGAAAAATATGGAAGCTAGGATGAGCAAAATGCCATAAAATATATGAGACATAGAAAGAACGAGATTCATGGTGAATAGTTAATTGAAGAGACAGTTAAGATGCAAACCTGGGAAAGATCCCAGATGGAGTGGAGAGATCTGTCCAATCCACCCAGCCCCCCAGCTTCCCGTGAAGGCTGACCTGTCAGCTTTTACATGGTTTTTGTTTATGTTCTGCCCTGTAATGACTGAGTATCATATTGGTGTATTCTTCAGAAAGGGTCTGTGCAACTCACAAAATTCCAGTATTCCCCGCTTTAAGTGTAGCCCAAGTTAGGATGGGGGCTTTTAATCACCACAACTTGCTGTTCCAGCCCTCTGACACACCGGCATGCAGCTAAGGCGTCTAAAAACTCCACCTCCTCATAATCCTGAAGAAATATATTCTCATCGCCACACTTGATGTGGCACACCCTGTGAGATCTGGCAGACTGATTTTTTAAGTAGATAGAGAAGAAGAATGCTATTAAAATCCGAGGACAGGAGTGGAGTGTGAGTTCGAACAGATGACAGTTCTGAAGGGGTGGGTGGTGAGCCCTCTGCAGCAATGCAAAAGCATTCGATACCATGGCTTCAAATGGTAAAACTGATGAGCTTAATGCTGTGTGTCATATGAATTTGATGTGAGGAAATAACGTGGAAAAATCAAAAGACAGAGACATCCACAGGCGGATGGGATCCTACTACCAGCGGTCAAACTGGCCAGGAAGCCCTAGAAACCCCAATCAATTTTCTGTTTAGTGTGTGTGTGTGTGTGTGTTGTGTGTGTGTGTGTGTGTGTGTGCACATGTGGTGGGGGTGTGCCCATGCCTGTGGAGGCCAGAGTGCTTTCCTTGGTTGCTTTTCTGCTTTCTTAGGGTCTTTCACCAAACCTGGAACTGTCGCTGTGACTATAGTACTAGCAAGTCCCTGGGATCTGCCTGGCCTCACAACATACCCAGCAAGCACTAAAGTTATAGGCCCTGCGCCGTGCCAGGAATTTACATGGGTTCTGGGGATGTGTGATCAGGTTCTCATAGTTGCATGGCAAGTTCTTTACCAACGCCCTGAACCCCAGAAATCCAGTTTCTGATATAATATTCTTTCTAGACAAAACCCTCAAACCCAAACCTGTATGCATAAATGATATTCTGAAGTCTTCATGTTTTACCATATGGTGAGCTTCACACTATGTATAATGGATTTTAAAAGCTATGTTTTCTGATAGAAGCCCTTAGGACTAACTTTAATAATTTTAACTTATGTCCCATTGAATTTTCCAGGGATGATACACTCTTTAAAGTAGTTAAGACTGCTGAGTAGGGGCTAGAGAGATGGCTCAGTGGTTAAGAGCACTGACTGCTCTTCCAGAGGTCCTGAGTTCAATTCCCAGCAACCACATGGTGGTTCACAGCCATCTATAATGAGATCTGGTGCCCTCTTCTGGCATGCAGGCACACATGGAAGAAATGCTGTACACATAATAAATAAATAAATCTTAAAAAAAAAAGACTGCAGAGTATACGCCATTTATATACTAACAGAGAAATTCAGCCTCTTCTTCCTGCTGCTTGTGGGATTTTTGCATCTGTCTTTGGTTCCAGGGAAGGCTCTGTTGCACTGGAGTTGTGACTGGGTATAATTCTGAGCGCGCCCCTCCTAGGATGGAGCATGGGGTTCTTTCTCAGCTGCATGCTGGGACTTGGGGAAGACCCCCTTTTAAGAAAATGAGGCCGAAGAATTATTTTGGATGCACAAGCAGTCTGTGTGCACTGCTGAACTGGAAACGATGGCATCAAGTATGAGGTCACGGTCTCCTCGTCAGGGTGTAATATTTTTAGTCCGGACGTTCCGTAAGAGTTTTTCATGTCACCTTCTCAATCTGCAAATAAAAATATGCAAATCTGGAAAGCTGAAGTGATTTTCCAAATCCCCCCCCACCTCCCCACTATACACTGTTCCAAGTCCCTCCTAAGCACGTGTTTGAAAGAACAATTAGCTTCCCAGCTGAAAGTGCTTTGAGGGAGCTCTGGTCTGAACTCTCTTCTTCAAGGCCATTTCCACATCAGAATGTTCACACGCCATTTTCATCTGCTGTGACAGCTGGTTTCTTCATTAGAATGATTGTCTGATGTAGAATTATATCACACACATACGCACACACAAACATGCATGCCTACTTTAAGGCCTTATGCCCAACTTTAAGCCCTTATGCTTCCAATTCTTTTCCAACATGCCCTAATTCTTTTTAAATGTTTTACTTTATTTTTGTTTATGTGAATATGTGCGCCTGTTTGTCTATAATTGCTTTGCATGTGTGTAAGTGCTACGGATATCAGAAAACAGTGTCAGGTCCCTTGAAACTGGAATTACCAGTGAATGAGAAGCTGTCCAGTATGGATGCAGGGAACTGACTCCTGGTCCCTTACACCAGCATCAAGAGTTCGTGACCACTGAGCCATTCTCTTAGTTACTTCTCTTTTGTTGTTGCTAAACACCATAACAAAGCCAGTTTATAAAATAAAGTATTTAATCTGAGGACTCACAGTTCCTGAAGGATTTGTCCTTGACCATTATGGTGGGAAGTGTGGCAGCAGGCACGCAGGCATGGTGCTGGGTAGTAAATGAGAGCTTCCATCTGATCTACAAGCAGGAGGCAGAGAGAGCGCTAACTAGGAATACAGTGTGCTTTTGAAACCTCAAAGCCCACCCCTAGGGACACACCTCCTCCAACAAGGCCACACCTCCAATCCTCCCCAAATACCAGCTGTGGCCCAAGTGGCCTAAGGATCAAATATAGGAGCCTATGGCAGCCATTCTCATTCAAACCACTACAGCCATTTCTCCCGCCTTGGCCGCCTTAGTTAAAGTCTGTGTTTGCTTTGTTCCTCTTTCACCCTTTTCTAATGACTTTCCTCGACTCTGTCAATTATGAGCTAAAACAAGTGTTTGTCATCACGGAGGGAAAAGAAATTGATGCCGGCTGGGAAGTGTGTTTCACAGAAGGCAGCTTCAGGGGTTCATGGGAATGGAGCAGAACTAAGGTGCAAGGTGTCAACACTGAGGACATTTGGAAAACACACAAGGGTTTCTCTGAGGGCCCTCTCCAGTAACTACCTACAGCCTCCTCCTTAGATCAAGCCTGCTTTCCCTCCACCAGTTGCTTTCAGGAGAATCATGAAACCACTCGAGTCAATGTTTTCTTACTTATTTTTACGACTGGGTCGGCTTTACATGATTTTCACTTACAAATATACAGGATGTCAGCACTAGACCACACTGATGAGGATTTAGTGTTAAACTGCAGTCAAACCTCAATCTGCCCCTTGATTTCTATGTGGAATTCAGTCCCACTTGGAAAAGCATATGTTTGGGGCTGGGTGTGAAGACAACAGTCTGTGCGTCCACAGAATTCCCAATTGATTACAAAAAAAAAAGGAAGTTTTCAAGTCAGTTATTGCCTGTGCCTTGATTTCTCAGTAAAATTTAACTAGTAAAGATTGATCAAAGCCAGCAGTCCACATGCTATAACATTCTGCAAATAAAATAACCAGCATGCTAGATCATTGAATATTTATAACAACTTCCCCCTCTGCTGATGGACAATCTATGGCAAGGAGAGGAAAGACAACCTGCTCTCCAGAGAGAATTGAAGATGACCTTCAACCCAGGTCATGTGACTCCCAAGTCCAGGCTGGTCAGTATAAAGAATTTATGATCTCAGTAGACAGGGTTGGACCAAACTACACACTCAAACCCCCTAGAAACTGCTATGGACATAAGCCTCATTCTAAATCTCAGACAAAACACAGTCCACAATGACTATTGCTGTCCTAGGAAAGCCTTCTCTTGAATGTTTACCCAGGTTTCTGAGGTTGAGAAGTATCCTTAAAGTAACCAGGACTCCAGAAGGACAGGGAGACCCTGAACCCTGTGACTGTGAATTGTACATTGCAGGAAAAAGAACTGTAGGAAGGGACAAAGTCCCAATTTTTTTTTTGTTTTGCTTTGTTTCTTGTTTTTTGAGGCAGGGTTTCTCTGAAGTTTTTGGAGCCTGTCCTGAAACTAGCTCCTGTAGGTCAGGCTGGCCTCAAACTCACAGAGTTCTCTGTCTCTGCCTCCTGAGTGCTAGGATTAAAGGCGTGTGCCATTGCCTCCCGGCCAAAGTCCCATCTTCTAAATGGAATGATTAACAGATTCCTTTGCCATCAGAAAGAATTCTTTTCTAGTCCATCATTATCAAGTCACAGATATTTCACTTTCATCTAAACCCCTGATGGAGCCAAACTCACCATAAATTATATTATGACCGTATTAAATTTGCCAAAACTCTTTGAGAGCCAAATCTGTTGCATGTATCTGTTGATCAGACCTCTCTACTTATCTTTTAATGGACTCCATCCAGAAGGTGGAAACTCGGAGACCTCCCAAACAGAGTGAGCACATGCATGCACTCAGCTCCCCTAACAGACAGGAGCAGAGGGCCAAACAATTCCACCTTTGTGACGGGCACACAGGGCATCGCTATGCAGCTCTAGCTGCTCTGAAACTCTCTATGTAGATCAAGCTGGCCTCGAACTCATAAGCTCTATCTGCATCTGCTCCTGAATGCTATCACTGAAGATGGACAGTACCACCCCTGGCTTGCTGCCCAGAATCAGGAGGATCTAAAATCAGCACGGCATCATTAAGTGTCTACCTCTCAAAGAAAGAGATATTAGGTGACACCTGATTGTATCTGAAGCTTGCTCACTTTTCTATGAAGGCCAACTTCATAAGCATTTACTAAATATTCAGTGAGAATCCAATGCCCTTTCACAGAGATGTCAAGGATCCAAAAGAAAGAGAAACTGACGTTGGGCATGGTAGCACAGGCTTGTGATCCCAGCACTTTGGAGGTGGAGATCAAATGAGCAGGAATGTGAAGCCAGACTCTGCCGCAACAGTGAGTTTGAAGCCAGTCTGGACTACAAGTGCTATTTTTAAAAAAGTAATAATAAAATAAATACATAAATAAAAGTAAAAAATGGTCCTTATCCTTATTTACATCATGTATAATGTTGTTTATTTATTCATTAGTCCTTTGACAAATAGCCCTTGAGCATGCGTGGTTGGGAGCTATAAGAGTATACACATGAAAGCCGATGGATGTTACACCTAATATTATCTTTGTTTCCTCACCAAGAATCAAGTTATTACAGGCAGCCACCAGAGATGATCACACACAGTTTATAGTCAACTGAAAGTCTTTATTTCAGGTGGTTGTGTCTATACACAGGTATTCAGGCACATAAGTGTAGCCCCAGGAACACAGGGATTTTGAAGGCAGAAACCATGTCCTAGCATCTTGATCAGCAGCTGGGGTGGAGCAATAGAAAATTAAGCAGTTTGATAGAGGCTAAGTGGTTAACTGGAGGGGAAGGTTTGCATAAGTAGGAATTTAACAGAAGCTAAAATGAGTTAGCTGGAACACCCTGACCTTGGGTTCCTAGAATAGAGTACGGCAATTCTCCATGGGATTCTCTATCAACATCAAATTCTAGTTAAAGCTGAAATAACCTCAACAAGAATACAAGATGTCCTGTCACGTTCCCCACTGAACCTATGGGAATGGGTCAAATCATTGACTCCTCCTGTTCTAGGATGACATATTGGTCCTAGGGACCAGTAGCTTTTTTGGCCCTGCCAGTGAGCATGCAGGATCCCACTGTTAGCTCCATCAGAATAAAAACCTGGCTAATGCTGGCAGTAAGAAGGTCAGATAAGGGGCCAGATTAACAGAGACTGACACCAATTATCTGATCTGTGTTTTCCTTTCTTTGATGTTTTCTCTCTCCATTTCGTTCTCTCTCCCCTTTCTCTTCTCTCCTCCTTTCTCTTTCATACTCTTTATCTCTTCCTATCAGTTACTCTTTTCCCCTACCTTTCTCCCTCCGCCTGCATTCACTCATTATTCCTCGTGATTCCTTCAACAGTTGCCCCGTGCGGGTTCTCCAGAGCACTGGCATTCAGCCCTCACAGCACTTCCATATCTTCCCCCTACCTTAGAGCAGCAGGTTCAGAAACCCCAGCAAGTCACTGAGAGCCAGACTTGGCCCAGGCATTGGTCCACCACCTCCCAGCAGCCTCATCTCCTATGAACAGAGGCCAGAGGATTTTCAACATCTGGACTGTGGTGAATAACCTCTGTCTCACATCTGGGACTATGATGAATACCCGCTGTCTCACATCTGGGACTGTGTGGTGAATACCTGCTGTCTCACATCTGGGACTGTGGTGACTACCCACTGTCTCACATCTGGACTATGGTGAATACCCACTGTCTCACATCTGGGACTCTGGCAAGACTACCAGGGCTATAATAACTGCCCAAGGAGCAGGGCTGCTAAGCTACAGCAGAGCAGGTCTGGGGTTTTGAATACTTCCTGTCTGTCTCTGGGTTGTGTCATGTGGTGGGATTTGCCTCCCCTGAAACTCTTCTCCTAGACTCTCTCCTGGCCTCCATGAGTCTGCTTCTGGCTTGCCTACTCTTCCCTTTTGGTTGAAGGCCTCAGTTTCTCTCATATCTTCAGAACAGAATTCTCCAGGATGTTCCTCTGGATAGCTCTACCCCACAGCTTTGCGTGGCTCACTTCTGGTCTTGGTCCCCGTGGTCTCTTGTATGCTAATGAGAACAACTGTGTATGAGCGGTGCAAACTTTTTCCGGCAAAACTGATGGTTTCTTTAGCCTGTCCTTTGCCTTTCTGTTGTCTATATCACTTCCTCTACCCTGGCATGCATTTAATTCTTAGTGCATCTCCCCTAGTCACTCAGCTTTTCTGTGTCACCTCCTTACCCTCGAAGACCCACTTGCTCTGCTCCATCTTCAGCGAGACTTTCCTCGCACCCTGTTCTCCTCTTCTCGTTCACTCTCTCCTCTTACTCTCCTCATAATACACAGAGCATAGGTTTCCTTATTGGTGCATTTGCCTGCCCATGCTGTATCCGTACGTCCATCCACTTACTATACACCTTATTAGCTGAGACTATTTTATCAGCTTGGCATGATGGCACCCATTATGGTGCCTGGTCACAATGGGTCCTCCCTTGGATGAATGGGTGAGCTCAGAAGTAGATTCATTTTCCAGTTCCTCCCTTTAAGAGAGAAGAAAAACCCTCCCAGGCCTGCTGTCCTAGGTGCTGATGCTGGAGACAGCCTTGCATTCTTTGGCTCATATACTAATAAACCAAACATCTAAAATCATGGGAACACTGATCAGAGAGAAACTGAGAGGGTGGATTCTGCAGGATAAGGCTTTCAGGAAAAGAGATGGTTTATGAAAAATTTAAAACTTAAAAACCTAATTTGATCTGAGCTCAAACTCTACCCCTTGGTGAGCTGGTGTGTCGCACCATTGAAGTCTGTGGCTCACTCTCGTTTCATCTGACTGACAGAGTTGATGCCACAGACACAAGAAACTGACTGGCTGTTTTCCTACAGACTTTGACCACTTTCTCAGAAAGCCTTTGTTCCCTAGGGACTGTTCTCATTTCTAGGGTCCTACCCTTTCTTCTCCTTTCCAGAGCCAGGAGCCTACAGATTCTATTTTCTTTAAGAACCAAGATTGTTATTGCATTACCACGTTGCATGATGGATTATACTTCACCTCTCCCCCCACCCCAGTTTTTTTACCTCAAGAGAGTGTGAACTGAGGCACAAGTTCTTTGCTGTCTTTGCTGTCTTTGGAGGCCAGAGCTTGGTTTAGCACTGGGTGTACAGGAGCGTTGTATGGGTTACTTTTCTGTTTCTGTGATAAAATATTATGGTCAAAAGCAGTTTAAGGAAGGAGTCTATTTTGGGTTCCAGAGGGCTAGAATCCATAATAGTGGAATAGTCATGGCATGCCTAAGGGAGCAGGAGGCTGGCTATGTGGTGGTCCACAGGCTCAGATATTTGAATATGGGGTCCCCAATTGGTGGAACTCTTTGGGAAGGATTAGGAGCATGGCCTTGTTGGCAGACGTGTGTAACTACGAATGGACTTTGAGGTTCTAAAAGTCCATGCCATTCCCAGTGCCCTTCTGCCATGCTCCCCACCATAAAGATCATGGACTCCAACCTTCTGAAACTGTAAGCAAGACCCTAGCAAACTTACCCTTCTATAAATTGACCTGGTCATGGTGTCTTTATCACAACAATAGAAAACTAACTAAGATACAGGCTGATCATATTTTCAACTATACACAGGAAGCCGAGAGTTGCATAGATTCAAGGTCGGTTACTTTTGCTGTGTAGGATGTCTTTATTTATTTGATTTTTATAATAAAACTTACAAAATTCTTTTTTTAAAGGAATCAGAAACAGAGAGAGAACAGGAAGTACGATGAAGCCTCAAAGCCCACCCCAGTCACATACTTCCTCCAGCAAGGCTACACCTCTTAATGGCTTCATAACCTCCCCCAAACAGCACCGCCACTGGAGACCAAGTGTTCAAATGCATGAAGCTGTGGGCACAGTTCTCACTCAAACCACCATAAAAGCCCTCAAAAAAGCTCACACGTGAGCAGTTCTGCTGAACCATAGCAAGGAAAATCAGCCTCTTGTTGTGAGGGACAGGGCTGACTCACTGGCTCTCCAAGGCAGCCTAATATCGTACATAGTAGTTTCTCTCTACAGTCCTGGTCCCTGGAATGGTGGGCAATTGGTTACCCCAAACAAAAACAGCAAGAGCCCAGTGGAGGAAAGTGGAGGGATAAGGCTAGGAAGAGGAACTGGCTTTAAGGGATGCTTCAAAGATAAGATGAAAGGTACCTTTTATTCTGTTCCAGGATCACTGTTGCAAATTTAAATTGTCTCCTAGACACTGAAACATCAGAAGAATTATCTCTCTCTCCAGCAGAGAAATGTAAGATTTCAAGAGGACAGCATGCATAACGACACTGTAAAAGGAAACCTCTATAGCACACTCAATTGTCAGCAACGGCGCATTAAGCATCCTAATGCTTGCAGAGCTGCGGTAATTTGCCTCACACGACTGACTTACACTGCTCCCTGGAGATAATTTACCCCTGTTTGTGTACCAAAGGAGCAGAGCAAATCCTGCCTCATCTTCAGCCAAGAAATTATCTTGGTGGTGAGGATTTTGATGAAAGCTTTGCAACAGCCATGGGAGCCAAGAGATGGCAAAACCCCAACTCATTCAAAATCCTGCATTCTAGTTAGGAAACTGTTAAAGGAGTTAAAATATCCTATACCGTCTCCTGTTAAATCACAAAACCATGCTGATTTCCAAAAGTCCCTTGCACTGTGGATGAGGATTGCCTTTCTTCTAAGGAAGCTACCCTGACTTGGCTATCCCTTTCCATCTCTTCATGTGTCCATCCATGCTCCAACACCCACCCAGGCATCTATGCCTCCAACACCCACCCAGGTGTCCATGCCCCAACACCCACCCAGGTATCCATGCCTCCAACACCCACCCAGGTGTCCATGCCTCCAACACCCACCCAGGTGTCCATGCCTCCAACACCCACCCAGGTGTCCATGCCTCCAACACTCACCCTGGTATCCATGCCTCCTATCCACTTATATGTTCCTCTTTCCCCCATCCACAGAGCAGACGTAAGATTTCTGCACTTGACGTCGTTTCTACATGTCCAAAGCCCCGTATGCTCTATGGACTTGCCATTCTCTTCTCTCTGCACCTGTGTGCTGTCTATGCTGCCTGTTTCTTCTCCAAGCAGCCCAGCTGTGACCCTTTTTACCAACAGTGCTTTTTCCAAAATAACATTAGCTGGCATGTTGCTAAAGACTCTGCATCCCGTCTCCTTCTCCTATTCTCTTCTATTGTCTTCTAGACACTTATACAATGTGCTCCCCTCTCCCGACCATTCTGTGTGCTTTTTCTTGGGTTTGCTGCTGTCTTAGCTAGGATTTCTATTGATGTGATAACCAGGATAGCCAAAATCACCTGGAGGAGGGGTGTTTCACCTTACAGCTTCAGTCCATCATAAAGGAAGTCAGGGCAGGAACTCAAGACAAGACCTGGAGGCAGGAACTGAAGCAGAGGCCATTGATAAATGCTGTTTAATGAATTGCTCCATGGGTTGCTCAGCCTGCTTTCTTAGGCAACTCAGGACCACCTTCCCAGGGGTGGCTCAGCACTCATGGGTGGGCCCTCACCCTCCCACACTGATCATTAATTTAAAGACTTGCCCATGGGTTGGTCACACGGAGGCATTTTCTCAGTTGAGAGTCCCTGTTCCCAAACAACTCTCACTGTGTCACCGTCTCGTGAAACCCGCCTGTGCTGCTGCCTTTTTACCTTGGGCTTCTAGAGGCCTCAGCCTTACTCATCAGCATTCTTCAGTTAACATTTTCCCTTAAAATGACATGAAGAAATTAAGCCAAGTATGCAAGCTTACAGCCACTGTTTGCTTCTTCTGGCTGTAGTTCTGAGTCTCGCTGCTTCAAGCTCCTAATGACTTGACTTCCCTGCCCTGATGGACTGTAACCTGGGACTGGGAGCTGAAACAATCCATTCTCCTTCAGTTGTCTTTGTCAGTGAGTTTTATCATAGCAACAGGAACCGAAGCCAAGACAGAGTTTGTGTGTTGGACAGGGACTTGCCAAACGGGTTGGGATTCAAGAGCAATTTCTGCCCACCCACCTGGTACGTATGTGTAGGTGGCCATGATGATTATGAATATGGCCCAATGCTGGCTGTTTAGCCTCTCCCGTTGTCCGCAGTAGCAGAGCTGCAATACAGTTCTATTTCTATTGTGTCTCAAACCACAGAAGACCTGCCTGAGCAGCTGCCTCTGCCAGCTTCTGTCCCGCCTTCCTCCTCAGGTGACTGACATGTGTAAACACCATTAGCTCCTCCCTGGCAGGAATGTCTGTCCTTTTCGTCCCCTGCTCATGAAAAAGACATAAATATTCTGTGAACTGCTACATAGACTTCTGGCTTGAAAGCCCAACTCCTAAAGGAGACGACTTCTGTGGACCATTAGCCCTGGCAAGAGACTGTCATGAATTGGCTCCTGGAGAGCAGCTTTTCCACCCACTTGGCATTTAGCTCACTTTACAAAAACTGCTTCTGTAAATTGGCTTTTCCCCTCCTGGACCATAACAAAACGAGGGCAAGCGCCTTGCCTTCTTGTACTTCCCTGCATTTAGCAGAGGGCTAAGGCACAGCCTGGCCCACCTTAGGCCTCAATCATGTTGATTACAAGGCCATCACAGAAACAGGCCAAGAGACAAAGGTTTCTCTCGAACTGAGGTTTAGACTAACAATGAATGACGAGGCTGCATTATTAATGTTCTGTCAAATCTGTCAGTCAACAAATGTAATAGGGCCATTTGGAAAGGAAAGTATTTCAGAAGAGCTCCAGAAATAGATTTGTAAGCAGAGGTTTTCTAGAACCAGCAGTAGGTGCTTCCCACGCTTGGTGAGCAATGGCGACATTGCAAGAGGGTGGTAGTGATACTGGAAGGTGCATGAGAATTGCATGTCCCTTTAAAAGCCCTGTGTGTGTGAATGAGCAGCCTGGTTTAGGTCACAAGAAAATCAAGGCTTCAGGGAAGGGGAAACAGAGGCCCAGTCACTATAGAAGAAAGTTAGAGTGTCACCTAACACAAACCAAGCAGGTGATTCACAGAGAGGAGCCTAGCTTGTAAGAATCTGGGCATTACCTATGCTGACAGCTCTTCAATCTCTCATCCTGTCCAAACCCTCCCCTACGCTACCAATGGCTATAATCTAAGCCCAGGCAGAAAAGGTTCTCTGTCATTTTTCCAGGATCACCAGCTTCTCATGTATAGAAGTGGTTTAATAAAACTAACTTGCTGAGCCGGAAACTCTACTAGAGAAGATGGGCGTTTTGAGTAAGTGTTTATTTGTGCCTGAGCTGTTGGAGATTCACCATCGGCATCTGTAAAATGGGGAGAGTAAAATCAATCCTGCAGCATTTTTAACACCTGGAGATCGTGTGTGTGAAACTTCTTGGCACAAGGAGGTGTTAAGCATATGCGAGGCATTTTATTTTTCTGTCACAGAAATCAGTAGTGGAGCTAAGTTTTTGGTAGTAAAGTCAACTGTAGATACACGAGATGCATCCTACTCTAGGCAGAATGAATGAATACTGATGAATACTGTTTTAGGCGCAAGATAGGTGTGGTTGGACTATTCTATTGCTTTTCCTCTCACACGCAGATTTTAGGCCAAAAAAATCAATTAAAATGTTTTTAATGTGCAAGTACCCAAATCTTTCAAATACATCTCTTGAAAACCTAACTTTTTAGTTAGATGTTTAATATTTGAAATAAGATAATCAAGAAATCTTGAAAAACCTAAGCATAAAACGAAGAAGACCTACAAAAGTACACCAATAGAAACAGCAGGTGTTTTAACAAGGTATTTATTTAAAAAATGACTAAAATCATCAGTTATAAGAGGTGGAGGGGGTGTAACAAGTACAGTGGATAATGCTGGGGCGGGGCGGCTGGGTTTCTTAGAGAGCAAAGTGCTGAGCTGGGAATGCGGCTCACAGTTAAAGCATTGGCTTGCTATGCCCAAAGTCCTGGATTTGATTGCCAGCACCATAAACACAAACAGCAAGTAAACAAACAAACAAACAAATAGAATATATGAAAATAAAAAGTTGTAGTCTTACCTGCATGGGGAGCACCTCCTGGGACAACTCTTCCATTGCTCTAACGCTATCTGTTTAACTCAGAGCAAGGTGACCTCAGGCTAATCCCACGAAAGCTTTTATAAATGCCTCGCCAGTACAGTAATCCTGCTACAGTCAAATATCTTCTGTCTGTGAAATTCAACACAAATTATTTTTGAGATTTATTTTTAATTACATGTTTGTACATGTGTGCTGGAGTCTTGTGTAGATATGTGTGGTGGTGCCTGCACAGGTCAGAAGAGGGTGTTGAGACCTGTGGAGTTGGAGTTACAGGCAGTTGTGAGCTGCCCAACATTCGTGCTGGGAACTGAACTTGAGTCTTCTCCTAAAGCAGTATGACTTTTAAGCAACTCTCTAGTGCAGAAATGGCTTTTTAATGAAATAAAGCTTTCCACCTAATGTGTTGTTGAATTATTATATCTTGCTGAGAAAAAGAGTCATGTAATTATGACTATCAACTAACTCAAGTAAAAAGTATAGTATATAGTATATTTCTGCTTTCTGTGGTTCTTTGTTAATTCTACCATCATGAAAAAGATCCCAGCTCTTCCAGCCACTGAAAATTTTTTGCCAATCTGAAAGTCAGTTCCACAGTCAGCACATTATTTGAAATTTCGTCAGAAGAATCCTCCACCAAAGAATCTAGTGTTCCAGGTAGACCATGGGCATGCGTGCGGTAGATAACATAATCCAAGGGGGTGCGAGGGAAGGAGGTCGGTGCTCCCCAGCACCAGATCTACACAAGGTAGTTGCCTAATAATCTGGGAAAAGATGTTTGCTGATCTGCTCAGAAGGGCATTTGTGAGACCCAAGTTTTCATTGACATTTTGTGCCCGTGGGATATCAAGGCAGATGGTAGAGTCCTTGGTTTAGACGGTAATGGTGAATTTGACCTGTTATCATCCACATTATCTTTGTCCACACAGAAACTGCCCTGTTGCTTTGTGTTTCATTCACAATGCTTCCCAAAGACTTCTTTCCTAGTTATTCTTCATCTGCTTGACTTTTCCATTTATCTGAGAACACCACACATCACATTCAAAGTACTCAAGCAATTGCCTTGCTCAGTCAGCAGCTGAGCCTCTTGTTCCCCTTGGCTTTGAACTCGCTAGAGCAGATCCCCAGGGAACCCCTGCCTAGCACTTCCCAGTCTTTCCTGTGAGCTTTTTACAATACCCCACTACCAGCCATGGGAAGTAGACAAGAAGTCAGACAATGCAAAGACTTCCCCCCAATTGTTTTACTCATAACCTAAAGCTATGAGAATGAAAATCTGGACACTCGCTGTTTTCTGCAGAGAGGACAAGCCTCAAATAATTGAGAAGCAATGAAGTTGGACCCTACAAAGAAAGCTAACACTGTGAAGAGATGCTACCAGAGCTGGGTCCAGCTGTTCCTGCTTCAGGGATGGCTTAGCTATTCTGTCCCTGGGTTGCTAAACCCTAAAAACTCCCCTTTTTCCTAACCTAAGTTAGGGTGGCTTTCTAATGCATGACGTCATTGTTCTTGACTTCCACTATTGGTCACTGTTTTCACCTGTTCATTGTTAGTCACCATCTCTTAAACTCCCTGGTACTTCCTGTGAACCATGTAATCTGAACAGAAGAGGAAACAGAAGGGTGGAGATTCCCAGGGTTGTAATGGGCTCGGTATCTACACATCGATGTTGCTGAGCCCAGATTCCTACCCGATCTCCCCAGATAAGGCAGCCTGGGCTTTTAACTACTACCTGCTGTTTTGATCTAGTTTGGGCAGAACTTCCTTTTCAGAAACAGGCAGAGGCAGAAAACCAGGAGTCCCATGCTCTGTAGACTCTTATTGCAGAATCTTAGAGTTGGGCATTTGCTGGAATGCCCCACACTATATGCTTCGTGTATTCCAGTATTCAATCTCTTCTAAGTAGATAGCCCAACCTTCAACTCAGAACTCTGCCTGCTAACGTGTTGTCCATTCTCCAAGGCCACTTTTGATGTAGCCACAGAAATTTTTCTGCTCCATGCTTGACGTGAATTCATTCCCTTCTTGGTCCACAGTTCAAATAAGGTTATGGCTAATTGGTTGCCTATCCAACTTTAATACTGAGCTGAGAGCTCCAGGTAGGCATGGATTATGTATCCTTCTGTTGTTTGACTTTGCCCCTGACACAAACCTACTTAATAATAGATGTTTAATATCCATCTGTTGAGTCAAAATGAATTTGGGAGCATGCGGCGTCCCATCACTGCAGACAGAAAAATATTGTCCAGCCTAGATAGTTTTAAAACATGGCCCCTAATGTCCCTACTACTGTGGCTCATGTCTGGTTTGTGGAGAACTGATGGCAGTTCATCTATTGGAGAATTTTAGTTGTTAATTCTAAAAAAGTGAGCCTTAAACTTCATAGCCAGGCCGAGAGACACATTAGGAGTTCGAGCTGTGAAGCAGTCATCTCCAGTTTTGGAAATAAAGAAACCTAACAAATCCCACCTTAACAAGTTGGCCATAGTCAGCATCATCACTGACTGATAAAACCCATGACTGATAACAAAAAATGATACTCATCTCTCCATCATAGCCCAAACACATCACTAACATTATCATGAAAACAAAAAACCACGGGGCAAATATCACTTGATGGAAATTCTACAAAATAATTTATAATCACACCTTAAAACTGTCAAAATTATTTAAAACTAGGGAAAATGAGAAGCCATCGCAGACCGCAGGTGACTAAGGAGATGTGGTGACTGGATGTAACATGGTATCCC
Organism: Microtus pennsylvanicus; assembly: GCF_037038515.1. Lineage (NCBI taxonomy): Eukaryota > Metazoa > Chordata > Mammalia > Rodentia > Cricetidae > Microtus > Microtus pennsylvanicus. Next base: position 7,307,614 of record NC_134593.1, read on the forward strand.
AGATGAGACACTGGACTATAAAGGGATATTAGTGATGAAACTAGTGGAATTCAAATGAAGGCTGGAGTCTCGTCAATAGCAATGCACCAATGTTTATCTTGCCATGCTGCCAAAGGCATCATTTGGAGTGGAAGAACCGAGTTGGTTGAAGCTCATCTTGAGCACAGTTCCTGCACAGCTGTTCTGGTCACAGACCCGTGGAGTCCATCCTGTGTTGATGAGAAGAGGAATGGGATATGGGGAGGGGGGAATCCTGAAGGCTGAGTTTTCATCTATCACATTGGATAAAGATTACAGGTGAAACTGAATTTTATCAGTCAAACTGGAAGGAAAGGGGGTGAAAGCAAGTGTGACACAATGCTTTGCTCCCCTTAAACTAACTGTGGGGCTGTGTGGACAGTTTTAATTTAGAATGCGAGTTTCCACCCAAGCATCATCTTCTAATATCACCTCCAGTGAATGAATCTATCAAAGCAAATGTCTTTAGAGACCCAGGGCCTCCCTCCATGTGTGTCCTTCCTTGAGGTTCCTTCACAGAGTAGAAATGAGTTTCTTGAGACTGTCACGGTCATGTGTTTGACTACCAAGGATTTTGAAGACACTTCTGACTTTTTCTGCTCAGAAGTTCTCAAACTGGTGTGTGCTCTGTCTTTCCAGGTACCTCCAGATCATCAGTCACTCGATGCAAACCAGGATCCAACTGCCCCAGTTCCCACAGCAGCATCAGCAGGCAACTGTCTCCTCTAGCTGTTACCGAAGACTCTGCTGCTCCTATTCTTGAACTCCAGAGCCGAGGACCCTCCGGAGTTTGTGGACACAGGGTTGAGAGACAGAGCAGAGCAGGTATGTGTGTGACCTCTTCTTGAGCAGTATACTGTAGCAGCCTTCTAGACAGCCATGGAAATGCTGCCTGGGGCACAGGAGGCAGAAATGTTTCACAGATCGTGGATGCAGGGATGGCTTATCAAATGGGAAGAGGGAGAAGTTAGGACATAAGACATGCAATTTATTAGGGATAAACAATGCCATAGAGAACCAAACTAAAAAATCTATTGTTAAAAAAGTTACATCATAGACTGTCAGTAACCTCTGGTGAAATTTACAAGGTAGTTCATTTTCTCATCTTCAAATGCCAAACCCAGCATCGTTTAGCTCAGCTCTGGGATCCAGTGATAACATTCTGTGTCCAGTCTGAAGAGAATGAAAACACCAGCCAAATCACACGCTGTGCTTTTGTTCTGGTCAGGACTCCTGGTCCCTGGCACCCATTCAGTCTTCCCAAGTTCCTATGCAGCAATGAACTGTTCAGCCTTTTCTGCTCACTTGAAACCTTAGTCCTTTGTCTGGTCATCACTCACTAACTCTGGGCTACTAGAGAGATCCCAGCCACACCCATGAGCTTCGGAGCGAAGCATGACTTTCTAGATGCAACTGGATTCACCCAGATGTTGCTAAAGATTCGGTGATTCTGTAGTCGTGGACACGTTATCTCCTGTCTCAAATAATGCTCTAAAGCCCCAAGTTCACACTCATTTCCTATCTTCTCAACAAATGACCACACATCTACCTCCCCAGAAAGGAAACAAACAAACAAACAGAATAAAGCAAAAGTTCCCTCTCTGTGAGGGAGACTTTGTTCACCAGGTAACATCATCACAGGATCTTCCCTGGCTAGGGGCTCCCTACCTGTCTGTGGCAGGCACTTCCTTCTCCAGTGCGCACCCCCTCCCTGTGCCCCTTCTTTTTGCATCCACAAAGCCCCCTCTCTCTGAGCCTTCAAGTGCTGCCAACATACCAAATCTCCTTCAAATTTCAAAACGTAGTAAAGATAACAGCAGAATATTTATTCATCATAACTGGCTAGTTAAAGAAAACAAAAGCATAGAGTTAAGAAACTTTTTAATGAATAAAAATGACAGTTTGTGAGATTTAAGTAGGGAGTGAGTGAATTTTAAAATGAGGCTGGAAAGGGAATGAAAAGCCCCTTCTGAAGCCCTCTGAACTTATGAATAGACTATTTTATATGAATAAAACCTAGACTAAAAGCGTGCTCAGAATAGAAAGACCTCAAGTTCAACTGACTTACAGCACCTTTCACCCAAGCCTCTAGACCAAGTTGGTTCGCGTTTCTTTTCTGGCCTCCTGACACATTCTAACGCCTTCATTCATCTTCATTTTCCCTTCTTGTCTTGGCATAAATCACAGGACATTTGCAGAACTGTTGCCAAGGCAGACCCTATCTGGAGGTAGTCAAGTGAGCTAGTTAAACCCTACTTCCTTGCTCACTGCAATGTCTCTGCATTGGGGACGTTTCGCCCAACCACATTGCTTCTCTGCTCTACGCAACCTCATCTCCGTATGAACTGGCCCATGTCATCTTGTGTCCTTATGCAAACTCAAGTCTTTCACCTTTGAACCCCTGGGACACAAGGAACAAAAGAGATCTGAGTGTCTCCGAAGTGTCTATCAAAAAAATAAGTCAGAAATGACAGTTTCAAACTGCAGTTATTCAAAACCCCAAGAATTCAGTACCATTTAGAAGACTAAGAAGTCCCAGGGTGACTTTTGTGCTCACACTTATATTCAGAATTCACTTTCAAAGATTATTCTTAAAAGCCTCCACCCAGGGTGTGAGGGGGAGTCAGTCTGACTTGGCTCACCAGGCAGTAGGAACATGTCCAGACAGGTTCTGGAAAGGAAAGGCCAGGTAAAAAAAAAGCCACACCCATCACTGCTTGCACCCCAAGTATAGTCTTGGGTCTCAGTTAAGTTCCTAGAGACATAAAACAACCTTGCAGCAATTCTGTGTCCCTGCAGGAAGCTACCATGTGGGATCTCAGCTAGGAGGATGTCCTCCTTCTCAGCTGCTGAGAGGTATATGAATCTATTTCTAACTTACTTGTTCTATCAAGAGAAAGGGCAACGATGGCTGTCAACTCCAGAGAGTTTGGATGATTTTCAGGGGAAAAATGCTCCTGAATTCTCTTGGTAAATGTTAAAATTCAAGAAAGTCTGCTATGTTTTCAGAAACACAATTGGACAGTAATCTATTATAAGATGGGAAATGACTTTGTATAGTCACGGTTCATTCTGTTCTTGGCCCACACCGGTTTCAGTTTAAGAGTCATCTGGTCCCGTTTGTATAAGATCCCCGGAGACTATAATAACAAGCATGCGCTTCTCAGACCTTTCATGTTGGTGGGTACAGGGCAGCTTTGACTCAGTTGTGTTCATCCCCCACATAAACTGGAAGAGCAGCTTGGTCTATGGTGGAGTTTCTGTCTTAGTCACAGAGAGGAAGAGAAGGAGACCTGGTAGAGCCCCGGATGTCTCTTAGAGCTTCTGCTACAGGGCAGCCACTGAATATGTCCCTTGGGACTATGTGAAGCCTACCACAGGTCTTTAGAAGCTGAGGTGTGGAACCTTCTTAAAGGCAAAGTATGTATATAATATAACACACACCACATGCATGCGCATTTTACCTTCTGGGTGGGGTCCAAATCCACACTGGACCCTGTCAAGTGAAGTCCATATAGAGGATGAACTTGGGGTGAGGTGCTGGAGGTGGCTCAACAATTAAGAGCACTGGCTGCTACTTTTCCAGAGGACCTGGGTTCAATTCCCAGCATCCACACGGTAGCTTCCAACTGGCTGACTCTAGTTCCTGGGGATTAGACAGCCTCTTCTAACCTTCACTGGCCCTGCACACACATGGGGCACAGACATATATTCAAACACTTTATATTTATAAAATAAAAAGAGCAAAATCCAGAAATGTAAAAAACAAACCCAAGAGATGAGCTGGGGACCGTTGTTTTCTTCCAATCACGCTGGTCATGCTCACAGTTGCATACATCTTCTTAAAGGAGCCAACACGTGTGATTGCTGTTTTACATCCCGCTCCTCCACATCTGTCTTCCTCTCCTGTTTCCAGGGGATGATGGGACACAGACTCATCCTGAGAGCAGTGGCCAAGAAAGCAGACTCAAGGCTCGCTGCCTGTCCTGCACGTCCGTGGTCCTGAAGGCCGTCTGGGGACTCTTGATCATCTTCTCAGTGTCATCGTCTTGGGTTGGAACCACGCAAATCGTCAAAATTACTTACAAGAATTTTTACTGTCCCTTTTTCATGACATGGTTTTCGACAAACTGGAACATTATGTTTTTCCCCGTCTATTATTCTGGCCATCTAGCCACAGCTCAAGAAAAGCAGTCACCAATGAAAAAATTCAGGTGGGTTCCATGTTTACTGACCAATAGCAGACGTTTCAAAACCTGTGTGATGTAAATGTGTCTATACTCACTGCTTTGGGATATGAATTGACTTTGTTTTGAAGTGAAGAAGCAAGATCTATGATTGGCAGGGAACAGGAGGAAACAGAATTGGTCCCCTCTGGAAACATTGTGTCTACACATGGCAGGCATTGAGATAGTCGGTGCTTTTGTGTCCCTTACCTTAGGTTGTCATCATCGTCATGGTAACAAACACCTTTCCAGGTGGTATTAATATCCTCATCTTAACCAAGATGAAACAGATTCCCAAAGGCTGAAAGTCTGCTCCAAGGTTAGTTGTATATAAATAGAACCCTGATTTACGTTCAGATTTATTTGTCTCTGAAGGTCATATGTTCAGAATGTCTCAAACGCTAGAGGAAAAATATCTATATTAATACATCTAATTTCTGTGATATGCACATGTTTGCTTGCTATTTCCAGCACTCTGATGTCTTCATGGATGAAATGGTCTTGCTTCCTAAGACTGGAGGCTTAGCACGAAGCAACTCAAAGAAATGCCCATCTCTGTGGTGGGAGCACATGGGCCTTGTCTGTTGCTCGGTAAACATACAGGGTGGTGGCTAGCCCACTAGTTGCATGGTTCTGGTGTTTGTCCAGTGCGAAGTCAGGTCCCCTCTGGGTGTGCTCAGGAACATGGCAGGGCTAGTATGAACTTTGTTCAGCACTCCTGGAAGGCAAAAGCAATGTTTGGGTCAGAGTTTCTTTGTGGGCTGCAGTAGGTCAAGTGTTTGCCTTGCAAACATGAGGATCTGGTTTTTATCCCAGAACAAACAAGAAGGCGATAAAGAAAAATCTAAGTATGGTTGAGCATACTTGTTATCCTAGCACTGGGGAAGTGGAGACAAGAGGAGCCCTGGAGCTCACAGGAAGGCCAGCCTACCAAGACCTGTGTCAAAAGACAATGTGGCTGGTGACTAAGGAATGACAGCCAAAATTGTCTGTCTTCTGGCCTCTGCATTCACACATACACCCATACACACACACACACACACACACACACACACAGATCCAGAGCTAAGAAACAGCATCAGCAACAAACGTGCTCACTGAGGGCCCTCCGTAGATCACAGCAACTCGTCTTCAATAAGATGATAACAGTTGGTCATACAGTAGCTCAAACAACCCCTCTTTATTCCCCCTGTGCTCAACAAGAAAAAATGACTATTATGATTGGTACATTCTAAGAACAGATTTTAAAACAACTTCCATTTCTTGTTACCAGCTTGGAAGTGTGAGGGAATGCCGAATTCATACTGTGAGTTGGTTTTCTGTATGTAACCATAAACATTCAATTTTAAAGAAACAAAAATTAGACCTAGATAGGTGGCTCAGCGGTTAAGAGCACATGTTGCTCTTGCAGAGGACCTGGGTTTGGTTCCCAGCACCCACATGGTGGCTCACAGCCATCCATAACTTCACTTCCAGGGGATCTGATGCCTTCTTTTGACATCTTTGGGCACCAGGCACACACACATTGTGTATGCATATGTGCACTCAAAATAATCATACACATAAAATAAAAATTTTTAAATCTAAATTTTCAATAAAAAAACTAAAAACAACAAATATTCTCGTTTTTGAAGAAAATCCTATGATTGTTTGTAGTTGTGAAAATAAATTTTGTATTTTGTTGCCATTAAAATAGAGGTCATCTTTTGGGTATGATTTTTCCCCCCAAGACAGGGTTTCTCTGTGTAATTCTGGCTATCCTGAAACTTGCTCTGTAGACCTGGCTGGCCTCAAACTCAGAGATCCACCTGCCTCTGTCTCCCAAGTGCTGGGGTTAAAGGTGTGTGCCATCACTGTCTGGCATTTGGGGCATTATTTTTTTTGTTTTGTTTTTTGGTTGTTTTTTTATTAATTTTCGAGGCAGGGTTTCTCCGTAGCTTTTGGTTCCTGTCCTGGAACTAGGTCTTCTAGACCAGGCATTATTTTTAATGTTGGCATTTAAAAAAAGAAAAAGATACCAAGGAAGTGTGATTATCAAACTGTAATTGTCATATTTGAAAACAGTTGTGTGTGCCTAATAATACTTGCACTTTTCTCCAAAGCTCCTGTGTTTTAGATACACGTGTGATAAAAAAAAAAAAATTAAAAAAGTTCAGAGAAAGGAGAGCAACTTCAGAGCATGTTAAACAAGCCATAGTGCTTTATCCAAGACGCACAGGCGGCGGCTGAACCTCTGCGTGGGGAGTGAGCCGCATCTCTCCACATCCCTCGCCTTGGACCAGCTCTGAGCATTGCTGTGCCTGGACAAGATGCCTCCACCTGTTAGTGTAGGTAGGGCGAAGCTGGCAATTTCTGAAACTGAATCAAAAGGTTTTTCCTGTGAGCACTGTCTCCCAGAGGACTGTCCCCTAGCCAGAGCAACGAGAGCTGAACATTGTGAGGAGACATCTTAGCTCTTTGAACTGTTTTCCCTGCGGACTCATTAAGGCCAGCTGCTCAGGAGGCACTCCCAGGGCCTTCGGGGCTGAACAGGGAGAGGTGAGTTAGTGTGTGAGACTGAACACGCAATCCTCCCAGAGTGCTGGATATTTTTTTTTTCTTCTGAGTAATGTGAAAGAATTTCATGTTTTTTTTTTCTTAACACTAACATCAAAGGAATTTTCAACAAAGTATCAAATCTGGGTGATAAAACATGTCCCCTCAACAGTGGACTTTGATGAATCCGTTGTTCCAATTAAATACTGCCGGAATCCAGGTGCCCCGGGTGCATTTGAAATTTGCAGAGAAAAAAGTTTTCACTATAGTTTTAACAAGAATGCTTCATTAGTTCAAAAATCAATCTCTAGAAACAATGAGTTCCATTCGAAGAGATGGCAGTCTGATGAAATACAGTTAAAATACCATTTGGCATACAAAGGGTGCTCAATGCCTAGGTAAGTAGCTGATGTTATACAGGAGGGCTTGATTAGTTTATCACTTCCCCCAGCTTCCAGCTTCATTCCAAGCGACACCACCTGTCAATGCCTCTTGTGCAGAAATTCTTCTCCCGTCACCCCCGAGGGAGGCACACTGCTCATTGCTTCTTAGTGCACATCCGTTCTTTGGGTGTTCACATCTCTCAGTAGCCAGTGCTTACCCTAACATATAGCTTTACATGGATCACCTAGCATTTGGCTATAGAAGGGGTCAGAGGAAGAGTTCTAATATCTACAACAGTAGTTACAGATGGGGCGCTAAGTGGCAGGGAGAGGGAGTGGGTGGAAAAGGAGACCAAGGAGAGGCTGGCTACCTAGGGCACGTGACCAGCTAGAGAGGAACAGCCTTTGCTAGGAATCAGTCTCAGGGCCACTTTGCCCAGGAGCCTCTCTCTCCTCGCTGTAGAACTGTGTTTCTTCCCTGCCCTCCTGGCTTTCCTTGAGACTCTCACCCTGTGACTCTGGGTAAGAACCATCACAGGGCCAGGGATAAGAAGAAAAGAGAAACCGTTCAATAAGAAATGGGTTTCTTCATGGTTTTCCATGAATGTGTAGTTACAAAGGCATCCAATGGTTGCGGATAAAATAATAAACCCGGACTCTCACTTCCTCTTAGTGTCTGACCAGGCAGATGTCCTACCCTACCAAGAGCAGACTTTGTGTCTGGTACAGTCTGGAAATGCTGCAGCTTGCCTGCTGTACGAAGCTGCCCCTTACTAGCACAAGCGGCTGAGAGCCCTTCTTGTTTCTGTGATACCTAAGACTTCTGTGTGCTCTCCCCAAGGCTTTGGCTTTAGGAATTGATTCCCATTGTTAAGGTTGTGTCTCTGTCAAGTTAAAAGTTCCCTGTGGGAAATTTCGTTTTCCTTTCATGAAAACTCCCAGCTCACATGAAAGCCAACCCCCATGGGACACAGTGTGTGTGTGTGTGTGTGTGTGTGTGTGTGTGTGTGTGTGTGTGTGTGTGTGTGTGTGTGCGCGCGCGCGCGCGCGCGCGCGCGCGGGCATGCTTCAAAAGCAGCGGAATGCCTGGCCATCTCAGGAGACTATGATGGGGTCCTGCTCTGTGCTGAGCAGCTGTGGGCTCTTTTCAAGGACCCCCTTGTACTTCCAAAAGCTCCCAGGTGACAAAGCTGGCTTCCGCACATTCTAGGGAGCCCGCGCTGAAGGACCCCAGTGTTTGCGCTCTTGCCTAACAATGGGCATAGAGTCAGCCAGACAAGATAAGCACCTGTGCCTCACCCTCTTTTTCTTTCCTAGGGAATGCAGTCGGATTTTTGGTGAAGATGGCCTGACGCTGAAGCTCTTTCTTAAAAGAACTGCTCCTTTTTCTATTTTGTGGACTTTGACAAATTACCTGTATTTACTGGCTTTAAAGAAGCTGACGGCCACTGACGTCTCTGCTCTGTTCTGTTGCAACAAAGCCTTTGTCTTCTTGCTGTCCTGGATTGTGCTGAAAGACAGGTTCATGGGAGTGCGGGTAATGGCACGCTCAATTCCATGCGCATGCGCGGTGCCGCCCTGCTGCCTAAATCTTAACCACCGCGGCTGCTGTCCCATGGAGTGTCTCTAAAACGTCCCCTACCGATTCTGAGTACAAATTGAAATTTGAAGATGTGTTAGGAAAGCCCCGGCAGTGGCAGCATCATGAAAGGAGAAAGGGATGTTTCTACTGGGAAGTCAGTTGATCACAACAGTAGTCTGAACCCGACTGAGAAATTCAGTTCCTTAGAATTAACTTCTAGAATTATTGTCACAATCAATTCCTGTCCTCAGCAAAGAGAGGTCTGAGAAAATAAGCCACAGTAAAGATTGGGATTTGCTTTTGTCAATCAGCATATTTTGGAACAACCCCCAACCTGTCCTTACCCAGATGGATCTAATTAATATTGGTGTAAGTAGATAAGATTACCAAACATTAATTAAAGTCACTGGTAATGGCACAGCGCTATTCAAAGTGGCTATATATCTAGCGTGATTAATCTAGGGATGGAAAGAAAAGCAACCACTTGTACTTTGGGGTACAAATCCTTAACTGAACTATGTTAAATGTGTACTGCCACCACGTTCTGAGTCTCTCCCTTTTAGTAGTGAGATGGAATTTTAAATATAATTTAATATAAGTTTTGTGTGCTTATTCCATGTTAGAAAGAGATTTCTCAAAAACTATGGGGGATTTTAGGAGCTGGACCCCATTCCTGTCTGACACGTTCTAATCCATAGCAAGCCACTAATACTTGACAAGGAAACCCACACAAGGAGCCTTCGTTTCTGAAGTATCAAGATTGTGTAATCTATGCTTTTCTGGAAGAGCTGTCCAAGATTGGGTTTGAAATGTATTTTTCTCCCCAAATATTGTTCTAGTTGACAATATGCCTAGGCCCTTGACTGTTTCCAAATGCTGAAGTTAACATCTATAAAGACACAAAGTGCCCAGCGGACATTGAATGGAAACGAATGTCTATGGGGAGACACAGTGCCTGAGAGCCAGCCACTAAAGCCACTTTCACTTTAAAGGGAAATTAAGAGCCAGGGGCACTGGTGTTGACTGCAGTAGAGGCTGGAAAAGGAGGTACACTGCAGACCAGGAGTTCAAGAGCAGCCCGGTTAATAGAAAGACTCCATCTCTTTAGGGGGAAAAAGAGAGAAAAACAAAACAAAGCAAAAAAAAAGTTACAAAATTTCTAATTGTGTTTGAGAGATATTACCCAGAAATTCAAAGTGGAAACTTGACCTGAACAGTGAAAAGATAGACTTCATAAGAAATAAAATAAAATATTCTTTCTTCTTCCCTTTTTTTCTTTATTTCTCTTTTTAGAATGCATATACTCCACTGAATAACCTCATATTTACATCCAAAGGGCCCAGGGTTGTGTATTTATAGCAGAAGTACTCTTGTGGACTGTCACTATGAGGAAGTTTGACAAACCCATGTGAACAGGGACCCTTCCTGCCCTGTTCACTGTGCCATCCAGGAAAGGCTACCTCTGTTTTTTGGCCCCATGCAATATTCAAATGTGAGCACTTGCTTTAAAATCAACTATTTTCAGGTGGCAACAGCAAAATGTTAAGCTAAGTATAGGGACCCTCATGCACTTCCCATTTAGCTACCTTGATCATATTCATCAAGTCAGCCACCAGTGTTTGCAGCACTAGAATAACATAGAACACAAAGTCCAACCTTAGCTGCTACTTGAAGATTTAATCCACTTTATTAGTAATGATCATTAAAAAAAAAGAGAGATTGGGGGCTGGAGAGATGGCTCAGAGGTTAAGAGCATTGCCTGCTCTTCCAAAGGTCCTGAGTTCAATTCCCAGCAACCACATGGTGGCTCACAACCATCTGTAATGGGGTCTGGTGCCCTCCTCTGGCCTGCAGGCATACACACAGACAGAATATTGTATACATAATAAATAAGTAAATAAATAAATATTTTTAAAAAAAAGAGAAATTGTCTTAGATAACTAGGGTAAGTTCTAAATCCAAAACTCGGGTATCATACCCCTGTGAGAGACTCTGAGGAGAGGACACCGTGACTCCAGGGAGGCTGGAGAAATGGATTCACATGGCAGGGACTGGATTCTCTCTTAAACATTGCCTTTGGGAGTATAGCCTTGCAGAAGTCTGAATTCCGGGCCTCCAGGTCTGTGTGAGACCTCGTCTCTTTTGTTTCTGGTCACCATGGTTGTGGCCATTTGTCCCAGCCGTCTTGAGTGACTGGTAGAGATTAATAAACCCAGAAGAGAAAATTCTAAGTAGCTGACAAACACTTATCAGTAAACCTGCCCACAAAGTGGAGATGTTAGAGACGTCAAAGAAGTGTAAGTGTCGGGAAACCTGGTAGAAGTCTAGGGCTCACCACGATGTGTCAGGAAGGGGTCCGTGCCCCCACTCCTGAAGGATATCGGGATCCAGTTTTAGCAATGCCCACAAACAAACAGTAGAGTTGGGAAGGCACCAAAACATATTCTGCATGTTACCTTTTGACAGATCAGCAATTCTTTTTCCTCTCAAGGCATAGAGAGCACACATATAATTAGATCACTTGAGAAATGAAAAGAGGTTGAACACACAGAACTAGCAACCTAAATGCTGCTCCAACTGTCCCCATATGTAAATAATCCAAGGCTTTGTCGGCCCCCTCACACCCCACCAAGTCATTCTCCTCAACTCCAAAACACAAAGGGCTGCTTCTAGTCACAAGGCTAACATTTCTCTTTCCTCCTCAGGCTAAAGCTTGGGAGTTGGGGAAGGCTTGAGGGGGACAGGGATGTAAGCAGGTGTCTTTGAATTTAAGCTCTCATTTTTGGCTCCTAGAAAGATCCTGTTTAAGATAAATAATGATGGCTTTCTTTGCTTTATGTTTTTTAATTTCAAAATAACACCATGGACAAAAGAAAAGATGTTTTCGGCTATAGCAGTATCAATAAACACAGCCTATGTTGACTGACGGAGAGTACTCATGTAATAACAGACATGTAAACATAGCCTATGTAAACTGACAGGTAACGCTCATGTAATAACAGACATGCAAACACAGCCTATGTGGACCACTGACGGGTAGCAGTCATGTAATAACAGACATGTAAACACAGCCTATGTGGACTGACAGAGAGTACTCATGTAATAACAGACATGTAAACATAGCCTATGTAAACTGACAGGTAACGCTCATGTAATAATAGACATGCAAACACAGCCTATGTGGACTGACGGAGAGTACTCATGTAATAACAGACATGCAAACACAGCCTATGTGGACTGGCAGAGAGTACTCATGTAATAACAGACATGCAAACACAGCCTATGTGGACTGACAGAGAGTACTCATGTAATAACAGATTATCCGTTATGAGTCACTTGTCCATACTTTGTCTCCTTGGACTACTGATTGAAGTACACATAGAAAGAAAAAAAAATCACCATTTTTCTATTATGAAGTCATTTCATCCAATTTATTGGTAATCTGTGGTGTGTCAGACAGCTCTTTAAGGAGGAGCAGTTTACAACTAATTTGATTATCCCATGGAAATTTGCAAACTTCATATTTAAAAGATATTAAAAAGCCACAATCCACCTCTTGTAGCCTTTCGTGAGGCTGTTTTCCTACCTCTGAGATTGTGTGTACTTAATTATATTTCTTAAAATTGTGGAAGCCACCACTGCAGTTGCTCCACCAAAGAGTGCTGACCCTGGGCTCTGTCACCAGCAACACAGAAGCAAAGAACACAGGCGGGAATGCCCTCTGACTAGGGCTTTTCCTCCCTGTCACAGGCTCACTCCAACAAGAATTAGCTACCAGAATAGAAATTTAGAACCTTCTTCTGATATCTTGATCCTCTCTTACATTTTGCATCATTATTTAATTTTTTTTCATTTTCAAATTAGTGAAACGGAGAGTTCTTGGGTAACTGATGGCTGGAGAATGCTGAAACAGATTCCAACTTTCTTAGGAATACAGGGAATGAATTTGTGTTCCTTTAACATGTGTTCCTGTGGCAACCAAACCCCCCATTATGTTAGTTCCTAGCATAAAGAAAGTGATCTCACTTTGAATCGGATTTTATGCGGATAAAAATAGTCCTGGGGGGACTGAAAGTGTAGAGGCCCAGCTCCCCGAGTGTCCTGTGGACTTGTTGCCTAGTCTTGATGGCTAGGGATTCCCCACCCTGCTTTGATTTCTCACGTTTCAGCTCTTGTTCAATTTGTGGTTCAGAATGAAAGATACAGTTCCTTCCATAGCTTTAAATATAGCACTGTAGAAGTTTAAGGATTCAGTGGATCCTTGAAAAGAGGTCTATTGAAATCCACCTAAAAGCTCTGTTCATACAGCTCTTGATGGCTGAGCTCTTAATTGGTGCCTCAGTCTCAACCACTGATATATAGCCTTGAACTTGAGGGAAACATGGTCAACAACATAGTTTAGTATCTTCATTCTAGGACTTCTTGTTGTCTTTGAGGCTCAAGGGTTTCTTGTAAACCAGTGAAGTTTTCCACACTCATCTAACTTCAAAAATCAGAATTGTCCTCAAGGAAACACGTTAAGATTACAGTTTCTCACTTAGACCTGTAAGCATCTTATGGGAATTTTGTAGGAAAATTGTGGGGTGAAGGTTTATTTCAATGACTTGGATCCTTACATGGGTGGTTTTCTGAGACAGAGTAATTCTGGAAACCATTTAAGAATGGGATTCAGAGAATGAGACGACAAGGGGGCTGCACAGAAAAGGGGAAATATAGAGATACAGGAAAACACAAACAGCCAAAGTCCAGATGCTCCTCTTGACTTTAATGGGTTTTTTGTTTGTTTGTTTTTGTTTTTGTTTTTATTTTCTTTTTGAAAAGTAAAAGAAGTCTTATCCTCCTGCAGGACTGCAGATGGTATTTAGCATAACGGGCTTCAGAAACGGGGCTCAAATGGCTTCACAGCCCCTGAAAGTTAATGCCCATAACTCTGAAGGATGGCTTGCGAAGAAGAGAGTTGACTCAGGCTGTGTCACTGGGCTGGCATGAGCACCAGATGTACTCAGTTCAAGTAGTCACACTGTCTATAACAGAACAGAGAACTCTGGGATGTTGTAGATGGCAGCACAGTTTTGTGGTCACAGTGGTGACTAACGTTGTCACCCAAATCAGATAACGATGACCACAGTTTTACTCGTCTTACTTAGATGCTTATAGTTGGTTAGGAAACTGAATCCAGAATAATCTGTAAGAAAAATCATGCTTTTCAAAAGCCAAACATGTAACCCCACTAGATATTTCATTTTTGGGGCAAAGAAAGTTTTCAGGGGAGGTAGAGTGTCACAGTTTTCCTGGATGTTCAACATGAGTGTGTGGAAGAGCTTTAAGATGTAGGCTTCCTGGGACTTCCCGACTCATGCTAAGCAGAGTCCTTCTGTGTTCCTGTTAAATCAGTGTCCAAGCCTTTGAAGACTGATTTGGAAAATGGATGTGGCTTACATCTGTGCTTAGGGTGTTCGTTATATTAAGGTTTGGAGTGTTTACTCTTTGAAGTTTAAACCAAAGATACCAAGCAGAGCTGTTCTAGGGTCATCCAAGTGGATGTCTCCAAATAGGCTTTCCAGCCAATGCATTCCTGCAGGCTCAGGATGGGCTGAGATCCATTCCTACCTTCCAGCTCTGTCCACCAGAAATACACCGAGAGTCTCTTAAAGAATGAGGTAGAGAATTTATCTATTCAGATTATTACAAATTTAAACTTAAAATATAGAAAAAGTTTATTTGCTCACTAGGAATGTACTATATGCCTTATAAATCAACCGCCCCTAGCATGGAGATGGGTTTTTCTAATCCCTCATAAGACTCAGATTTTATGCTTTCAGAATTTAACGAAGAGTTATCTGGCCCCCTAAGGGGAAAACCACCTCTCCCCATGCAAGCAATTGAAACAGATGCTGGTGTAATTGGCATGTCAATTCAAATAGTTCAGGCAAATATTTTCACAAGCTCTTGAAGATGCTTGCTACGGCTATAATTTCCAATTGCTATGAAAATATGTCCTCTTTAGCCATATCCAAGTCTCTTTTTGAGAAAACTCTTCATTCACATTTATTTTTTTTTTTTTACTTCTGGCTAAGGAGGAAAGGGACGCTCCTACCTGTGCTTGTCTTGGAATTAACCATATCATCTGTTTAACAGTTCCTAGACAAGGGTTTTCTTTATTCAATTGTTGGGGCAGTGCTTTTTTCCCTAGTTCTCTTCATTCAGGAGAAATATATTATATATATATATATATATATATATATATATATATATATATTATACAGTGCCCTAAATACAATTACCTTATAAACACAGCTAACCATGCTCAAGTTCATTAGTATTAACACTGTTTTATTAACAATATTTGATCAAAAAATAGAACTGATGGTTGACTAGCAACATTTTAATCATCCAAGTTCAGTGTTCAGAAGGAAATCTGTTTCTGCACAGGAACATGTTAGGTGGTAAAGACGATGTAAACACAAAATCAAATCGGAACGCAGCTGGCCAATATTCCTTTTCATTTCTCTGAAACGACACTGCCCCAATATGGTTACATTCTATATAGCTGAGCAATAAATTCCAAATCAAAGCAAGTGATTGCCTTCCAGAATGCTCAGATATAGATAACCTCCTCATGGGTTTACTTATCAGCCTATGACTTTTTATTTGTAAACTGTCCCCAGTACTTTCCAATGTGTGTATTAATTCCTACACACACACACACACACACACACACACACACACACACACAGGGGCAGGTGTTAAGGAGAAAGCCAGGCAGCTAGCTTTTGCTCACCTCCCTGGTAGCTTGTAGTAATCTATCTCTAACATGTAGGGTCTGTTTTCAAGGGTTCCTCCTCCTGGTTTTTATAAAAGACACTTAAACGTAAAGCTGTCCTGAGGCAACCATGGGCTTGCCAGTGTGTAAATAACAAAAGCATCACTGGGTTGCCACCACCAGGAGCACACTCTGAACTGCCTTCAAGGTTTTACTTCATTTTGTATCATAATAATGCAATAATAGCATTCAAAATGACCCAAAACATCCCAATTGTGAAAAAGTACCTGCAGAGGCACTGGTTTTGAAATACTCAGAACTGGGAGGCTGGAGGGATGGCTCCAAGGTCCTGAGCTCAGTTCCCAGTAACCACATGGTGTCTCGCAACCATCTTGAATGAGACCTGGTGCCCTCTTCTGGTGTGCAGACATACATGCAGACCAAACATTGTATACATAATAAATCAATCTTTAAAAAATGCTCAAAAGTTCATCTCCCTACTGTTAAATCCCTTACAGATTCTCATCTTGAATTTAAAGTCGGTGAGGAAATATTATGTTCCTACTATAGGGTGCTTATTTTACTGTTTGCTGTAATTTTAAGTGCTTTCCAGTGGGACAAGTTCAGGAAAAGGGATAAAGCAGGTGTAAGCACAGGCCACTCCAAATGAGCTCCTGAACAAACCCACAACACACTCCTGACAACAAACCATTTCAGCCTTGTCAAATTATTCGCATTTCTACTTGTAAAGTTAAGAATGCTCTAGCAAGGTGATAAAAATAAAAGGAAATTAAATTAAATTATCTTTCTGTGGTTTATTTTTTTAAATCAATGAATTTGCATGTGAAGAAAGGGAGAAGAGGCCTCAGAGGGCATTCCAAGTGACTGATGCCCATTTAGCTCTCCCCGTCTATGTTGTTGAAAGGTCTTTCTGCCCTTCATCCAGGGCTTCCTCATCAAGTCTTGGTGATGTTCAGAAACACACACTGGTCCTAGGAGCTAGTTAAGATGTATACGGAATTAGTAGATGAAAATGGTTAGATGTGACTTCCTGCTAAATCCATTTTACCAACAAGGATATTAATCTCCAGGATTAATATTAAGATGAACAGTACAAGCTCAAAGTTCCCTTAATCAGCCCAGCTTTTCCTATTCTATGCCTGTGGCGTGAGCAGACTGGTCTCTTTGACACCGACCCTTCTCAAACGTAAACACTGATGACAGAAGAGGTAATTGGCCTTAAGGAAGTACTTAGCTGCTTTCAGGGGCTTGAATAGCTTGATCTGGGATGTAAATACATAATTTTTTTTTCTCTGCTTCTTTCCATTCTGTTTGACAGATAGTTGCCGCAATAATGGCAATTACGGGCATTGTCATGATGGCGTACGCAGACAATTTCCATGCTGACTCCATCATAGGTGTGGCATTTGCAGTGGGCTCAGCCTCTACATCCGCGTTATATAAGGTATGTCCGTGTCGTGCGTTATATAAGGTATGTCCGTGTCGTGCGTTATATAAGGTATGTCCGTGTCGTGCGTTATATAAGGTATGTCCGTGTCGTGCGTTATATAAGGTATGTCCGTGTCGTGCGTTATATAAGGTATGTCCGTGTCGTCCTCTATAGTCAACTGTGCCTCGTAGCTCAGGACGAAGCCACAAAATAGGGAAGGGCAATGACAACCCTAAAAAAAAAAATACAGGTGTGTTAAATAATGGTAACTAAGTTCCTTTTCGGTCAATACTTGTGTGGTGGGCATCTCACAGGAAATTTCACCGGTGTTGACATGTCCTTACTTACCATTGATCCTAATTCTACTTACTGGATGAAAGAATTGAAGCTTTAAAAGATTAACTCTCCAAGGTTGTAGTGAGGTCGCAAAGTTGGACTGGAGCCAACAATGCACCCCACCCCACCCCCAATCAGGCAGTTACAGCAAGAATGTAAGGAAAGCAACTCCTCTCTTCTATATTATTTTTCACTTGGGTATATGGTAATTGTGCTAACTCCATGGAGGTATTAAAAATAATAAGCTGTCATTTGAGGGGATGCTGTTTGCTACCAGGGAGGCCACACGATAAAGAACCCATGGCATTAGCAAAATGAAGACACCGTGCTCTGCTATGTGGACTTGTGTACTGTCTCTCCTGGATTCCCTGTCATCCAGGAAAATGTCACCAGGGTCACCGCACCTCACTTCAGAAGCAAGGTCTCTGACAGCAAATCTAAAAGGTTATTCTCCCAAAGCTCAGCTTCTTTAGAAGCCAACTTTCTGAGGAAAACTAAAGGGCAACGCCAATTTCACCTCTCTTGGAGTTTCAATAAGATGAATATCACAGATGAAACAAACTCTCTGGAAGATAGAAACAGCCCTCACTTCCCCTCCTGGAGGCTGGCTTTTTCACCACCACTGTGGCCCATGGACATTGACATATTTGGGGTCTGGGGCGGGGGGAGAAGGGACATTGATTCTGACAGGCATTGACATTCATTTACCACGTGTGTCTAATTTGTTCTCCCATGGAAACTCCACTAAAACTGTTGATGAGATCAAAGACCAGCAAGATTGTCTTCCAAGGAAAAACACTAATACATTTATGAGATTAAAAATCCAGAAAGCACTGGAATGGCCGGGAAAGCAGGATGGCTATTCTATAGAGAGAATCCTCCCAGCCAGATCACAGGGTGGCTATTCTATAGGGAATCCTCCCAGCCAGAAAAGCAGGGTGGCTATTCTATAGAGAATCCTCCCAGCCAGATCACAGGGTGGCTATTCTATAGAGAAGCCTCCCAGCCAGATCACAGGATGCATTCACTCTAGGAGTAGCAACAGTTAACAATCCCAAAGTCATATCTGAGCCCAACTCCAGGCAGACAAAATCTGCTCCATTTGATAGTGTATGTTAGTGGGTTAGCAAAGGGAGAACAGGGTTAAGAAACTAAGAACACAGGCCTCGGGTCTGGCTTCTTCCTTCCTTTCTGTGAGTTTATGTTAGCCCATCACTTGTCATCTGCCTCTACACAGGGGCTTATAACCCAGAAAAAAAAAAGTTGTCTTTAATCCAGAGAGCAACAGGATGCTTGTGAAGACATCTACAGCTCAGGAAGGACAGTGCTTTCGAACCTAAGGCCTCAAAGCTAAGCAGTGGTGGCAGACACTTTTAATCCCAGCACTCGGGAAGCAGAGGCAGGTGGATTTCTGTGAGTTCAAGGCCAGCCTGGTCTACAAACTGAGTTCCAAAACAGCCAGGGTTACACAGAAAAACCCTGTCTCAACCCTCTGCCCAAAAAATAAGCTAATAATGGGTGTCTGCCCAATTAGTTTTCAGCATGTCATAATCAGGATGCAACAAATCCCAGGGTTGCTAGAAAGGATTGTCGGCATCTCAACACTACAGATTTTTATGGGCTCATATAAGCTTTATTTCTCCTTCACCCTATGCCCATCTTGGTGGTTTTAGTTGCATACTATAGAATACTCCAGGAAACTTACAACACCACAAGAAAACCACCTCTTGGCAGTCACTGTATCGTGTGAACAACACAGAGAATTGCCTCGCCGTCCCAGCCCATGTAGATCTCTGTGGTGTTCACACGATACCGTGGCAGGGCAGGAAGACACAGAGGCTACTGTAGGCTAGCACGTTCAGTAGGATTCATTTTGTGCTGTAGCAACAGCTCTCAATGTGCGTCTGAAGAGCTTCTCTCCTTTCCAGGTTCTGTTTAAGATGTTTCTTGGAAGTGCCAACTTTGGCGAAGCCGCACACTTTGTCTCCACCTTGGCTTTCTTCAACTTGGTCTTCATCTCCTTCACCCCCATCATCCTGTACTTCACCAAAGTGGAGCACTGGTCCTCCTTCGCAGCCCTGCCCTGGGGCTGTCTCTGCGGGATGGCAGGGCTCTGGCTTGGTGAGTAGCCCTTGCCTGTGCCTGTTGTTCATCGTAGGGTTGATCCCCTGGCTGCTTTTGTGTTGCATGACCCAGACTGCACTGGTTATAGACACTGAATATGTGGAAGATTCTTGGTGGGCTCTTTCTTGGTTATCTCAGGGCTGTCCATGGTGTGCCTGCCATGGATTAAAGTATCCAGTCAAAGCCCAGGTCACTCTCTCCATCATGACATGGTGTGTGACCTGGCATGTGATGTGTGTTTCCTAAGTGCATGGTATGACAGGCAGAAATGAAAATGGATGATACAGTCAAGTGTTCAGCATAGCCAGAGCACTGGGTTCAACTGAGAAACAAGCGGGGGAGGAGAAAGGAAGGAAGAGAAAAGAGGGGAGGGAAAGGGAAGGGCAGATATTCAAGAGAAAAGCAGATCATGAATAAACTGGAAAGCCATTTTGAAGAAGCTGGGTTTAAAATCCACTTCATCTTGGAGCTGGAAATGAGAGGCTCACACCTGATATTAAACCACTCACTCTAGTGTGTAAGGAGAACGGATTTGCACCAGGAATCCCTCACCAGGAGAGCGCTGAGCTTGGTGACCCTGGCTTAATACACTGTGTCCAGTTGAGGGCAAAATAAAGGTCACCTGGAGTCTTTCTCTTGGGCATCCTGGAACTCTGGATATGTATGCGTCACCTACTAGTACCTGATGTACGAGGAGTCTAATATCTAAAGACACTGCTCCCCCTCTCTAGCCATTGAAAACAGCATAGCTTAATATGCCAGTGCTTCCTCTAAATAAATCAGCTTCATTCTGTGTTGTAGTAAGAGTGGCGGGGCTGCATCCCACCACCCGGCTGCCCATGCGGCTAGCTTTACCCGAAATAATTACACGGAAACTGTATTCTTTTAAACACCGCTTGGCCCATTTCTATCTAGCCTCTTCTAGGCTAGCTCTCACACCTGGACTAGCCCATTTCTAATAATCTGCTGTAGCCCACGAGCTGGCTTACCAGGAATGATCTTAACCTGCGTCTGCCTGGAGTGGGAGAATCATGGCGACTCACTCACTCAGCTTCTTTCTCCCAGCATTCTGTTCTGTTTACTCCACCCACCTATGTTTTAACCTATGAGGCCAAAGCAGTTCCTTTATTGCTTAACCAATGAAATCAACAGATTGATATATGACACTCCCACATCAATTCTGCTCCTTCCATGTACCGCCCAAGGTCGGCCCCTCTACTGCCACACATTTACCCACTCCGCAGGCTCCACTGACCTTCTAGGCCAGGGTGGCACTGAAAACACTAGCAATATGGCAGCCCCAAGAAAAGCATTGTCCTTATTCCAGGAAGATCATTGATTGGCTCATCTTTTCCTACTCCAGCCTAGAACCCTCAGGGAAGGTCTTAAATGGAAAACATTTCAGAGAAGGATCGAGCATTAATTGTTAGTCCCTGGGGTTGTGCTTTCCAGGGCCCAAACTGTATGGTTATCATCTCCCATTGCCTCTAAGTTGAGTGAAAATCAATAACATATTTGGAAGTTCATAGCATTGCCGTAAGATCAAAGAATCCTAATTAAAAAGTGCTCAGTTTATTTCCTGGCCAAAAATAATGTAGCTGGGAACAATCATAACCAAAATGTCACTTATTCTTAGCAACCTCTTTGCACGTGGAATTTGTGCCTGCTGCAAAGTAGCCCTCCCCCAATGAGAGTCGCTGGCCCGTCTTCCTAAGTAAATCTTCTCAGGCTGGGCCACACCCATACCGTTCCCCAAGCAGCATGTGTCCACGCTCCACCAGGCATGGCACCAGCTGGCACTGCAGCTGTCCCCAGGGCACAGCAGCGTTCATTGTGCCAAAGCAGAGCTGTGACAGATTGAAGAGACAGCCTCTCTCTTGTGCTGCGTACTCTGGAGCTCTAGAATCTGCAGTGCTTTGCTCACAGTGTTTTCATTCCCCCTCCTGTCTTCTCCGTGGGGATCCCACATGGTCTAGCTGGGACCAGTCTGAGAGCCGGAGCTGAAATCCCAGTGTGTGCTCTGAGCACCCACATTTCCTGAAGCTATGGCTGTGGCCTGCCCTCTAGGAAGTTATCTTAGTCTCAGTCTCAAACATTCATCTGACCTATCAGGATTGAATTTAAAGTGGGGCTGGATCCCTCACTATGGAAGCACATCCAATTGGGTATTGTTTTCCTTGGGTTATCTGAAGAACTAAGGAAAATAGACAGCACATGGCACGGCAGCCCAAGGCTCTGTTCGGAAACACCATCACATTCACTCCGGTTGCCAAAATCCAATCTGTCAAGAAAAAAACAGTTGAGAAAGTCAGCAGAGTTTTGATGCATTTAGCAAATTCTTAACTTGTTAGAATTTTCCATAAATGACTCCATGAGCTTAAGGAAAGACCCGAGGTGCTGGAATATTCATTCACAATGAGCCTTGCCATGACAAAGGAGCCCTTACACAGCTAGGAAGGACCCGTGTCTTTACTGCCCTTGCTGCATACTTGTGAGTCTCAGAAGGTCCAACCCGCTGCCTCTCATTTCCAGGTACAGATGACTCTACATTGCTAAGGTGGTGAGCTTAGTTATAGATGACAACATCCTCATTGAAATAGTTCTAGAACTTTCTTTGAGTCTAGACTCTTCAGAAATATGGGCAACATGCTTCAGCTGTGTTCATAGAGACCATCTCATATTAAAGGACCTTTTGTACTTGTGAATATTCATCTCTACAACCTCTGAAAAGTTTAATTTAACTCTACTAAGATAGCAGTCTAATTTATAACTCTTGGAAAAGTATAATTTTGGTAATTTCTGATGGGGTTGGGTGATTATTTTAAGTAATGGTCTTTAACTAAAGAAGTCCAACCATATTAGTTAAAGAGCATCAGCTTACTCTGTCAGTTTATTCTATGGCTCTGACCTCTGCTGACCTGTACAAGGTCAGGGTGGGAAAATCGTCGCTGGGCTCCAGAGAATTAGCCTGAGCTCCTCCTCATTTGTTTACGTTGAAAGAAAATGGGGGGAAAAAAGGATTCGCGGCCTCGCGGTGGTGGCGCACGCCTTTAATCCCAGCACTCGGGAGGCAGAGGCAGGCGGATCTCTGGGAGTTCGAGGCCAGCCTGGTCTACAAGAGCTAGTTCCAGGACAGGCTCCAAAGCTACAGAGAAACCCTGTCTCGAAAAACCAAAAAAAAAAAAAAAAAGGATTCGCTGACCTTGGACAAACCTTATTTTAGACAGTAGTACCACACTCCGTAAATTGCCCAGGTTTATAGTTTAAATAGCAAAGTAACAAAGAACGAAGAATCAAGACTTAGTCAACCACCTGCTTTTAGCCTCTGACTAGCCCCAGACTGTCCTTCCAGCGCTAACACGTGGTGTGGGAGATTGATGACGTCACCTTCCATATTCCTTTGTCAGTCAGCTGGCTGGAGCTCAGGCAGAGTGGCAAAGGAGGACCAAAGAATTTAACAGATTTAAGCCAGCGATTCAGGCTCCCATCACCAAACTGAGAAAACTGAACAAAGGTGCAGACCCCTGAGAAAGCACATTTAGCAAAAGTATTGGTTCTTGTATCTTAAGTGACTGGTGTGCCAACCCCTTCATCCCGCGTACCTCCCTCATTTTACAGCATTCAACATCCTGGTGAACGTCGGAGTAGTGCTGACATATCCAATCCTCATCTCCATTGGCACAGTGCTCAGCGTCCCTGGCAACGCAGGTAGTGTACAACGTGCCCCACGCGCTCGCTTTATGCTCTGCCTTGGAATTACGTCTCTTCCTTTGGAAGATGTTTTTAGCTATCTCGAGGTGGAAGACAGCAGAGTGCGCAGCAGGTTTTAAAGCTGAGGCTACAGAGGCACTGTTTTACTTGGCCGTGGTTTTAGAATTAAATACCAAATGTATCATTTGGGTTTCATGTAATCTCCCTGACGACCTAATTTCGTGGGTATTTTTAGAGGAAGTCCTATGGAAACAAAAGGCATCGCAGCACAGGGCTGTGAAGTCAGCATCACTAATGAAAGTGCAAGCGATGCACAGGGTGTCGGCGCCCCATCAGAGCATCCTTGGGGAGCCGTGGACACTCTCATGGGGGCTGAGCAAGCAATGCATAGGGTGTTGGCTCCCCATCAGAGCGTCCTTGGGGAGCCATGGACACTTTCGTAGGGGCTGAGCAGGTGGCCCTCCAGGAAAAGCTATTTGTCTCACTTCAAGGCCGAGAGGAAAATCTATTAGCGTTTTTCTGGGACGTTTCTAGTGGAACCTGCCACTGAAACTAGTCACGGAAATTAGTTCTCTGGGTGACCGTTCAGTCATTTTGACTTTAAAATTCTGTAGTCCCAAGTCTCTAGAAACCATCATTCTTTTCTTCAGAACAATTAGTCAGTGTTTGTTAAACACTTACTATGTGAATGGGGCTGTGTACAAGAAAAGAAAATAAATTACATTGTTGTTCCCTTAAGAAACTTACAGATGAATTTAGAAAAGACAGTAGACATACACAAAACAGTTAGGACATCTACAAAGAAATTTTTTATTAAGTGTAAAATTGTGTGAGATAGACTCCAAGGGCTGTTAGATATTCAGAGGAAAAGTATCAGACAGAAGTGGAGTTGTCAGGAAGTTCATTTATTCATCCATGGGTTCGTTTATGCAACAAATAACTTCTAATGTCTTAGCATATGTCAGGAGCCAGGCTGAGACTGGTGACAGATCCTGCCTATGGCACAGTTTCCACCCTCAAGACCACGAGAGTAGCACAGAGTGGGAAACCAGAGGAACTGAATAACTCTAGCACGCAGAAACAACTGCTCTGGTAGATGTTTGCACAGAATGCTCTGAGCACACATAGGTGTGGCACTCTTTGCGGGAGCCCTTTGTACAGAGGTCTAAAGAATAGTTCAGCAGAAGGAAGTAGGACGCAAGGATATGGCGGCGGGGCGGTGAAGCCAGCAACATTGTGAGTGTACTAAATTCACTTTCTAAAGTTGTTTAATTTTAGACTATATTTAGACTATATGAATTTTACCTCAATTAAACCCGGGAAAAGTACAGCATATTAAGGCCAAGGCAAGAACAGGTTTAACTCATAAAAAAAAATTAAAAAATAAAAATAAATAAATAAAATTAAAAAAATCAGCGGTCCAGAACAGCAGAAGAAAGGTGAAAGCATGTCCGGGAAAAGTGCTTAGGAAGCAAACTGAAGACCTTCCTGAGCCCAGTTGCATGGACTCTGAGCTGAGCCTTGAACAAGTGTGGATCACAGAGAAGGAACAGGACGCAAGCCTAACTAGCGATAGAGTAACTGTGGTATTTGCAACTCTTGAAAAGGTCTCTGGTTTTCAGAGACGCACACAAACAGCCATAGACAGGTGTGGCGGGTGTGACGAGCGTGGTGAAGGCAGGTGTGATGGTGTGACCTTTCCTTCCCTAGCTGTGGACCTCGTGAAGCAGGAAGTGATCTTCAACGTGGTCCGCCTGGCCGCCACCATCATTATATGTCTCGGGTTTCTTCTGATGCTGCTGCCTGAGGAGTGGGACGAAGTCACCCTGAGATTTATCAACAGCCTGAAGGAGAAGAAGAGCGAGGAGCACGCGGAGGACCTGGCAGATGTCAGTGTGCACCTGCGGAGCAGAAGCAGGGCCAACGGGACAGTGTCCATACCGCTGGCATGAAAGGAGATGACGTCTGGATGCACATGTGTGTATATTCTGTGAATATAACATTTTCTCACTACCTGTACACTCAAACGACAGTATCAGCTCTGAGTTTGAATAAACCATATGTGAAATATTGCCAATAATAAAAAGTTTACATTTATATGCATATCAAGGAACTGATGTAAATAATCATAATAAATTTTTTATTAAAAATGCATTTCCTTGTTTTGTTTATCCTACTTGGAAAACAGTTCACACAAGTTCATAAAAATAAAAGGTTTGGTTAAGTCATAGACTCATCATTTTCTTAAGTGTAACTGAGACCTGCTTATTAAGAATTAGGTGCCAAATAGAAAAACCTGTGAAACAGCAGAGAAAAACAATGACATCTTGAAATCTGTAGGCAAATGGATGGAGCTAGAAAACATCATGTTGAGTGGGGTAACCCAGACTCAGAAAGACAATTATTATATGTATTCACTCACAAGTGGTTTTTAAACACAAAGCAAAGAGAAACCAGCCTACAGTCACAATCCCAGACAAAAATGAGGACCCTAAGAGAGACATACATGGATCTAATCTACACGGGAAGCAGAAAAAGACAAGATCTCCTGAATAAATTGGGAGCATGGGGACCATGGGAGAAGGTTGAACGGGAGGGGAGAGGCAGGGAGGGAGCAGAGAAAAATGTATAGCTGATTAAAATCAATTTTAAAAAAAGAAAAGAAAAGCCTATGAAAACAATAGATATTTTATATTTACTTCAGCCTGGAAAGTCATTAAACAATACCCACAGAGTCCTTCTGTACACAAGCCTACACTGGAATGGCCAGGACGTAGACAGAAAAGACCCAGATGAACTCTGCATACTCAAGAAACACAGTGACATCTTCACGAGGGAGACATTGCGCTGGAGAAGAGGTGTGGAGACCTCCCAGATCTCTACAGTCCCTCACCACCAAGTTCCCTGAGAGAATTTTCTATCCTTCCCATCATTCCACTTTGTACCCCTATTCTTTCCTGAACCCACTACCCTTCACCTTCTGTCCCCACCATTGCTCTAGAGTTCCCTTCTCTCAAGTCAGTAAGGGATTCTCTCCAACAACGTCATAGTGGCAATCCCAACTCTTTACTCATTCAAAAGCAGTTGATACAATGATCTTCTACCCCCTGACCTGCTAAAATAGTCTCAATTCTTGGACCCACCACCTCCTTGTGGTTATCCTGCCTTTGTCTCCCTAGGCTGGTCCCATTGCCACCAAGGTTCTCTGGTCACACTTCCTAACTGTTTCCTCTGGGTTCAACTTTTTCCAATGTTGATGACTTAAAAAATTCTTTTTATGCAAACCAAGTTTGTACTTGGAGCTTCAGATCCATTAGAATTTCCTCATCAGCTCATTTGGACACCTCAAATGTAGGAGATGCAAAGTTAAGTCAATACTCCTCTCCAGACCTAGTCCTCTCTGCTTCCTGTCTAAGTTAATGACATCCTTCTTCAGCAGCTACCCAAGCCAGGGATCCGCCTCCATGCTCGCCTCTTCTCTTCACCAACACCTAACTAGCAGCCTTGCCTCTCTGTAGCCTTTGTAGAGTGACTTTCTACTACAAGTTTGATTCTATCTCCACTCCATAAAACACTCCAGTGGCATCTTATTGGACACAAAATCAGATCTAAAGATTTTGACATATCCTCCAAAGCTCATCATTGCCAGGCCTTGGCTAGTTTGTATCGCAGTAATTGCCGCTAGAATGTTCTATGTTAATGGAAGGTATCCACGTCTTCCATACCTGCTGGATGTTCTGTGATGATGGGCATTGTCTGTATCTGTCTATATAGTCTCTGTTTATGTAGGATGTATGTAGCCCATCACTCTGTCTGGGGCGGTAGTTATGAGCGGCTATTAAAAACCTTGGATGGAGAAACTCTATTTTCCTTTTTATCCATTTACTATGCATTTGCCGTTCAGTTACCATGTTGGAATCTAAGCAGAGAGCCTACTTCTGCCCCCAGTGCCCTGGACACATGACGCTTCCATGGTACTATGCCTCTTGTGGTCATTCAGTTAAGCCATGCTGTCTTTCTTACGCTCATTTCTTTCCCTCTCTCGGTGCCTGAAACGTGGTACCTTATTTACACCCCCAGATATTACCTACAGCTGTTTTCCTAAGGAGTCTTTTCTTACCCCCAGTCTAATAATGTGGCTTACTTAGCCCCGCTGTAGTAATGACTGCCTTCTTTGTTACTCAGCTCTCTTTGGCTGTAACAAAAATATCTGACAGAATCAACACACAAGTAAGAAAGGTTCCTCTGTGCTTGCCGCTCCAGAGCTCTCCGTCCACAGACATTTGGCCCTGTTGTTCGTGGTGGCAGAAGCACAAGGTGGAGGAAACCTGATCACCTCATGATAACTGGAAAATAGAGAGGAAGAGTCCAAATTCCAATATCCCTTCAGAGTCAAAGCCCAGTGGCCTCACTTCCTCCAATCCGTCCCATCGCCTATGGGTTTCACTACCTCTCCATAGCGCCCCCGTCTGGAGACCATCAATCGTTGCGATACACTTGCTCAAACGCTAGCCCTGACTATGCTCACCGCCAGCCTACTGTTCTGGGTTTCCAGCAGACCATGAACAGGGCTATGTGGCAGTCACGGTTGTGTTCCCAAGTTTTAGCACCTGCAGACATCCCATAGCAGAATGCTCACTAGCAATGTGTTGGATGTCCTCGTGCCTGAACTGTGTGAGTTCAGTCTTAGGGAGGGACAGATTAGCACAGATAAGATTGGTTAAGTCAGGGACTAAACGACGGCAGGGCACAACAGTCTCATTTTTCTTTGAAAGGCTGCTGAACTGACAAAAGGGACTTTGACCCTGAGAGGCTGGTTCTGCCTCTAGCACAGAAGATATTCTGTGCTTCACAGGAACTTTAGGACAACAAGTCAAGCATTTATGGTCTCTGCCCCCACTACCTTCAGGTTTCCTAAAAGTATAACCAATCTCCAGGCAAGAGAGAGAAATTCCAAGTGCCTTGTTGGCTGGGTGTCATAATAAAAACTTGAATGTATCAAATCTTTGGTTTTTCTGTTCCTTTTGGAGGAGGCACTGCCAGTGTCCGGGCATAGCTAAACGACACGGTATTAAATCAGATAACGAACATGTTAAGCTCCAGGACATGTTTTTAGCTTGGTGAACAATAATACAAAGGAAATGTAACATTGTGAATACATTGAATTAGTTCCTTATCTATGGATAGTCACTTTGGGCTATTTAAATGCCACATTGATGCAAACATTGTTCTTGCCTCATTAAATTACTGTTAAATTGTAGTAATCACTGCCTAACTCACTAAGCTTGTGTAATATACATGACATTTAAAATTGCATTTTGACAACTTTAAGCAACGAGTTCTTTTGGTCTTTAACGTGGTTCCTTTTGAGAGATGGTATCCACTGCCCTAGAAAGCATTCATTCAATATACAGTGAACTCTTAGAACTCAGCCTGTATGGATCCCTGGAACTAACCCAGCTACTCGAAGAAAACATTTCCATTGTGTTTTTCACACATTTACTCACTCAAACGCTATTGTTGTTTGGAATTGGCTCTTATGTGAGATGGTTATCAAGTGGTCCCTGCTGTTCTCTAGCACTGGAGGCCGAGATTCCTGTAGTCTTAGCACTAATCTATATCTCATAGACAGGGAGGTGGGCACACAGGGATTAGGGGGCATTGTAGGCACTTGCTACCTCTGCAGGTAAGCTGTCACCTGACAAAGCAATAGCTTCAAACTCTACTTAGATCACCCTTAGGATTAAAGGCCTCCCCTTTAATTCAGGCACTCGAAAGGAAGGACAACACCTTTCCTTGTTGCCACTCACGGTCATCATGAGAATCAAAGGTGATGTTGTATCTTCAGTAACTGGGCAAATAGGATTGTGTCTGTGTTGTGCCTTAACAAGCCAGCAGCTGGATCGTGGAAGACACTAGAGGAAGTCAGACTAGCCTCTGCTCCGCAGTCGGAAGCACCTTGCCGAGTTCTCGTTACGGAAACATCTTTCATATCTATATAGTCCCCGAAGGCAATGGCTTGTGTGGATTCCTGAGTGGCCGGTAGAGTTCAGGGTAAGAGTGACCATGTATGAACATAACATGCACTTCTTCCAGAGAATATTCTGATGGTAGACTCTCCCTAGGCCTCACAATCAGTAAAATAAGACAGTACTGTCGCCTGAGATTACTGAAAATTAAAATAACATGTGGAGATCTTAACAGAATGCCAGAGTCAGAAACGACGACCCTGCAGGGGCCTGTCTTCCTTCCTCTAAGTCCTTGGCACAACCTTTGTGTACAGCTTGGCTCCCAGGCCCGTCCTTTGGCCACTAGGCTCATGGCAGGGTGCCCTCACAAAGCCACGCAGCCTAGTGCTGAGCAGAGAATTTTACCAAAATAAACCAGACAAAAGAAGGCTGGCATAGGGCAAAGTTGGAAGAGGCCGAGCAGGCTCCAGCAGCATTCAAGCCTGGTCCCTGCAGCACTGTGAGTCACAGCATTCATGCCCAGCCAGTGGAACTAATTACCTGACAAAAAGACAGACTAGCAACGTCGGCTCTGAAATTAAAATCACTCCAACCACGTCCTGATCTCTTCACAAACAGATTACAGGCGAATCAATTTTGCTCATCCAGGCTTTCACGCCTGTTAATTTCTTGCAGGCACTTTGTCAAGATCCAGAGGACAAATGACAGGGAGAAGGACAATGTCTGAGATAAAAGAGGGGATGATATAACCAGCAGAGCATTAGAATGTCCCGCTACTTAAGTACAAATCCTCTTTCTTGAGGATCCATAAACCCCTATCAGAAACACAAAGAGTGTCTGATGTAGGCCCTGCAGTTTATCTCTGGCAACCAAAACAAGAAGGCTCTGCTAGCTGTGGCTCCGTTTAGTTTCTTGAATTTTCTCCTCCATCCCTGTGGCAACTGGAATTGACGTAAAAAAGAGAAATTATGGTGTACAGTCGTAGTGCTAAGAGCCCAGAGACAGAAGGGGAGGTGTGTTTTAATGCTGGTTGGTAGCATGCCCCTAGAACAAAGCAGCTTGCTTGAGACAGAAACATTGGATGCTTCCAGAGTCTAAGGAATTGAAAGAGCAAGAATCCTTCACCTTGGTTCTAAGAACGGACTTCAACAGCTACCCCAAGGACCCTGATTAGATTTTTAGAGTAGCAGAAACTTAGTTGCTTTATTCTGGAAGACTAACTTCAGAGACCTCTGTGGATCTGAGGGCACATGCTCATATACATTAGGCAATAGCTAGCCACGTATGCTTCTTGAAATATGCCAAGTGCTAACCGAAACGTGTTGTGCCAAACACTGTGAGTTTGGAAGGCTTTGTGTTTTTTCAAGAGAATGAAGGCTGGTTCATATTAGCTTTGTACTCATTAGATATTGGAAGTGTTTTTGAATATACTTGGTTAAGTAAAGTGTATTTTAAAAGCAATTGCATCTGTTTGTATATATTTTTTAGCAACGATGATTAGACCCAGGGCCTTATGCTTGTTAGACAAGCGCTCTACCACTGAGCTACACTTCCAGCCCTGCTTCTTTTTTTAACTATAAAGGAAAGCATTAATTTGGGGTTCACAGTTCCAGAGGGTTAAAGACCATGACTCTCATGATGAAGAACATGGAAGCAGACAAACAGGTGTGGTGCAGTAACAGTAGGGGAGGGCAATCTCCATTCCCAAGTGTGTGTGTGTGTGTGTGTGTGTGTGTGTGTGTGTGTGTGTGAGAGAGAGAGAGAGAGAGAGAGAGAGAGAGAGAGAGAGAGAGAGAGAGAGAGAGGAGAGAGAGAGAGAGAGAGGAGAGAGAGAGAGAGAGAGAATGAGAATGGCGGGAGGCTTTTGAAACCTCAAAACCTGCACCCTGACACACCTCCAACTCCAACGAGCCCACACTTCCTAATCCCTCCCAAACAGTTCCCTCAGCTACACGTATATGAGCCTATGGTGGCATTCTCTTCCAAACCACCACATTCCACTCCCTGGCTTCATAGGCTTGCAGCCATATCACCATGAAAAATTTATTTAGTCAAATATCAAAAGTTCCCATAATCTTGATCAGTCTTAAAAGTACAGAGTCAGCAGGGCTTGGCAGTGCATGTTTTTATCCTTTAATTACAGCACTCAGGGGACAGAGCAGGTGGATCTCTGGGAGTTGAAAGGCAGCCTTCTCTAACAAGGGAGTTCCAAAACAGCCAGGGCTGTTACTCAGGAAAACCCTGTCTTGAAAAAGCAAAAAAAAATAAAAGTGCAAAGTCTCTTCTTAGACATAAGGCAATCCCCTAATTTTAATCCCTTATTAAATAAAAAAGCAAGCCACATACTTCCAACATACAATAGCACATACTTCTTCTTAATATAATCAGGTTTTCTTTTGCTCATCACACTGGTTAGTCCAGAATGGCGTTGAATAGGATTGATGGGAGCAGACACCCTTACTTGTTCAAGTCTTAGAAGGAACATGCCCAGTCTCTTGCTGTGATACTAGCTGTAATTTTCTTGTATGTGTTCTTTGTAAGGAGGGCTCCTTCCATCCTATTTTCTGTGAAATGATATTATAAAAAGCTGCTGAATTTTCTCAGATGTTTCTTATACGTCTTTTGAGAGTTGTGTGATTTTTTTTCCTTCGTCGTCCTATTGTGACTATATTGATGGACTATTTCATGAATGTATTCCTAAAATAAACCACATATGGCTATAATACATTTTCGTTTTGGTATTTGTCTTGCTACATAGCCCAGCCTAGCTACCCTCAAACATGATCCTCCTCTCCTAGCCTACTAAGTCTTGCAATTACAGGTATGCACCCACACCTGGGATTTTAATCCTTGTATGTGTTGCTGTACTTGATTTAGTAATACACTGTTGAGAGTTTTTATAATCATTTTTGAGAAATACAGTCATTATTTTTTTTTTCTTGTAAAATCTTTGTCTTGTCTTGGTATTAGAAGGATGCTGGCATCCTCAAGCAAGTTGGAAAGCACATTTTCTACTAAAACTGGAGTGGTTTTTGTAGAATTCATGTCAATTCTTCCTTTAATTTATTTTTTCCATAATATTTTTATTAATTATTTGGGAGTCTCACATTATGAACCCCAAGCACCCTCACTTACCAGTTCTCCCAGGTCCTTCCACCTCTACCCTGGAGACCTCTCTCCTACAAAAAAAAAAAGAAAAGAAAAAAGAAACTCATGGTGGTCAGACCCTTAAAGAAAACTGAGTCTTTCCGCACCTGGACTCCCACCAGAAGCCATCAGCTGTGGAGAGCAAGCTATACTTCAACTCCTTACCATAGTTCTTAGGAATTCTATTCCATGGCTTTCTGTCTAGGCTTGTCTAGACTGCTACCCTTTTGAGAAGGAGACTTGCCACAGAAGCATTCTATGCCCCTCATTCTCAACTGTGAGTCTGCAGTCATCAAACCATGGCAAAAGTAGCCTCCTTGCCCTTTACGGTCAACAGGAGCACAGATCATGGAGTTCCCTGTGGTTTCTGGCATCAACACACGGACCTCAGTATAGGCTCTGGTGTATTACACACCCAGACATCAGCCTGGCCCTCTGCCTCTGCATGGACAGTGAACCCCATCAGAGCCCTGGGCAGCAGCACAGAACAAGGGCATCACCAAGTCCTCAGATGGCAGAACAGGCCACTTACATCAACATGGCCCTTGGCAACAGCATAGCAACAGACATCAAAATCTGAGCTTGGTTCTCTTGGTGAGTGTAGCAACTAGAAACTTTCAGGTCACACAAGTGACTCCCATCTGTAGCTTATACAATATCTCTGTGGGCTAGCCCTGCTCTGCCAGGTTAAGAATCATTTATTTCAAGGTTCCATTCGCCAATTTGGGCTGTTAGAATGAAATATCTGGGCTTAAGAAACAACACGTATTTCTGACAGTTCTCAAAGCTGGGAAATCCAAGACCAAGTAGCCAGCACTTCTGAGTCTGAGTCTGGTGGAGGCGTTTTTCCTGGTTCACAGAAACAATCCTCTCTGTGTGGGGGAAGGGGTTAGCCTCAGCCTCATTCATGAAGACACCAAGCTTCTTTGTGAGAGCAGAATCCACAATCCCCTCCCTCAAGGCCCCCTCCTTATAACATGTTCAGGGTTCACATTTCAACATGGGATTCTGGGGAACACAACCTTTAGACTGTAGACTAGGAAATAATGGGAGTCAGCAGGAAGATAGAGCTGCCTTGAAAAAGACAATGATCTGATCAGAGCCTGACAAAGTTCACTGAGCTCTCCTTATGTCAGACAAATGAGCGCTATTAGCCGTGGGCAATGGACAGAAGCAGAAGCACGGCTGTTTGAAGCACAAGCTGTTAGCAAAGTCTATGAAGAGTTAGCAGTAGATGAAACTAGTAAGGCACGTTCATTTGCCACTCTTCTTGCTAATGCAGAGTGGTAGAAATTACCTTGATGAATGAAAGGCAAAAAGACCCCGTGAGGGTGAGAGCACAAAGTAAGAAATGATGCTGGGAAAACCTCTTTGACTTTAGATGTTATAATTAAGCTGTGAAAGAGAAGGCGGCTGAATTCCATAGGACGTCACGCAGGTGCAGACTGCTCTGAAGACAACAATGCACAAGTTCTTGATGCCAGGGCCTGAAGAGACAGTTAGTTCAGTGCTAGAGCAATACTGCTTTTGCACATCTGCAACCTTGATTCCCAGAATCCACGTCACATGGCTCACAACTGCTGGTAACCCCAGCTCTGGAGGATCTAATACCTTTTTCTATACTCCACAAATAACTGAGTATACACACACACACACACACACACACACACACACACACACACACACACTTCCAGACTCATGACCTAGAATTCTGGGAAAGGGCAGGGTCAGAGCCACCATTGAAAAAATATTTATCTTAGTTTCTGTTCTAGTGCTACAATGAAACACTACAACCAAGGTAACTTGTAGAAAAAAGCATTTAATTGGAGGTTTGCTTACAGTTTCATAGAATTAGACCATTATCATGGTGGGGAGTGTAGCAGCAGGAGAACTAGTGTGGTGTTGGAGCACCATTGTCACCATGGCGGGAGTGTGGGCGTGGTGCTGGAGCACCATTGTCATCATGGCGGGAGTGTGGGCATGGTGCTGGAGCACCATCATCATCATGGCGGGGAGTGTGGGTGTGGTGCTGGAGCACCAGTGTCATCATGGCGGGAGTGTGGGCGTGGTGCTGGAGCACCAGTGTCATCATGGCGGGAGTGTGGGCGTGGTGCTGGAGCACCATTGTCATCATGGCGGGAGTGTGGGCATGGTGCTGGAGCACCATTGTCATCATGGCGGGAGTGTGGGCGTGGTGCTGGAGCACCATTGTCATCATGGCGGGAGTGTGGGCATGGTGCTGGAGCACCATCATCATCATGGCGGGGAGTGTGGGTGTGGTGCTGGAGCACCAGTGTCATCATGGCGGGAGTGTGGGTGTGGTGCTGGAGCACCAGTGTCATCATGGCGGGAGTGTGGGTGTGGTGCTGGAGCACCAGTGTCATCATGGTGGGGAGTGTGGGCGTGGTGCTGGAGCACCATCATCATCATGGCGGGGAGTGTGGGCATGGTGCTGGAGCACCATTGTCACCATGGCAGGAGTGTGGGCGTGGTGCTGGAGCACCATTGTCATCATGGCGGGAGTGTGGGTGTGGTGCTGGAGCACCATTGTCATCATGGCGGGAGTGTGGGCATGGTGCTGGAGCACCATCATCATCATGGTGGGGAGTGTGGGCGTGGTGCTGGAGCACCATTGTCATCATGGCGGGAGTGTGGGCGTGGTGCTGGAGCACCATTGTCATCATGGCAGGAGTGTGGGCGTGGTGCTGGAGCACCATCATCATCATGGCGGGGAGTGTGGGCATGGTGCTGGAGCACCAGTGTCATCATGGCGGGAGTGTGGGTGTGGTGCTGGAGCACCATTGTCATCATGGCAGGAGTGTGGGCGTGGTGCTGGAGCACCATCATCATCATGGCGGGGAGTGTGGGCATGGTGCTGGAGCACACATGAAAGCTCAGTTCTGATCAACAAGTAGCAAGACAATAGAGAGACACAGAGACAGAGAGACATGGAGACAGAAAGATACAGAGACAGAGAGAGAGATGCCTATTGTGACATATCTCTTCCAACAAGGCCACACCTACTCCAGCAAGGCCACACCTCCTAATTCTGCCCAAATAGTTTCACTAACTGGGATTCAAACATATGAGGTCATGGATATGGTTTTCATTCAAACCGCCACATTCCCCTCCCTAGCCCCCATAAGCTTACACCCATATCATGATGCAAAATGCATCTTCAAAAGTCCCCATAGTCTATCACAAGCTCAACAACACCGTTTCAAAGTCCAAAGTCTCTTCTGAGACTCAAGGCAGTCTCTTAACTGTCACCCATGCAAAATCAAAACTCCAGCTGTATACCTCCAACACACACAGAATGTACATTATCATTCCAAAAATGGAGGAGAGGGAGCATAATGAGGAAATACTGGGACAAAGCAAGACAGAAAACCAGCTGGGCAAATTCCAAATAAGTCCTGCAACTCCATGCCTGACGTTAGAGGGCTTACTAGATGGCTCTTCCCTTCCAGACTTTCTGACTGCAATATACTTCTCTCTCTCATGGGCTGGTTCCATGTGGTGTATATGTTAGATATTGAATCCCTGCTTGCTAGGCTCCTCTGCCATCAATGCAATAAAACAAATCAAACCAAATTTGTAAATTCAGATTTAATAAGCAGAGCAATGCAAAGCAGAGCACTGTCTGGTGGCCCTCAGGAAGGCAGGGGCCAGAACACCAGGACACACGTGACAGATCTTTGGGCCATCTTAAGTAGCCGGTAGGCATCTCCAGGAGAAATGAGGCAGGCTTTGGAGAGAGAGAAATAGGGGAGGTGAGCAGAGGAGTAGCTTCCACCAGAACATTCCAGACTCTTTGGGTATATGGACGCCAGGGGCTGAGGTGGAACTTCCACCAGAACATGTCTGGCTGCTTGCTGCAGGCATGGAATGCTGTGGGGAGGGAGGGAGAGTCAGTGGGCTCACACTCAGCACTTACATTTACATTAACACCTTCGGCATTAATCTCCCTTCTCCCTTCCTAGTTAAAGCCCTCCCTTTTCCCACTTTCCCTTCTAATCACTGTACCCTGCTATTCTTCTCTAGTAGAGCATCATTCTTAAAGTGTTCTCTTGCTCAGAAGTAACTGATGAAAGTTTTATACTTTGTAAAAGAATTTTTATCAATATAAATGTCTTGTCTCAAAAAGCCTTCCAATTTAATTTCACCACCTATGTTTTTAGCCAGTGGGGACAGGTAACTGATGAATCCATTGATCAAATAGTAGCTGACTGGTCAGAAAGTCACACTTGGGTTTGGCTCTTGCATTCTTCCCCGAGTGTGAAGTGCAGTATGAATTATTCATGTGCTCTTGGCAGGTGTAGGGAGTTAAATGAATCACCAAGGCTTGCTGCTAGTTGCTCACACTCACGAAGTCAAACTTGTTGCAGTGGGTGGTAGAGTTAAGGAGCCCCAAACAGACTTAATGTCTGTGCTGTGATTGACTTAGATTCTCCCAGACCTGTGACTATTTTTTTTTCTGGCACACGACTTGTGTCTCTCAACTATAACTTTGCTATGGAGCTCTTTCTTGTAACTCAAGGTGGATGTGGAAGGAGATAAGCCTAGAACAAAATGGAACACAGTGGTCTTACTGTCAACAAGCAAAGCACTGAGAGTCCCAAAGAAAGTTTAATCAGTGCTTACTTTGAGTCTGTTTTTCAATTTGTAAAGTTTATCATTCTGTTGTAGGATAGTTGATCACACTGTGTGAAGATGTGTCTATTTCAGCTCACCTGTCTAAGGCAACTTCAGATTAGTTTAATAAAGAGCTGAATGGCCAATAGCTAGGAAGGAGAAGATAGGCAGGACTTCCAGGGAGAGAGGGGAACTATGTCCTCAGCCAGACATAGAGGAAGTGGAACTGATGATACTGAGGAGAGGTGATGAGCCATGTAGCAGAACGTAGAGCAATATAAATGGGTTAACTTAAGTTTTAAAAGCTGGAGCAGCCCTAAGCTAAGGCCAAGTTTTTGTAACTAATAAGATGTCTCCATGTCGTTATTTGGGAGCTGGTGATCCAAAGGAATTCTGACTTCATCATTCAATGTTCTCAGTCAGGATGGCGTTCCCAGTCTTCTTGGTATATCTCCAGGCTCTCTCTTTGGACACTGGAGCTTGTCCTTAGTCTTTTGAGGTGAATTCCTCATCAGAAGACTTTGCCATTCCCTCCATTTGCACCCTTCATCTCTCTTACTACTCCAGATTTTAGGCTCTTCCCACCCCGTCATCTGCCTTTCCACTCTTTGCCTCCCCCACACCTTACCTTCACTGGGAATTAAACAAACTATTTGGTTTCTCTAGGCCTTCTGAATATACAGAAAGAGGAGGGGTCAGTTTATCCCCTCACTATAGTAAAGTACAAGAGAAATGTCTTGAGACAAAGGATCTGAATGACAGCTAGCCTTTTCAGCCTTGATGATTAAATCTAGGTCCACACCTAGAGTTAATGTTTTGCTAAAATTATCTACCTCCACATAGTGTGGTATTGTAAGGGCTTACCTATCTCTGTAGCCTTTGTACATACATGACAGACTCATTTGGGAATAAACATGAACATAGAAACTTCCATCTAAGGCTCAAGTCGGCTGAGTCACTGACATTCTGAGCATTTTTTCAACCAAGAGAGCGAGCATCTGTTTTCAGGGAGGTGGGCAGAATGAGAGGCTCAGAGTAGGGGAAGCAGGGGAGGAATAGAAGCAACCCCTTTCCAACTTCTAGTTGGATCTTCTCAGCACCTCTTCCCTGCCATGGCCTTGAGAGAGAAGAAAACTTAGAGATGGCAAAAGCAGGTAGATCTCCAAGAATCCCAAGCCAGCTTGGACCATGTAGAGTTACAGGCCATTCAGGGACACAATCTATGTCTCAAAAAAATAATAACAAAAAATTTTAAATGAATCTGCTTCCTTAAAGCAGGCAATGATTCCATCTCATAAAAAATAGGAAAATTGGTATGTAGACCTTTCAAAAGTAAAATAGAATAAAAATTGCCCTTCTGGTTAAAGACAAAGTTGGTGTAAAGTTCTTTAAGTGACCATCATCTTGCTCTCTTTTATCCCCCAAAAGAGTGGACACTAGAAACAAAACGAAGATTAATGATTACAGTGGAAATTAAAGTGCATGTTATGTGTTTATCTGAAGATGATGGATAATTTTTAGAAGAAAACATGCTGGAAGAAAGAGAAAGATTATCCAGGGATAAGACAGGATGCCTTTGAAGTGATCTTAAGCATAAATTATCGATCTAAGTTTCCGACAGAAAAGCACATGAACCATAAACCACTGCTGAAGTTGTAACGAATTCACAGGCCACGCGTCCACTGAGGAAAAGACTCACAGTCGGGAGCATTCCGTAGAGGAACAGTGTTTTGAGTGTTTCCACCAGGGAAGCACAACCAGTATACAACTGTGGTGGTGTGCATGGCAAACGTCACCCCCAGTGACAAGTCTTTGAACACTTGCTTCCCAGTTAGTAGTGCTGTTTGGACAGGCTTAGGAGGTGTGGTCTTGATGTGGGAGTGTCATATATCAATCTGTTGATTTCCTTGGTTAAGCAATAAAGAAACTGCTAGGCCCATTGGATAGGCCCACCCTTAGGTGGGTGGAGTAAACAGAACAGAATGCCGGGAGGAAGAGGAAGTGAGGGCAGACTCGACAGCTCTCCTCTCCGGAGCAGACGCCCCAGAGAGACGCCATGCTACCCGCTCCAGGGAAGACGCACGCCATGCCCCAGCTCCGACCCAGGATGGACTTAGGCTAGAATCTTCCCGGTAAGCGCACCTAGGGGCGCTACACAGATGATTAGAAATGGGCTAAATTAATATGTGAGAATTAGCCAGTAAGGGCCAGAGCTAAGGGCCAAGCAGTGATGAAAAGAATACAGTGTCTGTGTAATTATTTGGGGCATAAGCTAAGCTAGCCGAGCCGGGCAGGCGGCTGGGGTGTTTGAGGACGCAACCCTGCCGCAGCTCATATTACTACAAATGACGCCCAGACGTGTGGCTAACTAAACCCACTTACAAAACCTGAGAAAGCTTAAAAATAAGGGAGAGAGCATTTAACACAGATTTTTGCTGTTTGTTGGTGGCATGCTGTAGAGAGATTTCCTGATTCAGCAACAGCAGCAGAAAAAAAGCTGCGTTATTTTAAAGTGTGGCTTCCTGGGGCTGTGCCGCCAGTGCAAACTCTGGCTTTATGTTTGTGTTCCCGCTTGGGATCGGAAGGAGAGAGCTCTGAGACCTTGACGATGACTCAGAGCTCCCCGCCTGCTCCTGGGCAGAAGGCAGAATCAGGCTTAGGCAGGCGGAAGAGCATGGCGGATTCCTGCCGCCATACAGAGACGTGTTTTTAGACTGCGCAGTGCTCTGCCTGTCAGATTTGGATGTTACTTGGATGAAAAGAATTTCTGTGCTGCACGCTCAGTCTCAGAATTAAAGTGCTGAGTGCCGCTCCTACCTGGTAGCCCCAAGAGGCTTCCTGACTCAGCTTCAGCTGCAAATCCCTGCAGTTCATTAAGAGGTCCTGCCACGAAACACTTAAACGGTGTTGACGAAAAGCTGAACGCATGCTTTTCGGTTTTCAGCCGTAGCAGGAAAAAAGCTGCGCCGTTTAAAAATGCCAGCTTTCTGGGCCATTCTGCCAGGGCAAACTCTGACTGTTTGAGGCAGGAGGGCCGGCTACCGAGAGAGGACTTGAGTGTTGTCTGTTGTAGCTCGCTGGCTGGCAGGGACCTTGAAATGCCAGGTGTGGCTATAAACATGGCTGCAGCCTGTACATCAGCCACGAGGCTGGAAAGCTAAGGAATGGGCTGGATCCAGCCGGCAAAGCCACGCCTTTAGTCCTACTGATATTGCTCAGTAATTTAAAGACTCTTGTGGTCAGAAAAAGAGAGATATACAGTAAAGAGAGATTCAGAGACAAAGAAAATTTCTAAATGGTTTACTGTGTGTTAAAAATATATGCAAGCTAAAAGTTGAAGTTCTTAAAAAAAAAAAGGAAGAGAGTTGTTGTGTGTCTTAGTACACACCTTTAATCCCAACACTTGGGAGGCAGAGGGAGATAGACCTCTGTGACTTCAAGGTGTGGTAGTATACGCCTTTAATCCCAGTGCCTAAAAGGCAGAGACAAACAGATCTCTGTGAGTTCAAGGTGTGGTAGCACACGCCTTTAATCCCAATGCCTGGGAGGCAGAGACGGGCGGATCTCTGAGAGTTCAAAGACAGCCTGGTCTCAAAAAGCAAAAAGTTAACCTAGGAATGTCACAGCTTAGATTCTTAAGCGCCTAGTGATTTAAAGGCGCAAATCAAAAGTGCTCCTGGATAGTAAAAAATTGTAGATTCACAATAGGACAGATTCAGACCACTAAATGAGTCACACTGTTGGATAAATGTACGTAGGCTTGGGAGAGAGAAGAAAAAGAATATAGAGAATAAAGTTAATGGTTAAAAAGGAAAAAGTAAAAGTAAAGTCTTTAAAGAGACAGAGTACAGATAGTTATAGATATAAATAAAAATAAGCCGCGTAAAGATGGAAAATTCACAGAGAGTCTGGATTCTTTGTATTATTGTGTTTTCTTTAAAATTTTTGACTGTGAAGGAGCTAAGTACAGAGAGACATTTCATTACCTGGGCTGCCAAGCTAAACCAGAATGGATATAAGGGTATTACGATTTCAGAATTTGGGTCTAAGGATATGATGCTTTGGAGAGAGTCTTCTTTTGTTTTCACAGAGGATGAGACTCTATGGATTTCTTCTATTCCGATTTGGTATGATGGACCACGTCCTCCTGAAGGGTTGCTGTGAACATCTTCAGAAAATTGCTTTGCTCAACTGCCAACTGAGATAAACCTGGCACACAGGTTACACCCTAAATAATCTGATTAACGACGCCCCCATTCAGCAGGAAGCAGTTTGGAGAGGAAAAACTGCGCCCATGTTCCCAAATATAGTTTATAAATGTTCTTTTACATTTAAAGGGGGAAATGATATAGGTATGAATAATTTGCATTGGTATGGATTTTAAGGTCAATTTTGTTATATGTATAAATGTTTCTGATGTAACTTTTACTTGATAACTGTTATATGTAATTTTGCTATGTTAAGGTTAAAGCCTTCGTTTTTTTTTTTTGTTTAAACAGAAAAAGGGGAAGTGATGTGGGAGTGTCATATATCAATCTGTTGATTTCCTTGGTTAAGCAATAAAGAAACTGCTAGGCCCATTGGATAGGCCCACCCTTAGGTGGGTGGAGTAAACAGAACAGAATGCCGGGAGGAAGAGGAAGTGAGGGCAGACTCGACAGCTCTCCTCTCCGGAGCAGACGCCCCAGAGAGACGCCATGCTACCCGCTCCAGGGAAGACGCACGCCATGCCCCAGCTCCGACCCAGGATGGACTTAGGCTAGAATCTTCCCGGTAAGCGCACCTAGGGGCGCTACACAGATGATTAGAAATGGGCTAAATTAATATGTGAGAATTAGCCAGTAAGGGCCAGAGCTAAGGGCCAAGCAGTGATGAAAAGAATACAGTGTCTGTGTAATTATTTGGGGCATAAGCTAAGCTAGCCGAGCCGGGCAGGCGGCTGGGGTGTTTGAGGACGCAACCCTGCCGCAGCTCATATTACTACATGGTCTTTCTGGAGAAAGTAAGGTCTGGGAAATACTCTGAGAGCTTGAAGACTTTTGTTATCACCATTCTGTTCCCTCTGCTTCCTGCCTATGGCTCAAGCTGTGTGCTCTCAGCTTCCAGCTCCATCAGGCACTCAGTCCATCATGTGGACTCTAACCCTCTGGAACCGTAAGCCCAAGCAAGTAAGCACTGTCTTCCATAAACTACCTTAGTCATCACTGCCATAGAACAGTGGTCAAGAGAGATATGTTAGGAATTTGCTCACAGAAATACAAGAAACAGCTTGCAGCTGTGGTGGCTGCCTAATCAATACAAAACCCATAGAAATTGCTCTAGGTGGGCTGCTTTGTGTGACTAGTCACAGTGCCCATCTTTCCCTCCTCACCTCCCCTTTCTTCTTCCTCTCATTGTCTTCCTCTACCTTCTTGTCTCTGTCAGAAGTCTTAGCTCACATTCCAAAGCTTATCGACTCTGTGTTTTGCACTTTAATCATACACTCTTGATTTCCCCTCTCACACCCACTGCCCAAGCTTCCATTTACATACTAATGAAGACACATGGTTATTCACGTGTGTATTGTACCTTTACATAGGAGGATGGTGATAACATCACTCTTGTTTGTTAAACACACACTGAAGGATGTGCAAGCAAGGGACCCTGAACTTCAGATCCATTAGCATCACTAAATCTACTGCTGTCTCTGGCGAAAGAATAATGAGTTCATCTGTCTCTTCTGAAAGCAGTGAGAGATGGCGAATACAAATTACAAAGACTTAGCTCTCTCCTGCTTGTTGAGGAAAGCAAAGCCAAGGGAAGCCACTAGTTAATTTGAAAAGCAAGCACACTTTTCAGTTCAGAAAAAATCAAGAGAATTAAAGAAACAATCGATTCAATCCTGTGCTGGAAGAAAAGAAAATGAATAACCTAGATCATTTGTTGGTTCAGATATTCACTAACTCACTGTTTTACCGAGTACCAAATGCCAGGTCTCGTATCCCTAACCTCTATTGTGGGGCATTCAGTGGGCGACTCTCTCCCTAATCTAGGAATGATATGTCCTGGGTTTGTTTTTGTTATTACTGTTGTTTCTTTTTCTATTAGTTGACTTTTTCTTGTCAAATGAAAACTATTTTCAATAGTTGGCTCAGTTGGTAAAGGCATTGCTATTGAAGCTTGATGACCTGAATTCAATTCCTGGAAGCCGACTGTGGAAGAGAACCCAACTCCACAAAGTTGTCCTCTGACCTCCACATGTAAGCGTGTCTGCCTCCCCGCTGGAGACATATCATATATGCACATGATAATTCATTTTAAATTTTGAAAAAGGGATCCAGTGTATAAACTCAGGCTCTGTCTTTCCCGAACACTCACACACTCCAAGATTTTGACATGTGAAATAGAGAGGAAGCAGAGGAGTCCATGCTGACTAGTGACCACAAACACGTCTCCACGCAAGCCTCACTTCTCAAAGATACCCCACAGGAATTATTCATTGCTTTTTCATTTTTCAGCAGGAAAATTTAGAAACCAAGAAATGAGAAAATTCAGAGAATACTGATGTATTTTTCCTATTTCCTGATACAGTATTTTAAGGAAGAGGTATAGAATTTTGAATCTAGGTTAGCACAAGAGACAAAAGTGGGGAGGTTAAATGATTCTCAGAAGATGATAGGGCTAGGCAGAGAAAGAGGCTGGCCAGCATACCAAGCCCTATCACTATCCCATGCAGGAGGCAAATGCATCTCACTCACAGTGCCCCTCAGACTCAGACTCCATTGTGTCTTCGCAGATTGCACACCCACTGTTTCTACTCTTTGTTCCAGACAAAGAGCAACCAAACAACCTGGCTACTTCTCTGTTGGAATCTGCAATGCAAGACCAAAGACATTTTCTGCAATGTTTGCACAAAGTAATATTGCTCACTTGAGTCTAGCTTTTGCTTTTATTATTTGTTTTAAGATAATAAATGAAGGGCTTCCCAGGGATAATTCTGCAAACACTTTCATTTCCTTGGGGATTTCCAAGGACATCAAAGGAAACCTGCTTTGTCCTGAGGGCCCGAGCCTATAGAGTGGAGCAGACCCCTTGAGATCTTGAGCTATCACTATCCCAACACAAGGACCAGCAAGTGCGCTCTTCTGTATGCTCCACAGCAATGCCCTGTTCTCTCCTAAAAGGATACTGCAG
Organism: Microtus pennsylvanicus; assembly: GCF_037038515.1. Lineage (NCBI taxonomy): Eukaryota > Metazoa > Chordata > Mammalia > Rodentia > Cricetidae > Microtus > Microtus pennsylvanicus. The sequence goes on from NC_134593.1 coordinate 7,351,666, forward strand.
GAGAGCCAGATTACCTGAGTAGGTCTTTCTTAATGGACAAAATACTGGCCTTCCCATCTATCAACTTTTCCACTGAGGTGCTGAAAGAACGAACAGATAATCAATACTAAAGCCAAGGTTAGGTGGTTTCTGCTTGGTTTTGTTCACAAAAGTCAATTGTGTTGTCCTTTCACGTCTTATTTCTCTTACCTGGGCTGTAGGACCAGATCAGTGTTCAAAGACACCCTCAGAGGCCTGGGAGATAACTGAGAAATGGAAGCAGGGCAGCTTTGGTGTGAAGCAGTAGCATTTGTCTAGGATCCAACTAGTTTCATGGGCTAGCTGCCGGTTCCTCTCCTTCATGAATCCCAGTGGGCCTTGCTTGCTGCAATGCCCAGATGCAGCAGGCATGCTATCTGACTTCTTGGCCTCGACACTGATAGACTCTGTAGCCTAAGCCTTTCCCCTTCTTCAAAGCCCTGAGCTGCTAGGCAGAGAAGTCAGGCATCCTTGTAAAGAGCCAGTCTAAAATGAGCTAAGACCTCACTCAGTAGCCAGACTCTACGCCCTACGATATGAACAAGGCCACCTTGAAAATGCTAGCCTCAACCCAGCCACAGTGCAGCCCTCCATGGCCCGTGTGCCAGCTCTACAGATGAGTCCAGCCAACTCAGAGTTGTTCGGATTATGAAATCCTCCTTGCATTGTTCTCTTTTTCAGACAGCGTCTCACCACATAGCCCTGGCTGACCCATAACTCACTGTGCAGACCAGGCTTGTCTTGACCTCACAGAGATCTGCCTGCCTTTACCTCCTAAGTGCCAGAATTGTAGGCATTTGCCACCATGTCTGATGGCTCTACTTTAGATCACATTATGCCAGACAATAGGCCCAGTTAAGACAGGCCAGGTCCACAGGACTTTTAGACAGACATAAAACTGTAACTTGGCCAACGCCTGGCAGGCAGGCCTCTTGGAACTGGAGCTCATTTTCCAGTAAGGCTGCCCTCAGTGCTCTCTTAGGACTTTCTCACACAGAAGGGAAACTCAACTGGGAGAGCTGGCCTGAGGAAGACTGAGAGTCCTGTCAAGGTCATCCTGTCCTGTCGTAGCCAAGGTGAGATTTGAATTGGAGGCTCAGAATCAACAGAATACAAAGTCCCAGGCAAAATAATGCAGCAGGTAGGATGACTGACAAATGCATAGGCGAAGTGTGAGGTAGCCCAGAAGAGTGGACTCTGGGAGCGGACCACCTCAGTAGAAGCCCTGAGCTCTCTCTGTACTCCCTTTATGACTTCTTTGGGCCTATTTCTTAAGTGGAAAGATCTTCCAAGGCTGAGTTATGATAGTTCCTTATAACTTCTAAAAGTACTCCAGAGATATTAATAGGAACAGAGCCTATATTTACGACTTTCTACTGCTTTCTGAGACTCCCAGGAGAGTTTTCTGAGTTGCTATTGGAGTTGAGATTTGCCTCCACTGTGAAAGTCCGACTAGAAAGGATACAGAAGATAGCTTCAGCCCGGCTGCTTTGCCCAGGAACCTCCCCCTCTGGACTCCCACAAGCAAGCGTTACAAGCACAGCTGGGACTCGTGGGCAGTGGTGAGGCCTAAGTGGACCCCACACCCGGCTCCAATCTGGTGTGCTCACACGTCTTGTAGACTCCTGATCACCCTATCCAACAGGAGTCAATAGACCTCTAATCCAGACGCAAGGGAAGTTCCCAAAGCTTCAGGCCACAAGCCCACGCCAGATCTTCTAAGAACACAAAGGGCAGCTGTCATCTCCACAAGCCCAGGAAATGAGGAGTGGATCCCAAGACCTATATCCAATAATACGAATAAGCCTTACCTTGTCCCAGGCCCTAGAAACCACCAACTGCTACGATTGAGGAGAGAAGGATGCTTGATGATTTTTCTAAGACTCCTTCTTTGTTCCCAAGATAGAATTAATATCAAAACCTCATTGGGGTGGGTGCTGAGAGCACCTGATTTCTCCTAGGGGAAAATACATGCAGCTGACTTGCATAGAATTGCCCTAACCTTACCTCATCCTATTCCTATTTACACCCCCACCCCCCGTGCACATTCCCCAGTAACCCAGCATGGTTTTCGTTAAAGCACGATTGTGTTGCTTCACTTCACTTGCCCTGCATGAGAGCTGCCCCATGAAAAATGGAAATTTGCAAGTACAAGAAGCAGTCACTGCAGCATCAATGCCAAGTACGTATGTGGTGATAGGAGGAGATATGTCAGGCTGAAACCCAGCTGGATTTAATACCCATCGGCAAAGAGGGTTGCCGCAGGAAGGTGCCTGCTTGGCGCGAGGCCTGAAGCTTTGGAAATTGTTCTCTTGCAGTACATCAGAAACTGGGAGATGCTGAAGCTGGTATAGTTAAGGGTGCTTGAGGTTCAGCAGCTTTGAAGACCTGCAGAACAACGAGGAAAAAGTCATTTGAGAGAACATGACATTGGGCTGGGGAACCGTGAAAAACAAGGCCTGTCACGCAAGGTTGAGCAAGACAATTTGAGCTGGAAGCTGGTTTGGATTTGGGCTCTAAGGCTACGAGTGCCACATCAAATGTCCCCTTCCCTGCATCATCTAACTTATGATAACTGAGTTGCATAGGTCACAGTGTTCTCTAACTTGAGCGTAAGCTCCTTAAAAGGCATAGTTTGCTGATTCTTTTCAAAGAATGTATCCTCCACTCTGGACCAGTAGCTATCTAAGACATACTGGATACAAACCTGCAGCATGTAGCTACCTAGAACCGGAAAGGAACACAACGTCCTCTTATCTCCTCCGGGGAATTTATAAGAACTAACTGAAGAATAACAACATACAATTTCTTCTAGTGGCTGGATTTTCAATGCAAATGTATTTTTAGTTGATGAATCTGTGCTGGCTAGTTTATGGCAACTTGACGCATGCTACTGTCATCTGACAGGCAGGAACCTTGATGGGGAAAAGACCTCCATGATGTCAGGCTATAGGAAAGCCTGGACAGCATCTTCTTAGATCATGATTAATGGTACATCCCATCCCATTATGGGTGGTATCATCCCTGGGCTAATAGTTGTGGATTCTACAAGAAAGCTGGCTGTGCCAGCCGTGGTGAGCAAATCAGTAAGCAGCACCCTCCATGGCCTCTGCATCAGCTCCTGCCTCCAGTTTCCTGCCCTGCTTGTGTTCCTCACCTTAAATGATGAACAATGCTGTGAAAGTATAAGCAGAACAAGCTCTTTTCCTCCTCAAGTTGTTTTGCCCATGATGTTTCATTCCAGCAATAGTAGCCTTAGCTAGGATAGTATCCAACTTGCTATAAACACGGTGAAGGGTTCGTCTTAGTCAGCTTTCCCTGGAATAGGGTTAAACACTTAGATTAATGGAGGATGCAGGATTGAGGAATATGAAACAAAGGAAAAAATTAATAAGAGGGTACAGCATTGAGATCATTGGCATAGGATTTGGGCTCAAGGGCATAAGGAAAGGGCCCGCAGAGAAACACTCTGAATGTTTCTCAGAATTGTCTGCCTAATGAATGGGAAGACAGAGTCCAGTCTCTGGCTCCTAGTCTTCTTAGCTGCCTGTCCCTAATAGTCAGCATCCTCCCTCACCTGACAGCCGTAGCCAAAGCACTTATGAGATTTGCTTAATGTCATGGCCCTGCAGGATCTCCTGGAAGGAAGGGGACTCTGGAACGGAACAGTGAAAATTATGTGCTGATGAAAATAAACCCTGGTGCAAGGTAAGTCTGTGTTCATGGAGGACTCTTGGGTTTAGCTGCCATGAAATCAAATACAGTCAGGGACTGTGATACAAGACATATGAAGGAATCTGCTAAAGCTGTTAATCACATGACTTCTCTTTCCCCATCATTGAAACTTTTCCTTTTCTAAGCACAGCGTCCCCAAATGACTTATTCTAGCTCTGTCAAATACATTTCCACATCCTTAGTGCTCTTATATGTATATTCAGTTAGAGATTACTGGTTCTCAGTAAGGGGGAAGGGAAGCTTCAATCCCCAGGAAACACCTGGCCATGTCTAAGGATACACTCTGCTGCCTGTAACCAGGGAAGAGGTGTTATCGCCTTGCGGAGAGTTGAAAGGGAAACACTGCTTACTATCTGACCTTGTCCTGGACAATCTTCCACAACAAAGATTTTTCTAGTCCAAATATTAGGAATGCTAAACCTGAAAAGGCAATGTAAGAACAGCCAAGATTGCAGGACAAATCATATCAGAAAATCGTATCAATCAGAAAATCCTATCAGAAAATTATATTAGAAAATCATATCAGAAAACCATGGTGCCAGTGAACCAGCTTAAACATCCCAGTCCTGTAGCTAGGCAGCTTTGACAACAAAACCTCAGAATTCTTTGGTCTGTCATCAGTACCTTAACTGGGCTGGGTATATAGTTTACTTGTGTTCTCCGGGTAAAGTCACACAGCAGGTGAACTGTGTGGTCAGCTTGGTCAGTTTGTGAAGTGCCCTGGGTGGTTTCAGCTCAGAACTGAGACAAAAGATAAGTGGAAAATCACAAAGACTTTACCCTGTGAAGGTCTTTGGTTTGTTTCTCTTCTTCCCAAATGATGCTCACTTCCCCAACCCACAGAGATCTCAGAGCACTGCCAAGGGCTTGGCTAAGGGCCAACAGGGAGCTGACTAAGCAGAGGCCCTGCCTCCTGTATGTCTCCCCACAAACGCTGATTCTGAGGACAGCTAAAAGTGTTTTCCTGGTCCTATCGCTTGTTCACGGTTTCTCTGATCCCCACACTTAACCAGGAGCTCACTTACGTCTCTCCCACATCACTAAAGAAGACCTAAAATCTCTAATACGTCTCACTGAGAGTCTTCTTCTACATAAACCTTAACTGAGATTCCATTTTAAAAGGCAGGCCTTGGGGAAACACAGCCTGCTACAAACAGAAAGGACCAAGAGGTAAGTGACCATCCACCCAGCAGGACACCCCACTCTCTAGGTCCTCCTTACAGGGGCCAAAACCCTGGGCCCCTGCCCCACCTGCCTCAGCTTCTCTAGCCAGCCAACAGGAGAGTTTTCTGTAGGTAGACTGCCCCAATAACTCCCCATCTATCCCACTCTGCAAGCTACAAGTCCCACCCCTCCCCCAAACTCACCTATCTTCCTGCAACCTCAGTGGAACTCTGAAACACAGTCTGCTACAATACAGAGAAGATAAAGAGGAAACTGACCAGCCACCCAGTGGGATACCCCACTTGCTAGGCCCTCCATAGTGGGGCAAAATGCCGGGCCCCTACCCCACCTGCCTCAGCTTCTCAAGTCTTTCCTGCATGTAGGCTGCTCCAATACACCCACACCATCCGTCAGACCATTAAAGCTAAAGTCCCACTCCACCTCCACACTCTCCAACCCACCCCACCACCCCACAACCTCAGAAGAACACTGAAACACAGGCTGGAACTACACAGAGAGGACCAAGAGAGGAACTCTGAAGCACAAGTTGTGACTGCACAGAGTAGACCAAGAGAGAGGGCCAAGAGAGACCTCAGTGGCTCCCTGAGACACAGACAGTGACAGTACAGAGCAGACCAAAAACAGTCCCCAAAGACACAGACAACCACTGCAAGGACTGGACCAAGACACAAAGACACTGCTGACATCAATTGAAGGAAGAGATGGGTATTCATCCAACAACCTAAAAAGCAACACGGTAACACCAGAACCCAGTGGTCATACAACAGGAGGACTTGATCATCCTAACCCAGATGAAGCAGAAAAAAATTATTGTAAACATAATTTTAGGAGGATGATGGAGACATTTAGAAAGGAAATAAAAAACTCCCTTAAAGAAATTGAAAATTTGGAAGCAATTAATAAATCCCTCAAAGAAACACAAGAAAAAAAAAAACAAAAAAAATGATGGAGGAGGGTCATCTTTCTATCTGTTGTTTCATTGGTTAAGTAATAAAGAAACTGCTTGGCCTCTGATAGGGTGGAATTTAGATAGGCAGAGTAAACAGAACAGAATGCTGGGAGAAAGAAGCTGAGTCAGAGAGTTGCCATGATTCTCCCACTCCAAACAGATGCAGGTTAAAATCTTTCCTGGTAAGCCAGCTCGTGGGCTACACAGAATATTAGAAATGGGTTAGATCAATATGTAAGAACTAGCCAATAAGAGGCTGGAACTAATGGGCCAGGCAGTGTTTAGAAGAATACAGATTCTATGTAATTATTTCAGATAAAGCTAGCCGTGCGGACAGCCGGGTGGTGGGACGCAGCCCGCCGTTCTACAACAGAATACTTGATAAACTTTCTTTGCTTTTCCTCATATCTGTGTCTTTCTTTATATGTCAATATATGTCCTTGTTGTTAATGTTTACATTTCCCATAACAAGCAACAAATTTTCCTATAGTAATCTTTAAAGTTTCCAGGATGAAGATGGGGCCCCACGACATCAACTCAATCTGGTTTTTATGACATCATGAATTTTTTTTTAAGCGCTAAAATTAGACCTGTTTTTTGATACCAACTGCACGAGACAATTTCGAATGGTGCACATTTTTGACAACACTCTGGCCCGACCTTCTCAAAATGCTCAGAGACTAGTTACAATTTTCTTAGGTCAAAGGTTAAATTGGAAATTTTACCATCATTTGCTTTCACAGGACCCCCTAAGAAGAACGTCGCCCCCATGTCAGCTAGAAGCAATCTTAGAGGACAACGTCCCCCTCCTAACAGAGTTTGCCCTCAGGGTTAGGGACATCATTTAGTGGTTGGTTTAGAGTTGAGGGGATGGGGAGATATTTTATGGAATTAGGGGTATTTTCAAAAAAAGGGGGGATTAACTGGTTTGATGTGACGATTGGTATTTGTGAATTACTGTTTTTAGAAAATTGTATTGGTACTGTTTCTTGTATATTGATATATTGAATATTGAATGTGAGTGTTCCTACCTCTATTTTTGTATAAGAGTATGCTTATAACTTTGTCTATATTGTATTGATACATCTACCATATTACAATGTACATTTCTACCTCTGATACTATTTATATAATAACATTGTTTACAGTTGAAGATCATTGTCTTCATATATTGCACAGTTGTTTATTCTTTTAGTCTTCAAGTTAGATAGGTATTGAGAATTATATGTTTGTCATATTTATTTTTAGGTTAATCAGGTCTTTTAGATACATAGAGATTATATTTATTATAGATAGTATAATCTTCAGCCTCTTCGAAGAGCTGTAGAAAATGGCCTTTAATCTAACCTAGAATCTTCTTAATCTAACCTAGAACTCTGTGCCAATGAGACACAATTACTCCTGGCAACGCCACTCTACTCCCGAGAGAACATTGAGCACCAAAGACACTCCACTGGGAGCTTGTCTTCTTGGCAGAACTGGCCTTTGGGTTAAGAAAAGCCCATACCTCAACTTCTGACAAAAATACAGAATATCCATAAGTGGATGAAAAGGATTGTCTTATCTTGCCAAGACAGGGTAGGATAGTTCTAAGAAAGTTCTCTGCCTTTAATAATGATATGTCAGTTATGTTAGGCCTTAGCCAAAGTTGGTTGACTCAACATTACAAACAAGACTTTGGGTGATTGCCCAGGTAGTCAGTTGTCTCTGTCATTTATTGCACATTTTGGATATCTCTCATTTGTTAAGTAATATTTATTCCCTTCTCAGATCTTTGACGGAGTTGAAGATTACATAATTGTAGTTACTCTCTACATTATTTAGACTCCTTGAGATAGAATGTTTAGCAAAACTTTTGTTCTCAATACTGCTTGTTATATTTATTATTTGTTATTATTGTATATAGTTGTATTTGGTTTAGTTCTGTCTTATTTAGACAAAAGGGGGAGATGTAGGGATAGCCCAACCCCCTTAGGGGGTGGCATGTTCGCCTCGGGCTAATGTTTACATATAAATCTGGCAAGTGTGAGCCCGCCGCCCCTTCTGTTTTCCTGTTCTCCATGGGAACCTATGGTTCTGTAAGTCTATTTCCCCATTAAAGCTGTATATATTATTACAATCTGTCTGCATTCATTTACGCCGATACAAAAAAAATTCAAACAAGTAAAGCAAATAGCTCAAGACTTTAAGACTGAAATAGAAGCAATAAAGAGAATACAAACTGAGGGAATTCTGGATATGGAAAATCTGGGTAAAGAAACAGAAACTACAGAGGCAAGTATAACCAATAGAATACAAGAGGTGTAAGAGAGAATATCAGATATTGAAGATACTATAGAGGAAATCAATTCCTTGGTCAAAGAAAACATAAAATCCAACAAATTCTTAACACAAAACATCCAGAAAATCTGAGACAGCATAAATAATTGGGATAGAAGAAAGAGAAGAACTCCAGCTCAAAGGCACAGAAAATATATTCAATAAAATTATAGAAGAAAATTTTCCCAACCTAAAGTAAGATTTCCCTATGAAGGTACAAGAAGCTTACAGAACACTGTAATAGACTGGATCAAAAAATAAAAATAAAATTCTCTCACCATATAATAATCAAAACACAAAACATAGAAAATAAAGAAAGAATATTAAGAGCTGCAAAGGGAAAAGGTCAAGTAATATATAAAAGTAGATCTATCAGAATTATACCCAACATTCCAATGGAAACCATGAAAGCTAGAAGGTCCCAGACAGATATACAGCAGACACTAAGAGACCAAGGATACAAGCCCAGACGACTATACCCAACAAAGCTTTCAGTCACCATCGATGGAGAAAACAAGATATCCCATGACAAAACCAGATTTAAACAGTATGTATCCACAAACCCAGCCCTACAGAAAGTACTAGAAGGAAAACCCCAACCCAAGGAAGCTAACTGCACCCTCAAAACACAGACAACAAATAACCTCCAACCAGCAAATCCCAAAGAAGGGAAACACACACACACACACACACACACACACACTGCCACCAAAAAATAACAGGAGTTAACAACCACTGGTCATTAATATCTCTTAATATCAATGAACTCAATTTGCCTATAAAAAGACACAGGCTAAGAGAATGGATATGAAAACAAGATCCAGCCTTCTGCTGTATACAAGAAACACACCTCAACCTCAAAGACAGACATTACCTCAGAGTAAAAGGTTGGGAAAAGATTTTCCAATCAAATGGACCTAAGAAATGAGCAGGTGTAGCTATCTTAATATTTAACAAAATACACTTCAAACTAAAATCAATCAGAAGAGATGGAGAATTACACTTTATCCTCATAATAGGAACAATCCATCAAGATGAAGTCTCAACCCTGAACATCTATGCCCCTAATACAAGAATATCCACACATGAAAAAAAATTACTAAAGCTTAAATCATACATCAAACCACACACACTAGTAGTAGGAGACTTCAACACTCCACTCTTGCCAATGGACAGGTCAACCAGACAGAAACTTAAGAGAGAAATAAGAGAAGTAACAGATGTCATGACTAAAGTAGCCTTAACAGATATCTACAGAACATTCTACCCAAAGACAAAAAATAAACTTTCTTCTCAGCACCTCATGGAACCTTCTCTAAAATTGGTCATATACTCAGTAACAAAGCAGACCTCCACAGATACAAAGAAAATGGAGTAACCCCCTGTATCTTATCAGATCACCACAGTTTAAAGTTAGAATTTAACAACAACACTACTCTCAGAAAGCCTACAAACTCATGAAATTGACAGTGAACAATTGAACCATCCCTGGGTCAAGGAAGAAATAAAGAAATAAATTAAAATCTTCCTAGAATTCAACAAAAATAAAGGCACACTGTACCCAAACCTCTGGGACACTGTGAAGACAGTCCTAAGAGGAAAGTTCATAGCACTAAGTGCCCACATAAAGAAAACAGAGACATCTCACACTATTGACTTAACAGCACAAGTAAAAGCACTAGAACAAAAAGAAGCAGACTCATCCAGGAGGAGTAGAAAAGAGAAAATAATCAAACAGAGGGCTGAAATCAATAAAATAGAAATGAAGAAAACAATACAAAGACTCAATGAGACAAAGAGCTGGTTCTTTAAAAAAAACCAACAAAATAGACAAACCCTTATCCTAACTAATCAAAAGGCAGAGCAAGAACATCCAAATTAGCAAAATCAGAAATGAAAATGGGGAAATCCAGAGAATCATTAGTTCATACTACAAAACCCTGTACTCCTCAAAATTGGAAAATATAAATAAAATGAACAATTTTCTGGATAGATACTGTGTACCAAAATTAAATCAAGATCAGGTAAACAAATTAAATAGACTTATAAACTGCAAGGAAATAGAAGTTGTCATCAAAAGCCTCCCAACCAAAAAAAAGCCCATGGCCAGATAGTTTTAGTGCTTTAGAACTTCTAAGAGCTAATACCTATACTCTTCAAAGTGTTCCACTTAATAGAAACAGAAGGAACATTGCCAAACTCTTTTTATAAGGCTTCAGATACCCTGATACTTAAACCACACAAAGACTCAAACAAGAAAGGTAATTATAGACCAATATCACTCATGAACATAGATGCAAAAATACTCAATAAAATACAGGAAATACAAATTCAAGATAAAACATAAAAAAATCATCCACCATGATCAAGTAGGCTTCATTCCAGAGATGCAGGGATGGTTCAACATACTAAAATCTATCAATGTAATCCATCATATAAATAAACTGAAAGAAAAAACTTTATTATCTCATTAGATGCTGAAAAAAACATTTGACGAAATCCAGCACCACTTTGTGATAAAGGTATTGGAGAGATCAGGGATACAAGGAACGTATCTAAACATAATAAAAGCAATATACAGCAAGCCAACAGCAAATTAAATGGAGAGAAACTCAAAGGGATTTTACTAAAATCAGAAACAAGACAAGACTTCCCACTCCCTCTAAATCTATTCAACATAATTCTTGAAGTTCTAGCTATAGCAATAAGACAACAAAAAGAGATTAAGGGGATTCAAATTGGAAAGGAAGAAGTGAAACTTCTGCTATTTGCAGATGATATGATAGTATACATAAGTAACCCCAAAAACTCTACTATGGCAAACCTACAGCTGAAAAATACCTTCAGAAATGAGGCAGGATAGAATATCAACTCAAAAAATCAGTAGCCCTCTTATATACAAATGTTAAGGAAGCTGAGAAAGAAATCAGAGAAATACCACCATTCACATTAGTTACAAATAACATAAAATATCTTGGGGTAACACTAACCAAAGAAGTGAAAGACCTATTTGACAAGAACTTTAAGTCTTTGAAGAAAGAAACTGAAGAAGATACCAGAAAATGGAAAGATAGCCCATGTTCTTGGATAGGTAGGATCAACATAATAAAAATGGCAATCCTACCAAAAGCAATCTATAGATTCAATCAATCCCCATCAAAATCCCAACAAAATTCTTCATAGACCTTGAAAGAAGAATAATCAACTTCATATGGGAAAACAAAACAAAAAAAAACCCAGGATAGGCAAAACAATCCTGTACAATAAAAGAACTTCTGCAGGCACATCATACCTGACATCACACTCTATGTCAGAGCTACATTAATGAAAACAGCTCGGTACTGGCATAAAAACAGAGACATTGACCAATTAAATCAAATCAAAGACCTGGATATTAATCTACATACCTACGAACACCTGATTTTTTACAAAGAAGCTAAAATTACACAATGGAAATAAAGAAAGCATCTTCAACAAATGGTGCTGGCATAACTGGATGTCAACATGTAGAAGAATGAAAACAGATCCATATCTATTCCCATGTACAAAACTCAAGAGCAAATGGATTAAAGACTGCAATATAAATCCAACCACACTGAACCTGATAGAAGAGAAAGTGGGAAGTAGCCTTGAATGCATTGGGCATGTGCACTTACTAAATATAACCCCAGTAGCTCAAACACTGAGAACAACAATAAACAAATGGGAGCTCCTGAAACTGAGAAGTTTCTGTAACTCAAAGGACATAGTCAATAAGACAAAAAAAGCAGCCTTCCAAATGGGAAAATATCTTCACCAACCCCACATCAGGCACAGGACTGATCTCCAAAATATATAAAGAACTCAAGAAATTAGACATCAAATTTTCATATAACCCAATTAAAACATGGGGTACAGAACTAAATAGAAAATTCTCAACAGAAGAATCTCAAATAGCCGAAAGACGCTTAATGGAACGTCCAACATCCTTAGCCATCAGGGAAATGCAAATCTAAACAACTCTGAGATACCGTTTTTACATCAGTCAGAATGGCTAAAATCGAAAACACCAATAACAGTTTATGCTGGAGAGGATGTGGAGTAAGGGGAACACTCCTCCAATGGTGGTGGGAGTGCAAACTTGTTCAACCACTTTGGAAATCAGTACGGTGACTTCTCAGAAAATTGGGAATTAACCTACCTTAGGATCCAGCAATACCACTATTGGGCATATACCCAAAAGATGCCCAATAATACTACAAAGACATTTGTTCAACTATGTTCATAGCAGCATTATGTGTAATATCCAGAACCTGGAAAGAACCTAGATGCCCCTCAACTGAAGAATGGATAAAGAAAATGTGGCACATTTACACATTAGAGTACTACTCAGTGATATAAAACAATGACATCTTGAAATTTGCATGCAAATAGATGAAACTAGAAAACTCCATGATGCTATGTTTCCTACAGGGACCCAGAGTTAACACTCTGTAGGCAAGTGCCTTCCTACAATTCCCACAGAGTCCATGCCTTGAACTAGAGGTGTATAGACTGCCATCTCTCGGAGCTCTAATATACTTATTAGGAGACAAAAAAATCAAATTGGAGTGGCTACTCTCACTAATAGAGTTAGTAATCCACAGGAGGATGTTTTCACTCTTATGTGTATGTGTCCAATGTGTGTGCACCACATGTATACAATTCCCCATGAAGGCCATAAGAGGGCATCAGATCCTCTAAAGTTACAAGCAGCTGTGAGTACTAGCTGCTGGAAACTAAAACTTGGCTTCTCTACAGAGCAGCAGCAAGTGCTCTTAACTGCTGAGTTGCTGCTGTTGGGCCTCTATATCCCCACCCCACCCCCATATAAGGAGTTCTTATTCTTATGTTGATACAGTAACTTTTAATTTAGCATTTCAATAGTGCATCTTGCCCAAGGGAGTCAACCATTCCTTTAAACTGGAAGTTGAAACCCTTTCCTCAGCCACTTTGGGTTCTTTGTGCTCAGTGAATGGTTCCTTAGGAACCAACAGTAAGAGTTCAAAGCCAAATTCTCAGGGGCTGCAGCAGCTTGGATTCCATGCCATATGGCTTTCAGATGAATCTTGGCTAGTGGGAGATACTGATAAAAAATTCTTAAAAAGTGGGAGGAAGTACACGAATGTTAGCATTTGATGCCCCCTTGACAATGGAGTCCTTTCCAGAAACTTCTTTTCCATGCCTATATCTTAGAGAGTTTCCTGTATTCCTCTAGAAGTTTCAGTATTTTGCTTTTTAAAGCTTTTGATCACTTTTGAATTTGATATGGATCTGTTTTCATTTGTCAATGGTGACAATCTGGTTTCTCTGGTACTATCTGGTAAAGCTGTCTTCTCTCTAATTCATATTCTTGACATGTTTGTTTAAAATTAGATGGCTGGAACTTGGTGGGTTTACTTCTGGATCCTGCATTCTGTTCCTTGGGTCTAGATGTCTGTCTGTTCTTGTGACAGTCCCATGTTTTTTATGTTCATGGCTCTGTTACAGAATTTGAGATCAGATATTATGATTTCTGCTGAGGCTCCTGGGCTCTTTCATGCTTCCGTGTGAATTTTAGGATTTTTCTCAGTTCTGTGAAGAATATCATAGTATCTTTAGGAGCTTTAAGTTTAAGACCATATCACCCAAGTAGAGATAATTTTACTTCTTTTTTTTCCCTGCAGGTAGAGTTTTTGTTTTTTGGTTTTTTTTTTTCTTTTCTTATTGCTATAGCTAAGACTTCAAGCTCTATACTGAATAAGAATAGGAGAAGTGGACACTCTTGATTCATGACACCCTTCTATACTATTAGCTATAGACTAGTTACATGTGGTCTTTATTATCTTGAAATTTGCTAGAATCCTGGTTTCTTTGGGCCTTTTGTCATGAAGGAATGTTGGACTTGGTTGAAGGCCTTTCCTCCTTGATTCAAATGATCACATGATTTATGTTAAGGCTATTTATGTACTGTATTATGCTTACTAACTTGGATATGTTAAACCATCCTACATTACAGGAATTACACCAAATTGATGGTGGCATATGACTCCTTAGTGTGTTCATCATATTTGTTTTCCAGACTTTTATGAGAATTTTTGTTCTGTTTATCAGGGAAATTGGTCTATAGCTTTCTCTCTTTGTTTTGTCCTCATCTAGTTTTAATATCAGAGTAATATCAGATTCTTAGGATTGGTTGGCCATTTTCTACTTCACAGGGCAGGTAGAAAAGCACTGGGGTGGTCATGGGGCAGGGGGAGGAGCACTGGGGTAGTCAGGGGCAGGGAGAGGAGCACTGGGGTAGTCATGGGCAGGGGGAGGAGCACTGGGGTAGTCAGGGGCAGGGAGAGGAGCACTGGGGTAGTCAGGGGCAGGGAGAGGAGCACTGGGGTAGTCAGGGGCAGGGAGAGGAGCACTGGGGTAGTCAGGGGCAGGGAGAGGAGCACTGGAGCACTGGGGTACTCAGAGGCAGGTGGAGGAGCACTGGGGTAGCTCTTCTTTAAGAGTTTGGTAGAACTTGGTAGTGAATCTATTCAGTTCTGGGTTTTATTTTGTTGGAAAATTTTATTATTGCCTCAATTTTGTTAATTTGTGGATCTCTTTAAGTTGTTTATAGCTTCTTGATTTGATTTTTATAAGTCATGTGTGTCTATGAGTTCAGGTACTCCCTCTGAATTTCCCAGTGTTTGGGAACTGTGCATTTTCAATGTATCCTCTAATTATTCTCTGTATTTTATAGATAACCATCTATTCTTATCATTTTGGGTCTTTTTTCTTTCTTTTTGGTTAATTTGACTAGGCATTTGGTAGTCTAAATTTTTTCAAAGAACAAATTCTATTATCAATTTTGTGACTTTTTCTTTGGGTCTCTATCTCACTAATTTTCTTGTCATTTCCTGATTTGGGGGTTCTTATTTCGCTAGGACCTTGAGGTACCTCAATGGTGACTGTTCACATTATAATTTTTTTTTGAATTTCTATTGTTTTGTTTATTATTGCTCCCATGGCATCTATAATTTTCTTTCTGAATTGTGTTTCTGCTCTGTGTTTGTTCTCACTCACGGTTTCTGTGTCCTCTCTTTGCATTATGTCACATATGGAAAGCACTCTTTTATTTGTTTCTTTCAGAGCAGTAATAGGTTAGAGTATTTACCTTATTGTTTTGTTTCCATTTCTGCCTCCAATAGTCAATGCTTTTTGAAAAATTCTGATGATTCTTATCTACCTGTTCTTTTTTCTTTTCCTTTTTTTGTTTTTTGTTTGTTTTTTTTTTCAAGACAGGGTTTCTCTGTAGCTTTGGATCCTGTCCTGGAACTAGTGCTTGTAGACCAGGCTGGCCTCGAACTCACAGAGATCCACCTGCCTCTGCCTCCCGAGTGCTGGGATTAAAAGTGTGCACCTCCATCACCATATATACCTTTTCTTAAGATGAATGAGCACAAAGGAAGCATGACCCTGCCAACACCTCAATGCCGGGTTCAATGCCTAGAACTGTGAGGTGATAAACTCCTTGTTGTTTGAAGTGTGTGTACTTGTCTATTTTTTAGTATGTGTCTTGTGAGCTGTGCTCTTCCTGGAAGATGATAAGGCCAGGTAATATCACTCAGGAGTGTCTAGATCAATGTCTCATGCCTTTTCTCTTAAGCTGGCTAGAGTACCCAGACAGGGGTTCCTTGTCTCCTGCCTCAAAGATTTTTGAACTTTGAGTACTTTTCTGGGAAGGGAACCAAAACTTCAGCATTCTAAATACAAGTGTTTCTCTGAACTTGGTAGGACCAACCTACAGACATGTTGCAGAGGATAAACCACTAGTCTTTTGGGGGGGGTAGGCTGAATTAAAGAAAGACAATCAGGGTTTTAACTGCCTCAAGAAGATTCCAGTTATCCTTCTCTTTAGCCCTTTCTTTACTATCATTTCTTAGTGTACCTTTCTGCCTTTTTAAAACATACTTTTACAGCCATCATTGTGATGTTTCAGACAGGAAGTATGACAAACACATGCACACAATTCACTTTTCAACTAGAAGGCACCATCAATGTTTGGGTTTTTTTTCTGTCATTTTTCTGCCATAATCTTGTCTTAAGCTCCATGCAGAAAAATAAAAAAATGACAAAAATTCTCACCCTCAATATTTTCTAAATATAATTCATATCAAGGATAGGATGACATTTTTAAAGAAGAAAAATTATCCAGACTTAGTAATAGATTATTTACAAGTGGTAAATAAATTAAGAAATCAGATGTAGTGCCAAGATTTCTAGTCTGGGTTATTAGGAAAATGTGGTGTCGTTTACAGAGATAAGGAAATGGGGAAACGGACAGATGGGGTGGGATCACTAACAGATGGTCCTATTGAATTTATATACTGAAACTAAAATGATGGGTAACAACCAAATGGAGATGTTACAGGGACAACTAGAAATGCATTGATGGAGCGCAGAGAAGGTGAGGACCGGGTGTGCGGAAGTGAGAATAAACTCTATTAGAGTGTATTAAGCTAAGTTAGAGGGGGTAAATATTGCAAGTTTGGATGCTTAGGAAACATAGCAGAATGAAGATCTAGAATTGAATAATATCAAAGGAAAATAACAGAAATGGAAAATTATTAATACTGTGTGCAAATTCAGACTGCCAATGTAGAGGTTTGGACTGCCACTGGGCTAGAAAGAGGCTGAGTCCAGGACAAGAGGTCCATAAAGGGTTGCTTCAGAAGCTGTGGGATCTGGGCTATTGTCAGATCTGCAACAAGAACACTAGGGGTAAGGACTAGTGGAAACCAAATCCAGCAAGTCCAGGCTGGAGCAGGGTTCAAGAACAGATTAGGTGAGGTTGAAGAGATGGCTCCACAGTTAAGAACACTGGTTGCTCTTCAGAGGACCCAAGTTCAAGTCCCAGAACCCACATCGTGACTCACAGTGGTCTGTAACTCCAGTCCTAGGGGATCTGATGACCTCAGACACCAGATTCACACGTAATGCAGATATACATGCAAACAAAACATCCACACACATGAAAGTAAAGATTAAAAAACTGATGAGTGTCTCCCATTAGTGTAGTGGAGGAGAAGAGAAGCAAGAAGTCGGCAGGGGTTTCAACAGGCAGATACTGGGTAAAGTTGGCTTAAATGAGCCATTGTTGCAGCAAAATCACCTAACAGCTTCCTGCTCTGTGAGCATGCCTCAATCTAAATCTGAGCTGAAAGGTGACAGCTCACATAAAGATGCTGCAAACTGGTAAACAGAAATGCTCTACGGCTCATAAAGTCAATCTTGGTAGATAGCCTAGAAAACATCCACACTTGTGTGTAAAAAATAAATATGTAATATGTTCATGTTACTTTGTTTTAAAACAAAAAAAGGAAAGAAAAGGAAAGGAGAGGAGAGGAGAGGAGAGGAGAGCAGAGGAGAGGAGAGGAGAGGAGAGGAGAGGAGAGGAGAGGAGAGGAGAGGAAAGGAAAGGAAAGGAATGAATCCAGTATGTGCGCATGCTGAAAGAAGGCATGGCCAGACAGGAGCTGGAGATAGTTCTCAGTGACTGCTGTGGAAAGAACCCCACTAAAAACATCAAATGGAAGAGTGGGAAGATAGGCCATGAGATTCCCAGCCACATGCAACTCATTCTGTGTTTCAGCAGGAGGTCTGACAAACATTATGGTAGGGTTCTAGAGAAGAGAAACCCAGCAAATGGCAATGGATCCTTACCCTTTGACTTGTTGAATTCTACAGAGATACCAAGTCAGAGAGAAACTAAAAATGGCCACACCAAAGGAAGTCGTCACTACCTTCATGAGAGTACTCCCAGCTGAGCACTAATGGTGAGAGAATCATTATAGAGGGAGGGAGATGGGAATGTAAGAGTGGTCATGCTTTCTGTAACCAATAACTGGCCCTTCGAAGACAGCGGCTGTGAATCTTCAATGTAAACTTGACTGGACTCACACAGGAGACACACAGACATGAATTTGAACATTCCTATGATGCTCTGGCATTTCCAGAGAGAGATTTAATGGGGGCAGGAAGAGCCATCCTTAGAGTGGACAGCCCCATGCCATGGGCTGACTCCTAAACTGAACATAAAGGAGGAAGTGAATGGAGCACCACTCTGCTTCCTAACTGTGAACCAGGTCTGGCCACTGCTTTGAATGCTCACTACCATGATTTCCCTGTCATGAGGGACTGTGGCCCTCAAACCATGAGCCAGAATAGGCACTTCCTCCTGTAAATTGCTTTTATGCCAGGTATTTGATCACAGCAATGAGAAAAATTATCACAGAAAGGCAAAATAAAAACTTGGTAGACGAACCGAGATCTGAGTATATTTAAAACTGATGACATCAATCAGAGAACAGGACAAAGAGCAGTGAGTGTATAGACTGTTACAGCTCAAAACATCTCATGGGCTCCATTTTTGTCTTATTGTCCAGCCTGGGAAAGTGAAGCCCGAGCACGAACCACAGGTAAGTGTTGTAAGGAGGGACCGCTTGTTTGTCCCAGCTGCCTGGCTAGCTTACACCCAAAATAACCACACAGAAACTATGTTAATTAAATTACTGCTTGGTCCATTAGCTCTAGTTTCTTTTTTTTTTTTTTGGTTTTTCGAGACAGGGTTTCTATGTGGCTTTGGAGCCTGTCCTGGAACTAGCTCTGTAGACCAGGCTGGTCTCGAACTCACAGAGATCCGCCTGCCTCTGCCTCCCGAGTGCTGGGATTAAAGGCGTGCGCCACCATCGCCCGGCTAGCTCTAGTTTCTTATTGGCTAATTCTTACATCTTAATTTAACCCATTTAATCTGTGTATCGCCACGTGGCTGTGGCTTACCGGCAAGATTTTAACTGGTGTCCGTCTCAGGCAGGGGACCCATGGCTTCTCTGGCTCTGTCCTTCTTCCTCCCAGCATTCAGTTCTGTTTTCTCCACCTACCTAAGTTCTGCTCTATGAACTAGGCCAAGGCAGTTTCTTTATTCATTAACCAATGAAAACAACATATAGACAGAAGGACCTCCTACACCAGGTAAGAGCTTGATTAAACCCAGACTTCATCTTGAGCTGCTTAGAAATTGCTTTGAATCATCTCCTCATCCTAGCAACAGGTGTCAAAGCTTAACAGGTCTGTGAGGCTTTATTTCTTATAGTATTGTCATTATTAATGAAATTATAAGCCGCCACCATGCTAGTCTCTCCTCTACATGCTTCACCCCCTGACTTAATATTTATAATAACCCTAAAAAATGTACTCTTCTAGTTAGTCTTTAGTACCCTCAGAAGCGCAGAGGTACGCAGCCAGAAAGCAATGGCACTTGGATTGTCTCTGCTCCTGGATCCAAGGTCTTCATCAGCTACTGCCTCTAACTCAGGTCACAGGTCACATGACTCACATGATACAATGCCTTGTGTGAGTAAGAGGTGAGAAAAATGAGGAACTTGCAGTGCTAGTAGAGACAGAGATAGCTTTAGACACTTGCTTCCTGGTGTCACCCACATTCATTCCTGTCCACAATGCTGCACTAGCTACCCTGCTTTTGACTTTTCTAGTTTAAAGAAAAGCTACTCTTTTGGCAAAGAAAATCAGAGCTGAAGCAAGAGAACGAAACTTTTCCAAGGGCAAAGCAGGACCTTGGTGCTTAAAGATAAAGCCCATCCAAACACATGTTCTGAGTTCTTTTGTTCTGTTAGAATTGAGCTAAATCAAATACTGCTTGACTTGAGGGAATGAGGGGGTCTGAGGCTAGTTACCACTGTAACTGTGAGAGAGTATTTCCCCCAGCTGCCTGGTTGCAGCACTATTGATACATGTGTCAGTGTAACGGCAGTTCACTGTGAGTGTTCAGAAACATGACCCAAGACTTCTAGACTAAGCTGGCTTCCCAGGAGGTTGGTCGATCCCACACAGGAACATCTGAAAGTCTCTTAACAACTGTGGAATGTGCTGACACATCCTTTCCCCTTCTGAGCGAGGAGGTCACTACTTCAAAATATGTGTCCTATTCCGCAGGCTCAGGGGACCAAACAAGGGGGGAATGAAATGTGTGGTGAGCGACCGGGGAGAATGCAGGTCAGCCTCGGGAAGGGAAGTCATCCATCTGTTTTCTGAGGATGGAGATGCCATATTCTTCCTGGCACATTTCCTTGGCATGGAATTTAATTCTTAAAAGCAAAGTTCTGCTTCCAGGGAGGTTTTCTTCATAGGGAATAACTCAAAGGCTTCACTAGAGGCCACACAGCTGTGTGGTGAGGAAGACCATTACAGACTGACAGCTGCAAATTCAGACGGTCCCTGCTCTTTATTTGTGCTGCGATAAAGCTCATTATCAGCTTGATGAGAATTTAGAGATTCTTTTCTATGTTATTCTGAAGTGTTAGCACTAAGTAGAAACCAAGAGTTCTTTCCCAAGAGCCTGGGGCAGATGAGAGAATAAGGTATCAAATTCTTCCAAAAAAAAAAAAAAAACACGTAGGGGAAACTTTAGAAGTTGGGTTCTGGATTAAGTGTAGAGAGGGATGGAAGGGGGAAGGAAAGGAGGGAGGGAGAGAGGGAAAGAGAGAGGGAGAAAAGGAGATCATATAAAGGTAAGAGAGTTCATTATCACTACCCTTCACGTATTTATGGTTTTCTACATCAAGACATAGCAAGAACTGAGCTGTTAGACCCATAACTTTCCAGTTCATTCCTGGCTGTGTGACTCAGCGTAGGTGACTTAATCCCACTCAGTTATCATTGCTTAATGTTAAAATGTTACCGTTGTTAACAATGACAGGATTGCCATCACATCGCTAGTATAAAAGTTAAACAAAAACATTAGTTATTGCTGGGTCTTGAATGTCTCCCAAAGGCCGCAGTTGAAGGCTTGGCCAGTGACGAACAGCACTGCTGAGAAGTAATGAGAACTTAGGAGATGAGGCATAACCCAGCCATCAGGCCATTAGAGGTGCGCCTCTTGAAGACAACGTTAGAATGTGCCCCTTCTCTTCCTCTCTCTCCACAAAGTGAACAGCTGTCCCCCTTCATATGCCTACCCCTTACCACAAGGCCCAGACAATGACACCAACTGCCAGAGACTGACGCCTCTGAAACTCTGAGCCAGGCTAACCCTGCTGCCTCTTAAGCTGCTTTCAGGTACTTTGACATGCCGAGCCATGGAAAGTTAGCACCTTGTGTGTCTAAAGCCTGTGTAGACACCCATTGCATAGCTGGAGTGTTATATGTTGGGTGTTATCTGTTGTTGCCATCATTTAAAATAGCCAAACACAGATGAGAATCACTTCAGCCATGGATATTTTTAAGGGTGAAAGTTGGGTTTACAAATATGTATGTGGTTTGAAGTGCCATGACCTCCAGTAAGACCAAAAATTGTCTAAAGCATTTGAAAACCCTGTAGTAGGAGCTGCGGGCTGCGTTCCTGCCGCCTGGCTCCCAGCCACTGGCTAGCTTTACCCAAAACAACAACACACAAACTGTATTCATGTGAATACTGCTTGGCCCATTTCTATTAATGTGTGTAGCACCACAAGGTGGTGACTTATCTTGCCTAACTCATATTTAGTAATCTGTGTAGCACCAGTCTTACCAGGAAAGATTCAGCATGTCTGACCTAGCGGCTTGCTTCATTGCGTCTGCCCTGGAGAGGAGAGGCATGGCATCTTACCTCACTGCCTTCTTCCTCCCAGCATTCTATTCTGTTTCTCCACCCACCTATGTTCTAACCTATCAGGCCAAGCAGTTTCTTTATTAATTAACCAATGAAAGCAACAGATTGATATGACACTCCCACATCAAAACTCTAGATCTAAAGTTCTCCCAAGTGAAGGCTTGCTCTTTTCTCATTAATGTTGATGCATTCCAGGCCTGCCTACATGCTTCCACCAGGCTCTCTCCACTCTGGTCTTCATGACCTTCCTGCCCAGGACTGTATCCCCCACTAGGCAAAAAGCACTAGCTATGTCAATGACTATTCTTCATACTAAAAACTCAGTTCGTCTCAAAATCTTTCTTTGAAACATGCCCCTCTTGTGCAGAACTTAGGCTACTGTCCAGGAACAAAATGAGACTAAAATCTGCAACAGAAGTCCAGGCAATTACTTTTCTTTCTTGCATATCCTTCCACGTGTTCTTCACCCATCCAGCAAAATCTGGGGTCTGAGAGGAGAGCTGGTAGCATTCACGTGCTACAGATTGCTATGTTTCATATTCAGGCAAAACACAATTATCACTGACTGCATCTTGTAGGTCAGGGTGGAGGGACTCAGATGACAAGGAAACGGAGCAGTGGAGCAGTGAAAATGAAAGGCCCAACCAGGGCATCCTCCCTTTGGGCCCTCAGGGAAGCCGCTGCAGATCCAGAGACATGCCTGAGGGCCATCGTTTACCAAGTCAGTAGGAGAGTGGATGAGATCACAGTGGACGTGACATCACCATCTCGGTGCTGTGGAGTCTGTCTCTGAATTTAACCAAATCTGATTACACCTGCCTGACATAACTGGAAGTGGAAGCTGGTAGGTTCTCTGGATCTGTAGGGGCTGACTTAAGACGCAAAGCTAGTTCCGTCTGAGAAAAACAAGCATGTTCCTTCTGTTGGTGGTCTGTGAAGGAAGGTGGTGTCCTTGGCGAGGGGCCCTGCACCAGCATCTCCTGTCCTGTGCCTCCTGGTCTCCCAGACTCTGTAGTCTGCAAGAACCTTGCAGGTATTGCCACATAAAGTCTCCTGCGTGGCTAATCTATGGTCATGGAAATGGCGCATATTTGACCTGTACCTTCCTCATTTCTTTGTAAGAAACTTTAGTCTTCATTGAGGCTCGGCACCCTGACAATCAGTGCTGGCAGAACTCCTGCCTGATTTGAATGTTGACGTTCTGACAGTCCTATCATGTATGGTTAAGAGCACACTGCAGAAATACCACCTCACAGAGTGTATACTAAGAGGATCAGCTTGCCGACCAACCAGCTAACCATACAGCAGAACCATGTAAGGCAGCAACAGCAGGAAGTGATGTCCATTGCTCAAACATGTCAAGAAGCCTCCCAGTCCACAGAACTCCTGGGGACTGGAGATACAGAATGACATGGTCAGACCCCAAATATGGTAGAGTCACAGTCAGTGGAACCCACAGTCTCCTCAATAGTCAGTGGAACCCACAGTCTCCTCAATAGTCAGTAGAACCCACAGTCTCCTCAATAGTCAGTGGAACCCACAGTCTCCTCAATAGTCAGTAGAACCCACAGTCTCCTCAATAGTCAGTGGAACCCACAGTCTCCTCAATAGTCAGTAGAACCCACAGTCTCCTCAATAGTCAGTAGAACCCACAGTCTCCTCAATAGTCAGTGGAACCCACAGTCTCCTCAATAGTCAGTAGAACCCACAGTCTCCTCAATAGTCAGTGGAACCCACAGTCTCCTCAATAGTCAGTGGAACCCACAGTCTCCTCAATAGTCAGTGGAACCCACAGTCTCCTCAATAATTCAGTAGAACCCACAGTCTCCTCAATAGTCAGTGGAACCCACAGTCTCCTCAATAGTCAGTGGAACCCACAGTCTCCTCAATAGTCAGTGGAACCCACAGTCTCCTCAATAGTCAGTGGAACCCACAGTCTCCTCAATAATTCAGTAGAACCCACAGTCTCCTCAATAGTCAGTGGAACCCACAGTCTCCTCAATAATCAGTGGAACCCACAGTCTCCTCAATAGTCAGTGGAACCCACAGTCTCCTCAATAGTCAGTGGAACCCACAGTCTCCTCAATAGTCAGTGGAACCCACAGTCTCCTCAATAGTCAGTGGAACCCACAGTCTCCTCAATAGTCAGTGGAACCCACAGTCTCCTCAATAATCAGTGGAACCCACAGTCTCCTCAATAGTCAGTGGAACCCACAGTCTCCTCAATAGGCAAGAGCAGAAAGAAGGGGAAACATTTCCCCCAGGTTAAAAGATTTGAACATTTTAGCAAGCAAACAGGCTGCGGAGGCAGGTAGACTCAATTCATAAGCAAGCAGCATTAGCTTCCTAACATCTCTACACCTACGTCATCACCTGTACAAGGATGATGGTACTCTATTTCACAGAGACGTTGTATAGGTGAGCCAAAGAAAATGCCAAAAGCTTAAACACAGAATTTGTGAGTTTAACCAGGCAGGCTTTGATATCCCTGGAGATCTGTAGGTTGACCACACTTGACCTGCCCGTGGAAATCCTTATCCGTCTTTCTACAAATGATACCAAGCATAATATCTTCCCTCACCCCCCCCCCAAAAAAAAGCTCCCCTCACATTCACCTCCTCCTGAGATGAGGCTGGAGGGGAAGCCTGCATAACCACGTTCAACAGATGTTGATGGACCCAGTTTGGTCAGCTGCCAGCACTCACACCTGTTCCTCTGCCTCAACATTTGTCCACCCATGAGCGCCCATTCTGGCCTCGTGTCTGTGGCCCTGTAGAAGTTCTGGAGGACTAATATCTATTCATTGGTGCCCTCCCAGTGACTGGCCAGGAGCTCGGTCACCCTGTGATGAGTGTCTCTGAAGCACACCATACTGACCCCCTCTGACTCAGTGTTAACCTTTCCTTGTGGTGTGCTATGCTGGATGATACCTCCGCTTTTCCCTTTTTCTCCTCTCCCAAGTCTCCTCCTCCACCTGCTGCCTACTTTCTAGTATGGCCTCCCAAATAAACCACTTATGCTCAAATCTTGGTCTAAGGGAACCCGTACCACCTAAGTGGGTTTGAACTCTACACTGAGAGGGCAGTGGGTAGCTATGCAAGCTCTCCCTGAGTGACGGCTCCTCTGAGCTCTGACGTGGTTGGTCCCTGCTTTCCTCTACACGGGCTAGCTTTCAAATCCAGTCAGCTCAGCAACAGCCTTCCTGTTCATCTTTACCAGCTTCTTTACATATGACACCCTACACAACCTATGGGAAGTGTCATTTCCTATTTAACTACCTTCAAATCTGTGCCAGGGGACTCACCCCTGGGAAGGAAAAAAATATACATGTTGTCACACTATATTGCTAAAGAAAATTGCCAAACCCTCTGCCTTGCTGTGTTGGCTAATTTTATGTCAACTTGAAACAAGATCCTGTCATCTAAAAGAAGGGAATCCTCAAGAGAGAAAATTTTGCACAAGATCGGCTGTAAGCAAGCCTGTAGAACATTTTCTTAATTGGTGATTAGTGGGAGAGGGCCCAGTCCATTGCAGGTGGTGGCATCCCCTAGGCTGGTGGTCCTGGGTTCTATAAGGAGGCAGGATGAACAAGCCAGAGCCAGCAAGCCAGTAAGCAGCAGCCCTCCATGACCTCGGCATCAGCTCCTGCCTCCATGTTCCTGCCCTATTTGAGTTCCTGTATTGACTTCCTTCAGTAATGAACAGTGATGTGGAAATATATGCCAAATAAACCCTTTCCTCCTCAAGCTGTGTTTGCCCATGGTGTCATCAGAGCGATGATAACTGAAGACCACTTGCCTATCTATATTCAAGCAGCTTGTCCATGAGCAGCCCAGAAGATCCAGACGTGGTGGTAAACAACAAGAGCAGGAAGCTGGTCTAATCACCAATGAGGCTTTGTGCACGGCACTTGGGAATACTAAAGGGTCTATGTGGATACTATGATAGAAAAGTCTCTGACGACAAATCCTTCAGTAGAACTTGTAGCACATACACACCCTGCAACACTTCCGTGTAACTGACATGTTTTGCTGTCTCATGAGAGGCAGATGGGGCCTGTTATTCTATCCATCCATAGGTAAAGTCAGATACTCCAAGACCTGTGATCTTTCCCAGGCCTTAGGTTGGTAGCAAGGAAACAAGCTGAAGATCAGCAAATCTTTGCTTCTATTTTTTTGCTTCATAATAAAGCAGATCGGCTTTCTGATTACAAAACAAAAACTGGCAGGAAGTTTCTCTGGAGCCCCGAGAGAGATCATGGCATTACAGTTGGGTGTCGTCGTGGGGATATAAATTCTGCCACTAAGGAAAATAATAAGTAGCACCAGGGCAGTCGGAATACTGTGCCAGCAGCAGCTCTGCCAGAGAGTAGAAGCCCTGTTCTCCCTGCTGTGCCAAGTGCCCCAGGCCAGGGTGGGACTTTTAGCACCTGGACAAAGAATACCACTGCCGGTGGTGGCACACGCCTTTAATCCCAGCACTTGGGAGGCAGAGGCAGGCGGATCTCTGTGAGTTCGAGACCAGCCTGGTCTACAAGAGCTAGTTCCAGGATAGGCTCCAAAACCACAGAGAAACCCTGTCTCAAAAAATCAAAAAAAAAAAAAAGAATACCACTGCCATTCAGAGGGCCAGAGCAGAGAGGTTGGCATAGTGGCACTGCCTGGCATTACATTTAATGAAAACCAAGCAGAGAAGGGAAAGAACGGGGAGGAGAAGCCTTCTAAGGCAGGTCACATATATGCTGTCCTCTAATCACATCAGCCTTGGCTTTGCCTTGTTTTGTTAACTTAAAATAAAGGCTTTCTTAGAGCATGGTGACCTCCTTTCTTGGGTTAATCCTGGTGCCAACATGTTTTAAAACACACTTCTGACAGGTGGAAACTTCCGGGATTCCTGTTTCTAGCAATGACCAGAGCGACAGTCAGTCATGACCGCTGGAGCTTTTCTCTGGACCACATAGCCCACGCTGAACCCTGGCATGTCTGATACATCACGCTCTGCCACCGTCTATCCTGGGAGCTAAAAGTTCACATCTCCACTGCTAGAACATACTTAAAATAAAGAGAGGGAAATGGGGAAGAAAAGGGAGGGAGGGAGGGAGGGAGGGAGAAGTTTCTAAAGATATATTTTAAAAGCATCATAAGTAAAGGTTAATAATTCCAATGAAGAAAATCATGCAAAAAAAAATCTTTCATCAAAGTAAATCCCTTAGCAATCCCTTTTAAGGAATTTATCCACTGGCTGCACATCACGTGGTAACCTAATTTTAATATTGACCTCAAGGATGGATTTTAGGCCAAAGATGCTGATTTTACTCAGCTGAACTCATTTAGCAGCCTCTACAAAAAGCCTCGGCATGCTGTTTTGGCTGAACACTGTCCAAACCAAGTGGGTCTTGGCTGCATGGTTACCTTGCACCCATGCGTAGATAAATACAGGGAGAAGTCATCACTGGCAGGAACATTAAGGTTTGGATCGTATGTCAGCCCTGCTTAGCTGGCAACTGAACACATAATTCACATTGTTGCGAAGCATCCTGTGATGGCTTGTCCGTTACACATCCATTGCAGGAGAGGCTGTAAGTTTATTAGAGCCCAATTTAGGAATCCTACAAGCACTTGGGATTTATACTTTATTGACTGAATGTACAATAATTAATTCATGGATGAAATTAAATACAACCCTAAGGAATATTTATGTGCAGGTTGTCTTAAATTCTGAGGACATCTGTGAAAATCACATGCCAATTGAACAAAGGACAGTTTAACTAGCCTGGCCGGAGACAGCAACCGCTCCAGCCTAGACTGCTGCCTGACCATGAGGCGTGTGCCTCCTATCCTGGGCTCTCTGTATCGGGTCCTGCATCATAGATCCAACCTTGCTTCAATGCAGGAATAGTTTAAGCAAAAGTCTGAATGTGCAGATGTAGTTCCTGTCATTCCATAAACATTATAGTAAAATTCCTCCCCATATAGCATGATATTGTATTTGGTGTTATAAGTCATGTAATGTACACATGATTAGCTGAGTATATGAAGTATATTTGCAGGTTAAATGTAAATACTTTGCAGGTTTTATTACATTTATTAGTGTGTGTGCGTTCTGCTTGTGTGTGTGTGTGTGTGTGTGTGTGTGTGTGTGTGTGGACAGTGAGTGCCATGACCTGCATTCATGCATGTGAAGGTCAGAGGACAACTTTCAGGACTTGGTTTCTCCTTCCAGAATCGAATTCTGATCTTTATCTTAGGAGCCATCTTGCCAGCTCATTTTGCAGTTTTTTTATAAGGCATTTATGGATCCCCAAGTTTTGGTCCCCCAGCCAGTCTCCAGGAGATACCAAGGGGCAACTACATTCAATATCCAACTGTGGTTACCTATGGCTCATTTAAAAACAGAACCTTCTTTGCTCAATATTAGATTACTTAAACCTTAAGATATACTTCTCATTAATAAACAGTGCAGTCGCTGGTTGTCTGGTCTCTTACATGCTGCTGTAGCAACAGTTTCCTGTTGGATTCATAGAAATCAATCTAGCATTCTTTATCCTGGGTATATCCCTTCTCTTAGCAAAGGGTGGGCCCGTGAGAGTGGATGACTGGGGGAAGTCAAGGGTTCAAATTACAGCCCTGAGGACAGAGCTGTACGTTTTTCACCCAAGAAGAAAATCTCTTGCTGGCTCTAACCTGTTCTCAGGTTGTTGGATTTTTTGTTTGTTTGTTTGTTTGTTTTGTTTTTTGTTTTTTGAGACAGGGTTTCTCTGTGGCTTTGGAGCCTGTCCTGGAACTAGCTCTGTAGACCAGGCTGGGTTCAAACTCACTGAGATCCGCCTGCCTCTGCTTCCCGAGTGCTGGGATTAAAGGCATGCGTCACCACCCAGCTGGTTATTGGAATTTTTTAAGGTCTTCCCCCCCCCCCCTGCCCTGATATCAAGCTGACACTTAAAGCTTAGATCTTGTTTCTTGCATTCGAATGCAAAACTTCTTAGACTTCTTAGACAGCAGAAAAAGCCATATGTCTCCTAGTAAGGGTGAACTAAGTTTCTCTAGAACCTAAAATGACTAAACAAGATTACTTAACAGTTTTGCCCCAAGGCTAGTTGCAGTGATTCAAGAACAAAAGCTAAGATTTCTCTCTGAGAAAAGCAACTAATGGTCTTAGCTTTGGCCCTGAACTAGGCTCACTGTTTCTTAAAGGAGAATGCCCCAACATTCTGAGCTGGTATCAAGGTTATCCCTGAATCCTCCTGGAAAGAATGAACATACTTTAAAAAGACACTGTTTGGTCACCCTGACCCTCTCCATGAACCTAAGCATCTTGTGAAGCCCCGTAGAATGACGTAGATGATAAAGGAAAGAGTGTCGTTAGACTCCTTTGTTCCTCTTCCTAATGTGGCCACATTGGATAAATCTCCTTTTTCTGCTTTCTGGTTTTGACTTCTTGAGGATGAGTGGTCCAGTCCTCCTTGTTAGGGCTCCAGGGTGCAGGCTCTGACCCTATGAATTCCTGTACTTTTCCTGGGACCCTCCAAGTCATCCAAAGGGGCTGTACCAGCTTGCATTCCCATCAGCAGTGCAGAAGTGTTCCCTTTTCCCCACAACCTCTCCAGCGTAAGTTGTCATCAGTGATTTTGATCTTGGCCATTCTCACAGGTGTAAGATGGAATCTCAGAGTTGTTTTGATTTGCATTTCTCTGATGACTAAGGGTGTTGAACATTTCCTTAAGTGTGTTTCAGCCATTTTAGATTCCTCTGTTGAGAGTTCTCTGTTTAGGTCTGTGCTCCAACTCTTTTAGTTAAGAAATGACATCTTATCCTTAACTCTGTAGCTGAAATGACAGTGTTTATTTCCGACTACTATTCTAATAAGATCTTACATAGGAAGTTTTTGTAATATAACCTCTTTTTTTGAGACAGGTGTATACTTTGTAGCCCTGGCCATCCTAGAGCTTGCTATGTAAACCAGATGGCCTCAGGTGTAGTGAGGGGGCAAGCAGGCCTGCTTTTCATCCTGCCCGACTCCCACACAGCTAGTTTTATACCTGAAATAACAACACACAAATTGTATTCATTTAAACACTGCCTGACCCATTAGTTTTAGCCTCTTCTTGGCTAATTCTCACATCTTGATTAACCCATTTCTAATAATCTGTGTAGCACCACAAGGTTACCGGGAAAGATTCAGCATGTCTGACCTGGCAGCTGGTTCCATGGCATCTGACTCACTTTCCTTCTTCCCAGCATTCTTTTCTGTCTACTCCACCCAGCTATGTTCTGATCTATCAGGCCAAGCAGTTTCTTTATTAACCAATGAAAGCATCACATAGAAAGAAGACCCACCTACATCACTCAGGTCCACAGAGAACACCTGCCTCTGCCTCCTGAGTGCTGGAATTAAAGGTGTGGCACCACCATGCTTGGTTTTAAATAATAAATTTTAAGGCCTGTCATTTTCTAGTCAATAAAATCAATGAATTTGCCCTCATTTATGCTCATTGGAGGTTTTTCTATCCTTGGGTAAAGCTCTTATCCTTAGGTATGAGGAATGTGTCTGTCTCAGTGGAGTCTAACCTGTTAGCAAGGACTATTCTGCATATGCGGACATGCAGCAACACTGGCCTAGGGGGAAGAGCACAGAGGCTGACACCAGGTGTTAGTCTAAGGCCTATAAATGGAACCAACTGGTTCGTTCTTCACAGAGTCTTATTAGTAACCCCACTCTTCAGGTCAGGACATTAAATGATTTGTTACGGTCACTAAGGTTGGAAGTAGCACCTGTGTCTCTTTAACCGGTTCTACAACTGACCAGCTTCCTCAAATAAGGCTCATATTCTCCAGATGCAGGCTCTCAAAATGAAATAATAATAATAAGGCAAAAATGAGAACTAAATCCTTATTATTGACTATCAAGACTATTCAGTCACCATGCTAGCCCTTTAGCAAGTGGATTTCATAATTTGGAGAATTAATTCTTCTATGGAATTAGAAAAGCCAAAGCACCAGACAGTGGTAACGCACATGCCTTTAATCCCAGCACTCGGGAGACAGAGGCTGAGGCCCTCTGAGTTCCAGGCCAGCCTGGCCTACAAAGTGAGTTCCAGGACAGCCAGGGCTACGCAGAGAAACCTCGTCTTTAAAAGCCAAAAAAGAAAACAAATGCCAAAACCCCTGTAACCTGTAGTTATGAACAATTCAATCTTGAAAGGGAATCCCAATCTGAGTAAAAAACTGGAATAAAAATTAGCCATAACCCCATCATTCAAAAACCACTGTTTAACACATTGGCATATTTCCCTGTTTTCTTCTCTACTTAAAAAATAAAAAATAAACATACTAAATAGAGTCTGTTTGAAAACTGTTTTCATTTGGACCACTGGCAGCGAGGCAGGGAAGGGACCCTATTGTCTTCCCATTCTCCTGCGATGTACTCCTAGCCTTCAAAGGCAGTCAAATCATTAACAGAAAAACCAAAGGAAGCGTTATCCAGCCTCCTGTGTTTTTTAACTGGAAGATCCATTCTCTAATCAAAGCTGTAGACTAGCAAAGCCCTGCTACACCAGCTCTTGCCCTCTCTGTCCAGTGACTTAACTCTGCTCAGCTACTAGTTCTTCCCAAAGTGTTCGCTATGAAAGGGCGGCTCTCGGACTTCCCTAAAGCCCTCTCTGCATCTCAGTTAACAGTCTAGCCTTGGATATTTGTTTAATGATCAATAGAAGTTTCTGGCCCTGCCAGCGAGTTTTTCAGTAGAATAACCAAGTCAATGTTTAACCGCATTCTTTAGTTCTGGAATGGCAAAGTAGAAGTTGGAGGGAAGTCTCCATGGAAACGAGCCTCCCAGGAAGTGGTCAGAGAAGTTAGTGTCAGGGGACAGAACTGGAAGGATGTCATGAAGGAAACACCTGTTTTGGTAAGCTGAGGTGATCTCCTGAAAATACTGAACTAAATCAAGCTCCATATGGACCCCCAAGCCCACCCCTCATGATTTTCTTCTAAATATCTTCAAGAGAAATGGGCCTGGGCCACTCCAAGCATCAGTCTCGGGTGATCAAAGTCACACCTTTACAAAGCCAAGAGGCGGAGACTCCCTCAGCTGGCCCTGTGTTCTATGCATTAAATCGGAACCTGGAAGAAAAGAACTCATACCCATTCTCGAGACTGCGGGACCAAAATCCAGCTCTAGAAAGACAGCTACCACCTCTCCGAGAAACCTGGTATGGAAGACATCCTGCAGGTACACCTAAAACCAAACATGACATTTGCATGTCTGGGACTCGGGAGAACTGTGGGTACTCTTACCTGACTGTAGCAGGGACCTCAGAAAGTCTAGATTATTGAGATGCAGGGCAATGCTTTCCAGTGAGGGCTGAATGTTTGTCAGCTGACTTTCTTCCAGTACATTCTAACGCTTGTGTTGATTCTGGATAAGGGACTTTTCACCCCTTTACATAAGAAGGGAAGAAGTGTGGTCTCACTCAGTCCGTAGTGATGCCAAAGCTTGTGCCCACCTCCATCAGATCGCTGAAACGGCACAGATGTGATAGGTGGTGGCAATAATGCTCCAGCTGGGTTCTAAATTTGTCGTTGTCCCCAGAGAGATTTAATGCATCAGGCTCTGTGGTTTCGAGAGCAGCACTTCAGGAGTAAACCTCCCCAGTGTGGATTTGAAACCAACCCAAACAGAATCAATTTACTACATGAAGAAAGCAGATGAAGTCACCATTCTCTAACCCCATGCCCTTCACGAGCATCCCAGAATTAAAGGAATTTTCCCCACTAGAGTGGGAAGTTCTGAGCCTGAGATGGCTCAAGTTGTTCATGTATTCTTTTCTGAAGGCCATAGTGATAATTAAACAGATTACTAACTTGGGACGAGAAATTCATGCTTATGTGTGTCATCTGGCACACACTCCGTATATTTGAATCATCTTTTCTCTTCTTCACACCCCACATCAGTAACAAAACCGGGCTCTCCTTCCAGGACGACTCTGTCTGAACACCTTGTACGTCTCTAGCTGCCATATCTACCCAGGGTGATTTCCGTGGTTCCTTTCTGTACAAGGAGAATACTGAGTACAGTTGACTAACACAGTTCCTCTACTGTTCTTTGTTGTGGATGAGAATTTCCTCCGATGGCACTGCTTCATTTCTCTGGTTGCTTTGGTTTTGTGCTTGTCAGTGTCTCACTGTATAGCCCTGGGCTGGTCTTGAACTCTCCATGTAGCCTAGACTGGCTTACAACTCTGAGTCCTGCCTGCCTTTGCCTCACAAGTTGCTAGGATTAAAGGCATGCGGTTTTATCCTCTTCCGGGTTCTAAGGTTTTGGTAGCTACATGACAAGAGCTGATTTGGGTACATTGGAGTCCCAGCTGAAAAACTGTATTTGAAAGACAAAAGTCACATTCGTTATAACAATGAATGGAGAACAGTCTCTACAAATACTGACTGTACCAAAGGCATTTTGGGTGCTTGTTTTAAGGGTCCATGTTCTAACCCTAGCCCTACTAAATACATCATACAACCTTAGACTAGTTACTTAGCAGTTTTGTTCATCTGTGGTCAGGAGCAGAAGCACATGTCTGGTACAGCTTTTACCATATGGGACAGTCCAATTAAAACACAGGATATCCTCATTCACATCACAAAAAGGTCCGTGTCAGAATGCATTCTGATTGTTCAAAGAGAAGATCAGCAATTCCATGCAGCTTCGTCATGGCAGCACTCTTGAGTGGCCCAGTTAATCAAGCCAAACGCAGCATGCCTAGTGTGTCACCATTTGAATCTCAGCAGAGCAATTCTGTAGCCCTGGCTTACTGTACGGAGAAGGACAGTAACATGTTGTATCCTACCGTAAACAGAGCAATTCTGTAGCCCTGGCTTACTGTTCGGAGAAGGACAGTAACATGTTGTATCCTACCGTAAACAGAGCAATTCTGTAGCCCTGGCTTACTGTACGGAGAAGGACAGTAACATGTTGTATCCTACCGTAAACAGAGCAATTCTGTAGCCCTGGCTTACTGTTCGGAGAAGGACAGTAACATGTTGTATCCTACCGTAAACAGAGCAATTCTGTAGCCCTGGCTTACTGTACGGAGAAGGACAGTAACATGTTGTATCCTACCGTAAACAGAGCAATTCTGTAGCCCTGGCTTACTGTACGGAGAAGGACAGTAACATGTTGTATCCTACCGTAAACAGAGCAATTCTGTAGCCCTGGCTTACTGTACGGAGAAGGACAGTAACATGTTGTATCCTACCGTAAACTTGGGGACTGTCCCCTGGTAACTTCCTATTTACTCTGAGAAAATAACCTATTTTCATCTCTTAAAGTATTTTTTTTCGGATTCCCTTTATTTGGGAGGAGGTTTCATGGTATTTGACTAATGAGCTGGAGACTGAGCTCAAACAGCATTAATCTCATATATTTGAGGACCCTGGGTTTGATCTCCAGTAGATTCCTGTGACTAATCAGCAAGTGTCTGTTTTCCAGGCTAAATTCTGTGTTTGAGTAACAGCTGTGATTCAGCAGTGACTTTTCTAACTGCTTTTTCTCCCCCAATCAACTTGGGGGGAGGGTCAGAAAAGAAGAAAACACTGGCATTCATGTGAGGACCCTTCTTTGTGTGTCTGTTGTGGAATATGGTACACTGTGGGAAAATGTATTGTTGTGATTGGTGTAATAAAAAGCTGAGCAGCCAATAGCTAGGCAGGAGATATGGGTGGAACTTCTGGGCAGAGAGAGTACTCCGGGAAGAAGGCGGAGTCAGCAGTCAGACATGGAGAGGAGACAGGACAGAGGAGATGGAGCCACATGGCAGAACATAGCTTTAAACTCTGGGCTAATTTAAGTTATAAGAGCTAATTGAGACAAGCCTAAACTAAAGGTCAGGCTTTCATAATTAATAATAAGTCTCTGGATTATTATTTTCAGACTGGCAGTCCAAAGATAGTCCAACCAGAAAGCTTACCACATGTGTCTTATCTGTACGTTCACCCAGTGAGTCAGGCATGTATAATTGAAGATGCAAAATTGTGTAGATGAGGACTACTAAACAGCAATCAGCCTAGATGTCTAGTTTAACAATAAATTGATTTTAATGCTTTATTATTACCCCCCCATCCTTCAAGTATCCAGGTCCATGTGTCTTGACATCCCACTGAAACATGAAGAATCAAGCATTATCAAAAGGCATCCACCCCGAAGAATTCAAGTAAGATGAATTTAAAAGTCCTTCTTAAGGAATAGCTTTGCTTTAATGCTAAAATCTCCTTTCATCTATAATCGTCAAAGAACCTTAAATACCTTGTAATGAAATTAAACACCATGAAAATGCTGTTACAGAGAATTGTTGACAATTGCAAAGACCATAGTATTAGAATTTCCTTTAGCAGTGATGTCATTTTTGAGGCTCATAACCCAAAGAAAGTATACTAACAAGGACTCAGCTAGAGAGTTAAAGGACTCAAGTCCAGCACTTAGTTGAATGAGTGTTCAAAAATCACAGCAACTACAACTTCAATTCAAGGCAAACACCACACCAGTCAACTCGATCTTTGTCATTCATGTAGTCCTTTAGCCCAATATAAAAAAGAAAATGTCATCTTTGTTTTCTACACATAGCTCAGAGTGAAGGAACTTGCCAGTAGACACTGGAGCTGTTAGCCAGGCCTCGGATTCTTCTAACCATCAGTGTAAGCTATCTCTATCTCCCGTTAATTCCATCCTTTAATCATCCAAGATGCTCCGAGCAGCTGTTGAAGTTGGGGAGACTGGGGCCAGATACAGTGGTGCACACCTTTAATCCTGGTACTCAGGAGGCATATGCAAGCAGATTTCTGTGAATTCAAGGCCAGCCAGGGCTGCATCATGAGATCCTGTCTAAAAGAGAAGAAATGGGGGCAGGGATGCGGGGATTAGGAACATCAGAGCAAGAATTTTTATGCATAATATAAATTCTAATAAGACATCTCATTCTAGAAAGAGAAAGAGATTAGAGTAGGTTCTTGGGAATGAGCATCAGATAACAGAAGGCTTGGGACTCTCTATGAGCAGGAAAAAAAGGAGCCACACAAACCCCACCTGCCCCACAACTCACCTGGATGCCCAGACCAGTTCCAGGGCCAATGGAAATCTCTGTTGAAGATTGTTCCCATTGCAGGCTGGTCACTTCTCTTCTTTGGAAGCTCAAAATTACTACTTGAATTGATTATTACTTTTAGTTCCAAAAGAGCATTGCTTCCAAAAATATTAGAAAATGCAAAAATATTACTTAGCTCAAGAAAAGTAAAGGGTCCATGTAATAAAGCAATGTCTAATATAAAATTGTGAGCACCTCTCTAGCTTAGCTGAGCAACCCTAAAGCTGAGTTTATTCTTAAACTAAATGTGCTCTTTCAAAGGTGTATTTAATGTATGCCTCTGTGAAACCCTGACACTAGCTAGCCAGGTCAAAAGAAGAAATCACTACAGCCAGAGAAATATATTCATGCTGTACTCTCTAGTTCGCAGAATAATTTTAAGATTTATGAATCCTAAATAAGTTAAGGTTAGGCTTTGATTTCCCCAAATTCAAAAAGAGGAGCTGGCTATTTCAGAGTCTAGCACTATACCCCGCACACCAGCAAAGCTCCCTAAGAATAAAGAATCAAGTTGCAGGATCTGATTGCAAAGACCAGGTAGACTTTACCCAATCTTACATCTTCAGTCACTGATGACAGGTGCAACACTAAAGTCTAGGAATGAATGAATGAAAAGAGGCTCCTTCCGGCTGGAGGGAAAGCACGCCACTGTATAGGTAGCAGTGTGTTTAATTAAATATAGAGATGTTTTGTTGATCCCGAGAGCTGAGATACACTAGACTCAGCAAAGTTCTGAAAAGCAGAACTCTATTTAGCTTGCCTGAGCTCTCCTCTGTGCTTTAATTCCCCCCGCCCCCAAAGATCTCCGCTCTTCAGGGCGAACCTAAACTTGAATCTTGTGTATCCAATCAAACGGACAAGATGGCCTGACCACGGCTGAGATTCCAGTTCCTGTGGAGAAAAGACCTTATTGGCTCAGCTTTTCTGAGTCTAGCTCTGATCCGATGAGCTGGGAGAAGACTTGCTTGTGCTGTAGAAAAGTGGGCAGAGGAGCCACCCTGTAGGTTCTGGAGTCAGCTACCAGAGAAAAGGGAAATCGCTAGGAACTTGGCAGACGCTCCCAAAGATATCATCTATAATTATCTGCACAAATGAGGCTCGGCACATTTTCTGCCACAAATGGGTTTTTGAGAGAATAATAAATGCTGGGTTCCCATGACATGCTAATTAATAGCCTGATCTCTGCCAAAGAAAATTCTAAAAGTATTTTTAATTATTAAACCAAGCCTAATTGCATCCTAAATAATTTGGGTTGCGTACTTGGCGCTCCCCAGTTCCTGAACATCTCCACTCCTCAAGCAGAGAGCACCTCTTCTTGGAGGTGAGAGCTGAGCCTCTGCCTGGAGCTCTTAATCAACACGACTCCCCGACCCCCACTGTGTAGAAGAGTTGATCAGCAGCGCCCCCTCTGGCCTGCCCACCTTCCGCTACCACCCTGCAGTCGAATAGGAATGCCTTCCAACCAACTCCCCACCCCCACACACACGCACATACACACACGCGCGCACACACACACACGCCCGCACACACACATGCACACATACACATGTGCGCACACCCACACACATGCACGCATACACACATGCACACACACAACAATATTGACCCCAGTAATTCAGCTGGATAATTCTGAGTGCCAGAGAATGTTAAAATTTCAGCATCTCTCTAAGGCTCACCCTGAACAACCTATTAACCACTGAGAACCCACCCAGCAGCCCTGATTCCCTCAGCCCCTCTCTATGTGCACACTATCTTCCTCTAAAGATATTGGGAATCCCTAGTTTTAACATGGAAAATCCAAAATATTCCAAAATCCAGTTTTATCTAGACAACACTGGCATTACTACAGGAGAAAATTCTACACCTGATCTCGTGTGCTGGTTTGTTGCCCAAACAGCAGAAACACTACGTAAAATTACCTTTAGCCAGGGCACGTAACCAACACATGAAACAAGCTTTATTGAACTGGGTCCCATTCCCAAGACATCTCATTACACACATGCAAATATCTGAAAACCCAAAATAAAACCCCACGTTTGAAACACTACTGGTCCCAAGAATTTCAAGTAAGGGCTACTTAGCATAGATAATATGTGCAGGAGGATTTTGATAAGTGCTGCCAATGTCCCCAAAGGAAACAGGTGGCACAATGAAATCATAGCAATTCAGGGGTATTTTCTTTGTAACTATCCATGCACAGAAGATTGGTTAAGAGGAACAGCCGAAGATATAGCAGTCAGCATTAGAGGTGGCTGATGAGTAACCAGCTCCAGGCAAGGGGAGAGATTTCTGGAGCCTGAAAGAAAAAGGCCAGATAGAGAAAGCTGGGTTGCAAATAAGAGAGACCCTCCACTGAGGGACACAGTCACCCCGTACCACCTTGTGAAGAATCAGAAATCCAAATACCTGACCTCATCATCATCCCCTTCCTATTGTCTACACCCAATAGGAAGCCAGAGGCAAGGAGTTGCTGCATGGGTACAGGCAGAGAACAAGTGTCCAGTGGGTGAGCAGATTTGGAGACCAACGGAACATACCTGGTACCATGGCATTCAACTTAAGGCTTTTCCTACGTGCTAAGACTTTCTTACTGCTGAATGTTACATTTTATTGATTTTTGTCCTCATCTATTAGAACAATCACATACACCCACACACAGGATGTGCCAGCCCACACAAAAATAAAAAAATGTGGGTTTTCTTTTTGATACAGTGTAGTTGATACAGTGTAGATTTTATAATGCTGAATCGTGCTTGCACTTCTGCCATTAATCTGACCTGGTCTAAGTATCTAAGTGCACGCCTTGCTGAGCTGGATTTCCTAAGGTTTTGTGTATCCGCTTTAATGAGTGAGACAGAGCTATGCTTTTCTAATACACTTTTACACCAGCTTTGCCACCAAGACTGAATTAGTCTTATCAAATGAAAAGACTTCCCATCCCTCTTTCCCAAAGCATTTGTTATAACACAGGAATGCTCTATTCTCCAACCGGTTAGTAAACATGTCTCCAGCACTCTTCTTAGACTCTTGGACTTGTAGGGGAAGCCATCATTTTTCCTACCTGCTTCACTTCTTTACAGTTCTGAGTTGACTTGGGTATTTTATTTTTGCCAATTGTTTCTTGGAAATTATCCAGTTGACATAAAGCTTTTGAATTTATTGTCATGAAGTCTTATTTTCTTCATATACTATCTTTTGCTAAGTCTTATGAAATGAATCTTCCAGCTTACAGTGTGAAGCCTGTGTGCGTGTGTTTGTGTGTGTACATGTGTGCGTGTGTGTGTGTGTGTGTTCGTGTGTGTGTGTGTGTGCGTGCGTGTGTGTGTGTGTGTGTGTGTTAACTAGAGGTTGAGGTTGGGTCTCACCTTTAGTCACCCTCCACTTTATTTATTGACAAGAAGTCTCTCACTGAACCTGGAGTTCACCAATCCAGAGTTCATTTTGTCCTAAGAATCCGTTTTCATCTCCCAAGTGCTAGGTCTAACACTCTAGTGGTGAGCATTTTATCCTCTGAGCCATCCCCAGCCCCAGACACCTTATTCCATGCTTACAGTGCTGTGAATTGAACCCATGGCCTCATACATGCTAAAAGAGCATGCTGTACTGCTCAGTTCCCCAGCCCTCCAGCTCTCTCACAATAAGTAACATGGTGGATAACTCAGCCCTGATTTCAAGTTGTGAACCTGAATCTTCTATGGAACGTTTCCTGATCCCCTTTATCCAATATAAATAGCTCACAGACTTCACCTGCCCGTCAGCTCCCCACAAATATTTGCCCTCCTGTTCTGTTTTCTGATCTACGGAAATATTTGACTTGAGCTGAAGCCAAGTTGTGTCACATTGACTGTATTGTTTCCTCTTCCATGGACAACTGTTGGGAACAAGAAATGCCACTGAAGTGTAACTACGTTGCAAGGACTTGATCAGAAATTCTTTCTGGGCCTTAGGTGGTCACCTACATAAAATAAAGCTGTCATAGAACACTTTCTCTACTTCCCAGAGCCTGAAGTCACAGCGCCAGACAAATGCTACATTTTCTGGGAGCTGCTCTGACCCTCCTCCATTTTCTGACTGGTAAACAAAAACTAGCCTCTTTCAGGTTAGTGTTTATCACTAAGTGCAGCTATCTGTGCTGTATGGACGCTTTGTTTTCCATTACCAAAGCCCTAGCACATACTCCAACTGGCGATATTTATCACGGGTTGTACAGTGAATTAATTCAGAAATCTTCAAACAAATAAGATCTTTCCTAGTATTGAAAATGAAACGTTCCACCCTGCCCCTTCTCTGAGCACTTCCTTCCAGCATGTTTCCTCTGCAAGGGACGAAGCCAGGACTCTTCATTCCTCTGCAGGGGAAGCGATGCTCACGTGAACCCAGGATTCTGAAGCAATGTCACTTGGCTGGCATTTTTAAGTGAAGCCAATTTTCCCAATCATTTCTTTCTCAGGCTGAAAAATTCTACGCGGATGGAAATCTGTTTGCAGTGTCGCTTGCTGCCATCTAGTGGCTTTGCAAAGGGAGTGTGTGTTTGTGTTCTTTTTTTCAGAAAGTTGCCTGGGAAGTACTTAAAGATATCTACCATTTAACCATTATCAGAAATGTGAATCTAAAGAGAAGGCTGAGAACAAAGGAGAGGAGCCTGTTGTGACTCAGACATTCATACTGTCAAATCCAAATGATTTAAGGATCTTGGCTTCTTCAGACTCGGTGTTCCGACTGCACACACACAGTAGCCCACTTCTGTAGTCCACTCTCCACGCATCTCTTTTGTTTATTTGTGACAATGTGGGACCACTCTCAACCCCATCAGTGAGTGTCTCTGGAGGAGTTTTGCAAGCTATCTATTCCCAAGATAGGCAGTCCGCAGCTCCAGTGAAGGGCTGCACCGTTTCATTTCACAGTGTGAGGGTATTCTGAGGATCAAACATTTGCAGGGCAAACAATAAGGCGAAGAGCCTGGCTTAAAACTGGGTACACATCTGAGATGAATCCTAATGATGCCAACTTCCCAGCTGGGCAAACTTGGACAGGCCATTAGTCTTTCTAAAATGAGGACCCTCGTAATTCATACACAGAGCTCACCTGAGAATAATGTGTGATGATCAGTTTATTCATGGCCATAGTATGGAATAGTGGCTACACAGCCATGCAGACGCACACATACACAAATCCCGGAGACTCACCCATGCAGAGGAGACACAGACCCTTCTGTTTTTCCTTTCCCCACGAGTGTCTGGAGGGCTCCCTCTTTTTGGGCTCTCCCTCCAGGATCCTGACACAATCCACTGCTACACCTAAACCCGCACCTTCCTGCCCCGGAAAACTGTGAGCAAGGGGAACAAACAAGCTCCTCCTCCTGTCTCAGTCACCTGTCGTTGCTTCTTTGCTGGACTGAGATACAGGGCCAGACCTCATGGGAATGATCTCGTAGTCACTGTTGATCACTGCTGAGGACTCTGGGGATGCTTCTCTGGTGAGACTGCTCTAGAGAGCCAGCTCTTGCCTCAAACACAGACTGTGTGGATGGGAAGAACTCAGCTGTCTAAGTGAGCAGACTCTGCAGGCACATGCACGCATGCGCACACACACATACACACACACACACACACACACACACACACACACGCACTGCAGGTCAAGGTGAGGGACCAGTTTTGTCTCCCATGCTCAGCTTGTAGAGTCCATTGTCATGTCTCCTGAGGTGGAGGAGGAAGGCTCGGCAGTGGGCCAGGGCCATGGCTCAGTGGTAAAGCACTTGTTGTGTAGGGATGAGGGCCAGACTTTGAGAACCCAACACCCACAAAAAAGCTACAACTCCAGGTCTAGAAGTATGCAGTTATGACAGTGCACATCGGTAACGGTTGGGATGGGAGGAGCTTCATGTAAAGACAGATGGTGGCCAGGGTCTTGGTGGCCAGCCACCTAATGGGAACCATTCGCTACACGGGACATCAACCCTTGGTCTCTACATGTACACACATATATGTGCAACAGAGAGAGAGAGAGGTAGGTTAGGCAAACCCACGGATATACCTCTGCTCAGTCTTAGTGAGCCTTTTATGCTCCCATGAAGCCTAGCCCTTGCTAGACAAAGGTGACTGCCTTTTGTCAGCACTTTGAACTTCCTGTTAAGTGTGTCTTGTCACCCACGGTTACAGAGGGAGCTTCTCTAGAGACTTCCAAAATATGCCACTTCCTAAGCCCTGGGACAGCTCAGTTGGTGGTAACGGGAAGGTCAGGTGTGTCTCTGGTATCTCCACCTCTGCTAGCCTAAAACCCCAGCTGTTTGGTAATTCTGAGCATGGTCCATCAGTCCAGCAGGAAATCGCTCCATTCTCTGACCACGATTTTGATTAATAAGTCACTGAAAACGGTGTGATAGAACAATAAAGAACCCCAGGGGTCAAAAAGCCTTTCTCACAGATAACTCTGATACTGTGGGCACCACCTTCTCTGTGTATGCCCAGGAGGAAGTTCTGCTTTCACAGAGCACTCAGGGAGTTTAACATCTCTCCTTTTGTGTTTCATCGTCTCATGCTTGTGGGATGCTAATACTCTAAACACTGGACCTCTAGAAGCTTGACCCCATTGACCTGCCACAAGTAATTACCTCTGAGCAACTCCTGCGCCAGCGAGAAGCCAGAACAGAACACAAAGCAGAGGTGAGCTGTGGCAGCCGCTGACTGGGGGAAGCGGGTGTGACCTGGGCAGCTGCTCTTTTCATGCCTCCCCTTTCACACAGGAGTTCAAAGCTGAAGCAGACAGTTCAGTCCTTGTCAGGCAGGATGTTTGAAGCTGTAGCACTTGCCGATGCCTGCCTCCAACTGGCGAGCGCTCTTCGCTCTTGGATGAGGCCAGGCTCTGTTTGCTTTGTGGATCAAACAGGCATATGCAGATGAGAGGGGGATTTTACATGGAAACGGGTGATTTTAGAACTTTTAAATCCGTGGTGAGGGAAAGCCAGCAAGGCTCTTCCCTTCACCCCTCCTGAGTGGAAAACTAACCCTCTATGTCCTCTCTAGGGAAGATCTTATCCAGAAGTCCTTGGCTTCCGGGTAACAGCCCTGAGAGGTCTTCTCTCAGCTCTGTCTTGCTGAGAGAAAATGAATGCTGTTAGTAGAAGGGTCACTTTCCTGCCCTGACCTTGACTCACGCTGGACCCAGCCAGACCCCGCTGTGGAGCTGGGTAAGAGGCACCTGATTGCCACAGGTCCTCAAAGTCATGCTTCAGGTGCTGACTGCGGGGACAGCCTCCCCGTAGACTTCTGCACCGTTTGACACATTGTCCACAGAGCAACATCGGCTCTCTCCTTCACCTCTGGACAACAGCAAGTGACAGATGAAACTCTGTGCACCTCTGCTTGCCCTCGAGAGCCACCTTTTTCATGACAGGGGAAATTTCATGACAGACTAAGGGGAGACCACCAGACTTCCCAGCAGTCGCTTCAAATCCTCCTCAACTGCCATGCTCTCTCGGGTTTATATTCAGATATGAAAGTATGTTGTAGGGAAATAGGTTCCACTGAACCACCCAGAGTGTCTCCTCTCATTCCACAGCCAACCCATCAATGTTAGAGGACACAGGAAGAGAAAGGAAGGCCACATCAGACCAGGACACTTTTCTAGAGAGCTAGTAAAAGCATCTGTTGGCCAGAAAAATGGTATGTTGTCAAAGTGAGATTATCAAAATGAAATCGTCAAAACCCTCACATTCAAGGCTTGCAAAATCCTGCAAGAATCTTTAAACCAGTCTTAGATGCACAGCACAGTGCTACTTAGTTCTGTGACAGCTGGACAAAGGACTTGTCAGGGACGTGGCGGCAGGACACCTTTATCATGACAGGAGATCGGCTACAGATTCTGAAGGATTAAGATCCACTGTTCCAGGAAGGGTTGAAGGCGGTGGAATTACAATCCCCCATACTAATAGACGCGTCATCTCTCACAGCAGGAACCTGAGAAGAAAATGCAGCTCCCGATGTACACCTCTGGGAAGAGACAGTATTTACATAAGATGCAAATGCTGGAGCGGAACCATAGAAGGCAGGAGGTAAAGAGAAGATGGTCACCTTTATCACTTTAGAGGGCATTGTCACTGTGCTGCTGAGCCAGTCAGTTCTCAGCAGCAGAGCAGAAGCCGCCACTGCCTGAGCTGGGAAAAACAGGAAGATGACTTTTTGCTCCCAGTCCTGATGCGTCCTTTCTTTTTCTTTTTTTTCTTCCTGCAAGGTTAGATCTGCACTTCAAACATACCTTTCTTTTCTCCTTTTTGTTTTTATCTACTTCTTTATTTCGTGAGGGC
Source organism: Microtus pennsylvanicus (assembly GCF_037038515.1). Classification (NCBI taxonomy): domain Eukaryota; kingdom Metazoa; phylum Chordata; class Mammalia; order Rodentia; family Cricetidae; genus Microtus; species Microtus pennsylvanicus. The sequence continues at coordinate 7,395,950 of NC_134593.1, forward strand.
AGAGAGCACACACATGTGCTGCAGAAGGAGGGCAGTGGCTAATTTTTGGTAGCAGGTTTTTTTTCCCTCCATCTTATGGGTTCTGGTCATCAAACTCAGATTGTCAGGCTTGGCAGCAAGCTCCCTTAGTCACTGAGTCATCTCACTGGCCCCTCAAGTGTCCCTTTCTCTTTTCTCTTTGCTTTGTCTTTGAGAAAGGGGCTCATTCTATAAACCTCGCTGGCCTAGAACTCACTGTGTGGGCCAAGATGGCCTCCTGTCTCCTGAGGGTTGGGGTTAAAGATGTGCAAAAGCCTAGTCTGTGCCTCTTTTAAAAAGCTGCCCCTTGGCCCTCTTGCTGAAGCCAGAACATAGAGTAAATCATATTCTTTTCTTGGCTTAGTAAGAGAGGGAATGGAAGTCAGTCTTTATTCTGAGATAGAGGCCTCTCCCTAGAACCCATGGCATAGAACTTCCTAGTGAGGAGCACCTTCTGCCAGGATGCTTGTACCCTATGCTTGGGAGGCTAGAGAAGAGGACTGCCACAGGATCTAGGCCAGTCTGGGTTCCACAGAAAGTTTCAGGACAGCCGAGCTATGGAGTGAAACCCTGTTTCCAAAAGAAGAAACAAGCAAGGCTTTTGTCTTGCTCCATTTCTGCTTCTTTAAGAGAATACCAAAGACACCGTAACTAATAAAGATGATGTCTTAGTCAGGGTTTCGATTGCTGTGAAGAGACACCACGACCACAGCAATTCTTATAAAGGAAAACATTTCATCGGAGTGGCGGCTTACATTAAGAGGTCCAGTCCATTATCACCATGGTGGGACATGGCTGCATGCAGGCAGACATGGTGCTGGAGAATTAGCCAAGGGTCCTACATCTTGACTTACAGGCAACAAAACATGGTCTCAGACACTGGGTGGTATCTTGAGCGTGTATGAGATCTCAAAGCCCAACTCCATAGTGGCACACTTCCTCTAACAAGACCACACCCACTCCAACAAGGACATGCCTCCTAATAGCACCACTCCCATTAGGGGCCATTTTCTTTCAGCCCACCACAGATGGTAACTATATTGAGGTGAGGAAGTCTAAGGCTGAGATACTGGCAGTTGATGCAGCACAGCGGAGGACATGGCGGGCAACACTGTCAGTGAGAGTGAGGGTTCAGGAGCAACGAGGGCAGCCTTTGTAACCTTCCAGGGAGAGCTGTTCTCCTCCTGCAGTAATAGTTTTACTCTCCACCCAAACATCTCTTAAAGTCCCACCTGCAAATTAGCAAAAGAACTGGGGAGGGGTATGTTTCCAACCTGTGAATTTGGGAGGACACACTGGAACACTTTCTGCGGTAAAGCTCTGCAAATGACATCCTGAAACCCTCCCACACACACTCTAAGGATCTAAGGAACTGGTCTGTAGTTATGTCCGCAATTCCAAAGACCCACCTACAGACAAGGGCTGATAGGCAGGCTCCTTTTCATAGATGCATGCCTCTATGAGCCAGCGAGTATGCTCGCCTTTCTCCAAACAAGCCTGAGAATAAAGCTGTCACAGAAGATGATGGGAATAGAGCCATTCTGAAGTGTTCAAGGGTGACCAGGTCTGTGAAATGTCCACACTTTGATGTTGCCAAATCTGTTCTGGAAAAGACAGTTTGGGAGAATATTAACCACTTCTAGTTTATCATTTCAGGCCCAAATGGAGTTGATGAAGAGTCTTCAGAGTGCAGCAAGACTCGATATGCAAAAGCGGAAAGACCATAATGACAATAAAATCACCCAAAGCTTGCCAAGGAACGATAGCTATGACGTTATCACCATACTGCGTGATAAAACCCTAAACAGAGACCCAGGTAAGGACTGTCATTCCTTCAGTAGAACATTTCACATTCTGGTGTAGTTTGGCTTGGTTTGGTTTGGTGGTTGTTTTAAGACAAGCTTTCATGTAGCTCAGGGTAGCCTCAGACTCACTACATAGTCAAAGGTGACCTTGAACTTCTGATCCTCCTGCACCTGCCTCCCAAGCGCTGCATTGCACCAGTATGCCTGGTTTGCTTATGCCATGCTGGATAGCAAGGCCGAGGCTTTGTAAACGGCAGGCAAACACTCCACCAACATAGCTACATGATGCAAACATATATGAAATGTCATCAAATAAATGTCCATTATGGGCAGGGGAAGGAGAGTCAGGGGAGAACCAATAGCTGCCACCGAGGGGAGATTCAGTGTCTCAGAATGAACGGCATGCTGCATTCTGTTTTACCTCTCTTAGAGAAAAAGACAAAAAAAGAAAAAAGCACAGAGGTCTTTCTTCTTGTAGATTCCAAGTGCTTTTTAGGCACTCCTGAAATCATAAGAGAGGCTCCTAGCATCATCTTGTGTCAGAGAGGGAGAGGCTCTTATAGATACATGAAGCTGCCTGTGCTTACAGGCCACATGACCATCAGCCCCTTATCCCTGGAAGCACCCTTTGCCCTGTAGCTCAGTCTTCTTGGGTACCCAGAATACCTACCGTGAATCTAGCACCACTACCCTCTCCACCTGGCTCCTGCTTCATCCAGTATCTCTATGTGGGGGGCCCTCATGTCACTTGGGCCAGAGCCGCATCCTCAGCCCCACAAGCTGAAGTTCTAGAAGCACTGTGCTGATCCAGAGTAACCTCATAGAAAACAAATCTGGCCATGTTACTCCCCTGCTAAGAAAACAATCACCAGGATGGGAGAGCTGGCTCAGGGGTCCAGAGGACCAAGTTTGCTTTTCAGTACCCGTGTAGGGTGGCTCAAAACTATCTGTAACTCCAGTTGAAGGATATCTGGTGTCCTCTTCTAGCCTCCAAAGCCTGCACTCGCATGCCACACAAGAACACAAACACCTACTCGTGAGCAAAAATAAATCTTAAAAAAAAAAAAAAGCAGTCAGATTTCTACCAACCTGGGGACAAAAGCTCAGCTCTTTTACAGCCCCCCACCCCGCACCCCTAGCCTTCAGGATCCAGCCAATGCCTATGCTCTGATTTCCTCTCCTGCTGCTCTCACGGCCAGTTCCACTCTCTAATCCAACAGCTATCCTCATCCACACCCTGCCTGCTATGCTGCCCCCACTAGAGTGCCCAATATGGTTTTTCCCGGTGTGAGGTCCCTAGGAGAAGGCTGCATGCATCCCATCTTGTTCCCAAACAAAGGCTGCTGTGCTGCGGGCAAAACCCGCATCGGTAGGGCTGACCATGGTGGAGCGTGTGGCAAGTGAGCTCTACGCTGCAAAATCACCTGCTGAGGGGGACTCTGTCCCCATCCCAAGAGCACGGGTCTCAATCGATAAATTAATTAAACAAAAGTCAGAATAAATGAAAATCAGCTTGAGATATCCATTTAGCCCATGCCCTAGTCTCAGCAAAAACAGGCTTTGCTATCAAATAAATTTTTGCCACTGAAAAAAGTATTGACAAAACAACTAAGAAAAAGGGGGCTGAGCTAAAGTTAACTCCCAGCCATCACCTGAGAACAACTATGCTGGCGTTGGAAAATGTGCTGGGCTTGGAGGGACCCAGGAGGGACTGAAGACAAGGGTTTTCCATTGCTTCCCTGAGGCTTCCTAAAGAGGTTTCGCTCTGTTCCAACTGCAGTTCTCTCTTTCTCTTTCTCTCTCTCTCTCTCTCTCTCTCTCTCTCTCTCTCTCTCTCTCTCTCTCTCTCAAACCTGTAATCCCAGTTCTTGATCACCGTGAGTACCTTAAACGACATAGTGAGTTCCAAGCCAACCTGGCCTCCACAGTGAGACCCAATCTCAAAATCAGACAAACCACTTGGTCCTGTGATTGCTCATTTAAATCTCACCCAGCTAGAAGGTAGACGTTAACCCCATCTGTACGGAAGATAGCCAGAATTCAAGGTCACATCTTCTTGACCTGCCTGCTACCACGACCTCCCTCAGACGTCAAAGATTCGTAGCTTTCTCTAGGACAACCTTGGGAAGTATGCAGGCCTTTATAAAGCTCTGAGCCCTCACCCGTCTTTGAAGAAACAGAAGCTGAAGAAGGTCACAGATGCTGGCCTTCATATTCTCCTATCTCAGATCTTTGTAGGATGGGAGCAGAAACAGGAAGCCTAGCTGGAGACAGCTACTGACCATACAGGGAGGGAGAGCTGTCTCAACAAATCGAGACTGGGCCAGCTGCAGAAACCAGAAGGGTGGGGCAGGGAACACCTTTCCCAGTTCCTATCCTCATCCTATTGAACCAGCATCTCCAGACAGAGGTGGTGGATAAACCCTACATTTAATTCTCCAATTGACTCTGAAGACCAGCTGACCTTAGCTGGCCTGGATCTCAGAGTACAATCAACATATCAATTGTTTGGGAATCTTTTCTCTGCGGTGAGTGGATGTGTATGTGAATATACCTGCCAAAATGCATCTGGAAAATGCAACTTGCTAGCAGGAGATAAAAATTCGTATTGTTCTCCATTTAAATGAGATCAAACATGAGGGAGGGATGCCCCTCCCCTCACCCCTTGCCACCTGTGGCAGGCGGAAGAACTGGCCCCCCCAGGGTCATGAGAGTGAAGAGCTGGTCCTGCCCCTCACTGGGTACAGCATGAGAAATTGGGTCCTGACCTTCCCTGTGCAGCACAGCAGAACTGGCCCTGGTGGCATGGGTGGAGGTGAGCCAGCCCTGAGGGCATGAGGGAGGAAGAGCTGGCCCTACCCCCTCACAGTCTGTGGCATTGGTGAGCTAGCTGGGGTAGTGCTGGAGAGCTCACCCTGGTGGTGAGGATGTGGAAGAGCTAGTGGGATGTACAACTAACTCAGCTACAGCCCAGGTCCAGACTGTGAGTTGCCCCGCTCCAACATCCACCTATCCGTTAACTGCTGGAGCATGGGAAGGGGCCACACAGCCACAACAACAGGATATCCAAGAGAAGTCCCAGTGAGGGTCCAGTACCCATCCTCACTGTAGCAGAAGCCAGAGGCCTCAAGCCAGACCAATGACTCATTGCAATGAACATTTGTAAGTGATGATGCATGGACTAAAGGGTGCACTGTGTGACTTACTGAGACACACTACAGCTTCCATGACAAGATTTTTTTTTTAATTTGGGGAGGGGAGTTGCAAGGGCAGAAGGTGGATATGAAGGGACAGGGAGATGAGTAGGATTGGGGTGCATGATGTGAAATCCACAAAGAATCAATAAAACGTTAAAAAATTAGAAAATAGAAAGTTGAAGGATTTTTTTTTAATGAGATCAGATTTAACTAGGATCTCACGGAGGGAGATGTCTGCAGGCAATATCCTGGCCTGCTGCTGAGGCTGCTACAAACGGCGATCTTTTGCTTACTTTCCTGGCTGCTGGGACAATATTGCTGACTAGAGTTCTGCACAAGGAAGAGTTTGTTTTGGTTCACAGTTCCAGGATAGTTTGTCGTGGCAGGAAAGGTGTGAGCGCAGGAGTGAGGGGCTGGTCACATTGTGTCTGCCGCCAGGAAGCAGGTAGACACGAATGCCTCTTTCTCTGTCCTTTCTACCCAGTCTGGAAGCCCAGCCTACAGGGTGGTGCCACCCACATTTAGGGTATGTCTTCCTCAATAGACCTCTAGAAGCACAGTCGCAGGTGCAACCTCTGGTGTGTCTCCTAGGTGATCCCAAAGCCAGTCAAGGTGACAATGAAAACTGTGACAGACTATGACAGACGTATCGCCACACACTTCTGTGACGATGGAGGGAGTGGGGGTCACATAATGTCTGCCATTCTCCGGTTGCTTCTGTTCTCGCTGCACAGGGGTAATAATGGACAGCTCTGGGATTAGAAAGTGATTTTAATCACAGTACTGCGTTTTCTACGACTCACAATAGATCATGATTATTCGCCTCAGTTTCCCAGATAAGGAGATGAGATGCAGAAAGGACAGGTCTGTGCATCAGGTCCCAGCCAGACGTTCTCAGGATGCTTCACTCCGTGCTTTCACCCTTGACTGCTCCTGCCACTGGTTTTAGCAAAGGCTTCTTGCTCATCCCAGAGAAACTCTTTGCCTGCTTTCCCTGTCTTCTAAAAGCATTTCCCTTGGCTTTCCCTGTGAGTGGGATGCAGCCAAGCTCAGACACTGACCTGAGCATCCTGGTAGTCAGGAGATGGCAACACAGGCCCCTGTTTCAGCTTCAGCAATTTAATGGAATGGCCACCATTTCTCGTTTGCCTCCAGAGGACTGGATGAGAATATTAGCCTCTTGTGAGACAGAAGACAAGCTCTATTTTCTGCTACCTCTTTAAAACAAAACCACCTTTAAATTTTTGGTTTATCTATTCACATGATAAATCACAATACAGCCGTATGAAATACGTAGTTAAGTACAACATACATGCCATACTATCACTCCCTGGTGTACAACTCTGCAAGTTTTGCTGTGCTTGCGTGGCCCATGCCCTCTCCAGAGGCATGACTGGGACACAGGTGCAGGAAAGGCACAGAAGATGGGATCAAAGTCCTTTACTGAGCCCCAGCAGTGAGCTCTTCCTGAGAGCAGACACATCTTCCTGCTCCTAGGGCAGGGTCTCACAAGCGTAGTCTCTCAACCATAGATCCTTCTGCATTGTTTTATTTTTTTCAAGAGGAAATATAAATAATTTGTTGTTTCACTTCTGTGACCCTATCTTTCCAGATCTGTAAAATGGGAATAAATAGTATCAGCCAATGTAGGACTCATGTCAGGTTAATCTCATATGTATAAAGGTGAATATAAGGGCTGGGGAGATTGTTCCACTGGGAAAGTGTTTGTTCCAGGAGCTTAAGGACCTGAGTTTGGATCTTTAGTACCCATGTAAAAAGCCAAGTCAGGGCAGTACGCATCTGTAATCCCAGTTTTAGAGAGGCAAAGATGGCGGGGGAGGGGATGACCCTCGAGGCTTGCTAGCCAACCTCGCTAGCCAACTCAGTGAGCTCTGGGTTCGGTAAGATGGAAAGCAATACAAGTGACGCTTGTCCTAAACCTCTGGCTTCCAGATGCATCTGTGCACACAGTCTTCTTCCCCACGGCCTGTGCACATGCATCAACTGTGAGGCTCAGACAAACATATAGGAATGTGGATAAAACCGAAGGAAAAAATGATATCTGTATCAGTAATTTGTCTCGCCAAAGCAACAAAATACTTGACGGAAGTAACTTAAGGGAGGAGGGCTTATCCTAGCTCACAGTTTCAGTTAGTGAAGTCCAGCAGGGAAAGTACGGGGTCAGGAGTAGCAGGCAGCCGGCCACTCTACATCCGGTGGGGAAGCAGAGGGAAATAAATGCTTATACTCAGCTCACTTTCTCTCTTTTATTTGGTCCAAGACCCCAGCCTATGGGATGGTACCACACTCAGGGTGGGTCTTCCCACCTAGCCTAGACAACCCCTTTTGGCCATGCTCAGAGGCTTGTCTCTTCAGGGCTTTTAGAACCAGCCAAGATAACAGCCAACCAACATTAACTACCACAATGTCGTATACTAAACAGCCACCCTAAACCTATTATTCCAGTGTTACCTTCAGAATTCTAATCTTATCTACCCACCTTTACTATTTAACTACGAAACTGCTAGGTGTTTTGGAAAATATATAGCTCTGTCTTTGAACTACTGTGGTGTTACAGTTTTATAAAACTGTGGTGATAAATTTTTCTAAAGCATGTATTATAAATATACAGCCATCAAACATTCATCATGCTGATTGCTCTACCGCTCAGCTCACTCCTCATTCCTTTCACACACATCAACACATATTGCCTCCCCCTGAAAACAAAATTAAAGCTTCATCTCAGAGCCTTATACACTGGCCGCTACTCTGCTCACCCAAAATCCATTTAGGTTTCCAAAGATCATGATTTTGGGCTGGCAAGCACACTGGGACAGGAGGGGCTCATGGTTTTTATTCTAATGCAGGTAGTGACGGCGTCTTTTTTCCATTGGCTGGGACCCACCCTCACAGTCTTTTGAAACTGGCTAGTTTTGAAAGGATCGTAGAGAGGAAGTGAAGGGAAGTGGGAAGGGTCAAAGCACTAGGTCTCTTAGACCATGAGTACAAAAGGACCTCGGTGTAAATAAGTTTTAACTGGTTTTGTTGGGGGCGGGGGTACGAAGATTAAAACATTTGCATAAAAGAGATGGGGAGACGAAAAGATTTTAATTCCTTGTGGCAAACAACAGTTTACAGTGTTTACAGAAAAGGCTAACATTTCATTTTTCTTCCATTAGAGACCTCAAGTGGCTTATTCTATGGTGAGAGCATTTTAAATGCTCAGTCTTTCTTTTTTTTTTTTGTATTTTGTTTTGTTTTGTGTTTTCTTTTTTTTAAAATTTATTTATTTATTAAGGATTTCTGCCTCCTCCTCACCACTGCCTCCCATTTCCCTCCCCCTCCCCGATCTTAAGGAGACAGTAAAAGAACGTTTGCCCTTTTTCAGGAAGTTCACAGGATGAAGAATTCTTGGACTATCACAGAGAGAATGACTATTGTGTCCGGAAAATTGGCAAAATGGAAGCGTGGCTCCGTGATCAAGACACCCGAGGACAGCTTTTCTGGAGCAGCTCCAGCTACGACTCAGACGAGTTTGAGAAGGATCAGAAGAGGCCGCAAGCACTAGTGAGGACCAGGACGGAGAGGGTCCCACTTTATGATGAGTTTTATGACCGAGAATGAGAAAGCTACTCACTGCCCAGACAGAGAGAAGTGGTTTGATCGTTTTCATCAAAAGCATTCCTATTTGCATATGAACCACTCAAGGGGAAGTAATTTACATCTGTCTTCTGGAGTCTTGTAGTTCATGGGTTTGTCATGTATGCTCTAGGTCTATGACTTAAAACTGAGGGGCTGAAACAAAGGTCACTTGTTTCTCTTACTTTTCTGTGGGTAGCTGGGCTCAGGAAGGCTGTTGCGTTGGTCTCTTTACATAGCTTATAGAACTTGACAGCAAACAGAAGCTCAGACTGGAGCCACATAGAGGCTGAGTTACAACACTTTCCATACAGTCCACACATGGTCTGTGCAACAAGGTAGTAAATTTTTCCTTTCAACCAGTCCAATGTTTCTTACATCAAATATTCCAGCCGGAGGAAGCTGGAGGACACAGAATTGATGAATGTCTAGTCATTGAACCCACCCTGGACCACTTCCACCATAACCCATCAATTAATGCAAGTCATAGATCAAATGTTAGTGAATGAAGAGTCCACACAAGGGGATAGGTACCAAAGGGGGTCCATCCTGGGGACTTTAAATGTCACCTCGCTTGTCAAACTTTGGAACTGGTTTTGCCTTTAGAAGCATGGTGGTAACCAGGTGGTAGTGGTGCACACCTTTAATCCCAGCACTCAGGAAGCAGAGGCAAGTAGATCTCTGTGAGTTGGAGGCCAGCCTGGTCTACACAGTGAGATCCAGGACAGCCAGGGCTACACAGAAACTCAGACTGAGGTCAGGAGAGTGGGGATGAAGAAACATGGTGGCAACTGTAGGAGGAGCAGCGGGCTGCGTTCCTGCTGCCTGGCTCCCGGCCGCCTGGCTAGCTTATGCCCCAAAATAACAACACACAAATTCATTTAAACACTGCCTGGCCCATTAGTTTCAGCCTCTTATTGGCTAATTCTCACATCTTGCTTAACCCATTTCTAATCATCTGTGTAGCACCACGAAGTTGTGGCTTACCGGGAAAGATTCAGCATGTCTGACCTGGTAGCTGGCTCCATAGCATCTTCCCTGGAGAGGAGAGGCGTGGTGATTGCCTAACTTCCCTTCTTCCTAGCATTCTGTTCTGTCTACTCCACCCACCTATGTTCTGACCTATCAGGCCAAGCAGTTTCTTTATCATTAACCAATGAAAGCAACAGATAGACAGATGACTTTCCCACATCAGGCAACATGCCTGTAATCCTGGCACTGGAGAGGCCGAGTCAGGAGGATCATGAAATCAAGACCAGCCTGGACTACATGACAGAAGTCTGTCTCAATCAACTGATCATCAATAAAGGCAAATCAAATCCTATAAAAATATGACAGCATATTGTGAAGGACCCCCAGTGCTGGGGAGACTCTCACTCAAGTCTCGGGATAACACAACCCCCCAGTAACTCACGAGAGACCGTCCTTGCTGCAATCACATGAGGCTTTAATGATGAGATGAGATGGGAACCAGTGCACTGGGGCTGAGACTCATAACCCATGCAGGGGAAAAGTTCGACCCCAAGTGACCTGGAGAAGGGGTTTTTATAGGAAGAAACCACAGCCCAGTAATCCAAAAGGGGCAGGGAGGGTGTCACAGAAAATCACAAGGGGGCAACTCCCTGCCTCTCAAGATCATTCAAGGTCATAATCAGCTAGTTCCTAAAATCACAAGGGGGAAACTTCCTGTTTTTTAAGATTATTCTCAAGATTACAATTTAACTTTATCTTCAGCTAGTTCCTGAAACACAGTTACTGAACTGGCTAATCCTGGATTTCTGATTCTTCTCTTCCTGCTTAGATTTTTGGCTATTTTTTTCCTGGGGGGGGGGTGGCATCTGGATTTATCCAGATCTTTCAATTGAATATTTTAAAAAGTGAGTTTTTACAGAAACATCACTGTGATGCTGCAAGCAACACTAGGAACACTGAAGCTACTTTTCACATAAATTGCCCACACAGCAAGGACTCAAGAAAGAGGTGGGAAAGGTAATTGTAGAATTAAAGCTTAAAATCAAGACTACTGCATATAATCTACAAATGGTTTGAATCATTTCAAGTTTCCAAAAATTTGGTAAGACTTTTAAAAAAATCAAAACAAAAACACTTTTTAAAGCCGTCAGTAGGAAATTTCCCAAAAGAAAAAACTAGAGGAAAGCACCACCTAAATGTGACCTTCGTTCTCTCCAAACCAGTCGCTGAGAGCTAGCCTCTCCAGAAGCTCGTGCCTTCCGAGAGTGGAGGGCTAGCATTGTTCCTTCTTGCATTTTCTTCCTGTATTTTCTCTGCTTCCTTTCTATACTTCTGACAAGAAGCTAATCTGTACCAAAAGATAATTAACAACACTAGGTTTTTGGCCACCAGCTTTCTTCAAATGGTAAGACCCATCAGAGGATATGCAGATTTCAAAACACCTCTGATGTTGTCATGTGTTTGGAGTGTACCTGGAAGCTTTCAGATAGGAAGGGCAATTCCCAGTATTCAAGATAGTGGCATCAGGGACTAGAGAGGTAGCTCAGCAGCCAAGATCTCGTGTTGCTCTTGCAAAGGCCCCATACTATGTTCTGGACACCCACAGGGCAATTCACAGCCATCTGTAACTTCAGTGCCAGAGGATCTGATGCCCTCTTCTGACCTTGCAGGCACTGCATGCATATGGTACATGGACATACTTTCAGGCAAAACACCCATACACATACAATAAAAATAAATAAATCTTTAAAAAAAAAAGTACCCGTATGTGTTGTCCAGACTGCTCTGTCACAGAAAATCACACAAGGCTTCCTTCTACAGACTCACGGGCCCATGACTTCCACTAGAGCATGGACCACAGCCTCTCCCTGTGTTATCAATGCCTACACTCCCCAACTGGACATCTGGCATAGAGTTTGTGAATTGCTCAGTTTATGTGTTGAGTCACATGTCAATCGGGAGGCACTTGTAGCTCCCAGCTCTGCAGTTGCTTGCACTAAGTCTCCTCTTTTCTCAAGACTTACACATTTAAGGTTTGTGCCACAGTGAAGAGACTCCTCAGAAGTTCTTGGAATGCATGCATCGACGTGGATGGCCTCAGACACTGCCGTGAGGTCCAAAAGATATGCCCTATGCTGATGAAGACTCCTCGGAGCACAAAGAGTTTTGCAAAACCACATCAGAGTGTGTTCGCGGCAAGGAGAACCGGTCCCAGAGCCTTCTGTGTGGGAGCAGATTAGCTGCCCTGTATCTTTCTTGGCCAGCTTATATGCAGGGCCTGGAAAGAATAACAATGGCTGGAATGTACGCTGCTTGCGTGGATGTGCTTGTCTGCCAGGCACTCGTCAACTGCTTCGCATGACTACAGCTCCTAACAGAAGTGTTGTGAGCTGACATTAACATCTCCAACTAATGAGAACAGTGAGACACAGGGGGGTTCAGTGAAGCCAGAGTCATCCAGCAGAACTTCCCTGCAGGCTTGACCATAGTTTATGGAAAGTAACCCACTTGCTGAGAGCCAGGGAAACTTCCCTTCTTTACCTGGTTTACTTCAAAGAATTCAAATGGTGACCAACATCCCATGCTTCTATTGCCTAGTTTGTTTGTCTTTGGTTTTGCTTTTTGGAATTTTGTCCATGATCCTAGAGGCTAAGTAGCAAGGTAAGAAAAACATATATAGATCCACCTAGAAAGGGAAAATAGATAAGATTGCCTGACAAAATTGGGAGCATGGGGGTGGGGGGAGAAGGGAGGGCAGAAGAGGAAGAGGGGAAAGGAGAGAGAGAAGGAGAAACTGGGGGAATTGGATAGATGAGATGGAGGAAGGACAGAGATGAGAGCAAGGAAACAGATATCTTGATTGAGGGAGCCATTATGGGGCTAGCAAGAAACCTGGCCCTAGAGAAATTCCCAGGAATCCACAAGGATGACCCCAGCTAAGACCTGGTGTGGGACAATTCTGTATTCTGTCAATTATGTTTTAAATAAACGCTGATTGTTCAACAGCCAGGCAGGAAGTAGAGGTGGGACAAGGAGAACAGGAGAATTTTGGGAAGGAGGAATGCCCATTTCTCCCCAGTCCTGTCCAGACACCAAAGAAGCAAGATGTGACCTACCCCACTGAAAAAGGTACCGAGCCATGTGGCTAACATAGATAAGAATAATGGGATAATATAAGTTATAAGAGTTAATAAGAAGCCTGAGCTAATGGGCCAATCAGTTTATAACTAATGTAGACTTCTGTGTGACTCTTTGGGACCTAACGACTGTGGGAACTGGGCAGGACAGAAACCCCAACAAGCAGGCCTTCATGTTACAAAGACCCCAAGCAAAAGAGGGTCTCCAAACTGGCCTTGACCTGTAGTCATATTGATGAATATCTTAAATATCACCATAGGACCTTCATCCAGCAACTGATGGAAACAGAAGCAGAGACCACAGTGGAGCACTGGGATGAGCTCCCAAAGACCAGTTGAAGAGTGGGAGGAGTGAGAATATGAGCAAAGAGGTCAAGACCATGATGGGGACACAGTTTACTTGAGTTAATGGGAGCTCTCTGGCCAGACAGGGAAGGAACCATCATGGGACCAAACTAGGCCCTCTGAATTTGGGTGACAGTTGTATGGCTGGGGCAGACTGAGGGGCAACAGACAGCAGCACCAGGATTTATCCCTACCACTTGTACTGGTTTTTTAGGGACCCATTCTCTTTGAATGGATACCTTGCTCAGCCTAGATATAGTAAGGAGGGCCTTGGACCTTCCCCAAAGCAGTGTGCCTTACTTATCCTCTCTAAGTAGATGGGGGGTGAGATTGGGGTGTCAGGGTGGGAATGGGAGGAGGGGAAGGAGTGGGAACTGGGATTGGTATGTAAAACAAAAAAAGTAGTTTTCTTTTTAAAAAAATAAGTTATAAAAAAGGAAAGAAAATATAGGAGCTCATTGGAAAGGCAAAGTGCTCTAGAGGGTTTTTCAGAGCAGGGAAGAACGGCCTGATGGTCAGACTGTGAGCATGGTGAAGGCTCAAAGCACCTGCAGAGAATGGAGACAAACTCTACTGTCATCAGTGGGCCTGGAAGCATCTGAGTAAGCCCTGTCCACCCCGACCTCAGCCCCATCCCAGACACATCGGCCACGTGTGGGAACAACACGACTGGGTGCTGGCCCCAGATTAGAAACACCTGTTGTGTGATCTAAACGCTAACAGATTCAGGGGTCCTCTTTTTGTTTTGGTGCTGGTATTCAGATACTCAATTGTAGAGGGTTGTTTCTTATTGTTAGTAAGTATTTAAATTCTCAAACATGTCCAATCATGACGTTCATTTATGTATTCATTCAAACATTCGTGGGGAGCAGTGTGCAGACCGTGACACACAAGTAGAGGTGAGGAAAAACCAATCAAAATCTAAATTGCACTGGGTGTTGGTGGCACACACCTGTGATTCCAGCTCTTGGGAAGGAAGAGGCAGGCAAATCTCTGTGTGTTCAAGGCTAGCCTGGTCTATAAGGCAAATTCCACGACAGCCACAGCTACACAGAGATACCCTGTCTCAAAGAAACAAACAAAAAACTCTAAATTAGATTTTATTTATAAAGAAATACCATTTCATTCAGGTACACAATGAAGACCCTAGTCAGTAGTGAAGGCACATTTAAAATGCATGCTCACAGTAAGTCTGCAATACATATTCATTTTTTTTTAATTTTTTAAAGATTTATTTTTATTTTTGTGGATGGGTTTTGCCAGTATGTAAGTGCACTGTGTGTGCCTAGTGCCTTTGGAGGCTTGAAGGTGCCAAATGCCCTGAAACTGCAATTACTGTTTGTGAGCTTCTATCTGGGTGCTGGCAACTGAATCTGGGTCCTCCACAAAAGCAGCAAAGGCTCTTAACTGCTGACCCATTTGTCCATCCTACACACTATTCTTTTAATCCTGCATTTGACAACGGCTGTGAGCATTCACTCCAGGCCAAGCACTGTTTCACTTTCTGAGATTATAGCTGTAAATACATGCAATCCAGCAGGAGGTCGTGAGCAGGCAACCGAGTGTACAGTGAAATACGGTATGATACGAGGGAGGTTGTAAGCAGGCAGCCGAGTGCACGATAAAATACACTATGATATGGTGGGAGGCCGTGAGCAGACAGCCGAGTGTACGGTGAAATACACTATGATATGATAACCGTGGAGGTGGGGAGACTGGAGAGGGAAGCAGCTCTACATCAGCTTCAAGAAGCATATTCTAAACAAAAACGCAAATGGCCTGACAGTAGAAGAGTAAGACAACAGAGGCATCAAAAAAAAAGGCCTCTGGCATAATCATAATCATAGCAGTGTTAGAGAACAACAGACTGCAACAGGCACACTCACTAGTAGTAGCTGAGGTATGCAATCTTTCAATTTCACACCTCACTAGTATGAAATCAACCTCCATAAGGAAGCTAACAGTCATTACAGTGTACACCCACCTGTGAGAAGGTGGGTTTGAGTACTTGGTGAAGTCACAGGTGTCAGAACAACCAAAGAAGGGTTTCAAAGATTTTTTTTTTATTTTATTTTTTTTTCTTAAGACTTATTTATTAATTATGTATACAGTGTTCTTGCTGCATATATGCATTCAGGCCAGAAGAGGGTACCAGATCTCATTACTGATGGTTGTGAGCCATCATGTGGTTGCGGGGAATTGAACTCAGGACCTCTGGAAGAGCAGTCAGTGCTCTTAACCTCTGAGCCATTTCTCCAGCCCGGGTTTCAAAGATTTAACGAGAGTCCATGAGCAGGTGCACAGCAAGAAACTGGATACCTGACATGCCATATATCCATAATACAAATCAGTTGTATGGCTCCATCTGAGCCCATTGTGACAATCGAGAGGTTAAGGGGGGTTTAAAAGCTCATTGCTTCTAGAAACCACTTAAATTTGCTCCAGAATATATCAGAGAAAAACTGCAAATTTGGGAGTTCCAGAAATGAAGAAAAAGATGCTGGCATCAAACCCGTTCACAGGTAAGGACAAAGGTGGCTTTTATAGTGTTCTGTTCTTTGTGAGCCTCGCTGAAAGGTCCTCTACTCTTCAACAGTTCTAGGACAGCAGGTGGGGCTCAGTGATAAAGTGCTTGCCTAGCATGCACAAGGCCCTGAGGTGATCCCCACGACCACACTCAAAAAAGTTAGTCGCAGCCACAAAGTCCCATAAAATATAATCCAAATCCACTCACACAGACTTCAGATAAACACAGAGCGGCTGACAAAGAAAAAAGGCCAAGTAACATAAAAAAGCAAATCTATCAGAATTACGCCCTACTTCTCAGTGGAAACTCTAAATGCCAGGAGGTCCTGGATAGATGTTCTGCAGACACTAAGAGATCGTGGATACCCAGACTACTATACCCAGCAAGGCTTTTAATAATCCCACACCAGCGAAACCCAAAGAAGGGAAACCCACACACAATACCAACAACAACAACAAAACCAAAAATAACAGGAACTAACAATCACTGGTCATTCATATTTCTTAATATCAATGGACTCAATTCATCTATAAAAAGACACAGCCTAACATATTGGATACGAAAACAGAATCCATAATTCTTCTGCATACAAGAAACAGCTCAACTGCAAAGTTACCTCAGAGTAAAGGGTTGGGAAAAAATATTCCAATCAAATGGACCTAATAAACAAGCTGCTGTAGCTACCTTAATAGCTAACAAAATAGACATCAAACTAAAATTAAAGAGATAAGGAAGGACATTGCATATTTGTCACGGGAAAAAATCCATCTAAAGCCTAAATCCTGAACATCGATGCCCCAAATACAATGGCACCTTCATTTGTAAGAAAAAAAATTACAAAAGCTTAAAATCACACATTAAACCCCACACACTAATAGTGGGAGACTTGAACACCCCACTCTCACCAATGGACAGGTCTGCCAGACAGAAACTTAATAGAGAAATAAGGGAACTAACAGGTGTTATGTGTTTAATAGACATCTATAGATCATTACACCCAAACACAAAAGAATATACCTTCTTCTCAACACCTCATGGAACCTTCCCTAAAATTGAGCACATACTTGCTCGCAAAGCAAACCTCAACAGATTTTTTTTTAAAAAATGGAATTACCCTCTGTATCTTATTAGATCACCATGGCTTAAAGTTAGAATTCAACAACAACCCTAACTGCAGAAAGCCCACAAACTCATGGAAGTTAAATAATGCTCAACTGAATCACCCTGGGCCAAGGAAGAAAAAAATAAAGAAATTAGAGACTTTCTAGAACTCAGTGAAAATGAATGCACAACATATCCAAACCTATGGGACACTGTGAAAGCAGTGCTAAGAGGAAAGTTCACAGCACTATGTGCCTACACAAGAAACCTGGAGAAATCTCACACTAGCAACTTAACAGCACACCTGAAAGCTCTAGAACAAAAAAAAGTAAACTCATCCTAAAGGAGTAGATGCCAGGAAATAATCAAATTGAGGGCTGAAATCAATAAAATAGAAACAGTGAAAATACAAATAGAAATAGAAATAAAAAAAAAACAATACAAAGAGTAAATGAGACAAAGAGTTGGTTCTTTAAGAAAATCAACAAGATAGACAAACATTTATCCAAACTAACCAAAAGGCAGAGAGAGAACATCCAAATTAACAAAATCAAAAATGAAAAGAGGGACATAACAGCAGACACGGATGAAATCCAGAGAACTATTAGTTCATACCACAAAATTGGAAAAATTAAAGGAAATAAACAATTTTCTAGATTAGGTACCGCATACCAAAATTAATTCAATAGCCAGTAAACAATTTAAATGACCTATAACCTGTAAGGAAATATAAGCAGTCATCGAAAGTCACCCCCCCCCAAAAGAAAAACCACAGAGCCAGACGGTTTCAGTGCAGAATTCTACCAGAATTTCAAAGAAGAGCTAATACCAATACTCCTCAAATTGTTCCATATAATAGAAACAGAAGGAACACTGACAAACTCTTTATGAGGCTACCCCGAAACCCAAGTCACACAAAGATGCAACTTAGAAAGAGAATTACAGACCAATATCTCTCATGAACACTGATGTAAAAATACTCAATAAAATAGTGACAAACCGAATCCAACAACACATAAAAAAAATCATCCACCATGATCAAGTAGACCTCATCCCAGAGATTCAGGGATGGCTCAACATATATAAATTTGTCAATGAAATCCGCCACATAAACAAACTGAAAGAAAAAACCCACATGATCAGTTCATTAGATGCTGGAAAAGCCTTCAACAAAATCCAACACCCCTTCATGATAAAGGTCTTGGAGAGAGCAGGGATACAAGGTTCATACCTAAACATAATAAAGGCAATATACAGCAAGACAACAGCCAACACCAAACTAGAGAAAAAGTCAAAGCAATTCCACTAAAATCAAGAACAAGACAAAGCTGTCCACTCTCTCCATATCTATTCGATATAGTACTCAAATTTCTAGCTAGAACAATAAGACAACAGAAGGAGATCAAGGAAATACAAATTAGAAAGGAAGAAGGCAAACCTTCCTACTTGCAGATGATACGATAGTATACATAAGTGACCTGAAAAATTCTACCAGGGAACTCTTATAGCTGATAAACACCTTAATGTGGCAGGATGCAAGATTAACTAAAAAAAAAAAAATCAGCAATCTTCCTATATACAGATTATAAACAGGCGGAGAAAGAAATCAGAGAAACATCACCCTTCACAATAGTCACAAAAAATATAAAATATCTTGGGGTGGCTCTAACCAAACAAGTGAAAGATCTGTATAAGAACTTTAAGTCTTTGAAGAAAGAAACTGAAGATATCAGAAAATGGAAAGATCTCCCATGCTCCTGGATAGGTAGGACCAACATAGTAAAAATGGCAATTTTACCAAAAGCAATTTGCAGATTCAAAGCAATCCCCATCAAAATTCCCAGAGCTTGAAAGAACGGTACTCAATTTCATATGGAAAAGCAAAAAACCCAAGATAGACAAAACAATGCTGTACAATAAAGGAACTTGCAAAGGCGTCACAATCTCTGACTTCTACTCTACTTCTGACTCTACTACAGAGCTACAGTAATAAAAAAAATGGTATTGGAATAAAAAAACAGACAGGAGGACCAATGGAATTGAATCAAAGATCCTGATATTAATTCACACACCTATGAACACCTGATTTTTAAGAAAGAAGCTAAAATTATACAATAGAGAAAAACAAAATATCTTCAACAAATGGTACTGCCATAACTGGATGTCGACATGTAGAACGCAAATAGATCCACATCTATCCCTATGCACAAAACTCAAGTCCAAATGGATCAAAGACCTCAACATAAAGCCAGCCACTAAACCTCATAGAAGAGAAAGTGGGAAGTAGCCTTAAACGCATTGGCACAGGAGACCACTTCCTAAATAGAACCCCAGTATATTTCTCGGTAGACATTGAGATTGACTATTAATAAATGGGACCTCCTAAAACTGAGAAGTTCCTGTAAAACTAAGGACAGGGTCAACGAGACAAAATCGTAGCCTACAGAATGGGAAAAGTACTTCACCAACCCAACATCTAACAGAGGGCTGATCTCTAAAATCACAAAGAACTCAAATACCAGACATCAAAATACCAAATAATCCAATTTAAAAAATTGGATACAAACCTAAATAGAGAATTCTCAACAGAGGAATCTCAAAAGGAATTGTTCAGCATCCTTAGCCATTAAGGAAATGCAAATCAAAACAACTCTAAGATACCATTTTACACCTGTCAGAATGGCTAAGATCAAAAACACTAATGACAGCTTATGCTGGAGAGGATGTGGGGTTGCTGGTGGGAGTACAAACCTCTACAGCTGCTTTGGAATTCAGTACAGCTGTTTCTCAGAAAATTGAGAATCAACCTCCCTCAAGATCCAGCAATACCAACCACTCTTGGTTGTATACCCAAAGGATGGATACTCATACCAAAAGGACATTTGTTCAATTATCTTCATAGTAGCATTATTTGTAATAGCCAGAACCTGGAAACAACCTAGATGCCCCTCAACTGAAGAATATAGATAAAGAAAATGTGGTACATTTACACAATGAGTACTACTCAGCGGTAAAAAAACAATGACATCTTGAAATTTGCAGGCAAATGGATGGAACTAGAAAAAAATACAACCTGAGTGAGGTAACCCAGACCCAGAAAGACAAACATGGTATGTACTCACTCATAAGTAGATATAAGACATAAAGCAAAGAATAACCAGCCTACAGTCCACAACCCCAGAAAAGTCAGGAAACAAGGAGGACCCTAAGAGAGACATACATGGGTCCCCCTGGGAAGAGGAAATAGACAAGATCTCCTGAACAAAATGGGAGTACGGGAGGGAGGGTGGAGGGTAGAAGGGGAGTGGGAAGGGGAGAAGAGGAGCAGGAAGGAGAACATGAGGGATTGGGAAGGTCGAGTTGGGGGAAGAACAGAGGGGGAGAGCAAGAAAAGAGGTATCTTGATTGAAGGAGCCATTATGGGTCTAGCAAGAAACCTGGCACTAGGGAAATTCCCAGGAATACACAAGGATGACCCCAGCTAAGAATGTAAGCAATAGTGGAGAATAGCGTTTTAGCTGTCCTTCCCTGTAAACAGATTGACAACTGCCTTAATTGTTATCAAAGAACCTTCACCAACTGATGGAAACAGATGCAGCCAGTCATAAAGAGGGAGGAGCGATAATATGAGCAAAGGGATCATAATGGGGAAACCCACACAAACAAGTGCCCTGAGCTAGTGGGAGCTCACTGACTCTAGACTGACAGCTGAGGAACCTGCACAGGACTGAACTAGGCCCTCTGAATGTGGGTGAAAATTGTGTGGCTTGGGCAGTTTGTGGGGCCACTGACCGTGGAACCAGTATTTATCCCTGGCTTTTTGGAACCCATTCCCTATGGAGGAATACCTTGCTCAGCTTAGATATATGGAGGAGGGCCTTAGTCTTGTCTCAAGGGATGTGCCAGACTTGGTTGACTCCTTATGGGAGACCTCATCCTTTCTGAGGAATGGATGGGGTGTCGGGGTAGAGTGGAAGGTTCGGGGGGAGCAAGAGGGAACTGGGATTGGTATGTAAAAAAAAAAGAGTGTTTCAAAAAATAAAACAAATTTTTAAAAAATGGAGCAGCTAACCCCAGATTCCCAGAAGGAAGTTTAAGAACCTGGTAGTCCACCCTCTGTCCCCACATGGGAGGGGAAGAGAGCTTACAGCCCTCATATGTGACCAGCTTTATTCATATTGATTCAGTTCATTGGTAAATTCATTAAGTCCTTGAAAAGGGAGGAGGGTGGAGAGATGTCTCAATCGTTTAAAGACACTCGCTGCTCTAGCACAGGACCTGGCTCTGGTTCCCCAACTCCACACGGATCAATTCACAGCCACCTGTGACTCTAGTTCTGACAGCCTCTTCTGGACTCTAAAAATACATGCACAAACATGGTGCACGTATGCACATGCAGGTGAGACATTCACACATTTATGCATTATGGGAAATAATAATAAAAACTATTCGGAAAGGGACTCCGTCCTGTAGTAAGTGTATTTCCACCATGTCCACATGTGTATGCACAAGCCATCGCCATCCACCCCCAGTTTCAAAATCCAAAAAGCAGGAACCTCAATACTGCCTACAACTGGCTGCAGGAAACAACCTGTGGACTGGAGACATTTGCCACCACTGGCCTGTTGTTGAAGTATCTGGTTCCCTGGGAAGGTCAACGCTGTGTCTGTACTGGGGCACCTGGGTCCCTGGGAAGGTCAACGCTGTGACGTGTACTGAGGCACCTGGGTCCCTGGGAAGGTCAACGCTGTGACGTGTACTGAGGCACCTGGGTCCCTGGGAAGGTCAACGCTGTGTCTGTACTGAGGCACCTGGGTCCCTGGGAAGGTCAACGCTGTGACGTGTACTGTGGCACCTGGGTCCCTGGGAAGGTCAACGCTGTGACGTGTACTGTGGCTTTAGTCTTTTGCGATCATTCACCAGTTCATTTTGTTTTTCCTTTTTAACGAGTTCAATAAAAAGAACTCAGTGCTTAGACACCACATGAATATTTAAGAGCACTCAAGTTCCTTTGAGAGCCCTCTGCTGGCTATTTCATGACGAACATTTCTTAATTTTTTTTTTTAAAAAAAAAAACTGGTCTCACAAACACACACACACACACAAAAAATGGAAACAGCAAAGATTTCTGAATAACATCTGCTCTGACCCTACCACCTCACCCGCTTCTCTCTGGAACTGCTTGCTGCCCTGGGTCTGAACTGCTGCCAGACAAACTCCAATCGCTGGTTTCTGAAAAGCAGGCAGGCAGATCTCACTGATCTGTCTTGATCTAAGTTGCTTCCATGTATTTCATTATTAATTGCAAAGTTTCTATTATCTATCTTATGACGTCTTTCCTGGATTAATATTTTGGAGGTAGTCCTAAATATAGGCTAACAAAGGTATACCGAGTCTTTAAAATAAGATGTAATTTCCAGGGGAGTAATTAGAGGCAGGCGTATTGAACCATGCCCAGTTATTACAAAGGGCTTCCCCAACCGAGTAAGCGATGAACCTGTCAGGACAAGATGCATTGCCCACAGAGTTCTAAAGGCAGAATCCAACCCCGCAACTTTCTCTCTCTCCCTCCCTCCCTCAGTTCCACTTTTCATCTTTTTAGTGTTCCAATTAACTCTGTAGGATCAGTTAGACTACTCTGCACCTTTCCCCGTAGACTCTAATCCTCTATGGAATCTTGGAAAATATGCCCACATGTCAAGTACGATATAGTAGAGAAAGGCTGGGGCAGGTGAGGATGAGAATTCTGGATTTCTGACATCCCTCATTCTCCTCTTATTTTATGGTGATAAGTCAGCCTACAATAGAGCTGACTGCAAATAGTAGCAGAGACAGGTGAGTTGTAGGGCTGCTGACACCTGGAAACAAGGCAATGGAGGTTGGCCTGTAAGAAACACCATGCCTTGAAGAA
The DNA here is from genome assembly GCF_037038515.1 of Microtus pennsylvanicus. NCBI lineage: Eukaryota > Metazoa > Chordata > Mammalia > Rodentia > Cricetidae > Microtus > Microtus pennsylvanicus. Next base: position 7,418,602 of record NC_134593.1, read on the forward strand.
TATGGTTCCCTAACAAAATGTCATCAGCGGGAAGACAGGAAATGTCCAAGCTTGGGAAGAGCAGCACACGGCAGATACAGTCAATAAAGAGCAGAAATGTTTGAATTTAAAGTGACTGCCTCTACCAGTGCCTCAGCCTAGCGGGTAAGACGGGAAAAATCCTTGCTGTGGCATAGTCACACAAAATCCTGAGCAGACCTCGTTAAACAAAAGTGCCTGGTGGTGAGAAAGCAGGCAGGGTCAGTGGCGAGGCAACGAGAGTGATGTGGTTCCATTTGCACTTGGCCCAAAGTTGACTGATCCTCAATCACTTTTGATCTTCAATCCAGGGTCCCGGCCTCAGGACCAGGTGAATAGGAATGGAGACAGGAAGGGGAGCCAGTCCTCTACCTTGACGCCCTCTCCAACAGATCACCCCAAACGTAGCCCTGCGAGCCTCGCTGGAGGTCGGGGAGCTCAAGGACCTGAGGGAGGATGGAAACATGAGATGGCGCATCTTAGCCACGCCTTTTTGTTCTTCAGCTTCATGTTTAGAGAACAACAAAAATTTTTGAAAACCCCATCATAAAGTAACACAAGGAAAATTAAAATATATTTGTGAAGTGAAACAAGAAAAACAAACCTAAGCAGGCCTAATGTTGTAGATCCGAGACTTGAAGCCAAGGTTTGTCGTATGTGGGTGTGAAATGATCCTCGGGGCCTACATGGATGAAGAAGACCTGACAGCGCAACTCAATGGAAGAAGTGGGTTATTTGGGGACATGGTTGGAAGATAGAGGCCATCATAATGGTGACACGAGCATGAAGCAGCTGTCCCCACTGTGTCCACAGTCAGCAAGCAGAGAAGATGAATTCCTGGTCTTCTATTGATTCCTGAACCCCACGGTATAATGCTGCCTACATTTAGTGTGGTCGTCCCACCTCAGTTAACCCAATCTAGTGGTTTGTTTCCTAAAAAATTCTAGATTTTATCAAGTTGACAATATTAACCATCTCAACTTCACCACTCATTCCCACGCCAGTGTAGATGGAGGAGGATTTCACAAGTCCCCTGCTGAGAGGGTGAATCAGTTTACAGTGATAGATCCCATCCTAAATGCACAGCCCTAAGCATGTGCAAACAGTATCACCACGAATTAGACACAGTAGGTTGTATGGATATACACATATGTGTATGATATATATGTGCATACATACAAAAATATTTATATTTACAGTTATAGAAGGAGAGATCATGATTGGGGTGGCTAGTGGGACATGGGAGAGAGTGGGAGGAAGAGAGAGGAGTGCAAATGATGCACACAGAGTATATTCACACACGAAATCTACAATAAATAACACATAAAAGACAGGTTACATACTTCCAGTATACAATGGCACATGATAAACATACATCCCAGCAGGGAAGATGGAGCATAGCAAGGAAAGACTGGATCACAGTAAAACCAAAACCCAGAAGACAAACACTAAATCCTTCTGCTCCATATCTAGCATCTGGAGCTCATGATAGAATCATCTGGGCTTCAGAGGGTTTGAATAGCAGACCCAGAGAAAACATAGCCCTTTCATGGGCCAGTTCCACTCCACACTTGCAGGTTTCCCTGGTGATTATTCCACGGTCCTAGTATCTCCCCTCCTCTTCCTTAGCTATGGAACGTGTTAATAAGGCCATTTACCATCAGGTGACTTCTGAAGACTAAATGCAGTGATTAGCTGTGACAGCATTCCACATGACTGATGAAGTTTTCTTCCTGAGAAGACACACAGCTTATTTAGTCATCTGACGTTGTGCCATAAGAAAAACTGATTTAGACATCAAATCCCTGCCTGAAGGCCTGACATGTCAGTGGCATCTGGAAGGCAGTTTGCAAGGTTCCAGTTTTGGTCTCACCCTTCCCAGAGCACCAAATTACCCTTGACATAGTGTTGGCAGACAGATTGATACATAATATAGGTGACTTCAAGCATCAAGACACTAACAAAACCTTGAGAGATCGTAATAGCCAATTCAATATTACATGCCAATATTTCATACAAGGCATGAATGACCACAGGTTAAGGACTCTTCTAGACTCAAGTAAGAACATGCCAATCCAGTGAGCTTTTTGTGCAGCTACTCGGGCCACCTACCCCTGAATTTTCTGGCATCTTATTAAATGGTAGTCATTCCCCAGAGCTGCTAAATCAGCATCTATTGTGGGATGACCCAGGATCAGCAGTGATAACAAGGACGGTTTGATAGTGAGGACTCATCAGGCAGATTATCTGTTCTTCAATCTTGATAAACCTTCCAAGTAATTAATAACACTTTCAGCAAGGATATTTGAATAGATTCCTAAGTATTGGTTATGATAGTTTAAAACATGAATGCATCATGAGAAACTGAGTAAACCGAGGGGTCAAAGGATATTCAAATTTTCTATTTAAATTCTTTGGCTTCCTGCCACTTTAATGAAGAATTTGGGCTTCACTAAAATGAGCAATGTCTGTGCTCTGGGTTCAGTAGGGTATTACATCAGTTTCTGATAAGATTAAGCACAATAGATAATCACTTGCCAAGTCAAACACTAGATAAAATAATGGAATGTTAACCTCTCACTTTTTACTTTCCGTCTTCAAGTCAGAATTGGAATTAAGTAGTTACATTGTGCATAACTTCTACTTTAGGCCTGCACACTCACATACACACAGTCTCCCTCTTCCATTCTTAGAGTTAAGGCCATGAATTTGGAAGCTGTAACTGGGGCAGAGTAGTCCCAACACAGTTACAGACAGGATTACTAACCACGTAAGTCAAAATACTGAGGCAAAATGGAGCCTGATCTTTTACTATCAGTCAAGGCAGTTACATATAGGTAGAAGTGAGAATAAAAGCCGTGTTGTAACTGTAATTGAAGGGATCAGTATAGACTAATGGTTTTTAGCTGAGCAGGGGGGGTGAGTCTAGAGGCTGGCAGATAGGTTTGTCTATGTGTACATGTGTGTATATATGTGTGTGTGCCTATATAAACATATTTCTTGGCCTGCCAAGAAAGCCTAAAAATATGACACCCAATAACAATGAGTACAAAGATCATGGTTTGCAAATAACATCCTCCACCAAAATGAGGCAGAATGCTGTTAAGAACTGGCTGATTGCCAGGTTGTGCCAAGGATGCACTGGTGATCCCATGGCATCTTCTTGTATTAGAAAGTTAACTCCTCAAAGAATGATGGGAAAGTATTAAAAATGAAAACCCTATCCAAATGACATGAGTTCTTAATACTTTTTATTTTGCAAATTTTCCATCAATTGAAAATTACTTCAAAATAATTTTTGACACAATCATATACTGCCCTCATAAATGAGAACTTAAAAAATTGACACTCACTTGCTGTGTTGAAGAAGTTCCAACTTCTTTAATAACAAGAAAGGGTAGATGTAAAAGGAAAGATTTAATTTCTATAAGTAGTCAGCATTCAACTTGGAAAAGAGAGCTGTAAGAATATCAGTAACTCAATGTAGGTTGAACAATAGTATTTATCCAGACTCTCTAAAGCCCTTCGGTTAAAAAAGCAGCTCCTCCTGCCAGACAACAGATCCCAGGCTGAATGTGTGGGGTGACCATGTGAACTGAGGGGCTGCTGACAGCTTGCTAAGTGTCTTAGGGTTTCTATTACTGTGATAAAACACCATGACCAAAGTAACGTGGAGAGAAAAGAGTTTATTTGGCTTACACTTCCAAATCATGTTCAACGTTAAAGGAAGTAAGGACAGGAACTCAAGCAGGGAAGGAACCTAGAGGCAGGAGCTGATGCAGAGGCCAAGAGTAGTGCTGCTTACCAGCTTGCTCCTCCTAGCTTGTTCAGCCTGCTTTCTTATGAACCTAGGATCATCAACCCAGGAGTGGAACCATCCCAAAATGGGTTGTGCCCTCCCCATCAACCACTAATACAGAAAATGCTCTACAGACTTGCCTATAACCTGATCTTATTTATTGAGGCATTTCCTTAATTGAGGTTCCCTTCTCTCAGATGACTTCAACTTGGATCAAACTGACACAAAACTAGCCAGCACACTAAGGTATAAGCTATTACAAGCATGACCCTATGTCCAATTAACATTATCAACTTAACATAACAAGTGTTTATCTTTTATCTTGTGAAATACTAACATTTTCCAATAATGAAAGCAACCCAGGACCAGAAATCTGAGTGACTGCGTGCTTGCCCGACATGCAAGAGGCCTAGTCTAAAGTTAACACTAACTCTGGACCAGGCTCTCTCCTAAATATGTTACTTGCACTATTTTTAATTATCTTCACTTCTTTATGGAATTAGAATCCCTGGCTTTTCAGTGCTAAAGTCAATTGAATTAACCATTATATAGGTTTTATGTCATGCTTCAATATTTTGTGGCTCCCTCTACACTCTGATAATGATAATTCAGGGGTAAAACCTTTAAAATAATGTATGGAGATGCCCAATTGCAAAACAACTTAAAGTAGCTATTTAAATACAAAATAAAGAAAACCGGCTCTCAAGCGAGGTGCCTTGGGTCATCTGGCATCACACCACTGATGCCCTCAGATGCCCACTGCTGGGGTAAACTGGTGCTTTGACATTTTGGTTAAGGGGAAGGTAGGAGGAGTTGCTTAGAAAGTCTAAAAAACAACTCATTTAAACTATTTCTTTTATGCTCTTAAGACTCAACTATATTTTGTCCTCAGTTGAACTTTTAAAGGTGACAAATATAGGACTCGAAAAATAGTAGTTGAGAGCACTTGTTTATTTTCTGTTGCTTTTGAGTCGGTCTCCTACACAGCCCTGGCTGGCCTCTGCTGCCCCTCCCCTTCCCTTCCCTCCCAGTGCTGCACCACACCGGGCACAGGAGCACTTGTTTGTGTAAGCGATCCAGGTTCTGTTGACAATTTCCCACAGGGACACCCGGAACCTCTGAGGGGACCAGGCATGTACATGTTACACATATATGCAAGCAAAACATCCATACACAAGAAAGTCTTTTTAAAAACTATTATCCACTAGCTACTCCTGAATAGGGTCTGCAAAATGAAACAGGATTATCCAAGAGCTAGATGAATCATGATCTCTAACTCCAGGTCCAGGTTAGGAGCTCCCAGGCTCCCTTGTATGGGCGCACAATGGACAATCATGGAGCAGCATGCCCTCTCACACACGCTGAAGTATCTCCTGGAACTGCATTCTCCTCTCCTCCCCAAAGCAAACACTATCAGTGACATTATTATAGGCATGCTATTAACTTCAAGTTATGAAAAAGAATCACATTAGCAATTTTCATAACTCTTATTAATATGTCACAAGTGACTATAGATATATTTGTATATGTCCCTAGTTAAATTTGATTGGCACTTCAAGGTTATTGCCAACCCCTGTTCCCCCTTCTTAAAGTTTTATTTTTTTGTATTTTACCTAGATCCACACCACAGAAAATCCGAGACATGGGTAGTGAAGGCAAAGCATTCGCTAGAAATCACTCCTGTTCAAGAAATGCTACTTACAAAGTCTGGGTCCCTTCCTTCTCCGCTGCTGATGCCTAGTCGACATAACAGCTGTGGTTGCTGGTTTTGAAGACCTTGAGCGAGTCCAGGCCACACAGGGCTTCGGGCTACATAGTGAATCCTGACAGTGTAATATGCTTACAGGTCACAGCAGAAGGACAAGGCCACTGAAATACAAGTCTGGTTCACGTCCTCTGCATAATGACAAACTCTTGTTTTGAAATTCTTCAGAATTAGGAACAAGAAATGAATCCCCATGTCTCATGCTACTAAACGTCCCCTCAATGTCTGCTGCCTCTCCGTCCTGTGGTTTAGAGCTCAGGTTGATGCAGAACATCACATAAAGGCTAAAGGCAGGAAATGGGTAATATGTCGAGAGCTTGTCTGAGTCCTCAGTCCCATCTGCTGTCCCAGCCCCGGGGCCAGCAGAACTCGCCCTGCAGTGGTGAGTGTATCCCAGACCTGTGTGCACTTCACGCGGGACCACTCACTTCTCCAGTGACTCAGGGTGTGTGCTAGGGGAGAGGTCACAAACAATCACACATGGAAAAACTTCCTGGAACTTTTACTCACTTGGAAGCAGGACAAAGAATAAAACTATTTAAGTGGCAACTATGACATACAGAGAATCCAAACTCAGAAGTGGTAGCTGTTTAGTATACTAGACAGATACGGATACCTGCTATAGCTCCATTTCCTGTCCTCCGTGGATCATGAGCCCATCCTAACAGAAGTCTGAGAAGCACAGGATAATGTTTTCTGGAAATCAGCTAGCCCTTCACCTTCAATCATAACTACTCTCAGCTCTCCTGACACATGCTTTCCTGAGTCTCCTCAGTCTCTAATATGAACAAATATGACCACCCCCTAGATTTACTGGACACAGAATTCAAGCTGTACCTCCCTGCTTACTCACTACACTCTCAATACACCACTCACTCTACCAAGCCCTGCTCTTGCTCAAGACACCAACAGAAAATTAGCTCTTCTGCTCAGAAGCAGGCCTCCTTCCCATGCATAAGATCCGTTAGCAGGTGTTGAACACTATCATCCAGACGACCTGAAAGGCAAAGATAGCAGAGCACTCATCCACTCTCATGACAGCTACCATGGATTCTCTTTACTTGGCATCTGCCCTTGTGTTATACACAACTAAATGCGATGGACAGGTTGGTATCATTTCCAAGCTGCCTGGTTCCTGTGTGGTTGGGCACTAAGTGAACCAGAATTAAGCAGCAAGAATGATGCTAAACTTGAGCACTTAACATAACAGCAACTATTACCACAGCACATGAATTGACTTGCAACTTACCTAGTCAGGCACAGTTTTAATCTAGTCAACTCAAGTAATGCTTTTAACCCTAAGATAAACTTTCCATAGGGCTGGCCCCTTCCACTGCCCATCCCCTAAGCCTAGACTGGAGTGGCTCTGAGTTTCTTGCCACAGTCCTTCTATATCTCATCGTTCCAGATTTAAGAAATACCAAACTGTCTATTATTAAAGCTATCTACTAAGACCTTTGCCTCTGATCACCTCTGGCCCTCCCAGGCATACTGTTCACACGGCGGTTCTTTGGGAAACAAGCTCTGAGACGGAGATCAGCACTCTGGAAGCTGATTAGGAAATATTCTTAGGTAGCTAGGCTAAGAGGGAAGTGGAAGGGATGTAGTGCCAATGAAGATTCGGCCAATCCATGAGGATTTCTGGTCCTAACAGATTGGGGGAAGTGCAGCTGAGCCTTTACACCCAACCTTTACATACCAACCAGGCCTTGGATCCGAGCTGCTCTGGGAAAAGATGCAACACCGCAAACCAGTTCTTCTTGGTGAAAGCTAAAGCAGCAGACTGCTAAAGAGTATGCGAACAGCACTCCCAGCTCTGGGCAGCATTACAGCCCACATTTCAGAAGAGGAACTCAATTCTTAACATACCATCTTTGTTTTGCTGTTTGTGTGAGCTTCTGTCCCTAATGTAAGAACACACACAGAATATAAAAGCTTTAGCGCACACGTGCACACACATGCACGCACGTGCAAACACACACACTTTTATTTAAAATCTAGTTCAAATGGAGCTTTAACACTCACTGTAAAGGCGCTACCACTCAACTCCTATGCATTAGGTGACTAGGCATGTCAAGGTTACCAGCCATCATACCATGTATTCTGCAAAACCTTATCAGTTTTCAGCATAAGTTCAAAAACGTTAAATTTGCTAGAATCATGAAGGTGAAGCACTTTCAATATTTACTTTTAATTAAAATTTCTAACTGCATTCACAGTAAAAGAAGGTATTCCTAATGCAGTCATGGGTTACAGCCAATCGGCAAAGAGCAACATCTAAAGGCAGCAGGCTTAAATTTAAGGCATAGGTTCAGCTCCCTTAAAAATGGTCAATAAACATTAACAATCACAGGAAACCTGCCCCTAAAGATGACAGCAATCAATTCCTTACAGATTAGGGCATTGAATTTTAAGTAGAAACAAACTTTAGCAATTACATTATATTTTAAGTCAACTTTGGGTTTTGTGCATCTGTGGAACTTAATGCAACAGTTCCCTTAAGCTGTCAATATATTCCTTAATGCATTTAATGGACTGCTAGAAAAACATGCCACTTCTCACTTTAACTGTGAAATTACTTAAATCTCAAGGAATAAGACTTATGATTGCCTATCTGAAGGAAACCTGTGGGGATTTTAGGGGGTACTTATAAAACGGTGTGTTTCTATGACATGAAAGTATCAAATACATACAAACTTAGTAGTTCACTTAGTTATAAGTGAAAAATAAGCCTATACATTTCACAGAATGCAAATTTTACTAAAGTTGCATTTACTAAATAAATATCCTCAGTTAAGTCTTTAAAAGATTAAGAAGCTTGAAGTTATTCACTATGTGTAATATCCAATAAATCTCTAGACAACTTCGAGAGAGAGGATCCTTCCACTGGGCTATTGCAAGTTATTCACAAAAAAAAAAAAATACTATTCTCAGAAGACTGAGGTATCAAAAAATTAAGATGCATTTTTACAGCAAAGGAGCATTCATGAAAATCCACCATAGGGGCTGGCGAGATGGCTCAGCGGTTAAGAGCATTGCCTGCTCTTCCAAAGGTCCTGAGTTCAATTCCCAGCAACCACATGGTGGCTCACAACCATCTGTAATGAGATCTGGTGCCCTCTTCTGGCCTGCAGGCATATATGCAGACAGAATATTGTATACTTAATAAATACTTAAAAAAAAAAGAAAGAAAGAAAATCCACCATAACTAAAACTACGTTTTTTTTTTTTTTTAATCAATACAACTGTAAGGCTCAGTGGTGGTGGCCCACACCCTTAATCCCAGCAGAGACAGGCAGATCTCTGTGAGTTCAAGGCCAGCCTGGTCTACAGATGGAACTTCAAAACAGGTTCCAAAGCTTCAGAGAAACCCTGTCAAAAAATAAAACGACTTTAAATAGTTGGTCAGTGGTGGCACACACCTTTAATCCCAGCACTTGGGAGGCAGAGGCAAGCAGATCTCTTGAGTTCGAGGCCAGCCTGGTCTACAGAGCTAGTTCCAGGAGAGCCAGAACTACACAGAGAAACCATGTCTTGAAAAATAGCAAAACAACAAAACAACTTTAAATATACTGATTTCACCATAACCCCTACACTGTATCAATTTTTAAGGTAGTAGAAAATACATCTTGGTGCTTCTATTTTTGTCACACAGAAACTAAACACAACAGACTGAAAGCTCATCAAAGGCTGTACCAACCCAGTACTCTTCTGTGGTGTCATCTCCACAGCGGGCTTTTATTGAAGCCCGCTGACCAAATGGCCAGCCAAGATGAAGTGATACTCCACAAAAAGATACAAACTAACCTGTTAGAATTAAGAACATTTGCGCCTTTAATTTCATCTGCTTTAAAGAAATGTATAAATATGACATACCTCCACACTCCAATTTGACCACTGGTAAAATGAGATCTATTTAATTTAGAAGGGTAATAATAATTTCAAATTTTAATCTAAAATAAACTGTTGGGCTAATACTACAGGTTTTAAAGCTTGAAACGTGTTAAGAGTCTCAGAAAGCAGTTTTGGCATTCGAGTCTATAGTCGCTGTGACAGGAAGAGGCAAGCACTGCTTTCTCACAGTGTCACTCACACGGGCGTGAGGCAGGAATGTGCCTCAAGTGTCAACAAACAAGCAGTTTAGTTAGTGCTTTTGCTCAGAGGCAATTTTAAATCATCCATCAATTTCACGCTTCAATAAGCTTTCCTTGGCCATGTGTTGTCTAAAGTTCTGCAAACCATAAAGGCGCCAATGGCCACATATAATTAATTTTTCATATAAGTAAATTTAAAAAACTTACAGGAGAAAGTTCCCGTCCTGAAGAGTGCAACTGTGACAGCTCGTCTCAAAACACCGCAACTGTACTATATGCTGAGATTTATTCTAAACCCTATTTTTTAAAGTTGCGCGCGCGCGCGCACACACACACACATATATACACACACACACATACATACATACACACGCAAGATCTGGACACCAATGGTCTCACATTTCTGGTCCTCATTTACACTGAGTTTATGAGGCATTCAGATCCAAGAACAACATGAACTCAAACAGACACTTCACACTGCTACAAAGAACAAAATACTCAGCAAGGGTGATAAAACTTAGCAGTCACAGTTAAAACATCTCATCCTCCAACAGATATTCAATACTTCAAATAGAAAAGCAATTTAAACTACCAATTTAAGTTCCTCACAAGAATGGGTCAAAAAGTCCATTAGATCCTGCTCTACTTTAATGTTTAGCAAAAGGAAAAAAAATACTGCTTATCCAAGGAGGCACAGTACAAATAGTAAAAATAAAAACTGTCCTAGGAGTCAGCTGCTAAGAACCAGGACAGTAAACTACTTTCAGTTAATGAGTGCTTAAAAATGTTCTCCCTTGTACCACTACCTCAGTTGAATAACTTTGAGTACATTTAGCAATCAAATTTGTAATTTCATTTTTAAATTTACTTTGTCAGAACACAACATAGAGAGATAAACAGTATCATTCCTTCTAAATAACTCTTGATGGAGGGCAGTGAGAAATAGAACAGGATGCTTTTTAATTATCTGAAACCAAATTACAGAATGCACACAGCTGTATCTTAAAGAAAAATGCAAACACAACTTAACCATACTTTATTTGACTGCATGTTATTCACACAGCTTGCACAGTTCAAATCCCATGAAATCTCTATCCAAAAGGACAGGTCAATAGGAGAAATCTATGCAGCAACACCCCAGTCATGAAACAGCAGTCCAATATTCTTGAGATACACGTGATATTTCATAGATACTCAACTCATATGTGACGTCAATATAACTTATGGTTATGTTTTTACAAACCTGAAAGCCCTAGGATATTATAGCACTCATCCTAGTGATGTCGAGGTGTACTGTAAAGTAACTGGTGTACTACCAATCTGATTCCCTCTATGCTCCTGGAAAGTAATGAACCTCATAACTTTTAGACACCATAATAAATATACACATCCAGTCTTATACATGCCAGCCAATACCATAACACGGGGCATGGAAGAGTTAAAACTTGAGTTAAATTCCTTTACATAGATTTGTTTCGTGTGTGTGGAAGGTAATTTGGAGAAGAGAAGCAAAAAAAGTTAAAAATCAGACTTTAATATTATTTTTTATCTTATTTTGCTGGTTTTGACATCAAGTACTAATGTGGACTTTGATTAGGAGTTAGGTTTCATCCCAATGTAAGGAAAATTATAATCAGTCCACACATCAAGACTGGTAGCATACCCGTTAGCTTTCTTCAATACTAACATATATAGCTTCATGGTAGCATGTATTAAATGTTCAGCAGTATCAACCGCCAAACCAGTGTCAGTGGATAGTACAGTCAGTCTTAAAGAGGCAGCACCCCACTAAAAGAAAGTTGCACCAATTTTGCTCAGTTTTAGCCAAGTGAACCCACTGTCAATTATAAATGGGACTACTTTTTAAGTTGATATAAGAAAAATGAAAGCCTTAATATCAAATTCATGTTTGAAGTTATTTCAACTTGGAAAGTTTTAATTTTGTAACTAGGTTAAATTTTAGGTTAAAAAAACTGGTCAAGTAATTAAAAACATCAAAGTATACACTGATATTCATCATGTCTCCATCCATTGAGCAGCATGTTATGACCTGATATTCTAGCCACATAGTTCAGGTCATGTTTACACATCATCACACAGGTAATTCAGCAATTCTGAAGTTAAGGGGAGTTGTGACAGTTTCATTGACAGCCTAGCAAGAACAAAACTTTTGAATTGAAAAATCTAGCATGTATCTACTTTACAACTATTCCCATTAGAGCAAGTCAAGAAAATGTATGTTCATTAACAATTCATTACTTATGAACTGGCAAATCAAAACAAAATTTGACAACGTCCAGTATACTGTTTAGCTACTTTCCTCCACGCTGAAACAGAAAACAGAATCATCATGATGACTGGCAGTCTTCTAAATACTGGAGCTCAAATGAAGTTTGACCAAAAACAGACTCAAAGTGGTACACAGAAAAGCTGAGTACTACGTGGTCATCACACTTTTAATAATACCAGTATTCTGCATTAAACTTTAAAGAGCAATATAAAATGGAAAGACACATTTTCTTAAAAATAAGGACTATAAATGATCCCACCAGCAGGAAGTTTTTATTTTCAAATATAAAGTGTGCATCTTTATTTTAAAAGTACTTGTTACCATGTTCACTTTCAAAATATTATACTGAGCAAAGAGCAGCTTTCCTTGAAAAAAAAAAAAGAAAAAAAAGGAAAAAAAAGCAACAAACTTTCCTGAAAAGGGGCCTTTACCAACTGTTAATGGAGGTAGGGTTTTAAAAAATACAGTAATTACAGCCATAAAACAAAATTCAAACCAAGTACTAGAGCAGAAGAAAAGTAAAATCAAATGAAAAGAACAGCACGAATGCCATATTCCTATAGAACACTTGTCAGAGAATCAATCCTGTTCCTTATGAGTGCTTAGGGTTTCTATTAAATAAATTATCCACCACAGGTTTACTTGACTCAACTCAAACAATCCGCTAAAATTTGTTAACATTACACTGATTAGCCAAAATACATTGTAACTAATAAACACCTTGGCTGCTCAGAAAACCCAAAAAACTCATTTTAAAAATTTCCAACCCTCCCCTTTTTCTGGAGGAACAAAGCAAAGGTCCCTCAAGAATCTGCTCATGAGTGAAAAGAAAATAAATGCAGCTTAAAACGGATACAATGCTCCTTGAAATTTATTTCTAAGACAAAGAACCAAAAGTGAAGTGTTGTCAAAAATGGAAGCGATGTGAATTCAAATCAAGTAAAAAACAAAACAAAAAACCCAGCTACTTTATAGAAGCTGTTCTTCACAGCTTAACAATCATTTTGATTAAATAAAATCATACCAATTTACATTAATTTTCTATTCCTGTCCAAAAATTCCCCATTCTCAAAAAAAAAAAAGTGCATCCAGAACCCAGCAATTCCCAGCTCCATCCCTTTAAGTCATTTCTGTTTCCCAAGTAGATTCAATTTCTTACTGTAAGGAAAAAAAGGACTTCTAAATCAAATCACTGTCACCTGGAAAAACTGTCCAAATTATAAAAATCTGAAATAATTTATTATCAAATTTAGAATTTAAATAAAAACAAGTTTGCTTGCAAAGGCATTAAAGAAAAAGAAAAGACAGCATGCATTCAAAAACTAGAGATGAAGACAAGAATACTTATCTACACAGGCACTGGCAGACGCAATTCAATTGTCATCTTTACTCAATGTAAGACAAATCCCACCCTATACTTTTCATCCACTAATCACTGAGGTACCAATATTCAAGAATGGAAAATGTAATATTAAAAAAAATAAAACCTAAACTGAAGCTTCTCCCTCAGCCCCTTCAGAAAACTATGGCAGGTTTGTGTGAAATGTTAGTATACTTAAGAGACTTACTACATTGGCTTCTTTAAGGAACAAAAATCATGTCCCACTTACTGGTTCTGTGATAAAATGATCACTATGTAAATAGCACTGTCAGCAAACTTTGCAAATGAACAAGTCTTGGCTATTAACTGGCACATCCTGTTGGTACCGAAAGAACCCTTGAAGTTTAAAACAATCTCATTTAATTCAGAACAAATGCGCCATGCCAAAGTGCAACAAATATTGTGCGACACTCAATGGACACTGACAGGTAACAGCTGCATTGGGAATTACTAAATCCACCTGCAAAGCAATTCTGCACAAATTGCATTGCATGCAAAAGTCGCTTCCGAAGGGGTGGAGCCATCCCTTGCCGTCAGTCTCAGCGCAGCCACAGTTTAAGTCGCAGTGCGTCAACTCCATTTAAATAGTATCTGAACAGCCTCTTATCGCGAACAAAACCAAGGTTTTCATAAAGTTTCAAAGCAGACTTATTTGTTATTTCTGTTTCCAAAACAACCTTCAAAAAAGAAAAAAAAACTTGAAGTTATAATTTCATAATTAAAAATTGACAAAATATATAACCAAATATTTTTTAAATTACATTGATTTGTTTTAAAATGACAATAAAACAAAACTGGTGTACAGAAAAAAATCATCAAAATGCTAATTATTTTTGAGTGGAGACAGGGGTGGAATCATTGAGAACTTTTCTCCTGGTTTTTGTGGTGTTTCGATGTTTAGGACTTCACTACATGTTTATAATAAACTATTTTCCTGTGGAGAAAACTAAGGTGACATATAAGGTGATATAAAAAGAAAAAGAGAAGAAAAATCAACAATCAAAATTTTGAAAGTCAAAACTTCAAGTTATTTATTCTGACTTCTGACTCCTGTTTCTATTAACCTGTCACTGTTTATCTATTATTGGTTCCTCAGCCTTCCTAATGCTGCGACCCCTTAATACATGTTGTGGTGACTCCAGCCATAAAATGATTTCCATTGTCACTTCATGTGATTTTGCTACTGTTACGAATCATAAACATATAATAAACAGATGGTCTCAGGTGAACCTGTGGCACTACCCCCCCCACACACACACACAAACTCCCAAAAGGGTCCCAAGCTACAGGTTGAGAACCACTGGTCTAGAGTTTAGACCAGTCTACAAACTTCAAGAATTGAACCAAATATCCTAATGCTGTCAGTTTCCGTATATAAAATTTTCCTGGTGGGCTGGAGATATAGCTCGGTGGCAGAGTACTTTTCTAGCACGTATTAGGTTTTGAATTCACTCTTCAACAAAGCACCAAAAAGGAAAAAAAAAAAAAAGGAAAGAGGAAGAAAAAGAGGGAGGGAGAGAAAGAAAAAAGGTAACTTTTATTGGGAAGTGGCTATGCCCATTTGTACACATGCCAATGGCACCTTTCTTGACACAGAACAGAGTTAAGCAGCTCTCACAAAGACCCATGGTTTGTAAAGCTTAATATATTTAGCATCTGTCCTTTTGTAGAAAGTTTACTGAACCTAAACCAAGGGAATAAAACATTAGGGTCCATCAGTCACCTGGAGGGATGGTTAGAGTAAGATTGCTCAGGGCATCAGGCGTGAGGCTGGGGAAAGACAAACAGATCATTAATGTCACTGGCTAGTCTACAAATCAGCAAGCTGCAGTTAGAGGAAGAGACCCTGGGTCAAAAATAAGGAGGGATGGTGATGGCTAAGCAGGTGAAGGTGTTTACAGAGCAAACCTGGCAACCTGAACTTGCAAGTGGGAAGCCCATATAATGGTGTAAGAAGAGAGAGAACTCCACAGAGTTATCTGATGTCTTCATGTGCCATGGCATATGCACTCACACATCACAAATATATACACACAGTAATAAGAAAACTAACGTGGAGGGAAATGAGACAGAAAACAACTGAAGATACCATTGTTGATTTCATATATATATATATATATATATATATATATATACGCACATCCATATACATACACACGTACACACACACACACACATATATATGCCGCACATGTGCACGCGCACACACGCACAAAGAGACTTAGGACAGGGCCCAAGAATTTGCATTTTAAACAAATTACAAGGTGAGATTGATATTACTGAGAATCTAAATATTATTCAGACCAAAACTTAACAGAGGATGGGAGAGTATTAGATTCCATTTGAGTCTTCTGGAGTATCGCTGAACTGGTGGCCGTGACAACATAGAGCTGATACTTTTGAAAACTACGGGCTCTTCGTATTTCTACTTCCCTCTACCTAAACACTCTCTCCTTTCCCAGCCTTTATATATGTTGCTCTATTTACCTTTTCTATTTATCTCACCTGTGTCGCTTAGAATTAGCACAGTCCATAGGTGCAATAACCTTTGGGCATTTAGAGCAAGGGAAACATGGCAAAAGCACAACTCAACAGAGACACAGCAAAGCATCTATAAAGCACATGAGGCCCTTGCTGCTCTATCTTCGAAAAGAATCAAGAGACAGAGAGAAGAGGTAGCACCTCAGTTTGCTACGTACAAAACCACTAAGGACCTGCATACTTCTGCATCATGGTGAAAGAGGCTTTCCATCCCGCCACCCGGCTTCTCAGCTGAAATCCCAGGAGTCTTAAACTCTCTTCTCGCCATTCTCCTGCATCCATCAATTCTCTCTTTGAAACTTTCTCTCAAAGTAGTCCTCTTATTTTTATCCTACACTGACAGCACCTTAAACTGCCACCAGCCGAGAATTTCCCATTTTCTACATGTGATCCTCTCATTAATTTCCTAACTAAAATAAGTTATTATCTCTTTGTCCTTAAACTTAATGATCTAAAAATTATCTGAAGAGACTAAAAGGTCTCTCAATATATGGCTTCCATGTACAAGTCTAGCTTCACTCGAAGTCTCCCTCTTCCTCCTCTTCATGTCAACATCAAACTGTCAGTCTCTGGAACCAACTATGATCTACTTCACCTTCTGTAAGTGCACAAGCTTTTAACAATGTAATATGACATCACTTACAGACCTGTTGGCCCAAATTCACAGCTATTCTGAAAAACATGGCCCATGCACAAGTTGGATACACACCTTCAATCACAGCAGAGGCAAGAGATATCTATGACCATTGAGCTACCCAAAGCTACATAGTGAAAATCTGCCATGAACAAACAAAAATTCAATTTTAATATTGAGTGTTACACTAGAATACCTGAGTACAAGTGTTCAGATCTAGATAATTCTCTCAGGAAATTCTTAAAATTCTGTTATTAGGTCAATATGTAATTATAACTAAATTGTTAAAGGCAATTTGAGGAAAAACTAATGTTGCCACAACTCTAAATTACTAACTTACTTCATAGTAATAAAACATGAAAAATATTAAAAGAATAGTTATATTTAGACACCAACCTCAAGAAACGAACATGGCTATCTCTACCAGTGGTTCTAAACCTGCGGGTCATGACCCTTTGACAACCCTCTACCTCTAAAAATACTTACTTTATGATTCATAACAGTAGTGGTTGGGGTCACCACAACATGAAGAACTGTATTAAAGGGTCACAGCATTAGGAAGGTTGAGAATCACTGGTTACACTTTACAAATGAATGAAACTCAAAAAATTCAGTAAACGGGCTGAAGAGATGGCTCAGTGGCTAAGAGCACTCACTGGCTACTCTTCCAAAGGTCCCAAATTCAATTCCCAGCACCCACATGATGGCTCACAACCATCTTTAACTGTAATATCATGGGATCCTACATGAAGGATGCCCTCTTCAGGTGTGCAGACATACATGAAAACAAAATGCCTACATACATACATAAATATAAAATACATAAATAGATCGTTGACAAAAGAAAATCAGTAAACAAGGGCAAATAATTGGAGTCCAAATAAAAGCTAAACCTCCATAGTAACCACACTTCAGACCTCTCCACTATTTCCTAGAGAAAGATAAAGCAATAAATAGAAAATCTAATCAACTTGGGCAAAGGGATCTAAGTTCACTTTCATTAATAATTAGCAACCTAAACTATTCTAAACTAGTAGTTAGTTCTCAACCTTCCCAGTGCTGTGCCTCTTTAATACAGTTCTTCATGTTGCGGTGATTTCCCCTCCCCCCAAACATAAAATTGTTTTCCTTGCTACTTCATAACTGTAATTTTGCTACTGTTATGAATCATAATATAAATATATGTGTTTTCTGAAGGTATTGGTGACTCCCTATGAAAGGATCATTCAACCCCCAAAGGGGTGGTGAGAATCGCTGTTCTAAAGAGTTAACTACAGCTCCACATTACAACTGAAGTGTGCTATGCAGTTTAGCCCTGGAGAGATGGTTCAGTGGTTAAGAGCACTTGCTGCTCCTGCAGAGGACCTGAGTCCCTCTTTTGGCTTCCTCAGACATACATGACATACCCACTTACATATACATATATAAAAATAAAATCTTCAAAAAATATATTTGAATTCTGGCTTGTTACCATCCTAATAAATTAATTAAGCCTAACTATACAGAAAAAAATTACACAAGTGGCTACTCTAATCAATATGTAAAGATGGTCTTAGTATACTGAATATTTCCTAAGAGATCCTGTATTACTCAATATAGTAGAATATGCTAAGAAAAAAGTTAACTATTTTTCAACATTTTATTACTTCAACTCTTATAAACATTTCTTAAATCAAGGTTTATACTGGAAATTTACTGCAAAGATTCTCTTTTACTTCACATAGAGACATGAAAAAACAAATCAAAAAATAATTGTTGTGGAATATTAGTTTAAGATGTGCTACATTTGTTTATGCGGTGAAACATTTTGTTTAATGATGCAAAGGTGCTGCATTCCTTTAAGCTGCATTTGTTTAGCTCTGTGAAGCTGTGTTACTCTGCCTATCTAAAACACCTGATTAGTCTAATAAAGAACTGAATGACCAATAGCAAGGCAGGAGAAAGGATAGGCAGAGCTGGTAGGTAGAATAAACAGGAGAAAAAAAGAGAAGGAAGGAGGAGGAGGGGAGAGGAGGACACAAGGTGCCAGACACCCAGCTAGCCATGGAGTAAGAAGTAATGAAAGGTATACAGAAATAGAGAAAGATAAAAACCCAGAGGCAAAAGGTAGATGAGATAATTTAAGAAAACCTGGTTAGAAATAAGCCAAGCTAAGGCTGGGCATTTATAAGTAATAATAAGCCTCTGTGTGTGTGATTTCTTTGGGAGCTTGGTGGCAGGCCCCCTAAATGAAAAGAGCCCCAAGAGTAAAAAACAGCCAACAACAGATAATTCTGGACTGTCCTATAAACAGTTAAGAGAGATGGCTCCGTGGTTAATAAATGCACTGCTCTGGCAGGAGTCTAATTCAGTTTCCAGCACCCACACCAGACAGCTCACAGCTATGAGCTACCCTAAGGGGCCCACTCTTTTGGCCTCTTGAATATCTACAGACAGGTGGCTAACAGACACATACACATAATCTTTCTAAAAGAAGCTTAATGTGTTTTGAGTATTTGATTCTCTTTAACAGAGAAATACATTACAGTGATGGTCCACCAACTCTCCATCAAGGAAACATTATGAGGATAAGTCAAACTGGCAGAGTTTAGACAGCATTTTTAACAGTGGAGGCTGGAAGTTCATGGAGAGAGGCTGTGCCTACTGTTATCTGGCTCCCAACAGACCTTGATAGATATCTGATGAACAAGTAAGTAAATATTGTTCTTCACAACAAAAGTTAAAAGCACATTAACATAACTTCACACAAATTTCAGAGCAGGTAAAGTTAAATGATTTGCCCTCAATTATACAACTTATATACTTAGAAGTTCCTAAATCACAGAAGATGGATAAGAAATCAAGGTGTCTCATACTGAGTCCTTTAAATAAGTCAAACCATTCACTCAAGATATTTATGGTATGAGGCCATGAGAGCTTAGAGAGTAAAGTGCTACCAAGCCCAGCTGAGCTGATAAGGTCTAGGTTCAGTACAACCTATCTCAAAAATTAGGGTGAAAAGTGATCAAAAAAAGACAACCAAGGTCAACGTCTGGTCTCTACACGCACACATGCACACACTGACACACGAGATAAATACAGAAGAAATAACATCATTCGATTCTCAAACACACAATAAAATTAAGATTTAACCATATACTAACACTGTATTCTCAAACTCCCTTAGAAGCTTTGATGAAAAGCTAGTATTATTCAACACTTTTCAGTAAGTACACATCTTGCCTCATAGGCAATGACTCATGAAAGACAAAGTAGTTCCTGGCGTTAAGCATCCCTGTTCACAAGAAATAATTCTCAGTAGCATAAAATCAAAATATAAGTCTATCAACTCAAAGATTTCTCCACACAGCTAAGCAACTTTTGTGAAGCCTGAAGAGTTATTATATCTACATCAAAATATGCTTAGAAAATGTGAAGGCAGATAGACAACCAGATTTCAGTAGAAAGGACATAGATGAGGAACAAGACAATAGGAAGAATTTTGTAAACACACACAAATTAACTTTAGCAAGGTACATTTCCATTATTCTGGTACTCTGGAGGCTAAGGAAGAAAAATGGCAAGTTTAAGGGCAGCCTGGACTACCTACTAAACTCTAGACCAGACTGAGATAGAGACCCTGTCTCATACAACAAAACAAAACAAAACCCCTCCGTTTTAAAAAGTTATCAAAGCACTTACTAAGGTCAAAAAAAGAACCACCTAATCGCATGTATTGAATAACTTTGCCAAGACACATATGCGCTCTCACAGTAAAGACGTGCTGAACACAGTGGTGCACACTAATCCCAGCATTTGAGAAGTTGAGATAAGCAGCAGCTTGGTCGACAATGAGTTCCAGGCCAGCCAGGGCTACACAGTGAGACTCTGTCTCAAAATAAACCAAAGGTGACTTTTCCCCAAGGATAACTGTCATTTGTGTTGCTCATAAAGTGCAATAATTTTTATTTCTTAGCTGTCTCTACTATAAAAGGCATTCATTCTCTAGTTTAACACCATTCCCACCTCCATTACTGTACACTGTTAGCATCCCCAGCGTAATCACCAATGTTTACCAAGCATATGTAAAGCACAGTGCTATAGGAATAAAGGGAAGTACATATGGCAAAAGACCCTACAGACAAGCTGAAAAGATGTCCCCTTATGGTAATATGCAAATCAGTTGTTCATTATTTAATACTTAAGAAATATTATCCTTGAGTGAAATGCCCTCCATACAGGTTGAGAGTTTTTCCAATAGGACAAAAAGAAACAACTTACTTAAGTGACTCAGCTGATAGACAACAAAGCTTTTAAACATTTACTAATTATGTTTAGATTTCACTGTGTTCTAAAGAAATTCAACTCCATTATCTTAAAATGTACTTTACATCACAACTGTTATTTCTTAACAAATAGCATTTTCTCCACAATCTGATTTGTGTAGAAGATCTGCAATGACACTTCCAGTACTGGTACTAGCAGGTGCTGTAAAAACCCATTCAGCAGAAGCCTGCCCAGGACAACAGGAGTAAACACCTGAGTGACTTACCTCATCACAGTCTCCTTCCACCATGGCATATATAGCTTTCTTTACCAGGTTAGTACCTAGAATATAGATCTGAGTATTAATGAAGGAAAAGTATAATTAGTTAGTTTCTTAAAGAATCTAAATTATGGTAATCATAAGTGCACAGAAATCAAATATTAGGTTTTATCTTGAATGCAGATACACTGATC
Organism: Microtus pennsylvanicus; assembly: GCF_037038515.1. Lineage (NCBI taxonomy): Eukaryota > Metazoa > Chordata > Mammalia > Rodentia > Cricetidae > Microtus > Microtus pennsylvanicus. Next base: position 7,439,843 of record NC_134593.1, read on the forward strand.
ATCCCTAAGTAAAACATAAACCAGGAGGAGTCCAGGGAAACCCCACAGAGAAGTGAGCCTGCCTTGGAAAGATCTGCTTTCTGATAGATTCCCTCTCCTCGGGTCTCATTAGCCTCAACCATGAGCCTGTTTTATTGTTACAAGATACTAAGAAAGATAAATATAAAAAGGGAAAATATAGCACAAAGTAGTCCAGAATCCTGTGAGCTAGCAAAGATACTGAATGACTGAGCTATTTTGCCAAATGTCGTCCAAATCTCTAGACACAAGGCACAAGACCATCAAACAAGAATTGCTTATCCCACTGGGGCCTAGATAAAACCAGCTGCTGTAAAACGTACTGAACTTGGCACAACCAAGTCAGGCACTCTCACTGGATGCCAGTGGTGTGTCTGTAACTCTAGGAAAGTATCATAATTCAGTGTCACACAGATCTGATACTATAAGAAATAACTGCCAAAATCTCATTTTAAGACAGACAAAATTTTCCAGGTGTAATTGTACACACCTTTAATCCCAGCACTTGGGAGCGAAGGTAGATGAACCTCTGAGTTCAAGGCCAATTTAGTCTAATAGTGAGACCCCATCTCAAAAAAGATATAAATTTTATTTTTATTTTAAAATCACTTTGTTTCCAAACTGGACAATCAAACTGTTCTTCCTGAGTCCTTAGCTCTTTTCAAACTTATCTATAGAACAAACCAAATTCATTACAAATTTTAGTAGAATTTACGGTTAACACTATCCAAAAACAAAGTCCTTTACCCTTTAAACTGGCTCAGTACAGTGGCACCTGATTGTAATACCAACTACTTGGAAAACTGAGGCAGGTATTTAAGCCCAATGTCAAATAAATAAATAAACTGAACATATTTATAGGGATTTCTCAGGACACTACCTTGACTTTGAAACTTAAATGTAAGTATTAGACAGCAACACCCATATTCTTTTATAGCTACAAATAACAAAACTGCTAACAGCAATAACAGCACATCAAATACGTTATAACACTGACTTAGCTTAAAATACATCCCAACAAGCACTTCTCCATCTAACCATCCAGTTTTAAAAGAGCCAGCAAGTACTGGACACTAGGACAGAAGTTCTAATTGGGCTTACAAAACAGTCAACAGGAAAAGCTTGAGCCAGACCAGCTGAATGAGATTCTCAAGGAGAGTATTACCATCTGCTTTTGAACCATGCAGACGATTCTAGTGACAGTTAAAAAACACACGTGTTGACCCAAAGATGGGTCAGCGGGGATCAGATCCCTAAGACCCTAAGATTATAGAAGAGACTCAAAAATTGTTCTCTAACCTGTACACATGCACTGTATCTGTCTCTCTCTCTCTCTCTGTCATACATACACACACACACACACACACACACACACACACACACACACACACACACACATTAAAAAAACTAAGGAATGCAACCTTAAAAAAAAGACTAGGAACATGAATCTCAGAATAATAATTACCTTCTTTTGGACTTTCAAATTACAACAGGCTTGATGATTAGCATAAAGTAACTAAGAATTACTCCATAATTTTAGTTTGGTTAGCGTCCATTGAACTTGAGAATAGTACCTGGTATAAAATGTTCTCATAACTCTATAAAAAACAGGAACACTTTCTCCAGTACTTAATATAAAGCATTCTGGATCAATTTTTTAAAAACTCTAAAGACAAAAACTGATCATCTGATACTTTTATTAAAAAGATTATCTCTCACCAAGTGATGATAGCACATGCTTTTAATCCCAGCTCTCAGGAGGCAGAGGCAGGCAGATCTCTGTTGAGTTCAAGGCCAGTCTGGTCTACAGAATGAGTGCCAGGACAGACTCCAAAGTAACACAGAGAAACCCTATCTCAAAAAAAAACATAGATAGGCCAGGTGGTGGAGGCGCACGCCTTTAATGCCAGCACTGGGAGGCAGAGGCAGATTTCTAGGAGTTCAAAGTCAGCCTGGTCTACAAGAGCTAGTTTTGGGACAGGCACCAAAGCTACAGAGAAACCTTGTCTCAAACAAAACAAAAACAAACAAACAAACAAACAAAAAAAAACATAGGAAGATAGACATAGATGAAAGATAATCTCAAAAACATTAAAAAAACTATTTTAAGAATGTCTCAAAGATATGTTGAAAAGAAAACCCATCATCTTACCATCTTAAGGATAGTGAGATGGCCAAGTAGGTATTAAAAAAAAAAAATCCCTCGCCTGCCAGTAAAGCCTGATAATCTGAGTTCAATCCCCAGAACCTGTGTGAAAGGAGAACTGACTCCCCAAAGCTGTCCTCGGATGCCTGTAGCAATGTGTGTACATAGACACACAGTTATTCATTTAAAAAAATACCTCCTTCCCTTACCTTGAAGTTTATTCCTACATAATGACATTTAAATCTTTTGTTTCAATATACAAAAATGAAAATAATTTATTCACCCTTTGTGAAATAACATTTTCCTTACCAATGCCATTCCTCCTGTACTTGGAATCCACGGCTAACATGGCTATATAACCTCTGCGGAACATCTTTTTGTGCATATCCAGCTTGCAAACGATGGCACCTACACACTCCTCCCCTACCATGGCCTTGAAAATAAAGAAACAGTTAAGAAAAATACAATGCCATCAGGTACTGCAAAATTATCAAGGGAAAACAGCAACTGACCCTTGGTCAGCATTTTTGAGAGGAAATCAGGCGAACTCCAGAGCAAAACAGCAATCACGGAAAGTTTCGGAAATCTGAATCTCAAATTCTTCAAATATTCTTGTTTCTAAAACTCAAACTTTCTTCCGATCATGATTTTTTTTATGCTTATTAAAACCCTAAGGGAGAGGCAGACAAGATTTCTACAAGGCAAACACTCAAGAACTTTTACAGACTCCACATCAGTGCTTATATTTAAACTAATTTGAGATAAAGACCTGTTTACATTTGGAAGAGGGAGCAAGTGAACAAATTATTTCTTTAAAAAGTTTACTTATTAAAATACAATAACATATTGTACAATTTACCCATAAGCAGAGTATTACAAGTTTTTATAATAAAGATTTAATGAAAGATAAACATAACTGGAAATTACATCTGGTAGTTAATTTTGATCAAGAAAAAAGTACTATGACTTTTTCAGAAAAAGCACTGTTTAGAAGTATTAATTAAATCGCACTCAAAAGGCACTTTAGCACTAAATACACGATGGTCCGCTTTCAGGATATTCCGGACAGTATGAGTCATTATCCTAAAGCTCCCAGAAATTCAATAGCCTGCACTCAGTAGGCTAAGGTGGAAGGATCTGAGTCAGAAGGATCCTAAGTTCAAGGCCAGCTTGTTCTACACAGCAAAATCCTGTTTCCAAAATATATATAGATCATATATGTGTGATATTTTAAGACATATACACATAAATATCTTAAATTTCAGTCTTTTTATCAGTGTAAATTAGAATACTATGATTTCTATTTTAATAAAACTATCAGGTTATAGGAGTGTTAAAGGCTAAATGTTAAACAATGCTGATAACTCATTTTGATATTCCAGTGTTGTTAATGCAAATGTTTATCAAATATTTCAAAACTGTTAAAAGTTCTAATAGTGTATACTGAGAAATATAAATAGGGCAATCCCTCAGCAAGCAATATTTCTGTTTTGTAAACTAACTTTCCAGAAACAACTATTTCAAAACCATAAATTGGTCAAAAGATTAGTAAGCAAAATCCAACATATACTTAATATTTATTTTAACTTTGATTCTGTTGTAACATTTTGTGGTCTAGTATTTAATACATTTCCTGAAACTCCTTTTTAAATAAACTGTGGAAAAAAAATCTTTGTAAGCAAGATAATATTAATCCATTTAGAAAATGCTTTTGAAGGGATATTAAAGTCAGTAACTGATAATAGTTCATTCCCATTGTATCACATTTTCCATAATTATTCTTGGTCAAAAAAAACCTTACAATTATTATTTCCATTTTGTTTTTTTATTCATAACATACCAATTTAATGCACAACAAATCAATTTAATTTCTTTTTGTATTAAGACCTGAAACAGAGATAAAAGTTATCTAAATGAACAACTTTGACGGCCTTTTTAGTGCTAAGAACTGAACCCAATAACATGCATGTACTCTATCACTGAGCTACACACCCAGCCCTGCTAATAGTAGTTTCTGATCTGGATTGTCAATATACATGTATGTATGTATGTATGCATGCATACACGTGTGTGTGTATTCAACATATACATATATGTGTACATGTGCTCACACGTATATAATTATCACAGACCAAATCATATAACAGGCAAAAAATAAATAAATAAATTGCCCTGACCTAGTAAGCAAGGCTCGTGTAAAAAGGAAATAACATGGGAAACTTAAACAAGACCGTAGAACAGCTATATCCTACAGTTAATAAAGTCATTCAAAAAGAAAAATTAAAGCCACTAAATACAGCTAGGTAATACTTTCAAACTGCACCAGAATTTCAAACAAATATTTGTCCTCTGACCATATAAGTAAAATGCAAACAAAATATTATGTTAGTTTTTCTTGAGACTACATTACTTCCCTAGTTAAAAACAGAAATATAGATCAAGTTGTATATACCATCTAAAAATAAAAAATCTGACATATGGATATATGACTTGCTCAGTATAAAAACCAATACTGCAATCCTAATAAATTGCTTATTCAACAATTACTAAATCACTTGGTTTTTTTCCCAAACCAAAGCTGCTGCACACACTTTGAAGCATGTTATTAAACGTGTTTCCTGAAGTACAGTAAGTAGTAAATCTATCTTTTACCTTCACAAGGCTTTTTAAAAGCCTGTCAAGTCTACAGAACTATGAAAAACGTGTATCTGCAAAACTGATTCCCAAACTCCCCAATCATTACAAAAAGAACACTGGAGGACACCAGAAAGTTAAAATTAGAACAGATAAAAAGAAATACTATACTACATTGCTAGTCGTAAATTTAAGAATCTCTAAAAACCCGAAAGCGAAAATATTGTGAACTATAGGCTAAAGTTTATGGTAACTGACAGTGACTCATCTGGATTAGTTTCTATTTTCCAAAGTGCTACAAATATTAGGAAGGATTTTAAGAAACTTGTTGTGATAAGTCAACCAAGTACAGGCAATTTTTAAGGTTTACTGCATGTTCTCCCTGGAACCTGGAGGCACTTCGGAGGTTCTAATCCCGAGACTGACGCTTATAAGGACAACTTCCACGATGACAAAACAGTTCTTCATCTTATTTGCCAGCATGAGAGGCCAGGAGACCAGAGAGCTAAAGACCTCTCTGCTCCTAAAACAGCTACAAGTTTGAACATTATCCATAACCACGGTTTTTATTCCCATTGAAAGAGAAGAAGGAGGGTCTAGATTATTATCTCTAGGGTGGTCCTTTCAGATGTAATTTGAAAGTCATAATTCAGACATTATTTATAAAAATAACTTCTAATGGAAAATTCAATATGAAAAGCACACGAAAGACCTAGCTTTACCTGTCTCTGTCGTGTAACTAGTTTTATTGTTCACTATCTCCAGACTCATATTCCATACTTAATGAGAAACCTTAGAGGCCAACTTGTACACATTTCAACTTCTAGATATTCATAACTTAATGTTAAACTCTGGCTAGTAAAGGCTAAAGTAAAAACTTAACTGGCCAATTAGGAAGAGTGTACATAAAATGAAGTTTACCATGGTATAAAGTGACAGAAAAACTGAGGTCTAGGGACAGCATGGCTCAAACCCACGACCACTGAACACTGCCCCAGCCCCATTTCAGTTTAAACTCCTTGATACGCTTTTGAGGATTAATTTACAATTCAGTCAATACATAATTCTGAGGAATTGCATTTAATGGCATTTTTGTCATCACAGTGTTGTAAGTACTGTCCCATATTCACGGACACTAACATGTCTTAGAACTTTTGTCTTTGGTTTTTGAGACAGGGTCTCTCTACACAAGCCTGGCTACCCTGGAACTTGCTGTGTAGATCAGGCTGGCCTTGAACTCAGAGACTCTGCTGCCTCTGCCTCCCAAGTGCTGGGTTTAAAGATGTGTGTTATCCCATCCTGCAGAACTATTTTAACATGATACTAAGAATCCTGACCACGTTTTCTGGAATACAAAATACAAAATAGTACCTAAAGTTTAAACAAATGTCCTAAAATAAAGTTTAAGCACAATTAACACAAAAGCTAACGAAACTACCAATGTCTAACTACAATATCCAGTATTTCTGGATTACCATCAAGCTGTGGAAGCAACCACAAGCCTTTTGACATATTGTCAAAACATACTGCAAGGAATACTGAGTGCAACTTAGTCAGGGTTAAATAGTAACAATGGGAGCTTTATTCTCTGAAAAGTATGTGCTGTGCTCACGGTACAGCTTACACCTCAAGTCTAACAATATCTCAGTTAAAGATTTCATACAGACACAAAGTGGGTCAATGTTACTGTTGAGAGATTACGGGTGCTGGGAATGAAAACTTATAATACCTATTCATCTTATCCAAGAGACAAATCTGTTCAACTTACATGTAAGTTAAAAAAAAAAAAACCCTTTGGTCAGCTATCCCCATACAAACCAAAGGCACCAGTTTTCAGGCTGTTCGAGCAGTTTCACACTTAAGTTTCCTGTGTCCCACAAAAATGCCTGTTCCCATTCCAGGGGCCTTTCAGCCACCGGAAGTGTTAGTGACACCTTCTGCAATGGCACACCTGAAAGCATGCTGCCTGCAACTACTGTCCTACTGAAGGAAACAATGTCCATCATCCATGACCAGGGCTCTGAGATTTCATTCTCCAACGTGGCCACAGCAACAGACAACCACGTTCACCAAAACATGTTTACCGCATATATTCTTCCCTGACTAAAGCTGGAACTGAGTTATTACTAAGGCCTGCACGTGAACAGAATCAGGTCCCAATTAAATCACTACAAAATGCTCTGCGAACGAGGGCGGGGAACTGATGAAAGGTAAACATGATTAGCAGCTAATGTAAGCAGGACATAAGACCCGCCCCCCCGTCCCCCGCCCCAGGTGAAACACGCTCTTCTGTTACAACAGGAGCCTGAGAACCCTGCTCATGAGCTCTTACCTTCCACACAGTTCCATTTACTAACTAGGAGAACGCGCGCGCGGGCGCGCGCACTTTGGCACTTCACAGCTGTAGGGTGCTGTGAAAATGAAGGCTACAACCCCTGCCACCACACACCGGGCCCTCGCCTGACACTCCCTGCCCTGAGTGGCCAGGCTCTCTGCCGGGCTCACCCTCTTGTCACGCCATCCACTTACCAAGAAACACAGCTGGGGCCAGTTGTGGATAAAATATCTATACGTATAAATGGAGTAGGGTTCGGACAGATCTTTGGTGATCAGTCTCATGATATCAGGCATTTGGAGCTCGGATTCATAGCGGACGTAACGTATCGTCCGATCCTCCCCGGGCTCGGCCTCCCGGCCCAGGGAGCTCCTTAGACTGCAGCCAGCGGTCAGGGCCGAAGCCAGCAGCCGCACCTGCTCGTCCTCCTCCTCCTCCGGCTCGTTGCCCTCCACCAGTCCGTTGCGAGCCGCCGCGGGGTCGCTTGCCGCCGCCGCCACCGCCGCCTCCGGCCGGCCGGGGAGCGCAGTTCTTGCATTGTTGGGGGCCGAGCAGGGAGCTCTTTCCCCCGGGTGTCCCCCGGCTCCTTTTGTGGCAGTCACTTTGGGGGCCCCGTCGGGGGCGGCTGCCTCCGCGGCACTCAGAACCTTACTCTTGAGGGTCGCCGCGGCCCGGAGGTGTCGCAGTTCGGGGCCGATCAATCCGTTGAGCTGCTGCGGCTGCTCCGGAGGCAGCTGCGGGCAGCGCAGGCAGGAACGCGCCTTGGCCGTGCTCGTCGCCTCGCCGCCCGCCGGGCTCCCGCAGCCGCCTTCGTGTTCCTCGTCGTCCTCCTCGTCGTCGCTGCAGCAAGCGAGCGCGGCCCCCGCCGGGAACGGGCAGCGGGGCTCGGCCGCCGCCGGGGCCGCGGGCGCTGGTGGTGGGAGGAGGCTGCTAGGCCCAGGCGGTACCTCCGCCATCCTGGAAGCGACACAGCCGAGAGAGGAGGCCATGAGCGGCGGCCGAGCGGCGCCAGGCAGCGCCGAGCGGCGGGCCGGGGGCGGCCGAGGAGGGGGGAACAAAGGCAGAAACCGTCCCTCACCGAGCGTCCCCAACGCCGCGCCGCCCCCACGCCGCCGCGCCGCCGTGCCGGCCACCGTCCCCGGCCGCCCGAGCCCCGCCGCCGGCCGTGTCACCACCTCCCACCCGCCCCTCCTCGCGGCTCACCCCGCGCCGCTCCCCGCCGCCGCTGCCGCCGCTCCTGTCCCTCAGCCACCGCCGCAGCCGCCTCTGCCGCCGCGGCCGCTCCACCGCCGCCGCCGCCGCCGAGCCTCTCACCCGGCCGCCGCCGCCGTAAAGCGCCTCGCCTGTTACCCCGGGTAAAGTTTCCTGGGCCAGGCTTTACGACACTTCCCTGCCTGCCGGCTGCCGGGCCAGAGAAAGGGGCGTGGAGGGCGGTGACCTGAGCGTGGGGCGGGGCCCACGGTGTCTCCCGAGGGCTTCCGGGCGGCCGCGCGTCGGGGGTGTGGCCCTAGCCTGGGGTTCCCGGCCGCGGAAGTTGCCGGGCGGCCTCCCAGGGTGGGCAGGGGTGGGCCGGGCACGGCTGGCGCTCCGGGAGCTGCGGCGGCTGTGGACCAGCCATTGACAGCCCATCTCCAGCGCCTTTTTGCAGCAGCACTGTTAACTTTTGCTCGGACCTGGCGGGTGGGGCAGGGAGCAGCGGCTACAAAGGTGGCAAATCCCGAACTGGACGGCGAAAAAGAGGGAATTTGAAGTATTGAGCTGTGAAGATAGCGTGCTGCAATAGGAAAGAATCTCATTATCCCGTTGGGACAAGAGAACGGCTAGCCGTCTTCCAAAGCCCCTCTTGCCCCATTTCTCCATCCCGAACATTGGAGCCATAAACGTGACTAACAGGTGCTGGACAGCCACAGGCACACCTAGGGGACAGTGACAGAGGCGGTGGTGGCTAAGAAGCACACTTCTAATTTGTGATTGTAATTGTGTTAGGTTGGGAGGCACCGGGAAAGAGTTCGCGGGATCCTCCCAGGTGACGTGCATTCTAAGCAGGTGTAGAGCATGTGTTGAGCATGTGGCTTACCGCTGCCTGCTTTAGTCCACAGATGGTGGCTTGCCGCATATCTGAGCTGAGAGGCACAAGGGTTGTGTAAATAACTCATGCATACAAATCAAGTTGCTATTTTGTTTGTTTTAGTTGTTTGTAGAAGCTGGACAGATGAGTAGGAACATTTGCTGCCAGGGTTAGATTCCCAGCACCCATGTAGCAGTTCACAACGGTCTGCAATTCCAGACCCAAGGGATACCACAACCTCTGCTGGCCTCCAAGGACAACAGGAATACACATGGTGCACAGACAAACGTACATGGGGGGGAGAGGTACATTCAAAAAAATAGGTTTTTTATTTCTTTGAACTGGCGTATAGAGCTAGTCAGGTGTTCCCACGATTAATGATTTCACAGATAAGCTTCTCTGACAGAAGGTTTGCAACTTTGTGCCACGATCTAATCTAAACTAAAAAACTGAGCTGCCCTAGTTGGCACATGTCTATAAAGTCCTAGTTCTCAGGAGGCAAAAGCAAAAGGCTCAGAAATTCAAAGTAAACCTGGGCTGCATAGCAGAGCCGTATCTAAAAATAAATAGTACATAAAAATAATTCTCAAGCAACACTGATCCACACTGGCGGCATTTTAGACTCAAGGGTTACAATCCTTTTTACTGAGACTATTAAAGGACACTAGCGCTTCTCAGGGAGAGATTCAGCCTCTCAGGATAATAAAATTTGTAATTATCCGCCAGGTATTGTGCAAATTGTCCTCTATTCATTATGAAAGTCTTGCCAAAATACATTCCTGTACAAACAGGCTTGAAAACACTTGCATATTTCAGTCTTCTCTGTATTATGGGGAAAGTCCAACTACGTAGCTATAAATATGAGAATGAAGAAATAAACGTTTTTGTTCTTTTGTGTGTGTGTGATGTGTAGGCATGAGTGAGTGTGAGTGTGTGTGTGCATGTGAACACCTGTGCTGCACGTATTATCACACTTGTGGGCACAGGTAGTGCATGCATGTGGACCCTTGATGCAGAAATCTTCCTCCTTCACTCGTCCATCTGTTCTTTGAGCCAGAATCTCTTAATTGAAACCAGACCTCACCAAGAGAGTTAGTTTTGCAAAGCCGCTTGCTCCAGAGATCTCCCTTCTCTACCTTCTCAGGCTGAAATTAAAGGAGCGCCACAACATCCACTCAGCAGTTTCAAAGGATCTGGGGATTTGCACTCAATAGAGTCCTCTTGCTGGCAAAGCAATCTAACCATCTCCCAATCCTAAATTAAAGACTAGTACTGTCAAACTGTGTTATTGTTTTTAAAAATTAAAATAAGTATTGCTATTGGTACTATCCTAGCTTCTATTAGCTTTACAGACTACTCCCACAATTATTCACTATAAAATAACCATTTATTGTGTGTGCTGGAGTCTTATGTCAACTTGACATAAGCTAGAGTTATCTAAAAGGAAGAAATATCAATTGAGAAATGAAATACCTCCGTAAGATTAAGCTATATGCAAGCTTATAGTAGGGTATTTTCTTAATTAAGGATTGATGGGGGAGGACTCAACCCATTGTAAGAGGTACCCTTCCAGAGATGATGGTCAGGGTTCTGTAAGAAAGTGGGCTAAGTGTAGCACAAATAATCAAAACTCAGAGACAGATATTGGGGTTCAACCTGAAGATCAGAAAAGCAAAGCAGCCAAACTACTAGGGAGCTTTTACCTCAATGAAATCTTCAGAACAAAATAGAGCAAGTTCCTGTCCCATCCCAACTTATAATCCTCTCTAGTGCTAGGATTAAAGATGTACACCACCACCAGCAGCCTATATAGCTAACTAGTGTGACTTCTGGGATTAAAGGTGTGTGCCACCACTGCCTGATTTGTATAGTTGACTAGTATGTTTGTTTTGCATTCTGATCTTCATGCAAACTTTATATATTAAAATACAAATGAAATATCATGACATTTACCCTTTTGTCTAAAATTTTAAAAGAAAACTATAAGAAAACTATATAAAATAAATACAATAGCTATGTATAATATATACAGGCAATAAATATATGAACAGTGTCTAGTCCATTTGTATTTGACAAATTCAGAGAAAATACTCCGTATCTATCCTATCTTGGTGAGTCCAAAATCTTTTACTGCAGCGGACTTCTCGACCAGGAAACGAGAGAGAGAGAGCATGAAGCAAAGGGGCCCGAGAGCACTAAGGCAGCTGCTCATATATGGAAATGGCACACGGGTCGCCCTGTGATTGGCTGCCACCAACAGCTGACACCAGACTGCATCGGGATAGGCCCAGGGACCCTTATCCACCACGCAAGCAGGAAGCGGGGGACACGCAGCTCTTAAAGGCTTAGCCAAATATGGAGTTGTTTATTTCCAACAAGACAGGATGTCGGCGCCATCTTGTAATGGCGATCCTGTTCAGCTCACTACATTTTACCTAATTTACTTTCTATCATAATTTACTTTCTACACTTGGTAAACAAGGAAAACTATAGCTATAACTATCTGGTCTTCAACTCCCTCAGAGACCTGAGAATGAAATATTAACTGAGTAAGCAGGAAGTGCAAGCAAGCAACTTCCAAAAATGCGAGAAATGGCAGAAACATCTGGATACCTGGACAGCCACCCAACGTTCCTCTGCAACATTAGAGCATCGATCTTCAACCTACAGGCCTAGCATATTTGATGGACTTTTCTGTGAAGCAGGATATTCTAAAAGGCTGTCCCTCCTTGTCTTGACAATGTTTGGCAGTCACTTTCTTTTTGTGTCCTCTTTGTCCAATTAGGATAACATACTGTCAGCAGTCGAGGCAAGGGCATTTTCTTGTCCAGTGGCTTACTTTTGCCAGAAAGAAAGTAAACTCCATGTGCAGTTTCTTCAGTGCCCATTATCTTCTCTGAAGTAGATTAGTGCTCCCAGGAGCAGACATATCTCATTATCATGAAAAAGAACCTAGATTATTAAAACATCTTAAATACCATATTCTGTAGATCTCTGACATGTTTGAAGATGACCTGTCTATCTAAAATATATCTTTGTTTGACCTTGAATACAAACCTGACGTGACTACAAGTTCAATTATAATAGGTGACTAATTACTAACCTGCATTTCCTTATTACCCTAAACAGTTGTTAATAATAATTTTCAAGGACTAGAAGTTTGCATTACATTTTTTTTAAAGATTTATTTATTTATTGTGTATACACTGTTCTGCCTGCTGGCCAGAAGAGGGCATCAGATCTCATTACAGATGGTTGTGAGCCACCATGTGATTGCTGGGAATTGAACTCGGGACCTCTGAATGAGCAGTCAGTGCCCTTAACAGCTGAATCATCTCTCCAGCCCCTGCATTACATTGTTAAATGAATTGTATAGGTACCATACCTTAAACGACAGTAGAAATGAGTGCTCAGTATATTCTAGCAAAATTAATCTCAAATTCGTATTAATATACAAATTTGTGTACAATATACAAAAATCAATACAATGTAAAACATTTAAAGTAGTACTTGCTTTTAAAAAGTAGATTCAACCATCTACCTTTTTATCTTATATCTACATCCTCCCTATTTTCTTTTCAGAGTAGATTCAATAATCTACCCTTTTATCCTATCATATCTATATCCCCTTTTTCTCTTTTCCAAATGAGAACTCTGTATTTAATCTCCTTTGTTCAACTTTTCTCCTGACCGCAAACAATAACAACTTGTAACCAAGCCCCCTAAACAATGACAAATATCCATAACCCATTGAACGGCCGAAAACTACCCACCCTACCTCTTGGGAGTGTGGGTGTCATGTACTTAAATTTACTTCCTGCTGTCTGGGGCAACAATACCTTTAGGGGATCCTGAAAAGAAAAATTTGGCTTAATTGTCAAGTCCTGAGAGAGATAGTGGTATCATTTGTTGTCCAGTCTTTGTGTAATGGGAAAGTGCAGAGCTTGTCTCAGCTCTTGGCCAGAGTAGTCTGTTAGTATGGATCATCTCAGTTAGCCACCTCAAAATTGGTCTGAGCAGTTTGTGGTTCTAAGCCGATCTTTAGGTGGTGTTTTTCAGCTCAGTGGTGTTACTATAGTCCTGAAGGAATCATTGTTGTGGAGCCCCATCCTCCTTTTGGTGATTGCAAAGGTGGCTATTAGGAGGCTGTTTTCACTGCAGAAAACTGATAGAGACTCACACCCGAAATCAAGTACAGAAGTACAGGGCGGTAGATGAAACCCTTTTCTAGAATTAGTTAGTACTATATATGACTATTAATATCATGACAAAAAGTCATATATATATATATATATATATATGAATATGATGTGGAATATTTTTTTGCCATTGGTGAATAAAGAAGCTGCTTTGGGGGGGGGGCTGGAGAGATGGCTCAGCAGTTAAGAGCATTGTCTGCTCTTCCAAAGGTCCTGAGTTCAATTCCCAGCAACCACATGATGGCTCACAACTATCTGTAATGAGGTCTGGTGCCCTCTTCTGGCCTGCAGGCATACACACAGACAGAACATTGTATACAAATTGTATACATAATAAATAAATAAATATTTTAAAAAAGAAGAAGAAGAAGCTGCTTTCGGCCAGTGGCTTAACAGTATATCCAGGCGGGAAATTCGAGCAGAGATAGAGGAGAAAGTAGGTGGAGTCAAAGAGATGCCATATAGCTTCCAAGGAGAAAGATGCCTGCCCTGGAACCTTCCAGTAAACCATGAGCCTTGTGGCAATACACAAAATAATAGAAATGAGTTAATTTAAGATGTAGGAACTAGCGAGAAATACACTTAAGCTATTGGCCAAGCAGTGTTGTAATTAATACAGTTTCTGTGTGGTTATTTTGGGTTCTGTGTGGTTATTTTGGGTCTAGGTAGCCAGGAAATGAACACACAGTATCTATAAAAATATATCAATCTTACAAATTTTACCCCTAAAGAAAAGCTATTAAAGAATCAATATAAAACCACAGTATTATGAGATTAGTAGCAATAAAATAGTCCTTAAATTTCTGTTTTTCTTCTTCCCATATCAGGTGACTCTTCTGACATGAGATGCAGATTTTGGATTTCGCGTTAATAAAAATGCTTGCGTTTAAAGAAGGAGAGCCACACTCCAGCTCCAAAGCCAGCTTTAATCTGTAATTGGACTGGGACTACAGAAAGACCATCTGCATTATATGTCTGTAGAGAACAACAGAAATAAACATTTGGGAAGATTTATGAAATTTTATTTGGTTGGAAATGTGATATGCAAATAGACCAATTTACTACTTTTCTTATGATAATTTTTCTACATTATTTGTCCTTTTTCTACAGATGTCTCATTTGTCTAGTGATCTTTGGATTCCTTACTTGGAAACCTTTATTCTTCTGAAAAAACAAAAACAAAACCCTTCCCCAACCCTAATTTTGGGGAGATTCACTTTTGGCAAGTTATAGATGATCAAATGAAAAGCATTTGTTAGTTTTTTTTGTTGTTGTTGTTGGTTTTTTTGTTGTTTGTTTTTTTAAGATAAGGTTCCTTGGTGTAGTACTAGAACTTACACTGTAGACCAGGCTGGCCTCGAACTCCCAGAGATCCACCTGCCTCTGCCTCTTGAGTGCTGGGATTAAAGGCGTGCGCCACCACCGCCAGGCTGAATCTTTATCAATTTTGGTGGTATCCATAGCTTTTTCTTCTCCTGTAGAAACAAACAAACAAAAATCCCTTCCCCAACATAACACATGTCCTGGTTTCCATTCTGAGGTCATTTAAACGATACTTACTGATTTAATTATGTAGTCTTTTTCTACTATCCAATGTCTCTCTGCAGCTGTTATTCCCTTCGCATTGGCATTTAGAAAATTCAAAGTTGATAAAGCATTATGCAATCTATTTCTGGGGGTATTTCCCATCCCTTTCAGTTTATTTAACCTCTCCTTTACAGTTCAATTTGATCTTTTTGTAACTGTCTGATGTGTAGGAGTATATGGTATACCTGTAATGCGCTTTATAATAAGCAAAATACTGTTTCATTTTCAAAGCAACATATGCTAGACCATTGTCTGTCTTTATTTGTGCAGTTATACCTATGATGGCCATTACTTCTAGTAAATATGTAATTACTGAATAAGTGTTGCTGAGCTCAAAGCCATTGCCCATTAAAAACTTGAATAGGTATCAATGGTGTGGTGTACATGGTTTAGTTTTCCGAATTCTACAAAATGAAACACATCCATCTGCCAAATTTTATTCTTTTGATCGCCCTTTAGGTTACTTGCTGCAGGGAGTGGTGTTTTGTCGTATGAAGAACAAGTAGGACATTTCCTTATAATTTCTTTGGCTTGTTGTCACATGATGGGAAAGTCTTTTTTTTTTAAGCTTTTGCTATTGACATAATGTTTTTTATAAAATTCTGAGGCCTTCAACACATTTCCATTTGATAATTGACCGACTTCTACAATACCTGTGCTAGAGGATCTGGCAAACCTGTATGGGATCAGATGTGTGTTATGTAAATAGGATGGTTTCTATTCCTGATAGTATCTTGCGACGGAATAAATAATATAGTCAATATTGTATCGCCTGGTATAAATTTAGTGGTCTCAATATGCGGAACAACTCTTTCTGCAAATGGTGAATTGGTAACTATGTTGAAAGGTTCTTTAGAATCCCTTAGTACCTTGAGAATAGCATATAATTCTGACTTTTAGACAGAATCGTAAGGGCTTAGATCCGTTTTACTTAAGTTTTCTGATTTGTAACCTGCCTTTCCTGCTTTATCTGCATAAGTATAGAATATAGCAGCTCCAGTTATTGATATGTCCCATACAATGTAAGGAAGGATTCAGTTAGTCTTCATTATCAGTTGAATTCTCTTGCTTTTGGGATAGTCGTTGTTAATCTCTCCCAGAAAATTGCTACAAGCTCTTTGCCAGGGCTCACTTTCTTCCCATAATTTGTCAATGTCATCACATTAAAAGGTACTATAATTTCCACTGGGTCTATACCTTTTAATTGTTGAAGTCTCAATTTTCCCTTTCTAATTAACTCAGAGACATTTTTCACGTAAGTTTTTAATGTTTTACTTGGTTTATGTGGTAAAAAAAAAAAAAAGTCCATTCTAAGATACGATCTTCCCTCTGCATTAAAATTTCTGTAGGAGAATGATTGGAGGGTAATATAACCAAAATGGAATTAAGATTTTGATTCATACAATCCACATGTACCTTCCAATTCCTCTTCAATTGAAGCCAATTCTCTTTGACTTCAGTTGATAATTCTTTGAGTTCTTGTCACCATCCAGGTTTTGTTTATATTAATCAGTTCATCAGGTTTTATCCAATAGTGTGCCATAGATGGGAAATGTCTCCTAGCAATCTTTGGAAGACATTAAGAGTCTGCAATCACTACTAATTTGTACCTTTTGAGATTAATTTTTTTTAAAACCTATTTTATGTCCTAAATAACTAAGGCTCTCCTCTTTCTATTTTTTAGAAGTAATTTGTAATCCCCAACAAAGCAAAATTGTATTTACAGCTTCAAACATTCTTTCTTAAGTACCTACATTTGAATTAGATAATAAAATGTCATCCATGTAATGGTAAACTATAGATTTAGGAAATTGTTTACTTATCATTTCCAATGACTGACTTTAAAAAATTGGCACAGGGTGAAGCTATTTAACATTCTCGTGGGAGAACCTCCACTGCTATCTCTTAGCAGGCTGAGAAGTATTATAAATAGGCAATGTGAAGGCAAATTTTTCTCTGCCCTTTTCTCATAAAGTTAGAGTGAAGAAACAATCTTTTAAATCAATAACTATGAGAGTCCATCCTTTAGGTAAAAGGGAAGGCAAAGGAATTCCAGACTGTAGAGAGCCCATTGATTGAATCATCTTATTAACAGCTCTTAGATCTGTTACCATTCTCCGTTTTCCAGATTTCTTTTTAACAACAAATATAGGAGCATTCCAAGGTCTAGTTAATCCTTCATTATGCTGAGCATCTGGTTGTTCCTGTACTAGCTGTTCTAAAGCCTGTGGTTTCTCTATTTTTAACCATTGTTTAACCCATACAGGTTTGCCTGTCAACCATTTTAAAGGTAGGGTTGTTGGTGACTTTGAAATATCAGCAACTGTTGTACTCTGTTTTGTACAACCTGAGGGGTCAGTGACTGTTCTTTATAAAACCTTCTAGTATTTCCCAGAAACATACATTAATTTATGGTTTGTTTCTTGAATTGGGGAAGTGTTAATCTGAGTATTCCATTGCTGTAACAAATTATCTCCCCACAAATTTATTGCTCTTTTAGCCACATATGGTCTTAATAATACTGTCCTTCTAGTCCTATACATTCAACACATCTCATTTTCTGCTTTACCTAAGATAAAATTCTGATTCCTAAAAACTGAACATTTACATCCTGAAGATGTCAGTTTGGATGCCAACATTCTGATGAAATTGTTACATCTGCAATTCTGTCTACCAACCCTCAATGATATAATTTATTCGTTTTGAAATTTTGGTCTTTGTTCATTTATAGAAATTTGCCAAGATATTTGCTTTACAGTTTCTCCTGAATTTTTTGTTCTCTTTTCTATAGCTGTTCTATTATCCAGAGCAGTATGTGATGTAGGAAGTCCTTTTGTCTATGTGTTACTTTTATTGGTTAATGAATAGTGTTTTGGCTAGTGACTTAGCAGAATAGAGCTAGGCAGGAAAACTAAACTGAATGCTGGGAGAAAGAAGGTGGAGTTGTCAGACACCATGGAGCCACCAGAGAAGAAAGATGCAGCCGCCAGCCAGAACACTGCTGGTAGGCCACAAGCCTCATGGTAAAATATAAAATAATAGAAATAGGTTAATTTAAGAGATAAAAGTGAGCTAGAAATATGCTTAAGCTATTGGCTAAGCAGTGTTTTAAATAATACAGTTTCTGTGTTATTATTTTGGGTCTGAGTAGCCAGGAATGAACAAGTGACCTCCTACAACAAGTATGGTTGCTTACAATAGGCATTAGGTTCTTGAATTGCTCTGGGAAGAAATTTCTTCAACTAAAACAGAAAACAACTGAGCTGGATTTGGCATAGGGGCCTGCAAGAGGCCCTCACAGAGATCCCAATGGCAAAGGATTACCTTGAATATTCCTTGTTGAGTTACATTCATTAGTTCAATACCTGCCTTTGTCATACCTTCTGCATAATCCAGAAGGGAGGGGCATGCTGAATGGATTATTCTTAGAAAAAACTTTGTTTCTAGTAATGCCCTGTCTACAATCCCTTTTGAGGTGACCTTGTTTGCCACAATTATAACATGTGACATTTTGCTTTTTCCTCAAACCTCTGGAAACACCTCTCCTATCCATCATGTTCATTAAATTCAGTACTAATTGTATCTCAAATCCATTTTGCCAAAGTTGCTGACCTTGCATTTAATGGCCTAACTATCATTTGGCATAAAGAATTGGCATTTTTAAAAAATAGAGATTCAATTATTATTTGTCTAGTGCTACAGGCCACAACATTATACAGTATTTACTCAGCAATACTTTCATGAGGTCAACTTACCAGAGCCAAGTGCATTGTTGGAGGTTTAAACCAAGATGCAGGGCATATTGGAATCATTACCTTGTGAATAAAGTGGCTGTTTCTTGCTGTAATATTTCTCGATGTAGTTATTCCCCTTCTGTTACAAATTTGGGATTTATCTCCCACAGTTAAACACTATTTGAGCTGTGTGTGAAGACAGTCACACAGTCAAGGAACCTGCTTCCCACTACCAGGTTCTATATTAACCTGGAGATCTGCCTTCCTGCAATTATCTTTATTGACAGGCATTTGGTCAGTGTTTAGGGTCTAATCAAAAGCATTTAATTTAGTACTTACCCAGATATCCAAGGCTTCCTTGGGCCCTGGATAACTTTAGTAAATGACTCAATTTTCTTTCCTACTTCTCCAATTCTGTCCCAGGCATTCAAAGCTGCTGAGTGGCATAAATCCAGGGTGTGGTCATCATATACAGCTTGCCTTCCTATAGTAGAATAATCTTCTCCAAGAATTTGGTCTTGGGTGATTTTCCTACCTCTAGCTTTACTCCATTGTTCAATAACCTTAGCCTCTTTGCTGAATCAGGTACTCTATTATAATTGTGGACCTGACTCTAAAACACCTTTAACAAATTCTATCCAGTCTTTAAGTACAGTACTATTACAAACTAACCACTAGTTTAACATTTATTCTACAAAAGGTGACTGCATGCCATTTGAGACTATTACTTCCTTGAATCTCCTTAAATCTAACATTGATACAGGAGTCCATTTAGCTGTAGCAGAGCCTCTGACACTTTGGCAATTTCTGTAAGGTTACTGGATATATTAAGGTTAGTTGTTTAAAAACCTTAGCCTATATTTCTCTCTCTATTCTTATAATGCAATGCTGAAATTGGTTCTCCATTAAATTCCTCTGTCTGGATTTGAATATCTCTGTGATCTGTTTTATTAGGTTTTCCTAAGGCCTATATCTTAGCACTCAGGTCAAACAACTTTTTTTAGTGATACAACAAAAATGATAATGCTGACAATGTTTACAATTGACATTACATAAATCCCATCTAAATAAGATATTCTCTCATCTGATCATTCCATTGTCAAACTGTCCAGCATATTATTATACAGAGACCCAAATTCCTCCATTGTAATGGTTTTCCCCATTTTTTAATGTGGGTAAAAATTCTCTTTTAACTAATTCCTCCCTTTAAGAATTTCCACTTGTCTTACAAATCTGCTGATGATGTTGATGAAGATATCAGGCTTATTGCTGCTGAGTAGAACAATAAAAGCCTGGTTGAATTTTCAGGCAGCTGCCTAAATGGCAGCAGTCCAAGAAGGGGGTTCATGTAGAGCCCACAACCACAATGGAGAGAGAGGGACAGAGACAGAGAATCAGCTGTCTGAAAAATACACAGGGGATTGTTCGGAAAAAGCTCATATGGTGGGGTGCTGCCTGAAAGCAGAATCAGCTGGTCTCGAACAAGTGAGTCCTGTGGCATTTGGAGGCCAGGTGCTTCTGGAGTTTGGGTGGCAACTATAGACTGTTTCAAGGAGACTACAACAGGAAAGTCCCAAACTGGTGTGGGAGAATTGTCTGTATTCTGTCAATCATGTTTTAAATAAACACTGATTGGCCAGGCAGGAAGTATAGGCCGGAAAACCAGACAGGAAGTAGAAATGATGCAATGAGAACAGGAGAATTCTGGGAAGGAGGAAGTTGATTCCTCCCAGTCCTGTGCAGACCACCGATGAAAACAGGATGTGACCTTCCAGCTGAAAAAGGTACTGAGCCATATGGCAAAAATATATCAGAATGATGGGTTAATATAAGCTACAAGAGCTAATAAGTAGCCTGAGCTAATGGGCCAATCAGCTTTATAACTTATAGAGATGTCTGTGTGATTTTCGTTGGGGTTTGCCGACTGTGGGGAAATGGGAGGGACAGAAACCCCAACAAGCCGGCCCCCTCATGTTACAACAAACTCGCTCAGAGGCCTGGGGACAAAAGAAAAGAAAACCTAACCTGGTGGGGCTGGAGTCTCATGTACAGCTCCAGCAGGAGCCCCACATGCAGCTCCGAACTGTGCTGGTGGCTAAAAAGCTACAGGCAAATGGCTTTTGTGTGACTTCATACTACAAATGTTGGGCACCAAATCTAGCACAGATAATAAAAACCCAGAGACAGATATTGGGATTCAGTCTGAAGACCAGAGAAGTAAAATAGCCAAGTCACTAGAGAGTTTCTACCTCTATGAAAGCTTCAGACTGAACGAGAGCGAGTTCCTGTCTCATCCCACCTTATATTCCTCTCTAGTGCTGGGATTAAGGGCATGCACCACCACTACCCAGCCTCTGTGGCAACCAGTATGGCTGCTGGGATTAAAGGTGTGTGCCACCACTGCCTGGCCTGTATGGCTGACTAATGTGACTGTTTTGCATTCTGGTCTTCAGGCAAGCTTTATTTATTAAAATACAAATGCAATATCACCACAGCTAAGCAGCCAGTAAGTAGCATCCTCCATGGTCTCTGTATCAGCTCCTGCTGCTAGGTTCCTACCCTATTTGAGTTCCTGTCCTAACTGCTTTCAGTAATGGACTACATTGTGGAAGTCTAAGCCAAATAAGCCCTTTCCTCCCTAGCTTGCTATTGGTCATTGTCTTAGGGTTTCTATTGTTGTAAAGAGTCACCATAACCACACAACTCTGATAAAGGAAAACATTTAATGTGGTGTCTGGCTTACAGTTCAGAGATTTAGTCCATTATTATCATGGCAGAAAACAAGACAGCACGCAGGAAGACACAGCTCTGGAAAAGCTAGCTGAGAGTTCTTACATCTTGACTCATAGGAAGTTGTTTGAAACACTGGGCAGTATCTTGAGCATTTATGAGACCTCAAAGGCCATCTCCACAGTGACACACTTCCTTCAACAAGGCCACACCTCCCATAAGTGCCACTCCCTTTGATTTTTTTCAAATCGCCATAGTCATGGGGTTCGATTACTGTAAATGCACTGTTCCTGCGCCAAAGGAACATGATCTGTTCAAATTGTGAAGGAACAATGCCCACATGGCTTCACACAGTCCTCAGAGAAGTGTTAAGGGAAACTCTCACTTAGAATAATGTGCCTTGGGTTGGAGAGATGGCGCAGCATTTAAGAGCACTGGCTGCTCTTCCAGAGGACCCAGGTTCAATTCCCAGCACCCAGATGGCAGCTCACAACTGTCTGTAATTCCAGTTCCAGGAGATGTGGCATCTTCACACAGACACACATGCAGACAAAACACCGATGAATATAAAATAAAAAAAATAAATCATTAAAAATATATAAATAGGGCTGGAGAGATGGCTCAGAGGTTAAGAGCACTGACTGCTCTTCCAAAGGTCCTGAGTTCAATTCCCAGCAACCACATGGTGGCTCACAATTGTCTGCAATTCCAGTTCCAGGAGATCTGGCATCTTCACACAGACACACATGCAGGCAAAACACCAATGAACATAAAATAAAAAATAAATCATTAAAAATATATAAATAGATTTTAAAATTTTTTTAAGAAAAGAATAATGTGCCTTGGTCTTTCTTTTTGGAATACTGTGTCTCCTAAAAGACCAAAGACCCCAGTGTAGTAAAGAGGAGCAACTTGTCTTCAAGGTTTTTCTGTATTGTTGGTTGACAATGAATTTGGTCACACTGAAGGGTTGATTGAATGTAGTTTCTTAAAAAGTTATTTTAAAAAAAAAATCAGAATTATGGCCCAGGGAGAAATTCAGAAGTTCATAGAGTATCGGAGGTGACCACCAAGCCTGATGGCCTATGTTCAATCTCAGGGACATGCACAGTGGAAGGAAAGAAACAACTCTCATTAGCTGCCCTCTGACCTTCAAACATGACCTGTGACAGGCATACCCCCCTCTGTCTGTCTGTCTGTCTGTCTGTCTGTCTGTCTGTCTCTCTGTCTCTGTCTCTCTTTCTCTCTCACACATACACACACACACACACACACACACACTCTAAAATGTTATTTTTTTAAAAGTGAGGTTTAATTAGTCTTGTTTTGTTTTGCTTCTATTTTTGTTTTTTGAATCTTGAAGCCCTCCTTAAAACCAGGGACTGTTATTTTCTATTCCCCAACTAACACCTAAAGGAGTCTTAAGCTTGTTTGACATTCTCCTTCAGCAATCTTGAATTCTTAGAGTAACAAAGTAAATTCTGGCTTTCTTTACAGTTAGGCAGAAATGTTTCTTACATCTGAGCACCAACGAATTCTCTGTGTAATGAGTTCTGTTTGTGTTAAAATCTCAGCTGCAACCTCCTGGGTCAGATGAAGGCTCTCGGAAAACTGAAGGCTGTTTTCGACTTGGATTGGAAGTAGTTTTCTTTTTGACTTTCTACATGAAGTGGGATCACAATAGCACAGAAACAGAACTAATTTGCTACAATGCTGCAGGCATATTGTCTGCTGTGAAATTCTACAAGGAAAGCTACCTCCCTGAGCAAAGACTCCGGAAAAGAAATGGCCTCGGAGCAGGGAAGTGCCACAGTTACTCCTCCACCTGGGTGCTTGGTATTTTTATTGCTTTGTAATATCCTATGATGCAATAGTCACTTAAAAAAAAAACAGGACCTACTTGTTCTCTTCTGAATAGCAGAAGGACACAACTTCAATTTTAGAAGAACAACACTCTCCTCATTAAGCCAGTTAAAATGACCAACAGCAGTTTCAAAACATCTTAGAGCAACTTCCTGGAATCTTCCCGGAACAAGGAAAGTTCTTTCCCAAGTCTCTCACTCAGCAAGACATTCTTCTGTCTTTGCCTAGGTTTAGAGGAGAAACCGATCTTCATGCTGACCTGCATGGCGACTGTGGGAATGAAGACATTAATAATGAAAAGATCTTTGGTTCCCTTCACTCAGCAGGATGACTCGATGTGCCATAGGCACAAACACTGAATAATTTAAGTATTTGTGTAGTTTTATTTTACAAGCCATGTGGCTCTTAAGCCCACTAATCTTATCTATTATACATAAAGCGCTGGATGTGTGTGTGTGTGTGTGTGTGTGTGTGTGTGTGTCCATGTCCTTAACTTTTTTTCATTCTAGTGGAAAATTGGGCATATCTCAAATCTGAGGACTATATAATTTAGCCAAAAGATGAATATTAGTAAAGTAGAAATTTTACTCCCTAACCCAGTTCACTCTGAGATCCCCAGTTTAAAGTGCTTTAATTAAATTGATTCTTCCCTTTGAATGGAGGTTTTGGGGTGGTGGTCTGTTTTTAACCTTTCACCTTCCTTTGAGAACAGTAATTGGCGGTCTCCACTGCAGGCACAGACCAGAGGCCTCCGGAAGCAGACAGAGTTATGGTCCAAAAGCGATCTTCCCTTTACTTTCTCCCTTGTACTAATTTCATAAGCAGCCTACAGACCTGGATGCAGGATTGGTGAGAGGCCTTGGGGAGAACTACCTTCTCTTCACTTGAAAGCTGTTGAAGATTACGGGTCTCCAATTTAGCTGTGCCCTTTGCTGTTGATACTTCCGAGACTGCTTAGCCAGTCTCTGAGGGCCAGACTCATCCCATCCAACCACAGCTGAATGGCTGCTGGCTTTCCCCTAAGAAAGTGAATTATTTCTTAGCTGCCCTTGCCACCCTATCCGCATCTGAACTCACCCTCAACTATCTCGGCCTCGGCCCCGACCCCACCCCGGCCAGTCCAGAGGGTGGGAGGCAGCCCTCCCAGCTCTCCAGGCCTCGCACTTCCCTTCACCTGAGAGACTCAAGCAGTCTGTTGCTAGGACTATGGACTTTCCAGGTCACAGTTGCCCCCTGAATATTCCGTATGGTCTTGGCTGGGAACCATACCTCAGAGCCTAAAACAAACTCCCTTTGGAAACTCTTTCTTCTCTTGTGCTGTCTCCATTGCCTTTAGTCACAGACAAATCCGCACACTGGCTCCTGTCCCCCTTCAAGGGCAGGCTCATCCTTCACCTGCTGTGTGGGTCTGTCTCCTCTCTGCTAAAAGTCACCTGCTGTGTTCCCGAAGCTGACCTTTCACCTCTTAGTGCTCCTGGACTTTGTTCCTCTGTGGCATTTCTTACTGCCATGCCCTTTAGGATTTTTTTCTCTCTGTGTGTTAGTCCATATTCCATTATTTTCATCTAGTAACAAATTCAACTCAAAATATTCAACTAACAGTGATTGTTTATATGAATGGGGGAATTTTTTCTTTTCTTTTTTCCTTTTCTTTTTTTGGTGTGCGCCACCACCGCCCGGCTGAATGGGAGAATTTAGAGATGAATTATTTGAGCTTACCAAAATATGCCAAGTAATTTCTAGCCCCCATGATTGTGCTCATGACACCACCAGTGCCTGGGGTCATCATTCTAACCTCCAGTCCCCTGCATCTGGCTTTACACAGCCATGCACACTTCCCCAGGAACAACCAACTTCTATATGTTTTAGTTGTCTTTGTTTGCACTTCTTTGGAGCATCTCTTTGCTTATCTGTCTGTGGCTTCTAGAAAAAAAGTTTTTTTTTTTTAAAGAAAAAGCATGTATGCATTTTTCTGGGTGTATGTCATGAGCGTGTAGTGCCTGTGGAGGCCATAGAGGATTCCAGGGCCTCTGAAACTGGAGTTAGAGACCTACGTGAGAGCTGGGACCTGAACCCCGGGGGTCCTCTTAGAACAGCAAGTGCTCTCCACAGAGGCCTGTTTCTGTGAAAGATTCCTTAAGGGTGGGTTTTTTTGTGCAATGCATTTGTTCTAAAGTTATGGGTGCAAGATTGAGTTCTTTTATATCTTTTGAGAATATAGCTCTCAGCTAGGCCATGGTGGTGCATGCTTTTAATCACACACAGCACTTGGAAGGCAGAGGCAGGTGGATCTTTGTGAGTTTGAGACCAGCCTAATCCACATAGTGAGTTCCAGGACAACCAGGGCTACATAGAAAAAGACCCTGTCTTGAAAAACCAAAAATTAACCAAACAAACGAATAAATACATGCAATTAAAAAAGAATGTAAATTTCAATTGGCATAAATATCTTTAACCAAGTTTAATTATATAGAACTTTCTTTTATCACATAGATGATGTACTTGGGGCTTAAGATAATGTTTCTTAAATTCATAATTTTCATGATAAAATTTTATAATGAAAATGAACTTTGGGAGGCAATGTTTACAATTAAACAGCCATTTATGTGGTTGATTGCATTATTTTGACTTCAGGTCACCATAACCTGCATGAAATGTTTCAGCAAAAGGACCTTTTTCAAGGCTGACACCGAGGCTCTGGAAAAGTTAAGTAGACTTTGGAGACGTGCATGTGACATTAAAACACAAACATCTGAGATAAAATACTGCAGTGCCCATTGACATGGATGGGTCTCTAGTCCTAACAGGTTCTTTGATCTGCAGCTCATTTTAGTACGGGGGCAAAACCGCCAATGCAACTGTAGTGAAGAAGATGGAGCGGGAACCTTTCTAGGTAACGTCTTTCTACGCGGTGGTGGAAGTCTCCAAAGGACGCGGGGGCAGCTGCTTCTCAGGGTTCCCAGCGGAGAAACCTTTGAAGTTCCGGGAGTGGCTAATGGTTCCTTTGATCCTCTTAGACTTCTTGCACTTCAAGGAGCTTTGGAGGAGAGCGGTTTTGCTTATCACTGGGACCTATTGTTAAGCAAAAGAAAAGCAACTTCCTAGATTTGTAAGTGAGCAGGTGAGGGGCTTTTCCTGGCCAGCTGTGGGAGTTGCTCCTGAGAGCCCAGACGCGTCCCTTTTGTCTAGCCTCTAACTTATTTGGAGTAACTGTAAATGAGTTCATTGCTATGAAATTCATGCTAGTATAAAGATTTTTAATACTTGGCCCTTTAACAAACAAACTACGTGCTCAATCAGAGGAAACACTAAAAACTTTAAAGAAATAAAGTGTTTTGCACAGAATGGCCCTCAGAGACAATTGTATTGTATATATACATAGACACTGTGTAGACCAGGCTGGCCTCAGACTCACAGAGACCCACCTGCTTTGCCTCCTGAGTGCTGGAATTAAAACCGCGCACCACCACATCCATGTATTTTCTGCACGTGAATTAAATAAATTCATAATATATTTTCAAGTGGAAGACAGCAGTTTATTTCAATCATGCAGTTTGTATATGTAAACTTTAGAAAGGAGAATCCGAGACAGACGTCATTCACAGCAGCACAATTGTGTGCACAGCTGGTCGGTGGTGGCACACACTTCTAATCCCGGCACTCAGGGAGCAGAGGGGTAGACCTCTGAGTTCTAAGTTCAAAGCCAGCCTGGCCAAGAGACAGCCAGGGCTACACAGAGAAAAAAACCCTGTTTCAAAAAAAAAACAAACAAACCAGCAAAATTGTGTACATTAAAAAAAATATTCCAAAGTTCAAAATCTGAGTATACTCTTTACTTATTAGTTAGACAATTAAATATGTGTTGGACATCAATTAATAGGTAACTAATATTAATTAAAATATATGAACATTTTCTTGTGTCTTTAAAGATTATTTGTAATTTTGATGTTTTTAAAGTATTAGAATTTAGTCAATGTATCAGAATTGATCCAACCCATAAAACACTTGAAAAACAACTTTAAAGTATAGCATGGGTCATAAGAGAGAGACATACACAGACACAGGACAAAATTGAGGAGTTGACACCGGATGTAATACTCCTAGCACCCACTGGACCACCATCACAAGATTCTCATTTATTCCAATATGAAATGAATATTATATGATTATAAATTATATATAATTTATATAAAGCTATTATGATTATATTCATGTTATTTATTTCATATTTATTTTTAGGAATGCTTTGCTAGAGTTGTGCGTAGATCAAATAGGATCAGGTTATCTCATTTTTTCATGCACCCCATTCATTTAGTGAACAACTGTTACTTCCCTGCTAAGCACTATCAACGCCAAGGAAAAAGAGAAAACTTAACTCTGCCTTCACAAAGCCTACAATTTGGAGGAAGAGAAGGACAAATCAAGCAGACAGTTAAGGGTGGAAGGCTGGGGATGCGGGGAGGGGAGGTGGGCGGAGCGTATAGCTTGTGGTAAACTACTATCCTTGAATGCCTGAGAACCTGGATTCTATCCCCAGCACCACAGAGACTTCAGCAGCACCGTAAAGGATTACACTAGGGAGCGTCGTGCCACGGAGGATGTGAACAGCACGGACCACGAAGACTTCCCAAGGACAGCTGCAGCGTTTTATCAAAACTCTAAAGAACTAGAAAGTGTAAGCAATAATTAAACTAGAGAAAAGGTGCATCTGGTTTAACCCAAGTGACCACCAGAGGGCGGAATGAGGAGCATCAAAATGCCTGAATGACGGAGAGGCAGCTTAAAGGGCTGGGTGGGCAGAAGGCAGGACACCAATGGTCTTCCAGCTACCCTAAAGGGTTTCAGCTTCATCCCAAGGGACAACAGAAGATTTGTTCTTGCTTCAGTCTGGAAAATGACAGGGGAGCAGTGGGAGGTAAGAGAAGAGGTTGTTGGAAAACTTCATGTCGGGAGACCAGCCACCCACCAGCTGAGGTGGTCCCACAGGAGTCCGGTGGAACTTCGGCTCCATCCTTCACTCCGCATACTCCCTCATTGCATTGAGCACCCAGCCCCCTTCAATCAACCTAGCATGCAACGTGCCTAGAAAAGGCTGCTTTTTTCTCTACCCATTTGTGTTTTGGGGGAAGGAATCCATTCTCTGACTGTACTCTCTTCCTCTTCTGAAGCATCCAGTGTGGTTCCTATCCAATGTAAGAACTTCTCCTCTCACAGTGCAGAATCCCCACCTTCCTACCTGCACTCACTGAGATGCTGTGTCCTGAGCTGAACTCTGAAGTCTGGGTTTTCTTCCTGGGCTTAAACCGCACTCGGGAAGAAGTGCTCACAACAGAGTAATTCACCCATCAAAACACTAGTTTAAACCCATGTTTAGTATGAAAAATACAAAAAATTCGGACAAGTGAGAGACAGATGAAAACCCATCTATTCTGCCATCACCAAATGACAAATATTAGCATTTCGAAGCATTCTTTTATTGTCTCTGCTGTTGTTACTAATGTTTTGAAGTTCTGGGGATGAAATCCAGGCATTTAGTCATGCTAAGCAAGCACTATACCACAAAGTTCTGGCCAACCCTCTATTTTAGTCTTTAGATCTAGTTTTAGGGGGCATGCTCAGAAGTCACTGTCTTACACACACACACACATTTTCTGATGCTTTTAACTTAGCATAATAGAAGAAAATTCATTTCAATTAAAATACTACAATAAAAAAATCAAACATTTATTTACTTATTTGTATGTGGGTACTTGTGTGTATGTATGTGTCTCGCATACATACTTGGTACCTACATAGGTCAGAAAAAGGCATCAGATTCCCTGGAACTGGAGCTTTTACATGGCAGACACCAAATCTGGGTCCTTTACAGAAGCAGCAAGTGCTCTTAACCAGTGAGCAATTCCTCCAGTACTTGTGATAAGATGCTAATGATTGTAAATCATTTCACTCTGGAACTGTAGTCTACTCTAATTCAACACGGAACCATGCATCAAATGTTTGTATTATAAATGAAGTTATCACAAACAGTTTGTGCATAAAATTAGGGGGTGGGTGTTTAGGACTGTGTTTTTAAGATAATCTCTAGGAGCAAACCTAGGTTTATATTGTATAGTGCTAATTTGATTTGCAAAATGGATGTACCAGTCAGTTGTGGTGACAGGCAGTGCATTCCCAGCACTTGGAAGGTTGAAAGAGAAATGGGGAGTCTGAGGCCAGTCTAGACTATACATTGAGGCCCTGCCTCAAAAACTGGAGCTGGGGATGTAACTCAGTGGTAGCACACTTGCCTAGCCAAAGGTTGGGAACTCATCCCACCAAAAGAAGTATGAGTGTGTACACGCATGCTGTGCAGTCAAGCGTGTGCATGCATGTGTGCATGTATGTGCATGCATGTATACCAAATTTGCATTTCTACTGGCAGCATATGATTAGTGCCTTTAATTATACAATATTAAAGAGAAAATTTGACTCACTGACTACACAAGGTTAAAATAATAAAACTATGAATGCTATATTCCTATGGTAACTGAGAAAACAAGGAGAGAAACTGGCAGGAGATGCCAAGGCAACATCTCTCTGAGGGGCCAGTTGGCTGCATCTTCCATCACTTGGGTAGTATTGGGATTTAGCATCTGGCTCTTGAAATCCCTTGACATTATTTGGGGGAAGATAAGATATGTAACTATTTCTCCTTGATTCTGGATCTCCTTAATATTAGGCCATAGTATTTTATAAATAATGTTGGGGATTAACCTCATTTAACAAGTCCTAACACTGACCTGTGTCATTTTTCATTATTTACTTTTAAAATTAATTTAGTAGTAAATTAATTTTGAGATAGAAAAGTGAGAAAGAACACTAAATCAATAAAAGTGATAATGATTTAGTTAGAGAAAACACAAGAGGGCAATCTTGCACAGCAATAAAATATGTTTGCATAAGATCTTTGCAAAAAATAAGACAACCTTTTTAATTAATTGTGAATTTTTCAACGGAAGATGCTTACAGTCTTGTTAATATGCATCGTCTTGTTTTTAAATATTAGAAGGGTAAATTTGCATGGAAATGTAGCACTGATGTCCATCTAACAGATTCTGCATTACAGTTGTGCTGATCTTGTTTGTAAATCCTGGGGGGGAAAACTTGAATCTATTTTTATTTGACTACTGTATATGTTGGCATCAATTTGTAGAAAAGCAAGGGGATAAATATGATATATAAGGCACACAGGGTGATTCTTTTTTATGTAGGATTTTGTATAAATATCACACACACATATAAAAATAGAACTGTGCAGGCCTATGACTGTGAACTCCATGGGAGCAGAAGCAGATCCAGACCAGGGACATTTGCAGAGGCAGGACTGAACCAGTGACCTGGGTCAGAGCAGACCTGAGACAGCAAACTCCACAGGAGGAGGCAAGTACAGGGGAGCAACTGCTGAGCAAGTGATCAGACCCTCAGAGAGTGCTGAGGGTCCAGACATGAATCTGGGACCTTCAAGGGAGTAGACCTAAGCCAGGACCCCTATGGGTCTGGGTGTGAGTCTAGGACCTCTGAGAAACTAGGCCCGAGGCAGGACCTCTGCCAGTCTGGGCATGAATCTGGGACCTCTGAGAGAGTAGGCAGGAACAAGAGATCTCTGTGGGTCCAGGCATGAATCTAGGACCTTTGAGGGAGTAGACCTGAGCCAGAACCCTTGAGGGTCTGGGTATGAGTCTGAGACCTCCAAGGGAGTAGGCCTTAGCCAGGTCCTCTGCAGGTCCAGATACAACTGAGTCTTGTACTTCCGAGGAAAAAGATTAGAGCCAGAGACCTTTGCAGGACCAACCCCAAGCCAGGGACCTCTGCAGGAATGGATCCAGATCAGGGACATTCACAGAAACAAGTCTGAGCCAACAACCTAGACCAAAGCAGGCCTGAGACAGCAAACTCCACAGGAGTGGAGCAAGCCCTGGAATGCTGAGAGATTGTCGGCAACATGGAGTAACCAATGGGGTAACTAGAACTGTGGCATTGACTGTACCATGAGGAACAACCACCTGAGTCTTGGATCCACTGGCACCTAGAAGATTAATCACCAGAGTCACAGACAACCCCAACCACACCAATTAGAGAGAAAGATGAGTAGACAAGGTAAGAACACGTGCAACACCACAAAGAGCAACACAACACCAGTAAAACCTAAAGACCCTACAACAGCAAGACTTGAACAACCAAATATAAATGAAGCAGAAGAAAATGACCTAAAAAATAACTTCAGGAAAATGATGAAACTCTTAAAGAGGAAATGAGAAAGTCCCTCAAAGAAATGGAGGAAAAGACAAACAAAAAATTGGAAGACATCAGCAAATCCCTTAAAGAAAACCAAGAAAAAGCAATCAAACATATGAAAGAAATTATTCAAGACTTGAAACTGAAATAGATACAATAAAGAAAACACAAACTGAGGGAATTATAGAAATAGAAATCATAAGAAAATGATCAGGAACAACAAATGCAAGCATAAACAGCAGAATACAAGAGATGGAAGAGAGAATCTCAAGCACTGAACACAATAGAGTAATGTGGGATTTCCCTCTGTGTGCTGTGATTACCATTGATAAATAAAGAAACTGCTTTGGGCAGAGCTATAAGTGAACAGACCTAGGCTGGGAAAACTAAGCTGAATTCTGGGAGAAAGAAGGGCGATGTCAGAGAGAAGCCATGTAACTCCACCAGAGACAGACGCCAGCCATGTGACGATACACAGATTAATAGAAAAGGGTTAAATTTATATGTAAGAGTTAACCAATAAGAAGCTAGAGCTAATGGGCCAAGCAGTGATTTAATTAATATAGTTTTGTGTGATTATTTTGGGAAGCTGAGCAGCCAGGAACCAACAAGTGGTTCCCATGCAACAAATGGTGCCAATGGCCATCTGAATCCACACAAAACCTGAGAGGGCATGGAAAGGAATTCTAGACACGAAAATACAGAGTTTAACACAGCTTCTTGCTGTTTGCTGGCAGCGTGCCACAGCTCCTTTAAGAGAGGTTTTCCTGATTCAACAGTAGCAGAAAAAAACCCAGATTTTTGAAATGCTGGCTTTCTGGGCCATGCTGCTGGTGCGAACTCTGACTTTTTCTGGGGATCCGGCTATGGAGCACTTGAATGGGCCTTGGGGGCTGGGTGCATGTATGCCTGCTTGGAAAAATAGCTGATCATGCCCAAAGCTGAGCACCCCCTGCCTGGGCAGGTAGTGGGATCAGGTCTGCTGGACTGTACAGACAGGAGAGCATGGTGATTTCCTGCCACCATATAGGGAGATATTTCCAGACCGTGCAATGTTCTGCATGGCATATTTAGATATTACTCAGAAAAAAGGGTTTATTGCTACAAGCTCCTTCTCAGAGTTAAAGTACTGAACACACCTCCTACCTGGCAGTCCCAGAGCTGGCAGTAATGGTACCTCCACCATTTTGAAAGTAGAGAGAGGCAGAGCCAGCATCCAGAGCTGCTGTAACCAAGCTGCTTACCATTTTAAAAGCTCTTCAAGACAGTAAAGAATTACAGGTACACAATAGGAGAGTTTCAGATATAGAAGACCACTAAATGGGTCACAGTGTTGGATAAATGTATGTAGGCTTGGGAGAAAGAAGAGTATAGAGAGTTATAAAAAGAAGTAAATGGTTTATAAAAAATAAATAAAACAAAGTCTTTAAATAATAAAGAAAAATAAGCCACATAAAGATGGAATATGCAAAGAGAATCTGGATTATGTATACTATTGTGTTTTCTTTGAACTTTTTTTTTTTTACTGCAGAGAGACATTTGATTCTAGGAACTGCTAAGCTAAGCCAACATATATATTTCAAAAATATCCTGAATTCAAAATTTGAGTCTAAGGATATGTTGCTTTGGAAAAGAGGTTCTTCTTTTGTTTCCACAGAGGATGAGAACCTGTGGATTGCTTCCAGACTAATATGGTTTGATGGACCAAGATCCCCTGAAAGGTTGCCTTGAACTTTGCCCAATAAACAGCAAGAAGCAGTTTGGAGAAAAACTATGTCCATATGCCCAAATATTGTTTATAAATGTCTGTTTACATTTAAAGGGGTGTTGTGGGAGCTCCTTCCGCTCCTTCAACCAATAGCCACTGAGATACCAGCCCACTGGAGTGTGGTCTCTCTCCCTTTAAAAGTGGCCACTTCCCGCTGCTCTCGCTCTGACTTCCCGCTCCGCTTCCAGCGAGTAGGTTCCATTCCTGATTGAGCAGAGGGCTGTTGTCTGGGATGGTGATCTGTAAGTTTTTCCCCTTAAAATAAATAACCTATCTAATAATCATAATTGCAAACTGGTGTGGGATTGCTTGTGACTTACGCCTTCAAAAGGGAATATATGCTATAGAGATTTGCATTGGTATGGATCTTGGTTTATTGATACAAATTTAAAGTTAATTTTGTTATACTGTATATATGTATTTCTGATCTTGATTAAGGTACTGTGTTTGTGCAGCTCATTTAGAAATGTAATACATAATTAAGAAATATAGGTTAATAGATAATCATCTATAATAGTCGCTTGTAGTCATGTCAGATTTTCTAGATGTACATAGATATATATCAGGTAGATAGGCATTCTTCAAACATTTCAAAGACTACAGAATACAGAATTTAAAATATTTAAGAACTTAAGACTTTTCGTGACAGTGAGACACATCTGCTCCTGGCAGCACCAGTGACTTCAAGAGGACAATGGGCATCGAAGAGGCTCCTTATGGAGTTGATTAGCCATTTGGGGAAAAAAAACCTGTTCTTGCCTGGACTGCTTGATGAACTGGACATGCAGGACCCACAAAGAAATGACTTAGTAGGTGAGACTGTCCTTCAGAGTTCCTGCTTCATGAAAAAGTCTGCCAGACATTCTGTAGGACACAGAAGATAGTGACTGAAAACTGCCAATATAGACAGAACTGTCTTTGAAATTTCCTGCTTCATGGAAAAGTCTGCTCAATACTATGTGCCCATAGGTTGAAGATGGATGACCCAACAATACAGAAGAACTTTAGGTGACTGTCCAGGCAGCCAGAAGTCTCTGTAAATTCTAGAGTTTTGGAAGTTGCTTACAATGCACTTCCTGTTAAAATAGGTAATATTGAATCCTTCTGGAATCTTTGATGGAGTTGAAGAATAGTCATGATAAAAGATAAAATAGATATAAATATTGTAATGATAATTCTTATTTGATACCTGTTTTGTTATATGTAATTTTCCTATGTTAAAGGTAAAACTTTCCTTATTTTATTTAAACAGAAAAGGGGAAGTGATGTGGGATTTCTCTCTGTGTGCTGTGATTACCATTAATAAATAATGGAACTGATTTGGGCCTATAGCAGAGCTATAGGGGAATAGAGCTAGGCAGGGAAAACTAAACTGAATGCTGGGAGAAAGAAGAGCAGAGTCAGAGAGAAGCCATATAGCCCCACCAGAGACAGATGCCAGAACTTTAGCTGGTAAGCCACAGTCAAGTGGTGATACACAGATTAATGGAAATGGGTTAAATTTATATGTAAGAGTTAACCAATAAGAAGCTAGAGCTAATAGGCCAAGCAGTCATTTTTTAAAAAATATTTATTTATTTATTATGTATACAATATTCTGGCCTGCAGACCAGAAGAGGGCACCGGGCCCCATTATAGATGGTTGTGAGCCACCATGTGGTTGCTGGGAATTGAACTCAGGACCTTTGGAAGAGCAGACAATGCTCTTAACCTCTGAGCCATCTCTCCAGCCCCCCAAGCAGTCATTTAATTAATATAATTTCTGTGTGATTATTTCGGGAAGCAGAGCAGCCAGGAACCAACAAGTGGCCTCCATGCAACAATAGAGGAAATAGACTCACCGGTCAAAGAAAACATTAAATCTAACAAAATCTTAACCCAAAATATCCAGGAAATATGGGACACCATGAAAAGACCAAACCTAAGAATAATAGGTATAGAGGAAGGAGAAGAAATTCAACTCAAAAGGACAGAAAATATATTTAACAAAATCATAGAAGAAAACTTTCTCAACCTAAAGAAAGATATATGAAGATACAAGAAGCTTACAGAACACCAAATAGACTGGATCAAAAAAAAAATAGTCCCCTCACCACATGATAATCAAAACACTAAACATACAGAATAAAAAAGAATATTAAGATCTTCAAAGGAAAAAGGCCATGTAACACATAACCGCAGACCTATCAGAATTACACCTGACTTCTCATTGGAGACAATGAAATCCAGAAGATCATGGACAAGCATTATGTAGACATTAATAGACCATGGATGACAGCCCAGGCTACTATACCCAGCAAAACTTTGAATCACCACAGAAGGACAAAACAAGACATTCCATAACAAAACCAGATTTAACCAATACCTACCCACAACCCAGGCCTACACAAAGTACTAGAAGGAAAACTCCAACCCAAGAAACTTGGCTATATTAACAAAAACACAGAAAATTGATGATCTCACAGCAGCAAATCCCAAAGTAGGGGAAAACACACAAATTAATATCACCACCAACAAAACTAAATTAACAGGAGACAGCAATCACTGGTCATTGATATCCCTTAATATAAATGGACTCAACTCACCTATAATAAGGCACAGGCTAACAGATTGGATATGAGAATATAATCTATCCTTCTGCTGCATACAAGAAATGCAACTAACCTGAAAGAGAGACATCACCACAGTGTAAAGGGTTGGGAAAAAAATTCCAATCAAATGAACCTAAGAAACAAGCTAGTATAGCTATCCTAATATCTAACAAAATCGATTTCAAACTAAAATCAATCAAAAGAGACAAAGAAAGACATTTCATATTAGTCACAGGAAATCTCAACTGAACAATTATGCCCCCAATACAAAAGCCCCATCATATGTGAAAGAAACACTTCTAAAGCTTAAATCATACATTAAACCCCCACACACTAATAGTGGGAGACTTCAACAATCCACTCTCATCACTGGACAGTTCTATCAGACAAAAAAATAACAGAGAAATAAGGGAACTAACAAATGTTATGACTCAAATGGACTTAACAGACATCTATAGAATATTCCAGGCAACATAAAAGAATATACCTTCTTCTCAGCACCTCATAGAACCTTCTCAAAAATTGACCACATACTCAGTAACAAAACAAACCTCAACAAATACAAAAAAATTATAATAACCCCATGTATCTTATCAGATCACCATGGCTTAAAACTAGAATTCAACTGCAATACTAATTCCAGAAAGCCCACAAACACATGGAACTTAAACAACGCTCACCTGAATCATCAGTTGGTCAAAGAAGAAATAAAGGGAGAAATTAAAGACTTCCTAAAATTCAATGAAAACGATCACACAATATACCCAAATTTATAGGACACAATAAAAGCACCATTAAGAGGAAAGTTCATAACACTAAATGCCTACATAGAGAAGCTGGTAGAATCCCACACTAGTGAATTAACAGAACATTTGAAAACTTTAGAAGAAAAAGAAACAAACTCACCCAAGAGAACTAGATGGCAGGAAATAATCAAATTGAGAGCTGAAATCAACAAAATAGAAACAAAGAAAACAATACAAAGAATCAATGAAACAAAGAGTTGGTTCTTTGAAAAAATAAACAAAATAAACAAACCTTTATCCAAAATAACTAAAAGGCAGAGAGAGAATATCCAAATTAACAAAATCAAAAATGAAAAGGGAGACATTACAACATACATGGAGGAAATACAGAGAATCATCAGGTCATATTTCAAAATCTTGTACTCCACAAAATTGAAAAACTTATAGGAAATGGACAACTTTATGGATAAATATAACTTACCAAAATTAAATCCAGACTAGATAAGCAAATTAAGCAGACCTATAACTGCTGAAGAAATAGAAACAGTCATTATAAATCTCCCAACCTAAAAAGGCCCAGGACCAGATGGTTTCAGGTCAGAATTCTACAAGATTTTTTTTCCCTCCCTCTCTACAAGATTTTTAAAGAAGAACTAATACCAATACTCCTCAAATTGTTCCACGCAATAGAAACAGAAAGGACATTGCCAAACACTTTTTATAAGGCTACAGTTACACTGATACCCAAACCACATAAAGACATTACTAAGAAAGAGAATTACAGAACAATCTCACTCATGAACATTGATGCAGAAATACTAAATACTGGCAAATCAAATCCAAGAACACATCAGAACCATCATCCACCATGATCAAGTGGGCTTCATTCCAAAGATGCAGGGATGTTTCAACATATGAAAATCTGTCAAGGTAATCTACCATATAAAAAAATCTGAAAAATAAAAACCATACGATCATCTCATTAGGTGCTGAAAAAAACTTTCAACAGAATACAACATCCCTTCATGATAAAAGTCTTGGAAAGAGCAAGGATACAAGGAACATACCTAAACATAATAAAGGCAATATACAGCAACAGCCAACATCAAACTAAGTGGAGAGAAACTCTCAGTGATCCCACTGAAATCAGGAACAAAACAAGGTTGCCCACTCTCTCTATATATAGTTCTTGAGGTCCTAGCTAGAGCAATGAGATACAAAAAGGAGCTCAAGGAGTTGCAAATTGGAAAAAAATAAGTCAAACTCTCACTATTTGTTGATGATTTGATAGTTTACATAAGCGACCCCAAAAATTCTACCAAGGAACTTCTAAAACTCATAAACACTTTCAGTAATGTATCAGGATACAAGATTAATCCAAAATAATCAGTAGCCCTCATGTACACAGATGATAAATGGGCCGAGAAAGAAATCAGAAAAACCATCACCCTTCACAATAGCAACAAATAGCATAAAATATCTCAGAGTAACTCTAACCAAACAAGTGGAGGACTTGTATGAGAAGAACTTTAAATCTTTGAAGAAAAAAATTGGAGAAGTCACCAGAAAGTGGAAAGATCTCCCATGTTCTTGGGTAGGCAAAATTAACATAGTAAAAATGGCAATCTTACCAAAAGCAATCTACAAATTCAATGCAATGCCCATAAAAATCCCAGAAAAATTCTTCAAAGACCTCGAAGGAACAGTACTCAACTTCATATGGAAAAGCAAAAAACCCATGATATACAAAACAATCCTGTACAATAAAAGAACTTCTGGAGGCATCACAATTCCTGACTTCAAACTCTGCTATAGAGCTACAGTACTGAAAACAGCCTGGTATTGGCATAAGAACAGATAGGAGGACCAATGGAACCAACTAGAAGACCCAGATATCAATCCACACATCTTCAAACACCTGATCTTTGACAAAGAAGCAAGATATATCAAAAGGAAAAAAGAAAGCATATTTAACAAATGATGCATAACTGGATATCAACAGTAAAAGAATGAAAATAGACCCATATCTATCACCACACAGAAAACTCAAGTCCAGATGGATCAAAGACCTCAACATAAAGCCAACCATACTGAACCTTATAGAAGAGAAAGTGGGAAGTACACTTGAAGGCATTGGCACAGGGAACCATTTCCTCAATATAACCCCAGCAACACAGACACTGAGAGAAATAATTAATAAAATGGACCCCCTGAAACTGAAAATCTTCTGTAAAGCAAAGGACACAGTCACCAAGACAAAATGATAGCCTACAGAATGGCAAAAGATCTTCACCAACCCCACATCAGATAGAGATTTGATCTCCAAAATATACAAAGAATACAAAAAATTGGTCATCAAAAGAACAAACAATCCAATAAAAAAAACAGAGTACAGACCTAAACAGAGATCACTCAACAGAGGAATCTAAAATGGATGAAAGACACTTAAGGCAACGTTCAACATCCTTAGTCATCAGAGAAA
This sequence comes from Microtus pennsylvanicus, assembly GCF_037038515.1. Classification (NCBI taxonomy): domain Eukaryota; kingdom Metazoa; phylum Chordata; class Mammalia; order Rodentia; family Cricetidae; genus Microtus; species Microtus pennsylvanicus. The sequence goes on from NC_134593.1 coordinate 7,479,018, forward strand.
TGCAAATCAAAACTGAGATTCTATCTTACACCTGTAAGGATGGCCAAGATCAAAAACACTGATGACACCTGATGCTGGAGAGGTTGTGGGATAAAAAGGAACATTCCTGCATTCCTGCATTGCTGCATACTGGTCCAGCCCCTTTGGATGTCAGAATGGTGATTTCTCAGAAAATTAGGAAACAACCTTCCCCATACCCAGCAATACCACTTTTGGGTATATATCCAAAGGATGCTCAATCATGCCACAAGGACATGTGCTCAACTATGTTCATAGCAGCATTGTTTGTCATAGCCAGAACCTGAAAACACCATGCCCTTTGACTGAAGAATGGATAATGAAAATGTGGCACATTTATACAATGGAGTACTACACAGCAGAAAAAAAGAATGACATCTTGAATTTCACAGAAAAAAATGGATGGAGCTAGAAAACACCATATTGAGTGAGGTAACTCAGACCCAGAAAGACAATTATCATATGTACTCACTGATAAGTGGTTTTTTAAAATAAGGCAAAGAAAACCAGTCTACAGATTACAATCCCAGAGTACCTAGACAACAATGACTACCCTAAAACAGATATACATGAATCTAATCTACATGGGAAGTAGATAAAAACAAGATCTCCTGAGTAAACTGGGAGCATGGGGACCTTGGGAGAGGGTTGAAAGGGAGGGGAAAGTGATGTGGGAGTGATTTCTTTCTAATCTGTTGCTTTCATTGGTTAATTAATAAAGACACTGCCTAGGCCCATTTGATAGGCCAACCCTTAGGTGGGTGGAGTAAACAGAACAGAATGCTGGGAGAAAGAAGCTGAGTCAGGGAGTCGCCATGATTCTCCCACCTGACACAGATGCAGGTTAAGATCTTGGTGGGCTACACAGATTATTAGAAATGGGTTAGATCAATATGTAAGAGCTAGCCAATAAGATGCTGGAACTAAAGGGCCAGGCAGTGTTTAAAAGAATACAGTTTCTGTGTAATTATTTCTGGTAAAGCTAGCCGTGTGGGCGGCCGGGTGCCAGGAACGTAGCCCGCCACCCTTATTACAACAGGAAAGGCAGGGAGGGGAGCAGAGAAAAATGTAGAGTTCAATAAAAAAAATCAATAAGAAAATACACCCCTGGACCCTTATGTAAATGTCATAATAGCCTTAAGAACTTAGGCATTTGCAGATGCAGACTGTGTGCTTGGGGCTTTCTTCTCTCAGAGTTTCCATACTTAGGGGGAAGGTGACATTCTCCTATGTCAGATTTCTGAACTATATGCCACGCTTCACATGACCTCAGAGACCTGCATATCTTTCAGAGGAGGATGTCTGAAAAGGACCATTTACATCTGACTAGAATGTAGCAATCTTTCAAATAATGAGAAGAAAACCAGTTAGGAACCTATGACAGTGTTGTAGAGCCAAGGACTGTGCTTCAGAATTATTGCAGTACATAAATGTACATAGGCATAAAGAATAAATTTGACATAATTGATCTTTTTGCTGAAAGCTTATTTTTCTGATTATTGCATTAAGAGTTAATACTTTGGAGTATATTTCATTAAATAATAGTTTTAAATGCAAAGCACAGCATTTTGCCTTTTAACGGTGTAGCAGTGAATTGGTTTAGTAGATAGGCACTTGCCACCAAACCTGACTACCCAGAGCTCACATGGTGGGGAAGAGAACTGATCCCTTCAAGTTGTTCTCCACCAACATTCACATACTGTGACATCCATTTACTTACCAGGCCCATGATAGATAGGTAGATAGATAGGTAGGTAGATGATAGATAGATAGATAGATAGATAGATAGATAGATAGATAGATAATAGATGGATAGATACATGATAAATGATAGATAGATAGATAGATATAGATAGATGATGGATGGATAGATACATAATAGATGATAAATAGATATAGATAAACAGATAGATGATAGATGGACAGATAGAAAGATAGATAATAGATGGTAGATGGATAGATAGATGATAGATAGATAGATAGATAGATGATAGGTAGATGATGGATAGATACATAATAGATGATAAATAGATATAGATAGGTAGATAGATAGATAGATAGACAGATAGATGATAGGTAGATGATGGATGGATAGATACATAATAGATGATAAATAGATATAGATAGATAGATAGATGAATAGATAGATAGATAGATGGATAGATGATAGATAGATAGATAGATAGATGATGGATGGATAGATACATAATAGATGATAAATGGATATAGATAGATGATAGATGGATAGGTAGATAGATAGATAGATAGATAGATAGATAGATAGATAGATGATAGGTAGGTGATGGATGGATAAATACATAACAGATCATAGATGGATAGATAGATGATAGATAGGTAGATAGATAGATAGATAGATGATAGATGGATAGATAGATAGATAGATAGATAGATAGATAGATAGATGTAGTAAAAGCTGTTTTCCTGAAACGAGATCATGGAAATGTGTATGACTCTCACTGTAGAAAAGGATGGTCACTATTGCCCAACCAGCTGTACCATTATCAAGACTCCAGAGTACCTGGAGTTCAGCCCAATCTCTGCTGCTGTTACCATGGAGCTGCCTTCACATCATCATCCTTCTGGGCGTTGATGCTGGTGGTAGTCTGACTTTCGTTATTGTGAGGAAATGCTTGAGGCAGGCTGACTTTACAAAGAAAGGAGGTTCATCAGATCACAACTGTGGGACTCTGAGAGCAAAGGGCTAGCACTGGATCAGTCCAGGACCTATTGCTGATGTCAGAGCACCAAAGGGCCCTATGAGGAAAAGGTCACATGGAAAGACAGAGCCAGTGAGACTAGAGTCCTTTCTAGTAGGACTCTCCCAGTGACTGTAGGCTCTGACCCTAGGTTCCACACTTCCATGTTAAAAGCCAACCACCTGTCAGCACCACACACACCTTTGAAGTGGAGGACCAACACCTAAACCACAGTAATTCCAGATTCTCCCACTTGGTCATCTGCAATGATGCTGTCTCCCAGCAAGACCATCTGCAGCAATGACTTGAATGTAAGTTTGGGAGGGCCATGATTCAACCGGAGCAGCAGGTAAGATTTTAGTAGAAGAGAATGGATGTGGGAGGAGCAGCTGGGAGTGCTGATGAGAAGGCAATTCCTAAATTTCTCTAGAAGAGAATGAGCAGGAGGAAGAATAATAACAGCTTATCAACAGGATGCACAGGGCATGTCCAGTGATGCCAAGTACTTTGTCCAGTGTGCTGTCTAGTTCTGCAAGAGTACACTTCAAGCAAGGGACTGTTCCCTCTCTAGGAAAGAGCAAGTGATGAACTCTCTGGTCAGAAAGAAAGGCTCAATCATTGAACCTCAGAGGGGTTAGCCTGAAGCTGGACTGGATGGGGAAACCTGTGGATTCAGAAGACCAGAGAAGAATCCATTGCTATTGTAACTGCTGACTCTGCGAGGTCAGAAAGCAAACCTTGAACTTCTAAGGTAGGGCATCTCATTAGCTCCAAGACCCTCCACAACCTGGGTAGAAGGACATAAAAAGGCAGTTTGCTTGTGATTTGCATATTCCCAAGCTCCACATGGGTTTCTCCTCTCTGTCAGAAACATTGCTTCCAGTACACTTTTCCATTTGTGCATCTGACTGGGTTGCTTTCAGAGTCGCAGGGTGGTGATTATGTGTGTCATTTGCTCTAAGTCAGACCCAGGGGTTGTTTACGACTCTTCGAAAGGTCTTTCTTTTTCTTTTCTATGGCATTTTCAGATCGCTTCACAGAAACATCTCACGTTAGGAGATGGAGTTGAAAAGCGTCTTCTCATTTAAGTTCTTAAGAGCGTTTCTGCATCTTTTTTTTCTCTCAAAAGGGCGTATAAAAGTGGGTTAATGGCTGAATTAAGCAGCGCGCCAGCCAGGCAGACATTGTGTGCGTCTGCGGAGGAACCGTCCACCCGCCGCTCGCCATTGTGCTTGCATCGGAGATGCTTACAATTATGGAGGGGATACAGTAACAAAAGAAAATAAAAGTCACCAGAAATAGATGAAAAGTGCCATTGTGTCCAGGAACATGGGCAGTGCACGTTTCAGAATGTCCCGTTTTCTGCTCTGGGATGAAGAGCTAGGTGTGGGTATCAGCCATGTTGTTAGACTGAGCAACCTTTGCTTTGGGACTCTTTCCTGGAGGGCATGGAACACATTTGAAATTATGTTGGTCCCTTAGTTCAGATATGTCTATTCTTGGCTTCGTCTTTCATAGCATTTGGCTTTCAATTCCAAGTCGTTGCTTGGTTTGATCCTTAGCTCCATCTGGTATATGAACACAATACAAGGTGGCCACACACAGGCAAAGAACCAAGAGCAAAACCCTGTAAGCTGGCAAGTTCTCTGGAATACCCTCTAGCTAACAGCCAGAGGACTACCATCTTGCAGAGAAGAAATGTGGAAAAAACTAGGGAAATCCACATCCAAAGGCCAATGGTAAAAGTTGCTTTGAAGCACCCTAGACAGAGCGTTTTTGTTCCACACTAGAGGAGCCCTGTATGCTCAAGGTTTATAGCATTCCACCAGGAGGCCAAGCCAGTGCAGCAGACTGAGTGCTAACTGCGGGGTGGTCCTGACAGCAAAACTGAGTTCGGAGTGTAAAATATGAAGTAGAAAAATGTTGGTACCCAAGGTAGGTACTCTTAAATGACCTTTCCTCAATATGGGGCCATAAATTTGAGCCTAGCCTGCACCCATTGCCCTCTGGGAGAGTTAACCATCTGTTTAGTGAGAGGAATTTTACTTACCTATCAAAGTGGCTCTACAGTTTATTCAGCATTGTTAGTACCTTTTGCTGACAGGGGCTAAAGTGTTCCCTAAGCTATGGAACTTCCTTCCAGAATAAAAAAAAAAGTGAACTTCTCTTAACAGCAAGGATTAGAATAGGAAAAGCCACACAAATTATGCTTTATTAAAAAAAAAAAGCTTTTATTTTTACTCTTGCATCTAGAACAATGAGAGGTAAAGGTCGTCTTTGAAAGTGCTTTCTGTGAGATAAAGCAATGAAAAGAAGAGATATTTAGGGCTCCTTCTACATACTACTCGGGAAACACATTTATTTAAAGAATGGATCTGGGGCTGGAGAGATGGCTCAACTTTTAAGAGCACTCGCTGCTCTTCCGGAGGACCTGGATTTAGATTCCCACTACCTACATGGTGGCTCACAGCCATATGCAAGTTCAGTTCCAGGGGACCTGATACCCTCTTCTGGCTTCCAAGGATACCAAGGATGCTTGTGATGCACAGACACACATGCCAGCAAAACACCGAACACATAAAATGAAACACTAAGGGATGTGGGGTTTGGAAACATGGCTCAGAGATAAAGAGAACATATTGCTCTCTTGTAGAAAACCAAAGTTCAGCCCCTAAGATGACTCACCACTGCCTGTAACTCTAGTTCCGCCCTCTTCTATCCTTCTTGGGCATTGCACTCGTGCACATGCATGCACATGCACACACACACAATTAAAAATAGCACTTAAACAAGAATGGATATGGCTATGTTAGCACATGCACAGGTATATCCACAACTCCCTCTCTCAAGCTTTGCAGAAAACAATCCTGTTGTATTTTCCTCTTCTCCTTCTTTCCTACTCCCTCTTGATTTTGGCTGGTTTTCCTTTTGTTCCCATTTTCCCTTGTCAAATTTTCTTCCTTTTCTCCTTTCATTTCCCCCCGAGACAGGGCTTCTCTGTGTAGCCCTGGCTGTCCTAGAACTCAATCTGTAGACCAAGCTGGCCTAACTCAGAGACCCACCTGCCTCTGCTGCCCAAGTGCTGGGCTCGAAGGCATGCACCACCACTGTCTGGCTTCTCTTTTCATTTTGTTTTTCCTCTTTACCTTCCCTGTCGGAGCCCGTGAGGGTCCAACACAAATTCCCTAACCTGGCTGGAACAGAGTCGCGAGGAATAAAACTGACACAGCTTACACCGTCATCATGGAAAAAGCCAGAATCACCCTTTATTCTCCAAACATCTTATATACCCACACCATTTCCCCATAACACTTAATACCTGTGACTTTATATGTAAGAGTTAGTTACATACTTACACATATAATTGTTCTTAAATATTCAAAACAAAACTTCCCAAGTCCTATACCTGTTAAAATTAGAAAAATAATAAATAAATAAATAAAACACGTTGAGAAATTGATCTGATTTCCCCCCTCATCTTTATTTTGCTTAAAGTTTCGGACAAACAACTCCACCTGTCTTGCAATGTAAAGATAATGTAGACATAAAAGGAGGCCATGAGATGAGCATCTGGAGACGAGCGAGCAGGTAAAGCCTTGCACCGCTTCATTGGATTCTTACTCTTGCTTGCTATCACCAAGGACGGCACAATTGCACAATAATTGCTCATGGGTCCACCTTGGTTCATAGGAATGTGGACATTAAAGAATAACAGTGGCTCATGAGTGAGCTTTCTAGGAAAGAAAGATACCACTTGCAGATCAAAGAAAGAGACCTACTATCGGAGGGAGCATGGTAACCTCAAAGGATATTACCGGGACAGCCGTAACCCTGCTTTAGCAGGGAGACGTTCAAGAACTCAAGCATCCTGAGAACATTCCAGAATAGCCTCCCAGTTGGACCGAAAGCAGTTAAAGGCCATGAAAGGGGCAGTAGATGGAGTTTGTAAATTCACCTCCACAATATTCTTTTTCCCTAGAACTCATTTCTCAGATAAAGGTTGACTGAGCACTCAGCCTTTTCCTCCAGGAATTGAATTTACTAAACTATAATATTCACATGGAGGAAGAATGGCAGACATAATGGAGTTATGATTTGTAAATGTATTAAATATCAGAGGTTACACCGGAAGAAGCTGTCATTCTTTCCTTAAGGCTTTGATTCACAAAACCACCAACACGCCATCTTTCCCCTTCGCCTTGCTCAAACATCAAGCTTGATCCATTGTGCTCTTCCCTCTAACGGCTAGCTAGCTAGCTGAGACTTCTTGTGAGTGCTTCAAGGTGGACATCTTTATTGAAGGCAGACTGGGGTGCAGACAAAGCCTTGTTTGGAATTTATACTTCAGTACAAACACAATACAGCTTTGTGTTGACGTGAATAAAGCTGATCCCCCTTGGAGCATCCGCATCCATTTCTCTTTTTTCTTCCTTTGTCTCAGCGATGCCATTTTTATTTCACAAACCTCAAAAGTTATTGCTTATGCTGTGCCCAGCATGCATCTGCTAAGATTGCAAACTCCTTTTCCTACACGGATTCCTTCCCTGCCAAATGTAATTTGGGTTTTTACTATACATTGGGGCTTTCTTCTCCCTTGCTCTTGCAGTATAATGTAACTCATCAATAGTTCAACAGTTATTCATCAATGAGGACAATGATGGCTTATCCATCAGTGCCAAGCATCTATTCCTTCTGTTTCCTTAGGGGCAGCTGGAGACCCTGGAGACCCTCTCCTGCGCTAGGAAGCGTTTTGAAGAATAAGTCACATCCTGCCCACCTGAGCTTTAGCAAGGAAGTGAAGCCTGCCTTCCCTGCCAAAAGAACTCCAGCCTCCAAGGCTGAGTCATAACCCTGTTTCATCTAGACAAAAGCATTCACTGTGAGGTTTTAAAACTTCCTCTCACCAAATAAAATCACACCGAGTCTTCTTTGTGTGCTAACATAGAACTCTCACAATATCCAGTGCAGGAGAAGTAAGGTGTGGTCATTTGAGACCCCCTTCAGAAGGGGAGTTGATTCACAGGAAGCAGATGAACTTGAACTAAGGTGAGCCTTATGCTTTTCTCAGCTCTATCAACTGCTGTCTAAGGCATCTCCCTTTGCAGCTATGCTTAAAGAGCTTCAGCAGAAAAAAGCGATATATTGGATCCCTAATGAACATAGCAATAATATATACTTTAAGACATTATTATGAATCGTAGTGACATGCTGTGGAATAGCCCTTCTGTACACAGTGAAAATGGTTTGCTCTCATTGTTAATAAAAAGCTGATTGGCTGATAGCTAGGCAGGATTTTGGGGGCAGAGAGAATGCTGGGAAAAGGGAGGAGTCTGAGGAGTCTTAAGCCAGACACAGAAGAAACAATATGGAAAGTTCACAGATGAGGTAAGCAAGCCTCAAGAGAACACATACATTAATAGATGTGAGTTAATTTAAGTTGTAAGAGCTCGCTGCAGACAAGCCTAAGCTATCAGCTGAGCACTTGTAATTAATATTAAGTCTCTGTGTGGTTATTTGGAAGTGACTGCCAGGACACAGAAAATCTCCAGCTATGGTGATGTGATTGTCAACCTTAATGGTGCCTGTGTTAATGTTCAAAGATGCTAATAGTTATTAGCATTGGTGCTACTACTAATGTCTTACCAATGAATCTGGCTCACTGTTTAACACAAAAGTCCTATAAACACGGGATGTATTCACTCTAGTGAGAAGTGAATTTCAAAAGTGTGGGTGTTTCCACTCAAATTTGTTATTTAATTGATTTTGTCCAACACTAATACTTGGTGGAAAAAATATGGGTTATCACTTGTAGGAATCGAATCTTCTATATTATATTATTCTCACTAACGCCTTTTCCTGATCTTGAGATCAAACGCTGATGTGGTGGATAAACAAGTAGCAATAATAAATAACAGGAAAGAATAGTAACAATGATGATGATAATGAACAATGCAGCCGGCGCCCTCTTCTTTCCCTTCCTTCTGTGAAATCACACATTGTGCTAGCTTTTCTTCCTAACATCATGGAGGAAGTCTCAGAAATCAAAACAACACACGAGAAGGTCTGTTATGGTATTCTGCCTTAAACTGGGGATGAGAACATCTCTGCCTTTGAACACGTACATTTTTTTCTGTCTATTAAGTCCTGTGGTCTAAGACTAGATGAGCCCAATCTTACAAATTTTTCCTCACTGTTTTTGTGTTTTTTTTTAAAAAAAAACCCTATAAGCATGCAGTATAATAACTACTGATGGTGGCATAAATTCATATGTCATCTTCAGAGTTCAGTTGGGCTTTTGTCACAACTTTACATGTACAAACGTCCTATCCGCCCTTTTCATGCCTAGGGATTCTTCTACAGGAGAGTGTGCACAAATACAGCAAACACGTGTGCCAGGATCCTCACTGCTCCACACAGAATACTGCTATCTTCAATCCAAACCCTCTGGGTCGGAGGCTGGGTAAATAAACTCTGAAGGGTCCAGACAGCAAAATATAGTAAGGTTGTCAAAAAGACCAAGATAAAAAGCCATGGTGAGGTGATACCTAATCACTGAGTTATTTCTCTAGGGTGGATGTGATGTAGGCCAGGACTTGGTTTTCCCATTATATGTTTTACTAACAGTTGAATAATAATTTTTGAACTCCAATCCATTTATTTGAGAGGGAAAGGGGATATGACAGACAAGCCACTTGGCACTCTCAGCCCAGGCCTTTGCTCGCCGAGGCCTTCAGTGTTCGGGAACTGACACTGACCATCTGGGTTTGAATATACCGTCACTTCACTTATTGTATCACAGCCGGCAGACCTTTGGGAACCAAAGGTCTGAAACAGGGCTGTGCGTTTTCTAGCTACAATTTTAGATCTCTCTCTGACAGGTAAAGCTTTGGTCCCTCTGCAGAGGCTCTTTCAGATTAATTTTCATGTATTCCAGCAAATGCTTTTTTTGTGCTTTTAGTTCTTTTTTATTATTCAAATATAAAATCACATCATCTCCCTCTGTTCCCCTTTCTCCAATTCATCCCGTACCACCTCTCTCTCTTCCTCTCAAACTCCTGGCCTCCTCCTTTCTGTTACACACACACACACACACACACACACACACACACACACACACACACGCCCATAAATGCATAAGTACAGCTTGCCAAGTCCATTCAATGTTGCGTGTACATGATGTCAGGGCTGACTACCTGGTAATGAACTAACTAACAGGGTCTCCTCCATGGGGGAAAGGTACCTTTCCCAGTTAGCATCCTTTAGTTGCCCGCAGCTCTTTGTCTAAGGTTGGGCCCTGTGACTTTTACCCTTTCCATGTTAGCGTGTCTATTGGTGTTGTACTTGTCCGGATCTTATTTAGGAAGCCGGACTATTACGACACCATGGTGAAGCTTCCCTGTCGTTTCTTGGAGATGTGGCCTCACAGCTGATGTCCTGACTCTTACAGTCTTTCTCCACCATCTTCCATGATGCTCCCTGAGCCTTCACTGTGTTCTAGATGATTCCGCTGGTGCTAAGTACTCTGTGATCTAAACCACCTTTTTTTAAAGCAAAAGTATACACATAAACATATAGATAATTTAAATATACAATGAATATATATTTATATAAAATGAAACTTTAAAACCTCAAAAGAAAGTGTTAGGCAAACCTTGGTTCTTCCTGTTTCTGCTAGACTTACAGGCACATGTCCCCATGGCAAGCTTCTTAAGGTGCTGAGGTTCAGAACTCAGGTCCTCACACTTGCAAAGCCAGTGCTTCATCAACTGAGCCACCCTCTGAGTTCTCAACATGCATGTCCTTCCACGAGCCACACGCGGGAACCGCTTCGTGTGTCTATGAAAGAGGGTGGACCATTTTTTAATTTGAAAAATTCTTTATTTCTCTTTTAGAATTTTTATTACATGTCTATTTATTTTGAACGGGCATGTGAGCGTGCGTGTGGAGGACAGAGGATGATTTGCAGGAGCCAGTTCTCACTTTTCATCATGTGGGCCCCAAGGACCAAACTCAGGTACTCAGTCTCAGCAGCAAGAGTCATCTCACTGGACACTTTGTTCCTCTTTAGTAATTCCCTCCCCTCCACATCTTTGTGCCCTTCATATTTGAAGACACCATGCCGAACCTGCTTCTTCTCTTGAGGTAAATTCAGGGGAAATGAGTAGCTACTTGTCACACCGTGATGGAAAGGATTCTGAAGACAAATCTGGGCTACAGAATCACCATTAGTTAGACCAGGGGCACCCTGCTGAGCATCATCCTTGGAGCAAGCAACAATGTTACAGCTTACCTAGGTAAGCCGAAGCCCCACACACTCACCACTGTGTTCTGGGAACAGTAATGTGTATACTACTCTGTTTAGTGTCTTTGAGTGGCTTGGAACATTACTAGAGGTAAGGGACCAGAGATTATGCCACTGGTCAAAGACTCTTGATAATTTTTTTAAATGACAGAATGACTGAAGATTGATTGATTGATGTGTGTGTGTGTGTGTGTGTGTGTGTGTGTACTCATGCAAGCATTTGCACGTGTCTATGGGTATCTTAGAAGGTCAGGAGAAGGTGTTAGATCCCCTGGAACTGGAATTACAGGCTGTTGTTAGGCACCCATTGTGGGTGCTGAGAACCAAATTCTGGTCCTTTGCAGTACTCTGGGTTCTTTTGTGTTATGGTTTTACTTAGCGTGTAGCTACTGAGCTTCAAAGAGGGTCATGGGTTTATAAAGATAACAATGGATACAGTAAAAACTTAAGCATTGATTTTTTTCTTGCCTTTCATTTTTAATAAAGAAAATAAAGGCTGCACCCTCTTCCTTTGGGTTCAGAGCTACAAAGATCATTCCCATCACTCATTTCAAAACCACGCATGTCTCCTGATGGGACTTCATGCAGTTTCCACTGACCCCCTCTGGCCTCTCCTGCTGTTTCCGTTCTTCCTATTTCCCTCTCTGTTTCTGCTCTCCACTCCTGAATCCTCCAACCTGGCTGATCTCTGGCCTCTCGCCGAGATGATCCCTCCTGAGTAGTTAGGATTACAGGTGTGCTCCGCCACACCTGCCTTCTCAAGAGGATACAGGCACCAGGACAAGAACTTGCCAGAGATTTCTACAATCTCACCTGAATTGATTCAAAACATAAGGAGACAAATAATGCAGTAAGTTCTAGAGCGTGGAGCAAGGGTGTCTGCGGGCCGTTTTTGCAGGCCGTCCTTGTGGGCCGTCCAGAAAGTTCTAGGTTTGAAGGACTGCTTGACTACTGTATCTGTGAGTGGGTTCCCAAGCTGCAGCTCACTGCTGGAGACTGAAAAGCCTTTGATGAGTTAAACATCTTTTGAAACCTGCTCACAAAGAGCTGCCAAAATTCCACCTTTGAAACTCACTTCACAAAACCTAAACCTTCAGACTCTGTCTCTACTAAGCATACAAAGAAGATACTCATCCTAAATGCTTCAGTCAGTCAAACACCCACAGAGACCTAAGACATGTTCATCCTCTCTGTTATACATGTGTGTAACACACATATTTTTCAACTAAAATAGGAATTGCAAGGCATTTCTCTCGTGACTTGTATAAAATTTTTACTCATTTCCAGAAGATCTGTCTTCTAAGACGCTAACTTCACGTAGTGTTTTAGGACTTGGTGTGCCAAGTACACAGACCTCTACCCACTGTCTTCAGGAAACCCTAAGGCCGCCCATTCTACATTCACACACTGTGTTTCACACCTTCTTCATTGAAAACTCTGAGCTTCACTTTGGAAATAATTCTTATACCAGGCTAACTCAGTAACCTACAAGTGCTGTTCCCTCCATTAACACAACTGGCCAAAGACGTTAGGAATGCTTAGAATCAAGAAAAACAAAACCAGTGGATCAGATGGGAAGGGAGGTGGAGAGGAACTAAAGGAGTAGAGGATGGAAAACTGTAATCATGTGTGTATATATATATATGTATATATGTGTATATATATGTATGTATATATATATATATATATATATATATATATATATATATATATATATATATATATATATTATGAGAACATGAGAACATGTTAGTGTCTGGGGTCCAGAGAGTTACCAGTCTGACCATGCATACTTTTTTTTTTTTAACAAATAAGAGGCTTCATTAAATACTGGCCAGGACAATGGATACTGGCCAGATCCATACCTGAGACTCATGTTCAGAATATGTCACCCAAGTATATTAATTTGGGGTTTATCAAGGCAAAACCCACGGGGCTCTGTACTTCCAAGCACACATTCCAACGTACCTCCTCCCCATGTGTGATCAAGCACACTTGCTATGCAGCTGGGGCTACAGCAGAGAAAGCTCTCAGCTTCTTATCTTCCATGAGCAACAGCTCCCAGCGTTCCAGGAAGTGACCTGTCCTTGTGCAAGCGCAGCCTGCAGGTTAGAGGCAGTTGTGTTTTATAAATCTCTTAAGCACAGTAATTTCAACCTAAAACATGTTAGTCATCACAAAAGAATATTTTTAATAAAAGTGGGGAAAAGGAAACCCGTTCTGTTTCTCTTTAAGGTTCTTCCTAGATGACTGTCTAATTTTATTTCTTCTAAAATGTGATATATAATTCTCACACAATGGAATTTTAAAAAGGGTAATTTCAACGTATTTTATTCAGGCTTACACAAGCACGACTATAAAACATCTTCCTGGACTAGTGGTGGCCTCCATGACGGAATGCTCACCCAGAGCACAAGACCCTGGGTTGGATCCCCAACATTGAAATTATTTTCACCACTTCCAAAAAATCATGATTCCATTAGCAGCCACCTCCCCATTTCCCTACCACTCAACACCATCGATGAGCTTTCTATTTCTCTAGGATGGCTCACTCCGGACGTACTCTGTAAATGGAATTGTGTGATATGTGGACTTCGGTGTCCCAGCATCATGTACTGCACATGTCACTGTCCTGCTGTCACAGAAGGGGGGACTGGTTTTCTCTTTATGGTTGAACGAAAAATGAAATAAAAAGAAGAGGACACAACTCCTCGTAAAGTGTGCAGAAGATTTTTATGGTAGATATGAGGGAGAAAGCAGAGGGAGGAGTCCAGGCTGAGCAAGGCTGCAGACTAAACTGGATCATGAGAGGAGAAGGAAGAAGGGAGAGCAAGATACGGGGCAACAACCAAGAGATGTGGCCGGGCCACGGGCCCAGAAACTGGTGTAGTCAAATGGCTGAGTTATGTGGAATCTGGGAAGGGAAGGGAAGGGAAGGGAAGCCCCAGCCCTGAGAGGGAGAGGTTTAGGGTAGCAGGGAGGAAAAGCAGTGCTGGAAGGAGCCACAGGTGCTGGGGGAGACTTGTCCTGGGTTTGAGACCTAACCTTCCAACCTTCTGTTGATGATAACTACTTCCTGCTGAAATTTGGGGGTCATTGTTGGAACCTGGGAGGCTGGCAAGAATGATGCTCAACTTCCTGATGAGTAGGAAGGGAAAGCAGAGTGTGAGGCCACCAGGGGTTGCTGAAAGGCAGGCAGCTTTAGAGCAGCCTATGATACTGGCTCACCTGGGGATGGCTTCTGGGGAGCAGTCTAGGATACAGGGGTTCAGGACTGGAAATCCCATCAGGAGCATCTGGGGCTGGCACAGCTACAGACCAGATATAGAAGGTAAAGTTAAGGAGTTTAGGGGAAAATCTTTATCTTGGGTGAACATTTGAAACTTCCAAGCCCATGGTACTGGTAGTTGGGGAAGGGGAGTCCCAAGACCAGGGGAGAGGGAACAGGCAGGTGGGGAACTGAGACATACTTTGATGGAGTCTCTCTGACCTGCAAGCAGTGGCTCCATCTCCTTGAAGCATACATGAATTTTTTTAAGTTATAAAAGGTGATAAAAACTTTAGATGTATTAGAATTAGTACTGTTTACACTCTGTACTGAAATCCACGTTGCAGAGATGGCAGCGGACTCATGTCTTTGAGTCATAGTAAAAGTAGGGGAAACCAAAAAATTGATTTAGGATTAAAGGCATGAACATACTTTTCTCTGTCAAAGGGCTGGATATATAGATTGGGTAGAGATGTTTTGGGAACAATAAGGAGCATTTTTAAATGTATACTTAAAAGACAACCAAAGGAAATTTATATTTTTGAGCTTGTTTTATCAAATTCAATTTAATAAATTGAATAAATAAATAAAATGAATGAATAAATAAATTGATAAATTCATTAATCGTTAAAATTCTGAAAATTTTAAATCTTAGTATAACAATATTAAAGCAAGAAAGGGAGAGATCTGAAATAGACTTCACCTTCACACACCTCCAGTCACTGCCTTAGATTTTTGTCACTTGCATTTAGGACGCTCTTTTGGACCCTAGCTACTTCCCTAAGCTTTAAACCTTTCCCCCTATCCTGTCATTTACCATGAGACACAGGCGGTCAGTTACTGAGAGCAGGCATTGCAGAGCAAGTTTCTTAAATTAGGGAGCAGTAAAAAGTTACTTTGGAAGCTGTTGTGAGTTTCTCTCCATTGACAAGGGAAACTGTTTCTACCCTCTTTTAGCAGGAGACATGATAGCCCTGGAGAATTGAAGCCCAATGACTGATTTTATTTATGAGATGAATTAAGAAGACAGCTGCAGCCAGGCGGTGGTGGTGCACGCCTTTAATCCCAGCACTCGGGAGGGAGAGGCAGGCGGATCTCTGTGAGTTCGAGGCCAGCCTGGTCTAGAAGAGTGAGTTCCAGGACAGGCTCCAAACCAGCAGAGAAACCCTGTCTCGAAAAAACAAAAAACAAACAACAAAAAAAGAAGGCAGCTGCAGCCTTGGGGAAGGATCTGGCTTGCTTGCTGCTGTCAATATCATCAGAGATCTGAGAAGAATAAACATAGCAGGAAGTATAATCTAAATGGCCTATGTATCAATTAAAATGGCAGAAACTTACAGCTACCTGGATGGTTATCCTAGGCTCCTGAGGTTTCGATGGCTTTGTTGGGGATGGGGGACACAGGTCATATATAGGTCTTCAACTACCACCTAGGACGATGTTAAATCTTCAGCGGCCACACAGGACAGCGCTGGCCTTCTGCTGCCGAACCCAGAAGGTCTCAGAGATTTTCCTGTGGAGAAGGAAATTGAGAAAACTGACCTTACTTTGACAAGGCAGCATAGGGCAATCAACCCCAAAATGCTCACAGTTTGGGCAGAGTCCTGGCAGCAGGAAGGCATGGAGCAGTTTTCCCAGTGGTTGGCACCACCACAACCAGGTGGCGTAGGCTGTGCATCAGTTGTTTCTTTGGAGATCTTACGGTTGTCTCTAGGATCTGGCATTTCTGTCTATTTGGGGAAACTTTCATTAAACATGTTAAGTGCCACATTCAGCAGATCTCTGGAGAGTTTGAAGACCATATATTAAGTAAACCTGAGTTAAACAAACTTTGCTTTACGCTTAACCATGAGAACACATTTAGGAGGCTGAATAAAGCTAGTCACTATAAGTGAATTGTAGTAATATGGAGCGGCGGCTGGGCTGCGTCCCCAATACCCCAGCCGCCCGGCTCCGGCTAGCTTATGCCCCAAATAATTACACGGACACTGTATTCTTTTAAACACTGCTCTGGCCCATTTCTAATAATCTATGTAGCGCCCCTAGGTGCGCTTACCGGGAAGATTCTAGCCTAAGTCCATCCTGGGTCGGAGCTGGGGCATGGTGTGCGTCTTCCCTGGAGCAGGTAGCATGGCGTCTCTCCTGCGTCTGCTCCGGAGAGCGGAGCTGTGGAGTCTGACCTCACTTCCTCTTCCTCCCGGCATTCTGTTCTGTTTACTCCACCCACCTAAGGGTGGGCCTATCCAATGGGCCTAGCAGTTTCTTTATTGCTTAACCAAGGAAATCAACAGATTGATATATGACACTCCCACATCACTTCCCCTTTTTCTGTTTAAACAAAAAAAGAAAGGCTTTAACCTTAACATAGCAAAATTACATATAACAAAACAGTTATCAAGTAAAAGTTACATCAGAAACATTTATACATATATCAAAATTGACAGTAAATCTCTATCAATAAAGCAAAATCTATACTAATGCAAATTATTCATACCTATATCATATCCCCCTTTAAATGTAAAAGAACGTTTTATAAACCATATTTGGGAACATGGGCGCAGTTTTTTCTCTCCAAACTGCTTCCTGCTGAATGGGGGCGTCGTTAATTAGGCCTTTCATGGTATAACCTGTGTGCCAGGGTCATCTCAGTTGGCAGTTGAGCAAAGCAATTTTCTGAAGATGTTCACAGCAACTCTTCAGGAGGACGTGGTCTATCATACCAAATCGGAATAGAAGAAATCCATAGAGTCTCATCCTCTGTGAAAACAAAAGAAGAATCTCTTTTCCAAAGTATCATATCCTTAGATCCAAATTCTGAAATCATACCCTCATGATATCCGTTCTGGTTCCACTTGGCAGCCCATATAATGAAATGTCTCCCTGTACTTAGCTCCTTCACAGTCAAAAATTTTAAAGAAAACACAATAATACAAAGAATCCAGACTCTCTGTGAATTTTTCATCTTTACGCGGCTTATTTTTACTCTATCACTTTACTTTATTCTGTCTCTTTAAAGACTTTACCTTTTTTTTTTTAACATTAACTTTATTCTCTATATTCCTTTTCTTCTCTCTCCCAAGCCTACGTACATTCATCCAACAGTGTGACTCATTTAGTGGTCTGAATCTGTCCTATTGTGAATCTTCAATTTTTTACTATCCAGGAGCACTTTTGATTTGCGCCTTTAAATCATTAGGCGCTTAAGAATCTAAGCTGAGACATTCCTAAGTTAACTTTTTGCTTTTTGAGCATATATCTGTGGACCAGGCTGTCTTTGAACTCTCAGAGATCCGACTGTCTCTGCCTCCCAGGCATTGGGATTAAAGGTGTTTGCTACTACACCTTGAACTCACAGAGATCTGTTCGTCTCTGCCTTCTAGGCACTGGGATTAAAGGCGTGTGCTACCACACCTTCAAGTCACAGAGGTCTATCTCCCTCTGCCTCCCAAGTGTTGGGATTAAAGGTGTGTACTACGAAGCACAACAACTTGCTTCCTTTGTTTTTTGCTTTAAGAACTTCAACTTTCAGCTTGCATATATTTTTAACACATTTTAAACCATTCAGAAATTTTCTCTGTCTTTGAATCTCTCTTTACTGTATATCTCTCTTTTTCTGACCACATGAGTCCTTAAATTACTGAGCAATATCAGTAGGACTAAAGGCGTGGCTTTGCCGGCTGGATCCTTAGCTTTCCAGCCTCATGGCTGAGGTACTGGCTGCAAGGTCCCTGCCAGCCAGCAAGCTACAACAGACAACACTCAAGTCCTCTCTCAGTAGCCGGCCCTCCTGCCTCAAACAGTCAGAGTTTGCCCTGGCAGGACAGCCCAGAAAGCCGGCATTTTTAAACGGCACAGCTTTTTTCCTGCTACGGCTGAAAACCGAAAAGCATGTGTTCAGCTTTTCATCAACACTGTTTAAGTGTTTTGTGGCAGGACTTCTTAATGAGCCGCAGAGTTTTGCAGCTAAAGCTGAGTCAGGAAGCCTCTTGAGGCTACCAGGTAGGAGCGGCACTCAGCACTTTAATTCTGAGACTGAGCGTGCAGCACAGAAATTCTTTTCATCCAAGTTACATCCAGATCTGACACGCAGAGCACTACGCAGTCTGAAAACACATCTCTGTATGGCAGCAGAAATCCGCCATGCTCTTCCGCCTGCCTAAGCCTGATTCTGCCTTCTGCCCAGGAGCAGGCGGGGAGCTCTGAGTCATCGTCAAGGTCTCAGAGCACTCTCCTTCCGATCCCAAGCGGGAACACAAACATAGTCCAGAGTTTTCACTGGCGGCACAGCCCCAGGAAGCCACTCTTTGAAATGACACAGCGTTTTTTCTGCTGCTGTTGCCGAATCAGGAAATCTCTCTACAGCACGCCACCAACAAACAGCAAAAATCTGTGTTAAACTCTCTCTCCCTTTTTAAGACTTCTCAGGTTTTTTAAGTGGGTTTAGTTAGCCACACGTCTGGGCGTCATTTGTAGTAATATGGAGCGGCGGCTGGGCTGCGTCCCCAATACCCCAGCCGCCCGGCTCCGGCTAGCTTATGCCCCAAATAATTACACGGACACTGTATTCTTTTAAACACTGCTCTGGCCCATTTCTAATAATCTATGTAGCGCCCCTAGGTGCGCTTACCGGGAAGATTCTAGCCTAAGTCCATCCTGGGTCGGAGCTGGGGCATGGTGTGCGTCTTCCCTGGAGCAGGTAGCATGGCGTCTCTCCTGCGTCTGCTCCGGAGAGCGGAGCTGTGGAGTCTGACCTCACTTCCTCTTCCTCCCGGCATTCTGTTCTGTTTACTCCACCCACCTAAGGGTGGGCCTATCCAATGGGCCTAGCAGTTTCTTTATTGCTTAACCAAGGAAATCAACAGATTGATATATGACACTCCCACATCAGTGAATTCCATTTGAATTTAGCATGACTACAAGTATACTTCTGAAACCATTGAAGAATTTGATCCTTTATGATGTGACTAACCATTAACTTGCATGTCTTTTTTTTTTATGTTTCAGTGACACTTTTCCTTGCTTTAATTAACTTGTTGCCTTTTTCTGCTTGTGAAATGAGCTTTCGATTACAAAATATCAAACTACACTCAAAAGAGGGTGTAGAAAAGGCTGGCCATTGGCACAGCATGGAGAAGCTCACAGGGAAGGGCTGAGAGCAGCGCAGGTGGCAGAAGTGGGGAATGAGGGAAGCAGTGGTTACACACGTCACAGGAAGCTAACCTAAGCAACGGGGTGAATGCTAATGTCAGCACAGGGCGACTGGTCACTACCGGGGTGGGTGGCGCAGTGTTTGGGTTTAGGCTCTACACAGCAGTACGACTTCTTTCAGTTAAGAGTTCTTGGCTTGCACCGATTACAGGGTGGCTGGAGGGTACAGGACCCATTTGTTAGTTTTTCAAAATGCTGTCATAGACCTGGTAGATGTACTGAGAGACTTCAGGAGCTCTGCGCTTCAGCGACAGCGTATAATTGGGGTTTCCTGGCTGGATCCGTAGCTCAGCCAAAATCCAAATGCCATTAGTGAGCTTCAGGGACTGGTACAGCATGTCTTGCCCTTCCACATTCCTCTTGGCACTAGTGTAAACATTGTTGTTTTGCAGCTTGCTGAAAACTGTGTCAGCATTTAAATGACGTTCCTTAATCTGAAACTGAAGTTCATTTTCATTGGGAATATCCTTCCATGTTGCAAGGAAGACCTGGCGTTCCATTTTGCCATCTTCTACAAAAAGCACATTGAGTGGGATGAGGCAGCTGAAGTAGAAGACATCAATATTGTTTTTAACAGCCACCTGCAAGTTATTCAGAGGTTCCATCTTCATGACTGGGCCCAAGGTGTTGAGAGGCAGAGAGACATCAATGCTCTGGTTTGGCATCAGTGGAGTATGAATGGCCACGGGTGTGCTCGGGATGACACCAAAACTATTCTTGTTGAACTGGATGGCAAAGTCTGTCATGTGCTGCAGAGCTTTGTTGGTGAAGTTCATTTTCATACAGATGTGCCCTTGGCGATGAGTGAACATGCCCGAGATTCCAAGCCTTTAGCCTTTACTGCAGGTAGCCAGACTGCTTTAGGAGCCATGTATCCACCAGGCGCCAAGCCTATCCCCGTGGAAAGTTCAAACAGGTCATTCAAACCGCTGCTGACCACAGCAGGGGTAGGAGAAGGAGCGAAGGTTGCAGGCACCGATGGTGGGATGAAGGACTGTCCTACCAGGCTATCTATCCAGTCCTCCTCCTAAAAGGCCCACAGCTCCCATCTGCATGGAGGACACTTGTGTCATATTCACTGGGGGACCAAGGTCAAGATTTAAAAGATCCCCCAGAAGGTCACCTTGAGAGGGGATAACCTGAGGCTGTTCCAGGTTGGTTGCAGTGGTGGTGCCAACAGGGCTGTCCCCGGCATCAGTGCTCCCGTGATGAATGGGCAAGTGCTTGCAATGAATCCCATGACTCCCTTCCACAAAAGCATTTGGAGGCCAAAGATCCAATGTGGCAGATGAGCTCATCCAGGAGGGTAGGCTCTAGGAGGTCTGTCTCCTCAGAGATCAGTGGCTTCTCAGACAGCACTACTTCTTTGGCTGTTACAGGGTCAGTTGAAAGAAGGCGCCAATAAAACCCCCCCCCGATCTCGAAGGTCAGGATTATCAGAATCCTGTGTGGCCAAGCTCAAGACCTGTTGGACCAGTTCCTGTGTTTCTGATGGCTTCTTGAGAAACAGCTTCACTATGGCAGTAAGCAGCATGAGCTGCACCTGGGTACTTTCATTATGAAAACCCTCCAGGAAGCTCTCTAGTAATTCATCAGCATTATCGATTCTTTCAGCATATTCTCCTACAATCCAAATCATAGCTGCTCGAGCATCGGGCTCATCCAGGGAGTCCAAGTTCTCACAGAGAGTGGCAATGATACTTTCATACTTGTTGGGGTATTTGCGGAAGATGTCCCTGATGACAGCAATTGCCTCTTGGACCACATAATTTACTTTGGTCTGGATTAGGTCAAGCAATGTGCTTACACAGCGTTCTGCTGATTGCTCCACTTTGATGGCACACCGTCCAATGGCCCTCACAGCTTTGCCAACAAAGTCCGCGTCGACCTCAGTGGCATATTCCTTCAGCTCTGCCAGAGCCTGCGCAATGTTAGCCTGGGATGCAAGACGAGTCATGATGTCCAACTTCTCTAGTTTAACATAGATGGGATCATTGTACTTCACAAAGAAGACTTTAATTTCCTGCTTCAAGATTTCAGGCCTTTTCTGAACAATTAGATTGATGTTCCTCAGGGCGACATACTGCACTTCTGGCTCCCCCGACAGCAGAGTGACAAGCGGAGGTGCTAACTTCTTGAGCAGCATATTATAGTAGTTGGAGTCCTTGGGTAACAGCTCCAGGAACTTCATCAGGACTTTCACCACTGAAAGCACCACCGCAGAGTTGGCATGGGAGAGCCGAGCATGAGAGACTCGCTCACAGATGCTCTGGGCTTCCCGGTTGTAATTAGACAGGCAGTCCAGGATGAAAATCTGGCCCCATTCAGTGCACTCATTTAGGGCTGTGAGCAGCTTATTGATATTCTGAGGGTTCAGATCAAGTAAGTTGCTGTTTGGGTGAGATTCACTGATCTCAGACAATGCCGCCACAGCGTTAGCCACCACCATTGGATTTGAATCTGCTATGAGATCCTGCAGAGAATCCAGAAATCCCTGGTCTTCCACCATCTGGGCATTGATATCATGGAGTTTTGCCACACAGACTGCTGCTATTTTCCAAACATAGGGGTCTTCATCTTTCAAGCACTTGCGGAGGGGTTCACAGAGATATTCTGTAATCTTGTCCACCCGGATACACCCCATGGTTCTAACTGCCAATGCTCAAATCAAAGGATTAGGATCTTCACAATCCTTCACAAAGCTGTTGCCAGCCATGATGGCCATGTCTGGCTGACTCTTGGCATAGTTCATCAGATAGAGGTCCACCAGCTTCTTCAGTTCCAGGTTGTCAGTCTGCATACAGTTCACCACATCTGGGAAGAGAGAGCAAACATCCTTCCCCACGGTCATAGCAGCATTCCTCTTCACAGCCTCCTTCCTCTTTCCTTTCTTTTCATTGTTGAGTTCAGCTTTTAATTCAAAGATTTCTCCCTTCTTATTGGTTGTGAAGTACTTGGAGTCAGTCATGATTCTGGATTTTTAGAGTGTACCAGAGGCAAGGGCGGGGTGGCGGCGGCAGCCGGAGAGCACAGCTCGGGTGATGGTGTAATGGTTTTCTGCCCGTCACGATTCTTTCTCTAACTTGCATGTCTTAATTAGCTTTTATCTCCAGGAACTGAGTGAGGCATGTCCCGGGTTTGGGACCTAACAGTGAAGTCATAGTTACCAGATGCGTAGGTCACTTTTCTGTTTATCAGTCCCGTTCTCTGTTGGGCACCACCACTTCTGTTCCACCACGTCTTGACTTTTGTGAACCTGCTCTGTGGACATTCCTATACTAGTATAAATGAGGGCCTACTTTCAGAGTTTTTGTGCACACACCTACAAGTGGTTTCTGGGTATTTAACATCCTTTGAACTTTTAAGCTGCCTTCCTCAGGCCAACGGTGTATGAAAGTTCCATGTTCTTGGCGTCTTCACCAACACTTGCTCTTATCTGTTTTTTATTTTAGGAATCCTAGTGTGCCTCAAGTAGCATGTCACGGTGGAGACATGTTTACCTTTTTGGTGACTAGCTGTGTTGAGCATCTTTTCAGCTAGATATTGGGCATTTGCATATCTTCTTTGAGAGCATGTCTGTCCAAACTCTTTGCCAGTTTCTACTTCTTTTTTATTGTATCATTGACTTTTTCCCTGAATCTGTCAAGATCCAGATCTAGATAATAGCAAGGTATATACTAATCTATGATAAAGAATAACTACTGTCAGATTTTTATAGGAAATAAATTCAAGTTTTCTCCTAACTCAGAAAAGGTTATATACTCACTAGACCTTTTGTTTCCCGTTTTCTTTTTTTTTCTGGTGTTTTGGTTGTTGTTTGTTTTTTGTTTTCTCTTGTTTTGTTTTGTTTTTCAAGACAAGATTTCTCTGTGAAGCCCCGGCTGTTCTGGAACTTGCTTTGTAGACCAAGTTGGTCTTGAATTCAGAGATCCGCCTGCCTCTGCCTGCCAAGTGTTGGGATTAAAGGCGTGCGCCAACACCATCCAACAACTTCTGTTTTTTAAACATAGTAAGAGCATTACATTTTAAATATTTTATGTAAACTTTAAAAAGATCTAACTGACACAGAACTATTTTATTTTGTTTTGTTTTCGTATCCTTGAGATAGGATCTCACATAGCCTGGACTAGCCTGGTACTCACTGGAGAGACCTTGAACTTCTGATTCTCTGACCCCATCACCCATGAGCTGGGAGTAAAGGCAAGTGCTACACATCTGTTTTTGTGTGGTACTGTGGGTTATATCCAGGGCTTCAAGTATGCCAGCCAAGTACTCTGACAACAGAGATATACCCCCAGCCTCAAGCATTTTATCTATAGTATGTAGATTAGCAATATCCACACGATAGTGTTATTATAAAAAATGAGTGTTTCACTATAATAACCACCTAGAGTCAGTGATTCTCAACCTTCCTAATTCTGTGACGCTTTAAAAACAGATCTTCAGCAGGGCAGTGGTGGCGCACGCCTTTAATCCCAGCACTTGGGAAGCAGAGGCAAGCGGATCTCTGTGAGTTCGAGGCCAGCCTGGGCTACAAGAGCTAGTTCCAGGACAGGGTCCAAAGCTACCGAGAAACCTTGTCTGGAAAAACAACAACAACAACAAAAAAAGATCTTCATGTTGTGGTGACTCCAACCATGAAATTAATTTTGTTGCTACTTCGTAACTGTAATTTTGCTACTGTTATAAATCATAATGTAAATATTTGTGTTTTCCAGTCGTCTTAGGCGACCCTGTGAAAGGGTTGTTTGATACCCAAAAGGACCAAAAGTACTGTCATAGCTTAATGTAGTACCTAATATACATTAGGTACCATCATTAATACATGTGAGCTGAATTAATAAAACATCCTAAGTCTCACATTAATAAGCCCACGCTTTCTTACCAGCCTCTTCAGGAAACTGCGAGGACAGTAGAATAAAGGACACTAGCGGATCCCTGTGAAATGGCTGGCTTGTGATGCCTTATGCGTGGAGTACCTTACTCCCCAAACGCTATGATATGTGTGGAGCCAGTTGCTCCAAAGATGGCAATGCTACAGTTCCACCTGACTTCGTTATTAAAGGATAATCTTGATAGATGGGGTGCTCAGGTTTGGAAAGATGCAAAGGTCCCCATGTTGGTAGCTCTGTAAAGCTGAGTCCTTTGCCAGTCAACACCTTTTCTGCATTGATGCTCTCAGTATCAGTGTTGCAGAATGCCCCAGCGGGAGGTGCACTTATCAAAGTTACCTAAGGGGAAAGGGAAATACAGAAATACTGATGCAGCAGGCAACCCGGGACATTTGAGTGTTTAAACATGGGGGTGCTTACGTTTGTTTTCGAAATGATTGCATGCCAAGTGTCATTAAAACTAATATTTCAATTGATGTTTTGTAACCCATATTTTATTAATCATGGAAATTTCAGATGGAATCCTCCCACTACTGACTAATAAAGTTAGTAAATCTTCAAGAAACAGTAAGATAATATTACATAAATCAGGAAGACTTCCTGGTTACCCCAGCATATAATCCACCATGACCAACAGAATTTGATATCCACCTCACTCTGAGCAAGATTTGACTCTGGGCATGAGGCAAAAAAAAAATGACACAATGGAAATTTGAAATTTCATTTTCTGTGATGTCAAATTGTCTATAAGGAGCATAACAGGGTATAATACCTCTAAAGTAGAAGTCCTTCTTAATGCAGTTTATACAGTTTCGTCAAGAATAGCTGAAAGCACACAGGGAAAAATTATTACTTTCTTTGGACTTAAGGAAAAAATATTTTAACTAAAGAAAAAAAAAAGACAAAATCAGAAACCTCAGGGCAGGAAGCTGGAGAGATAGTTCAGTCATTAGAAGTCTTGCTGCTTTTGCAGAGGACCCACGTTCTGTTCCCAGTGCCCACATAGTGTCTCACAACTGTCTGAAACTCTAGTTCCGGGGATCTAGTGCCCTCTTCTGACATCCACAGCACCAGTCAGGCATGTGATACATGCACACATACATAGACAAAACACCTATACATAAAATAAAATAATCTAAAAATAGCCCACTCTTTGCTAACTTGACATTATACTGTTTTAAGAGAAAGACTCAGCATTTCTAAAATGCATATTTAACCTTGCCGAACACTGACAGCCTTGACATGAGAGCTTTAAGGAAGACTCTCTCCTCGAGCTATAGGCACAGAGCAGGCATGGAGAACGTTGCAGATTTGATTCCAAACCTAAACTGGAGTGGATTTCTTTCCTGAGTTACCCTAGACAGAATAAAAAGACCAAGGCGCTCTGGCCAGCACAATGCGCTCCTGAGGCAGACTTTGAAACAACCCCAGAACAGACAAGCAGTTCAATGCCCTCTATGCTGTGCCACCCACCTTAGGAGAGTTCTCTTCTACTGGGTCTAAAGCAGGCTTTCCCTGAGCCTCCAGTGATTCTGACACTTCCTACCTGTGGGAGGGAAGAACCAGTTCATGTCCTCCGACTGCTCCTTGTGCACTGGGGCACCCACACCCAACATCTGCGCCACCCCCAGCAAATAAATGGATGCAATGAATTCTTAAATATACTTGTGTATTTTATTTTATGTGTTCATGTATAGTTGCTTGTTTATATGTGTAGACAAGCATTCAGGTGCCCAAGGAGTCAGGTCTCCAGGAGCTGGAGTTGCAGACAGTTGTGGGCTACCCTGTGTGGGTGTAGGAATCAGACTGAGGTCTTCTGCTAGAGCACCAAGTGTTCTTAACCACTGAACCATTTCTCCAGCTCCTAACACATTGTTCTAAACTGAACACTTGAATAAGATAATTTCCCTTTTCATCTTTATTGTACATCAACTTTCAGTTTCCCTTAGAAATCTAGTTTCAGTTATTCATATTCTTTTTTTTTTGTATTGAGAAAAGGAGGAAAAAAAAACAAGTTTCCACCCCTCCCAGCATCCCATTTCCCTCCCCCTCCTCCCACCCTTCTCCCCCTCCTCCCACCCTTCTCCCCCTCCCCCCACTCCTCTCCCCCTCCCTCTCCAGTCCAAAAAGCAGTCAGAGTTCCCTACCCTGTGGTAAGTCCTAGGTCCTCCCTGCTCCGTCCATATCTAGGAAGGTGAACATCCAAACTGGCTAGGCTCCCACAAAGCCAGAACATTACGTAGGATCAAAACCCCGTGCCATTGTCCTTGGCATCTCATCAGCCCTCATTGTTCGCCATGTTCAGAGAGTCCAGTTTTATCCCATGCTTTTTCAGTCACAGTCCAGCTGGCCTTGGTGAGCTCCCAATAGATCAGCTCCACTGTCTCAGTGGGTGGGTGCACCCCTCGTGGTCCCGACTTCTTTGCTCATCTTCTACCTCCTTCTGCTCCTCATTGGGACCTTGGGAGCTCAGTCCAGGGCTCCAGTGTGGGTCTCTGTCTCTATCTCTATCCATCACCAGATGAAGGTTCTATGATGATGTGCAAGATATTCATCAGTATTGCTATAGGATAGGGTCGTTTCAGGTTCCCTATCCTCAGCTGCCCAAGGAACTAACTGGGGACCTTGGCTTGGGCACCTGGGAGCCACTCTAGGTTCAAGTCTCTTGCCAACCCTAAGGTGGCTCCCTTAAATAAGAATTGTGCTTCCGTGCTCCCCTATCCAACCTTCCTTTATCCCAATCCTCCTTTTTCCCCAAGTTCCCCCCATCCTCCCCTTCTCCCTTTTCTCTCCCCATCTCCCCTTACCCCCATCCCACCCCACCCCCAAGATCCCAATTTTATCCCCGGCAATTTTGTCTACTTTCCATAGCCAAGAGGATAACTATATGTTTTTCCTTTGGTTCACCTTCTTACTTAGCTTCTTTAGGATCACCAATTGTAGACTCCGTGACCCTTATTTATGGCTAGAAATCAATTATGAGTGAGTACATCCCATATTCATCTTTTTGGGTCTGGGTTACCTCACTCAGGATAGTGTTTTCTATTTCTATCCATTTGCATGCAAAATTCGAGAAGTCATTGTTTTTTACCACCGCGTAGTACTCTAATGTGTAGATATTCCACACTTTCTTCATCGATTCTTCCATTGAAGAGCATCTAGGTTGTTTCCAGGTTCTGGCTATTACAAATAATACTGCTACGAACATAGTTGAACAAATGCTCTTGTCATATGATAGGGCATCTCTTGGGTATATTCCCAAGAGTGGTATTGCTGGGTCCAGGGGTAGGTTGATCCCGAATTTCCTGAGAAACCGAAACACTGATTTCCAGAGTGGTTGCACAGGATTGCATTCCCACCAGCAATGGATGAGGGTACCCCTTCCTCCACAGCCTCTCCAGCAAAGGCTATCATTGGAGTTTTTTATTTTAGCCATTCTGACAGGTGTAATATGATATCTCAAAGTTGTTTTGATTTGCATTTCCCTGATCGCTAAGGAGGTTGAGCGTGACCTTAAGTGTCTTTTGGCCATTTGAACTTCCGCTGCTGAGAATTCTCTGTTCAGTTCAGTGCCCCATTTTTTAATTGGGTTAATTAGCATTTTAAAGTCTAGTTTCCTGAGTTCTCTATATATTTTGGAGATCAGACCTTTGTCTATTGCGGGGTTGGTGAAGATCTTCTCCCAGTCAGTAGGTTGCCTTTTTGTCTTGGTGACAGTGTCCTTTGCTTTACAGAAGCTTCTCAGTTTTAGTAGGTCCCATTTATTCAATGTTGCCCTTAATGTCTGTGCTGTTGGGGTTACACATAGGAAGCGATCTCCTGTGCCCATCTGTTGTAGGGTACTTCCCACTTTCTCTTCTATCAGGTTCAATGTGTTCTGACTGATAGTGAGGTCTTTAATCCATTTGGACTTGAGTTTTGTGCATGGTGATAGATATGGGTCTATTTTCATTCTTCTACAGGTTGACATCCAGTTATGCCAGCACCATTTGTTGAAGATGCTTTCTTTCTTCCATTGTATACTTTTGGCTCCTTTATCAAAAATGAGGTGTTCATAGGTTTGTGGGTTAAAATTCGGGTCTTCTATATGATTCCATTGGTCGACTTCTCTGTTTTTATGCCAGTACCACACTGTTTTCATCACTGTAGCTCTGTAATAGAGTTTGAAGTCAGGGATGGTAATGCCTCCAGACAATCCTTTATTGTATAGGATTGTTTGGGCTATCCTGGGTTTTTTGTTTTTCCATATAAAGTTGATTATTGTCCTCTCAAGATCTGTGAAGAATTTTGATGGGACCTTGATGGGGATTGCATTGAATCTATAAATTGCCTTTGGTAGAATTGCCATTTTTACTATGTTGATCCTCCCAATCCAAGAGCAAGGGAGGTCCTTCCATTTTCTGGTATACTCCTCAGTTTCTTTCTTCAATGCCTTAAAGTTCTTGTCAAATAGATCTTTCACTTCCTTGGTTAGAGTTACCCCAAGATATTTTATGCTGTTTGTGGCTATCGTGAAAGGTGAAGCTTCTCTGATTTCCCTCTCTGCTTCCATATCCTTTGTGTATAAGAGGGCGACTGATTTTTTGGAGTTGATCTTGTATCCTGCCACATTACTAAAGGTGTTCATCAGCTGTAAAAGTTCTTTGGTGGAGTTTTGGGGGTCGCTTATGTACACTATCATATCATCTGCAAATAACGAAAGTTTCACTTCTTCCTTTCCAATTCGAATCCCCTTGATCCCCTTATGTTGTCTTATTGCTATTGCTAGAACTTCAAGCACTGAAGAGGCATGGCGAGAGTGGATAGCCTTGTCGTGTTCCTGAGTTTAGTGGGATGGCTTTGAGTTTCTCTTCATTTAATTTGATGTTAGCTGTCGGCTTGCTGTATATAGCTTTTATTATATTTAGGTATGACCCTTGTATCCCTAATCTCTCCAATACTTTTATCATAAAGGGATGTTGAATTTTGTCAAATGCTTTTTCAGCATCTAATGAAATGATCATATGGTTTTTTTTTCTTTCAGTTTATTTATATGATGGATTACATTGATAGATTTTCGTATGTTGAACCAGCCCTGCATCCCTGGGATGAAGCCTACTTGATCTTAATGGATAATTTTTTTAATGTGTTCTTGAATTTGGTTTGCCAGTATTTTGTTGAGGATTTTTGCATCGATGTTCATGAGTGAGATTGGTCTATAATTCTCTTTCTTGGTTGAGTCTTTGTGCGGTTTTGGTATCAGAGTAACTGTAGCTTCATAAAAGGAATTTGGCAATGCCTCTTCTGTTTCTATATTGTGAAATACATTAAGGAGTATAGGTATTAGGTCTTCTTGGAAGTTCTGGTAGAATTCCGCATTGAAACCATCTGGTCCTGGGCTTTTTTTGGTAGGGAGGTTTTTGATAACCTCTTCTAATTCTTCGCGACTAACAGGTCTATTTAGATTGTTCACCTGGTCCTGGTTTAACTTTGGTATATGATATTTATCTAAAAAAATGTTCATTTCCTTTACGTTTTCCAGTTTTGTGGCATATAGCCTTTGTAGTAAGATCTAATGATTCTCTGAATTTCCTCTGTGTCTGTGGTTATGTCCTCATTTTCATTTCTGATCCTATTAATTTGCATATTCTCTCTCTGCCGTTTGATTAGTTTGGATAGGGGTTTGTCAATCTTGTTGATTTTCTCCAGGAACCTGCTTTTTGTTTCATTGATTCTTTGTATTGTTTTCTGTGTTTCTATTTTGTTGATTTCAGCCCTCAGTTTGATTATTTCCAGTCTTCTACTCCTCCTACGTGAGTCTGCTTCTTTTTCTTTCTAGAGCTTTCAGGTGGGCTGTTAAGTCTCCAATGTGAGCTTTCTCTGTTTTCTTTAAGTGGGCACTTAGTGCTATGAACTTTCCTCTTAGCACTGCTTTCATAGTGTCCCATAAGTTTGAGTATGTTGTTTCTTTATTTTCATTGAATTCCAGGAAGACTTTAATTTCTTTCTTTATTTCTTCTTTAATCCAGGTATGGTTTAGTAGTTGACTGTTCAGTTTCCATGAATTTGTAGGCTTTCTGGGGGTAGCATTGTTGTTGAATTCTAACTTTAATCCATGGTGATCTGATAAGACACAGGTGGTTACTAATATTTTTTTGTAACTGTGGATGTTTGCTTTGTTACCGACTATGTGGTCGATTTTCGAGAAGGTTCCATGAGCTGCAGAGAAGAAGGTATATTCTTTCCTATTTGGGTGGAATGTTCTATAGATGTCTGTTAAGTCCATTTGCTTCATTACCTCCATTAATTCTCTTATTTCTCTGTTAGGTTTCTGTCTGATTGACCTGTCCATTGGTGAGAGAGGAGTGTTGAAGTCTCCTACTATTAGTGTGTGCGGTTTGATGGCTGCCTTGAGTTTTAGCAATGTTTCTTTTATGTACGTGGGTGCTTTTATATTAGGGGCATAGATGTTCAGGATTGAGACTTCATCCTGATGAACTGTTCCTGTTATAATTATAAAATGCCCCTCTCCATCTCTTCTGATTGATTTAAGTTTGAAGTCAACTTTGTTAGAGATTAGTATGGCCACACCTGCTTGTTTCTTAGGTCCATTTGCTTGGTAGGCCTTTTCCCAGCCCTTTACTCTGAGTAGGTACCTGTCTTTGTGGTTGAGGTGTGTTTCTTGTAAACAGCAGAATGTTGGATCCTGTTTTCTTATCCAATCTCTTAGCCTGTGCCTTTTTATAGGTGAGTTGAGTCCATTGACATTAAGTGATATTAATGACCAGTGGTTGTTAACTCCGGTCATTTTTTTTAGTTGTAGAGTTTGTGTGTTTCCCTTCTTTAAGTTGTGTTGGTGAAGGGTCTCTAGATGTCTGATTTATTGTGGTCATTGTTGGACTCCTTGGTTAGTGATTTTCCTTCTATTACTTTCTGTAAAGCTGGATTTGTGGCTGTGTATTGTTTAAATTTGTTTTTATCCTGGAAAATTTTATTTTCTCCATTTATAGTGAACAAAAGCTTGGCTGGGTATAGTAATCTGGGCTTGCATCCATGGCCTCTCAGTTTCTGCAGTACATCTATCCAGGACCTTCTGGCTTTCATGGTTTCCATAGAGAAGTCAGGTGTAAGTCTGATAGGTTTACCTTTATAAGTAATTTGGCCTTTTTCCTTTGCAGCTCTTAATATTCTTTCCTTATTCTGTATGCTTTGTGTTTTGATAATTATATGGCGAGGGGATGTTTTTTTTTGATCCAGCCTATTCGGTGTTCTGTATGCTTCTTGAACCTTCATAGGTATACCTTTCTTTAGGTTGGGAAAGTTTTCTTCTATAATTTTATTAAATATATTTTCTGGACCATTGAGCTGCACTTCTTCTCCTTCTTCTACTCCTATTATTCTTAGGTTTGGTCTTTTTATTGTGTCCCATATTTCCTGAATGTTTTGTGATGAGAGTTTGTTGGACTTGCTGTTTTCTTTGATCAGTGTGTTTATTTTCTCTTTGGTATCTTCAGAATCTGAGATTCTTTCTTCTAACTCTTGTATTCTGTTGGTTATGCTTGTTTCTGTAGACTCTGTTTGTTTAGTTAAATTTTCCATGTCCAGCCGGCCCTCTGTTTGTGTTTTCTTCTTTGCCTCCATTTCAGTTTTCAAGTCTTGAACTGTTTCCATTATCTGTTTGATTGTTTTTCCTTGGTTTTCTAGGATATCATTCACTGATTTATTGAGTTCTTCAAACTTTCTGTTATATTTCTCCTCCATTTCTATAAGGGCATTTTTTACATGCTGTTTAAGGGCGTCAATCACTTTCATGAAGTCAATCTTTTCTACTTCTTCTTGATGAAGGTGTTCATGTCCTCCCGTTGTGAGGTCGCTGGTTTCTGGTGGCTTCATGTTGCTTTTCAGCTTGTTGGGCGAATTCTTGCCTTGGAGTCTGCCCATCTCTTCTTCCAAATGCTCCCTTATGGATCTTCTTTTACCGGATCAGGTCTCCTTGCCTACCCAACGCTGGCTCTCCCCAATGTTGGCTCTCCTGGCGCCGAGAGATCAGGTCTCCGTGCTGATTGGGCAGCTTGGTGCAGGCAGGCCATAGAAACAAAGGAACTCCTGCCTGCTTGGGTGCCCCAAGGATTCGGACCCAGTGCCCGGACAGGCTGGGCTGGGTGATGTTATGTGCCGAACGAGGGCGGTGGGGCCGAAGTGGGGAGGGTTCTGGATGGAAGCTGGGTGGGCTAGGAAGAAAGAGGCGGTATGCAGGGAGTAGAGGCCCTGCAGAGAGCCCAAGAAGGATAGGGGGCCAAGGAACCTCTGAGCTCCCCGTCCCAGGCTGGTGCCGCGGGCCAGAAACTCACCCCAACGCTGTTATTCATATTCTTAAAACCATTTTTATCTGCTACATAAAAAATTTTGTGACCACAATCTTGGTAACATTTACATAATGCAAAGGAAGCTATCCAGTATGATTTATTATATCATCTCCTATAACATCATATTATGTCACATCCATCAGATCATGGGCAAATGAATAAGGAGTAATAATTTACTATAAAATATTTGTGTGCCTCTAGCTGAAGCAAAGGAAGTAAATGAAATGGTGATGTGGAGATTCAGTATTTAAAAATTCAGCTAACCTCTTAAATATCTACCACTGCTTTGGGTGACCTGAGAGAAATTGGTTCTTTTTTCTTTTAATTATAGTTTCATATCGTTATGTTTCCCCCTCCTCAAAGCTCTGTCATTTCTTTACCTCTTTATTGCATAATAAGTATCTTGAATGTGAATATATATTTCTTTCCATCCCATATTAAACATCTTTTAATTTATGAAAACATAGAGAGCATGCTACCAAATTATACATTTCCGACACCTTTATATGTGCTTTTACTTCCTGCTGAGAAGTGAATCGGTATCACTCAGAAAATGATTAGAAATTTGAACTATTTCTCAGTTCGATGATCTTAAAATCTCTATACTTTTATTTGAACAAGCCCCAGCAAAAGTCATCAAGCCTGGGCCATAGCAATGAGCATTCAGTGACAGCTCAATTGTGAATCTGATAGATCATTTGGACTAACTATCGTGACAATCTCCACTTCCCCTTCCTGTAATCTATCAAGGATCAGCATGCTTACAGGATGTCATGGCTGTTGGAGAATTGGTCTCAGGAAAGCTCAAGATTCTTAGGAATCTGCGGGAAGAGAAATGTTCAGGAAAGTAGTTGTCAGGAGGTAAGCGTTTTCTCACATCCACGAGAGCCCATGTCCTCAGTTATTCCGATGAGCATCATATGGAGAGTTGCGATAAAGTAAAATCCAGAATACACTCCCCAGCGAGACAAAAGATAAAGAAAGCAGAGGAATCTAGGGAACGTCTGGAAGTCAAGGGCTCTTTATTTACGCCATCCAGCCTCTAAAGCATACCGACGGCATAAATTCTACTGGAGAGCTTTTTTCTTTTGTGTTTCCCCACTGCAGAACATTTCCGCACGCCTGTAACAAGGCAGGAGATGGACATGGAGGAACTTCTTTAGCATGTGGTGTAGCAGCATGAGCAGTGGAAGAGCGCGCCTCAACAAGGTGGGAGGCGAGAATCGATCCCCCAAAGTTGTTTTCTGTCCTCCACATGCACACGTCATGGCACATATGCACGCTGTGCACACATGCACACACGGATTATTGCGAAGTTAATCAGTGCCTTTGGTGTTTGCACATGTGTTACAGCCCTGATCACAGAGCTTTGCTGCAAGACATATTGAACCAAGACTGTTTTAATATTCCACTTCCTCCCTCCCTATTTTCCTTCTTTCCTTTCTTTTCGATGCTGGGGGGAAGGTTTGAACCCCGGGGCTAGTGAGCTAAGCAAGTGTTCTATCATTGACCTACACCCGCAGCCCTAATTCATATTTTTCTTATAAAACATAACAGATTTAACAAGGGAGAGCATTTAAAGCTGATTGCGTTGGCTTTGTAATAGAGGCCATCCTGATTTCTTCTGACATACCATAAACCCCAGAGTCCCCTTTTTGATGTTTTGCTGTGCCTTTGACTAAAGAGCTGTCAGCGCATATCTGTTTGGGCTTATCAATAACTGTTTGCAGCCTGTAAGGGATTAGGGTAAAAAACATTCTCTTCTATATTGCCATTCAAATGAGTCATAAAAAATAATAAAAAAAATCTTTATTATTTTACTCTCTGTGTTCTGGACAAAAGCATGAAACCACTTACCAAGATTGTATTTTTCATTTTCCAGTTCTTTTGTTTTATTATTTTTTCATTTAGGGTCTTACTTACTTTTGTGACTCTTTTACTGAAACAAGGATCTCAGTTGCTTCAAAATGATTGGTTTTATAAATATGTAAATGAGCTGTTCTGTATGCACAAGGTACAAGAGCTTGTGACCCCACCACCACTCTGACACCCCTCCAGGATTGGTGCGTTCTCTTGATTATATGCAGCATCTGTGTCTTCACCAAGTTAGGTCCTTTCTGTAGGTCTTTGCCAGCTCTGAATTTCCCCAGAAATTATTGTGACAAGTGGTCTTCTGGAAATGTTAGCTTCCTGCGTGGTCACTGAGAGCCCTTCCACTTCATGATGGCTGCAAAGGTCCACACTGGGAAGGCATATGATTGATTATGAACTAAACAAAGGGTACCACCCTTTCCCAGCTTTGAAAATAAGAATGGACTCTGTAAATGAGTTGCCAGGACGTACGTGGATTCCCACATCCTGCTGCCTTTCTTATGTTGTGGAAACGGGCTGTAGGGATGGATTTTAAGGCACAGCAACAGTTACAGGAGCAGTTGCCACAGGGTCACAGATCCTTCTGATGTCTTTATGTACTTGAGTCACAGGTGATATTTGAATTTTATCCAGTGCCATTTCCATCACGCACAACTGAGAAGACGGTTCTTGTGGGAATTCTTTGTACTGTTTCCACCTGCCACGGGGTATTAGCAGATTACAGGAAACACCGGGAGGTGCCCTGTAACCTCTGAGTGAACAATGGCACATTTGTTTGCCTTTCTGCTTTCAAGGATATTTGAAGGTCGACTTCTTAAAAGAGTGGTTTTTTTTTTTTTTTTGTGAACATAAAATAGCTGTGTATTTGTGTGAACACAGACAAATACAAAACATAACTGGGATCTTCCAACCAGGTAACCGCAAATAAAAAGTCTAACACAAGAGGCCCGTTTTCTCTGTAAGTAGTTGTTTTGTTTTGCTTGGCTTGGCTTTTCCCAGCATGCTCCGGGCTTCAGCCACTCCTAGGCATCCCCTGCTCAGGAAAGCACTGTCTTAGAAACATCCAGGATCACACTGAGGCTGCAGCCACCAGCCAGTAATCCTACCCTGCGGGAGGACAGAGGAGAAAATCCCAAGGAAGAAATGAGAGGCATGCCTTCCTTTCCACAGCTTTGCCTCTCACAAAAGACAAACAGGCCGATCTCCCGCCCGTTCCTGACCTGATGAAGGACAACACAACCGGCAGGGGTTAGGTCACTTTACTCCACAGCATTTTAAAACCTCCAAGCCCAGACTGCATGATAGGGTTCCACAGAAAACATATGGCCTGAAGTTTATTTTTCTTAAAATGGAAAGGGCCCCAGTTGGGTGATTCTTATGTGTTTGGACTTTTTTTTTTTTTTTCAGCCCTGGCTGTCCTGGCACTCACTCTATAGACTGGGTTGGCGGCCTTGAACTCACAAATCCACCTGCATCTGCCACCCAAGTGCTGCGATTAAGGTTGTGGGCCGCTACATCTGGCCCAGTGTTAGGACATTTCATGCATGTGAAGAAATGTTTGGTTGCTGTGAGCCCAGGGGATGGTTGCTTCTTAATGCCCATCAGGATGGTGTTATCCTGGATCATGACAGCCAGAAAAAGGCCAACAAGAGCATTCTGGGAGATTTTATGTTATCGCAACGAGAGAGTGAAAACTTTGAAAAGCATGACTCATTTGGGTTGTCCAAAGGTTGGGCGGGTAACAATGCAGGCTTGTGGCTAGTTCCGTAAACCTCCCTAAAACTGAAAGTGCGTGGGGGGCGGGGCGGGGCTGGGGCACTGAAGGAGAGACACGTTTACAGCTGCTATGCTTCAATTGATGTTCAATGTTAAAAGACCCAAGATTAAATTAGTAACAACTGAAAAATAAAAATCTCCCTGCCAATAAACATCAATCGTGCACAAAAAACGGGCCTTCACTGGGCAGAGTTCAGTCTTTCTGTCCAGGAGTTTTCCAGAAGTCCGGAGGAGTCGATGAGACCGAGCATCAACTGGCCGCAGGTGCAGCAGCTTTTCAACCCGGCAAGAACAATGTCTGTAGTGAGCCAGCATCGGTTTGCGTCCCCCCACGGTGACTGCCAGTCGTGTGCAGGCTTTGTCTGTTCTTTGTGTACTATTTGACTCAGCTAGAGCCAAAAGAATCCGCGCTAAACCAGAGCCTACCTTTCTGTAGCGAGCCTAATGTTTGATGTTGCTTGACATTTTCACTGCACGCAACCCCTGCCCTGAGCTCCTGCCGCCTCACAAGCACTTCCCACTTGAAAGTACAAGACTGTAAAATGGTGCGATCCACACACTGTCCTCCCATCCAGGAGGCAAGCAGGCAGTGTTTCCTGACAGCTGGCTGTCCAGCTGGCGTTTGATGTGTGGCAGAAAGGCACGATGGGATAATAAGGGAGCCGGTTGTTCCTCTAAGGTGGAAACTGTAGGTGAGTGCATCCTCCCCTGGGCTTCCGGCCCCTCTGCCCCACAAGCAGCCAGGTTGCGCAGGGTCCCATAATCCTCGCCTCACTTACAGCACAGCTAAGGCCTATCTGCTCACCAGGCTTTTCATGTGCCCACACTTTTTTCATCACAACAAACATTTCAACTCTCCGGTTAGGCTTTATGGTTGTGAGCATTGTTAAAGGGTTTTGTCTTTAAACAATATCTACTCTTTTTCAGCTTTTATTATTGCCTGAAATTCTTTATTTTTCCTGACTTGGGAACATTATCTAGCCTGTCTGTCAGAGAAAACTGGGAGAAATGTTTATGCTAATCACAGACCTTGCAAGCCATATCTGGTTAAGGGTAATCTGAAAACCAACAAACCAAGCCTTTGATGATTGTTACTTTGCTGTGTGTGGAACGTACAAATAGCTCAGATATCTACATACATATTTCTATACCATATATGCCCAGTTTAAGAACTGTTTGGAGAAATATTACCAGAGATTGCCGTATTTAAAAGATTGTGTTTGGGTGGGGCACAGTGGGGCACAGCCCCAATCCCAGCACTGGGAAGCAGAGTAGAGGCACATAGATCTCTGTGAGTTCAAGGCCAGCTTGGCCCACAAAGTGGATTCTAGGCGGGCCTAGGCAACATAATAAGACACTCTCTCATAAATAATAATAAAAATTGACTTGGGTCAAGTGAGATGACTCAGTAGCTAAGGGTGCTTGAAGCAAAACCTGTTGACCTGACCTTAATTCTCAGAACCCATGAGTAAGGAAAACCAACTCCCACAAGCTGTCCTCTGACTTCCACATAATTATATACACATATCTGCACGCACACATAAACACATACACACACATACATGCACAATAAATAAATAAATGTAATAAAAATTTTAAATTAAAAATGTTTTGTACTTTTATGGACAATGTAAGTAATGAAATAAAAAGCAATGTGAATGATTTAAGTGATGGAATTTCCTAAATTGTCGTATTATTGATTAAAGTACCTTTTTTCAAGTAACATAGATAGAGGTGCAAAACACAATCATAGTTATACGATAAAGCATTAAAAGATTGGTTGTGACGTTAAGGTAAGCGATGCACAGCACTCAGTAGAGAGGAGCCCTTGTCCCGCTCGCTCTCCGTTGCTGAGATAGAGACCGTGACCAGGAGCAACCTGGGGAGGAAAGGGTTCATTTCAGCCATCATCAAGGAAAGTCAGGGCAGGAACCTGACACAGAAACTGTTGCAGAGGCCATCATGTTCACTCCTTTTCCTGTACAGCCCAGGCCCCCACCTGAGGATACACTGCATACAGTGAGCCAGCCCCCCCCACCTGAGGATACACTGCATACAGTGAGCCAGGCCCCCCCACCTGAGGATACACTGCATACAGTGAGCCAGCCCCCCCCACCTGAGGATACACTGCATACAGTGAGCCAGCCCCCCCCCCACCTGAGGATACACTGCATACAGTGAGCCAGGCCCCCCACCTGAGGATACACTGCATACAGTGAGCCAGCCCCCCCCACCTGAGGATACACTGCATACAGTGAGCCAGGCCCCCCACCTGAGGATACACTGCATACAGTGAGCCAGCCCCCCCCACCTGAGGATACACTGCATACAGTGAGCCAGCCCCCCCACCTGAGGATACACTGCATACAGTGAGCCAGCCCTCCCCCCCTCATTGAGGATACACTGCATACAGTGAGCCAGCCCCCCCCACCTGAGGATACACTGCATACAGTGAGCAAGGCCCCCTAACTGAGGATACACTGCATACAGTGAGCCAGGCCCCTAACTGAGGATACACTGCATACAGTGAGCCAGGCCCCCCCATTGAAGATACACTGCATACAGTGAGCCAGGCCCCCCTACCTGAGGATACACTGCATACAGTGAGCCAGGCCCCCCTACCTGAGGATACACTGCATATAGTGAGCCAGCCCCCCCCACCTGAGGATACACTGCATACAGTGAGCCAGCCCCCCCCACCTGAGGATACACTGCATACAGTGAGCCAGGCCCCCTACCTGAGGATACACTGCATACAGTGAGCCAGCCCTCCCCCACCTGAGGATACACTGCATACAGTGAGCCAGGCCCCCCCCACCTGAGGATACACTGCATACAGTGAGCCAGGCCCCCCTAACTGAGGATACACTGCATACAGTGAGCCAGCCCTCCTACCTGAGGATACACTGCATACAGTGAGCCAGGCCCCTACCTGAGGATACACTGCATACAGTGAGCCAGGCCCCCTACCTGAGGATACACTGCATACAGTGAGCCAGGCCCCCCCACCTGAGGATACACTGCATACAGTGAGCCAGGCCC
Organism: Microtus pennsylvanicus; assembly: GCF_037038515.1. NCBI lineage: Eukaryota > Metazoa > Chordata > Mammalia > Rodentia > Cricetidae > Microtus > Microtus pennsylvanicus. The sequence goes on from NC_134593.1 coordinate 7,518,458, forward strand.
CCCTAACTGAGGATACACTGCATACAGTGAGCCAGGCCCCTACCTGAGGATACACTGCATACAGTGAGCCAGCCCCCCCCACCTGAGGATACACTGCATACAGTGAGCCAGGCCCCTACCTGAGGATACACTGCATACAGTGAGCCAGCCCCCCCCACCTGAGGATACACTGCATACAGTGAGCCAGGCCCCCCTAACTGAGGATACACTGCATACAGTGAGCCAGGCCCCCCCCGTATTGAGGATACACTGCATACAGTGAGCCAGGCCTCCTACCTGAGGATACACTGCATACAGTGAGCCAGCCCCCCTAACTGAGGATACACTGCATACAGTGAGCCAGGCCCCCACCTGAGGATACACTGCATACAGTGAGCCAGGCCCCACCATTGAGGATACACTGCATACAGTGAGCCAGCCCTCCCCCCACCTGAGGATACACTGCATACAGTGAGCCAGCCCTCCCCCCCATTGAGGATACACTGCATACAGTGAGCCAGCCCCCCCCACCTGAGGATACACTGCATACAGTGAGCCAGGCCCCCACCTGAGGATACACTGCATACAGTGAGCCAGCCCCCCCCATTGAGGATACACTGCATACAGTGAGCCAGCCCCCCCCCATTGAGGATACACTGCATACAGTGAGCCAGGCCCCCTACCTGAGGATACACTGCATACAGTGAGCCAGGCCCCCACCTGATTATACACTGCATACAGTGAGCCAGGCCCCCTACCTGAGGATACACTGCATACAGTGAGCCAGGCCCCCACCTGAGGATACACTGCATACAGTGAGCCAGGCCCCCTACCTGAGGATACACTGCATACAGTGATCCAGGCCCCCTACCTGAGGATACACTGCATACAGTGAGCCAGGCCCCCCCCCGTATTGAGGATACACTGCATACAGTGAGCCAGGCCCCCTACCTGAGGATACACTGCATACAGTGAGCCAGGCCCCCCCCCGTATTGAGGATACACTGCATACAGTGAGCCAGGCCCCCTACCTGAGGATACACTGCATACAGTGAGCCAGGCCCCCACCTGAGGATACACTGCATATAGTGAGCCAGCCCCCCCCACCTGAGGATACACTGCATACAGTGAGCCAGCCCCCCCCACCTGAGGATACACTGCATACAGTGAGCCAGGCCCCCTACCTGAGGATACACTGCATACAGTGAGCCAGCCCTCCCCCACCTGAGGATACACTGCATACAGTGAGCCAGGCCCCCCCCACCTGAGGATACACTGCATACAGTGAGCCAGGCCCCCCTAACTGAGGATACACTGCATACAGTGAGCCAGCACTCCTACCTGAGGATACACTGCATACAGTGAGCCAGGCCCCTACCTGAGGATACACTGCATACAGTGAGCCAGGCCCCCTACCTGAGGATACACTGCATACAGTGAGCCAGCCCCCCCCACCTGAGGATACACTGCATACAGTGAGCCAGGCCCCCCTAACTGAGGATACACTGCATACAGTGAGCCAGGCCCCTACCTGAGGATACACTGCATACAGTGAGCCAGCCCCCCCCACCTGAGGATACACTGCATACAGTGAGCCAGGCCCCTACCTGAGGATACACTGCATACAGTGAGCCAGCCCCCCCCACCTGAGGATACACTGCATACAGTGAGCCAGGCCCCCCTAACTGAGGATACACTGCATACAGTGAGCCAGGCCCCCCCCGTATTGAGGATACACTGCATACAGTGAGCCAGGCCTCCTACCTGAGGATACACTGCATACAGTGAGCCAGCCCCCCTAACTGAGGATACACTGCATACAGTGAGCCAGGCCCCCACCTGAGGATACACTGCATACAGTGAGCCAGGCCCCACCATTGAGGATACACTGCATACAGTGAGCCAGCCCTCCCCCCACCTGAGGATACACTGCATACAGTGAGCCAGCCCTCCCCCCCATTGAGGATACACTGCATACAGTGAGCCAGCCCCCCCCACCTGAGGATACACTGCATACAGTGAGCCAGGCCCCCACCTGAGGATACACTGCATACAGTGAGCCAGCCCCCCCCATTGAGGATACACTGCATACAGTGAGCCAGCCCCCCCCCATTGAGGATACACTGCATACAGTGAGCCAGGCCCCCTACCTGAGGATACACTGCATACAGTGAGCCAGGCCCCCACCTGATTATACACTGCATACAGTGAGCCAGGCCCCCTACCTGAGGATACACTGCATACAGTGAGCCAGGCCCCCACCTGAGGATACACTGCATACAGTGAGCCAGGCCCCCTACCTGAGGATACACTGCATACAGTGATCCAGGCCCCCTACCTGAGGATACACTGCATACAGTGAGCCAGGCCCCCCCCCGTATTGAGGATACACTGCATACAGTGAGCCAGGCCCCCTACCTGAGGATACACTGCATACAGTGAGCCAGGCCCCCCCCCGTATTGAGGATACACTGCATACAGTGAGCCAGGCCCCCTACCTGAGGATACACTGCATACAGTGAGCCAGGCCCCCACCTGAGGATACACTGCATACAGTGAGCCAGGCCCCCCCCACCTGAGGATACACTGCATACAGTGAGCCAGGCCCCCTACCTGAGGATACACTGCATACAGTGAGCCAGGCCCCTAACTGAGGATACACTGCATACAGTGAGCCAGGCCCCCCACCTGAGGATACACTGCATACAGTGAGCCAGCCCCCCCTACCTGAGGATACACTGCATACTGTGAGCCAGGCCCCCCCCACCTGAGGATACACTGCATACAGTGAGCCAGACCCCTACCTGAGGATACACTGCATACAGTGAGCCAGGCCCCCCCCACCTGAGGATACACTGCATACAGTGAGCCAGGCCCCCACCTGAGGATACACTGCATACAGTGAGCCAGCCCTCCCCCCACCTGAGGATACACTGCATACAGTGAGCCAGCCCCCCCCACCTGAGGATACACTGCATACAGTGAGCCAGGCCCCTACCTGAGGATACACTGCATACAGTGAGCCAGGCCCCCACCTGAGGATACACTGCATACTGTGAGCCAGGCCCCCCACCTGAGGATACACTGCATACAGTGAGCCAGGCCTCCCCCACCTGAGGATACACTGCATACAGTGAGCCAGCCCCCCCCATTGAGGATACACTGCATACAGTGAGCCAGCCCCCCCCATTGAGGATACACTGCATACAGTGAGCCAGGCCCCCTACCTGAGGATACACTGCATACAGTGAGCCAGGCCCCCACCTGAGGATACACTGCATACAGTGAGCCAGGCCCCCTACCTGAGGATACACTGCATACAGTGAGCCAGGCCCCCACCTGAGGATACACTGCATACAGTGAGCCAGGCCCCCTACCTGAGGATACACTGCATACAGTGAGCCAGGCCCCCTACCTGAGGATACACTGCATACAGTGAGCCAGGCCCCCCCCCGTATTGAGGATACACTGCATACAGTGAGCCAGGCCCCCTACCTGAGGATACACTGCATACAGTGAGCCAGGCCCCCTACCTGAGGATACACTGCATACAGTGAGCCAGGCCCCCACCTGAGGATACACTGCATACAGTGAGCCAGGCCCCCCCCACCTGAGGATACACTGCATACAGTGAGCCAGGCCCCCTACCTGAGGATACACTGCATACAGTGAGCCAGGCCCCTAACTGAGGATACACTGCATACAGTGAGCCAGGCCCCCCACCTGAGGATACACTGCATACAGTGAGCCAGCCCCCCCTACCTGAGGATACACTGCATACAGTGAGCCAGGCCCCCCCCACCTGAGGATACACTGCATACAGTGAGCCAGACCCCTACCTGAGGATACACTGCATACAGTGAGCCAGGCCCCCCCCACCTGAGGATACACTGCATACAGTGAGCCAGTCCCCCACCTGAGGATACACTGCATACAGTGAGCCAGCCCTCCCCCCACCTGAGGATACACTGCATACAGTGAGCCAGCCCCCCCCACCTGAGGATACACTGCATACAGTGAGCCAGGCCCCTACCTGAGGATACACTGCATACAGTGAGCCAGGCCCCCACCTGAGGATACACTGCATACTGTGAGCCAGGCCCCCCACCTGAGGATACACTGCATACAGTGAGCCAGGCCTCCCCCACCTGAGGATACACTGCATACAGTGAGCCAGGCCTCCCCCTACCTGAGGATACACTGCATACAGTGAGCCAGCCCTCCCCCCCCCACCTGAGGATACACTGCATACAGTGAGCCAGCCCCCACCTGAGGATACACTGCATACAGTGAGCCAGGCCCCCACCTGAGGATACACTGCATACAGTGAGCCAGGCCCCCACCTGAGGATACACTGCATACAGTGAGCCAGCCCTCCCCCCACCTGAGGATACACTGCATACAGTGAGCCAGCCCCCCCCACCTGAGGATACACTGCATACAGTGAGCCAGGCCCCCCTAACTGAGGATACACTGCATACAGTGAGCCAGGCCCCCACCTGAGGATACACTGCATACTGTGAGCCAGGCCCCCCACCTGAGGATACACTGCATACAGTGAGCCAGGCCTCCCCCACCTGAGGATACACTGCATACAGTGAGCCAGGCCTCCCCCTACCTGAGGATACACTGCATACAGTGAGCCAGCCCTCCCCCCCCACCTGAGGATACACTGCATACAGTGAGCCAGCCCCCACCTGAGGATACACTGCATACAGTGAGCCAGGCCCCCACCTGAGGATACACTGCATACAGTGAGCCAGCCCCCCTACCTGAGGATACACTGCATACAGTGAGCCAGGCCCCTAACTGAGGATACACTGCATACAGTGAGCCAGGACCCCTAACTGAGGATACACTGCATACAGTGAGCCAGGCCCCCCCCCACCTGAGGATACACTGCATACAGTGAGCCAGCCCCCCTACCTGAGGATACACTGCATACAGTGAGCCAGGCCCCCACCTGAGGATACACTGCATACAGTGAGCCAGGCCCCCTACCTGAGGATACACTGCATACAGTGAGCCAGCCCTCCCCACCTGAGGATACACTGCATACAGTGAGCCAGGCCCCCTACCTGAGGATACACTGCATACAGTGAGCCAGGCCCCCTACCTGAGGATACACTGCATACAGTGAGCCACCCCCACCTGAGGATACACTGCATACAGTGAGCCAGGCCCCCTAACTGAGGATACACTGCATACAGTGAGCCAGGCCCCTAACTGAGGATACACTGCATACAGTGAGCCAGGCCCCCCCTACCTGAGGATACACTGCATACAGTGAGCCAGGCCTCCCCCCCATTGAGGATACACTGCATACAGTGAGCCAGGCCCCCACCTGAGGATACACTGCATACAGTGAGCCAGCCCCCTACCTGAGGATACACTGCATACAGTGAGCCAGGCCCCCACCTGAGGATACACTGCATACAGTGAGCCAGGCCCCCCCACCTGAGGATACACTGCATACAGTGAGCCAGGCCCCCCCCCCATTGAGGATACACTGCATACAGTGAGCCAGCCCCCTAACTGAGGATACACTGCATACAGTGAGCCAGGCCTTCCTCTATTAACTAGTAATCAATAAAATGCCCCTCAGACATGCCCACAGGCCAGTCTGATGACACCAATATGTCAGCCGAGGGTCCCTCTTCCCAGGTATGTTGACAACCAAGATTAGACACCGTAGCACCCAAGGATGACCCCTGAAAAGGAGCAATCCAGAACTGTGATTATCAGGACATTTTGCAGGGAGTACATCCATCTCCTGCTTCCTCTGTGTCTGGCAGGTGACTCCTTCCCACCATCCTTAGTTTGGTCATCCCACCTGTACTTCCTGCCTGGCTATTGGCCAATCGGTGCTTGATTACATCAGCTTGAGTGACAGGTCTCTACAGTGTACAAGAGGGTTATTCCACAGCAGCCTCACACAAGCTAGGCAAGCACTCTACAACTGAGCGGCATTCCCAGGTTCCACAGAGATTTCCATGGTTTCTAGTTATCCGGGCTTTTTTTTTCACCAAAAAAGAAAAAGAAAAAAGGTGAGAAGTGAGGGAAAGACAGAGGAAGGGAGGAGACAGAAAGAGACAGAGACACAGAGAGAGATGGTATTTACACACCAAGCTTGATTATCACGTCCTATATCTAAGGTTCGGTGTCTTCAAATGATTTCTCATCTTTATTCTTTTTAGAGTGACTGAGAACAGTGAGCCAGCAAAGCTGGCTGGTCAAGTAGTAGCCACAGACAAGACAGAAAACAGCTATGCCTTGCTCTGCCCAAGGTTGAAGTAAAACCACGAATCCTTCCATGGGGGTGGAGAACATAGCTCAGAAGTAGAGCGTTTGTTTGCCTAACTTACTGGAGCTGGAGGATTCCTACCCCAGCCCAGGCCCGCCTCTCTGCCACCTGTGTTGAGCCAGCCGCGGTTAGGGGCTACAGCCGCGGTTAGGTGCTAAGGCCGGGGTTAGGTGCTACAGCCATGTTCATCTTTGAGTTCCACCGTTTTCATCCTTTCTGGCCAGGAGGTCTTTGGATTTCTTCTGTTTAACATTCATGGAGCTTCTTGATTTTTTTCTTTTTTTAAAGAATTGCTTAGATTTTTCAAGGTCTTTCATGTGTCACTGTTTTCACTTTTATCTTGAGACTCTTACGTGTGATTTATTCGGGTCTCTGAATCATCCGACATATGTTGGTTTTCTCATTTCAGCAGGCGAGTCCTGCTTAGGAGCAGAGCACGGCTTCCTCTCGCCCTCTGTGGCCACGTTACAATGTCCCTTCCACTCTCAAAGTCTTCAATGCACTTGTTCTCTCCTCCTTTCCTCCTCCCTTTCCCTCTTTTTCTTCATATGTTACTTTGAGGTAATCCCCTACTTTGTATACTCACAAGATTAGATTTAACCCCCCCCCTCCAAATTCTATGTCTGAGATTCCCTGAATACTCTGTTTTCCAAAGACCTGATTCTGCCAGCTTTTCAAAGAGGTCCAGCCTTGTATACTAAAGAAGTCCCCACTAGGAGTAAAAGGAAAATCGAGAAGGGGATCTGGGCGTGCGGCTTGGTGTACTTAGCATTCCAGAGGTTCTGGATTCCATTCCCAGTGCCGAGAGAGCTGAGAATAGAGAGCTCGCCATGAAGAGCCTCTCCACACTCTTTTTCTCTGGAGATGTGACAATGTTGATCCATGACTGGCTTCCAGTATGGATGGGAAAAAGAGAGAGAAGAAAGGGGAGGAAGGGAAGAGAGGAGAGGGTAAAAGCCAGCCGTGGAGACTCTCACCAGTAATCCCAGAATTTAGGATGCTCAAGACAGGAGGATCGCTATGAGTTTGAGGTCAGTCTGGACTATACAGTGAATTCTAGAAGGTTCTTTCACACTCTTCTACTTCAGTGGTTTTCAATCTTGGCCCCTGGCCTAAAGTGTTCTGTTGTCTGTGTCTTCTGAGCGGTCCTCTAACTTGGTTTAATAAAATCTGGAAGACCAAGAAGCCAAAGCCAAAATATCAAGTTCAACTGCAAAAGACCAGAAAAATGACCATCACCATTGTGATGCCCACCCCACAGGAAGGAAGTGAGCTCAAAGATTCCTGTCCAGGAAGTCACCACCATTGTGCTCTGGCTTCACGTCTTAAATTTCTTCTTCAAACTGCCTTATTTAATTTTCCTGTCTTGAATTCCCAGGTAGCTGGACCTTGCATTGTGTACAGAGGTTGTATTTGCACAAAGTAGGAGCCAAAGTTAGACATACAGTGTGATTACCTGTATACAAAAATATATGTAGTTAGATGCAGTACTTTTAAAAAAGACCGTAAAACCCAAATTATCATCATGATTACTGAGGACTGGCAGGATTATTGTTTCCCCCTCTGTTTTCTATTTGCAAAATGTTTTGCAGCACACCTTCCCCAGCTTCTTCCAAATCTCTGACTACTGAGCCCTTTCTGAAGGAGCACGGCGTTTTGCAACCCCTGGAAACCATTAAACCCGGTCAGAGCTGCTTTCAGTCGCAAGAGGCAGAAATCACCAAGGCAGCGCCTCAGAGAATAATGAAGGATATTTTCTCACATAATAAAAAGCCCCAGGAAAGTCACCGCGGCCCGGCTGACTTTATATCATCACCTGCTACCCTTTAGCTTGGCTCTGGGCTCAGGCTCTTTTTCTCTTCCTGTTTGCACAACGGCTGCAATAGTTCCAGATGTAACTTCCAGACTCTACAGCATGCAGTGGCTGCAAACAGCCATGTCTTTCTTTGTTTCATTCATTTAATGGTAGGCTCGGTTACGAATGTCAGAAAAACTGAAACGACGGAGGCTGGAGGATGGCTTCTTTTCTACTGCTGTGATGCGTGACTAAGGTGATGGCTCTCCCCCCAGCTATTACATCCACATTGTATGTAGCAAAATGAGAAAGGAGAACTAGGCAAAGGCCATGAGTCGGCTGTCAGGAGGAGCTTTACACGCTGTGTCGGCTTTTATTGTAGCGGCCCAAACATATCAGGCTAAGCGGGTTGAGAAATGGACTCTGCGTTCTGGTTGTCTCTGTGCCCCTGTGACTTCATCCTGCTCATACATAAGAGGAATGTGTCTAGTGGGCAGCTACAAGTAGCCATGTCGTATTTGTGTGCCTCTCAATCACCTGGCAGCCACTAACAGGTTCCTCTTATACATTATTGCACACCCATGCCTAAGTCAACTGCAATGAATGGGAACAGCTTATGTTTCTGCTGTGTTTTGGAGTTGGGCTGGCCTCTTCAGAAGGACGTGGCTTCTAGAAATAGGGCAGATGCTGAGTGAGATCAGAATTCCTAGGAGGGATGAAGACACAGCAAAGAAGGGGCCCGCAGTCGTTTAGATACTCAGTTTGTAAAGCAAACAGCTGTCCAGGTCCCTGATTCCAGGAGTGTGAATGTTTATCTGTGACACACTTCTCTACAATTGCTAGAATCGATGTGCCTTCCCTGTGTCTATGAGAGAGGCTGAGGAGAAGGAATTGGAATACTTACCTGAATCTATTTACGACTCCTGCTTGTTCAGTCTCACCTTCTACTTCACAAACCAAAATGATCTGTATTCAGGAGCATTACATTTTTAAGTTTTCCAGCAAAATCATAGCTGTTCCTCCCTGGGGTTGACTAAGAAGAGTGTGGCAGAAAAACAAGCAGGACTTCAGCAGTTAGAATGTTTTGTTTAGTTATCTCTATGCTTTTTGTGGCTATGGGGAGGAGCTGGAAATCAAGCATCCAAGAACGGCATTAACCACAAGCAGATGCAGGGTGGTGAGTGGAAGGAACTGTAAAGGCCATGCATGTGGCTCAGGGGAGGAACTGTGTGCTTTCGTCCCTGTTGTGTTGCTATGGCAATGAAGCAAAACGGGGCTGGTTGAACTCTATGAATTTGCTATAAACGAAGGATCAAATATGAGCAAGCCAGATGACAAGTGAACCAAAGGGACAGTCAGCTTTCCAGTGGTTCTCAAGCTCCCTAATGCTGTGACCCTTTAATACAGTTTCTCACGTTGTGGGGACCTCCAACCACAACATTGTTTTGTTGCTACTTCATAACTGTAATTTTGCTACTGTTCTGAACCGTAATGTAAAATCTGATATGCAAGATATCTGATGTGCGAGCTCCAAAGGGGTCTCAACCCACAGGTTGAGAACCACCAGTTCATACCATCAGCTGAAATTTTATGACCACCTTTGTAAGATTTCGTGTCATTGGAGCATCAGCTAAATAAGACTGCAGAGTCTTATACAGTAATTTTGAAATTTCTTCCCATGAATTGATGGTAAGTGAGAACTTCACAGTTACAAAGTGCACGCTTCCTATAAGAAGAAAAACAGACAAACAAAAATAAAACAAAACAACCATCAAACACACATACATACACACACGCACGCACATACACATGCACACATGAACAAAGCAGAAGCTGATGAACCTGTCTGTCCACTCTTGGCTGCAATTCTACCTTCCTATTATCTGCTTTTGCTGAGGCAGCTTGTTGGATGCCAGCTGTAGGAATTGATTCAGTTTGCGACTGTTCCCAGTAAGATTTCCAGAAAGGAAAGCAAAAAACCAAAAAGCCAAAAAAGACTTGGATACTTTGTTACGCTCTCTTGAGGACCTAAAGCTGTTCTTGACACATTGTAGCTTTCCAACACATAGTAACTACCTTGGTCTGTCGCAGTTCTAGGAACTCTGGCAAGCAAGGTTAATAATGATTTGTTGACTTGTTCATTGTGTTTGTTGTTCAACCACCACAGAATGTGGACTTGGAGATGGGATTCAGGTAAATGATTGAGGGCTTAGTAGCCTTCTACCAGGGGCTCACAGGAAACACACACTATGTGTGTGTACACATATATATGTGTATTTTGTATATGTATATATGTATGTACACATGATTTGTGAAACATGTATCCACCTGTTTAGTCAGAATGGAGGGGGAAGCTTACATACATAACCCCAGCAGAATGGGTGAATTACAGCAAATTCATTCATTTAGAGCAGAAAAGCATGAAAACCAGGCTCACCTTGGAAAGGTTGAAAGGAGAACTTAGCAGGCAGCTCTGCCTTATGAACATCTCCCATCCCACATCCAATAGCAAGCACTGAGGTGTTATGCCGTTCTTGTGAATGGTTTTTATTAAAGCCCACAAGGAAGGAACGCGGCCCAAGCAAGTGAATCCCTTCTTAGAGGCTAGAGTGACTCTCCAGGAAGGGGAGGGAAGAAGCTGGCCTTTGTCTCTCTGAGGATCTCCAAAGCACGGGAGAGAGGCCAGGGAAAGCCCAAATCTGTAGCTCCACTAACTGAAACACACAGTAAAGCCGTTTCACAAGGGAGAAACGTTCAATTGGAGGTGTCTGCAGGCACACCAGGGATTTCCTATGGCAACCTGATCAAAAGTATTATGTGGTTATGGGCTGACCAATCAGGAGGTAAGATCCCCAAATAAAATCTCAGCTGTGTGACCCTGAGTGACATTTGACCTCCGTGCCCGAGTTTCTTCATCTTTCAAGAGGAAAACATTTGACAGTTTTCCAGAGGAATCTCTGATGGTATATTAGGTTTTATGAGGACTTCGTGTTTGCAAAAGATAGGTCTCACAGTACTCCCAGGTTCAAAGGGTCATGAGTCCAGGCAATGAGGTGTGCTCTCTGAACTTCTCCATCCTTTTATTCATCTTTCAATAGGTGTTGATATGGGTCTGCTTAGGTGTTGATATGGGTCTGCTCTATGTCAGGTGTCCACTCAGTCTTTCCGTGTCTCTTTGAAGGCGTTTCGTCCATGTGTAAAAACGACCCCAAAGTTTTCTTTCATTGTTTTTCTCTCATTCTCAGGCTTACCACTTGGAGACATTTACACATACTTTGGCAAGTTAGCTTGACCAAAGCTTCCTTTAGTGATGGAACATGGCCAATTTATTAGGTATTTGATTTTTTTGAGTTATTGCTACTAAAACACAATTTGGCATTTTACATGGACTTTTAAGGGTGTTTATAGGTGGCGAATCTATTTATCAGATATATGCCTTTTAGTACATCACGAGTTTTAGTATCTTTTCTTGTGATGGTTAAGGGTGTTTGCCCATCTAAAGAATAACAACAACAGCGGAAGTCATGAACCTGCCCTTGACGGGGAGGAACTTAACCTGGGGTTGGAGATTTTTCATCATTTTTAAGCTTGTAGGCTACAAGGTTTCATTCTGAGCCATAGCTTGCATGTCATCCTCATGTGTGTAAGATGTGTGAATATGTGTATTTAAAGATATGAATATTGTCATGTCTGGTCACTGCAGTATTATTAGATTAAAGCATCCCATGAAACACATTGGTAACAGAAGTCTAACCGAGATGCATTACCAAGCATCTCTTTTTTATGTCAGGTATTTACGATGTATTTACATTAATTAAAGAGACACTGCAAGTGTACCTGAATCAAGGCGAGGGGGCGTAGCTCAGTTGGCTTGCCTAATACAGACAAAGATGTGGGTTCAATTCTCAGCACTGCATATATCCAGCCATGGTGGTGCTCTTCTGTAATCCTAGCACTTTGGGTGTGGTGCAAGAGGATCAGAAGGTCGAGGCCATCCATCCTCACATAGCTAGCAAGTTTGTCAACAGTCTGGATACTAGAAATTCAGTCTCAAAAAGTAAACGAAATAACATATCAAAGCAGAATCGATTCCTTGAACACTTAGAGTTGGAGAATATTTAAAAGGCAGACGATGAGTCTGATCTCTAAATGATACAGAGGAAAGAAATACTTCCAGCGCTGCTAGCTTTGAATTCCCGGGTACCTAACAGTGAAATAAATGCTTTGCTTTCTTCTGGGCACTCAGCCCATTTCTGCAGGCTCCCAGGATGCCTGAATAGGCAGCCTCAAATTTTCAGTAGGGGGCGATGTTGTCTAACGCAAGGTCTGTTATCAATTTGGTTCTTTCTTGAGATCATTCTAAACTCTGCCCTTTCCCAAGATTTAATCTGTTTAAATGGATAGTGGTTATTTGCTCTTAAATTCACTATGAATTTAATCTCACGTTTAATACACTGAAGTGCTATATGGTTGCTTTCCGCCACCGATTAGCATAACTTTCCCCAAAATGTATTCTGAACAGGAAGCGATCTTGTTCAGGAGCACGAATTTTAATTTCATTGTTTTTAAAACAAGGAAATATTTGATGACTTTGGAAAAGCATATGAAGTGAATTTTGATGAGGTTGGTTCTGGAATTAAGCTGGGACTTTTGGAGAAATTGAATATACAAACTTTGCCTTGGAAATTTATTTTTTTAAGCTGGAAGAGATGCATTCTATTTGCATTTTTGAGCCTGAATAATTTTAATTCCATTTTTATTGTGCAAGGCCAAGAGGAACATTTACTTTGTTTCCCTGATTACTTATACAGTTATTCTTTTCTGATACCACATGAACCATGAACCATATTATAGTCCTTGCTAATACATTTTGGCAAAAGTATTACTATTTAAAGTATTTACACGAAAACACAATACATAAATGTAATGACTTTCTCAACTCATCGTTTCCACTGAGCAATCACCTTTATTTTAATACAAGTAAAATTCATTAACTGTTTCTCAATTAGCTGAGCAACTTTTCCAAATGAACTAGCAAAGAAAAACATTGCCTGTTCTACTGAAGCCAGCGGATCTGCCTGGTGGAGAGCGGAGAAACAAAGAGAAGGGTTTAATTTTAATAAATGCAACGCTGACTCCTAGGGGATTAAGTATGGTCCCGATACACCCAGTTTCTCTTTAGTTCATTTCTAAGTGAAGTTAGACTTGAATGCAAACGCCTTTGAAGCCAAGGCCTGCGCTCAAGACCTTCTTACGTTAAAAGTAGAATTTGGAGGTCCAACTGAGTGAATCCTTTGAATTGAAAACTTAATTTAAGGAAAAGAATTTATTCTTTTTCTCCCTCACTAAAATTTCACATCCCGTTGTGAATTTAAGACTCCAGGAACTGAGCTGAGTCCTGTAGTTTTAAGTGCAAATCAAATGTAGTGTTTTGAGGAAGAGATGCAATTAACTTTGAATCCACATTTATGTACAATAGATTTCATATGAGTTTCACTTTTTTGGGGGGGTTCTACTATTGGCCAATAATAAAGGTACTTAAGATTGAAAAAAGACAATGCCTATGCTAAAAGGCATGGTATTGTATTTGCAAAACAAGTTACACAGTGTCAATAATAGAGGGCAATTATTGATTGTCTTATGTATTAATGGGGCTCCTGCTACTGTGGTGTTTACTATCCCTGGCTCTGTCTCTTGGAGTAAGTGTTTCGTTTTATGGGTTTTTTTTCTTTTGGTTTATTTTTTAAGACAGTGTTTCTTTGTGTAGCAGCTCTGGTTGTCCTGGAACTCATTCTTATGGAGAACCGCCTGCCTCTGCCTCCCTGAGTGCTGGGATAAAAGGCATGCACCACCGCCCAGCTGTGTTTAGCGTTTTTTGGGTGGCTTGTAAACCGTTACTATTTCTAAGGGAATTGGGCACATATACACATATGCGGAATCTAAATTTATTTTTACAGCACTCTTAGGTACATATGCACATATGCGGAATGTAAATTGATTTTTACAGCGCTTTCATTCTACAATTATTTAAACAGAGTATTTAAGAGCAGTTCTGCTCCACAGTTCTGATAGATTTCAGGAAAGCAGAGGCGGCGTGCATGCATCATGGTGGAAAGCACTCCTCTGCCACACACACGGCTTTCCTTCATGGATATTGGTGGTCGGGTGTTGATTGGCTTTGAAGGAGCCCGTGGTTTTTTTTTGAAGCCGGCATTCATATGAAGGATGAGCATAAGCTGGTAAGCACAATTGTTACTTTTCTATTGCTCTGATAAAACACCAGGGCCAAGACAACTTAGAGAAGCAAGAGTTGTTATGGGGCTTATGGAGCCAGAATGATAAGAGGCCTTGGTGGGGAGAAGAGGCATGGCGGCTGGAAGCTGAAAGAGAGAGAGCACATGTTGGGCATGGCAGTTGGCTTTGATACCTCAAAGTCCACACCTCAGTGGTATTGTTTTTCCAGCAAGGTCACACTCCTAATCCTTCCCAAACAGCCCCACTCTCTGGGTACCAAGTATGCAAATGCCCAAAACTAGGGCAACATTCTCACTCAAATTACAACAGGCTGGAACTATGGTTATAAATGTATATTTTTTAATGTATTCCTTGACAGTGTGTGTGTGTCCCCACGGGTGTCATATATATAGAGAGGTCAGAGGACTTGCAGGAGTCGGTCATGAGGATCTGGAGATGGAACTCTGGTCATCAGGCGTGACAGCGAGGCTACTGAGCCATCTCACGAGCCCCTACCTATTCTTTGACGATTTCATACACATCATATACAATATAACTTGATCATGTCCACCTCTCACCCCTGGCCCAGGCACTCCCGACACACCCCCCTCACATTCCTGGTCTCTTCCTCTTCTGTAAAACCCACTGAGTCCATTCAGTGCCCACATGCACAGGTGTGACACATCATGAACCTACCAGCAGATGTACCCCCAAAGAAAAATGATACACTCTTCCTCCAGCAACCACCAACTGCCAATGGCTCCTCAGCGAGGGATGAGGCCTCCTGAGCCCCTCCCCGTCCATGGTGGCATGCTGGCTGGATTGTTTGTGTGCAGGTAACCACGGCCGCTGTAAAATCATGAGTACAACAGCAATGCCGTGTCGGGAAACAGGATTTCATTCTCCTCCCATCTGCTAACTCTTGTTCTTTCTGCAGCCTCTTCCAAGAGGTCAGAACCAACCATGGTTTTGACATGACCCAGGGTGTCAGGATTCTGAGACAGGGTTTTTCTGTGTAGCCCCGACTTTCCTGGAACTCGTTCTGTAGACCTGGCTGCCCTCAAACTCAGAGATCCGCCTGCCTTTGCCTCCCAAGTGCTGGGATTAAAGGCGTGCCTTTCGACTGCCTGGCGTGTGGCACCGTCTTTAAGTACTGTTTTCTGGGATTTCTGTTGTCTCTTGAGCCTGTGCAATATTGTCCTGTGGATTCTAGGCTTTCCTAATTAGTTAGCTTCCCTTTCCTCTTAGTGTGGATGAAGGTTTTTCTGTACTAGTTTCATAAAAACTGACACATGAGCAAATTTGGGAAATCTTGAATCTCTACATACATAACATGAATGCTATTTCCCCTGAGGTTAGAACTATAAAATCCCAATTTTCTCCCCTCTCTTTGTAATGGCTCCCTGCCTTCCCCTAAGGAAGATGGTTTTAAGACTTGGTTGTTTATATCTTACGTATTACCTCTAAAAATTCTGTAGATCTTTTCATTGTTTTCTGAGTTCTAAAATGTCTTGTTAATGAGCCTGATTTTTTATTTATCTATTTTTTATTTTTATTTGTTGCGCTGGACACAGCCAGAGGCTTTGGAATGTGAAAACTCTTCATTCAGCTGAAGAAACTCTTCATGGATTTTTAAAAGAGATTTTATGTATTCCAGGCTTGCTTGGCACCAACTTTGTAGGCAAAGTTAGCTGAAGTCCTGATTGTCCCACCTCCACCTCCCAAGTGCTGGCTCATGGGTGTGGGCTGCCAAGTCTGGCTTCCATGAAGGTTTTTGCTGTTGATATCACCCCTCCATTTCCTCTGTCATGCTGTAATTCTGATGTTGGCTCGTCTGTGCTTCCTCTATAATATTTTATGATTACTATTCCCAGCCACTCTTTCTGTCTTTCTGACATTATCTGGGTGTGTGGCCTACACTGGCTTTGAACTCTCAATCCTTTGGTCTCTGCTTTCCCAAGTGCGGGGATTATAGATGCACGTGCTAACTGGACTCCCTAGTGCTCTAATTTCAGAAGAGTTTGTCAAATTTTCCTCTGATGTACTTCTTAGATTTTTCTATTAGACTCTTAACTTTTAATATGTTTTTTACATTTTTCTGAATGTGCATATTAGCAAAACTTGCCAGGACCTTGGTGTCTAACACAGGTCTTGATAATAACATTTCTCCTTTTATCAACTCCATCCAAGTTCTTTGTTTCCTTGGAATTTATTGGGGCTGTCTGTTCTTAAAAGATTATGGAGACCTAATTTTTTTTATGTTGGAGGATTTTCTAAGACATCTAAGATTCTATGCATTGCATGAGCGGCTGCGTGTCTGTGGGTCTCACTCATACAGAGTGGCTGATCTGGCCTTATCATGGGAACTCCCAATGCATCAATATTTCCACATGTTTCCTCTAGGCTGGTTTAGATTATCAGAGAGGCAGCTCATAGCTTCTGAGTGGTGTAGGCTTGACTGCCTCCAGGAGCCGAGCGCAAGGACAATGACAGGGGCTGATATTTAGTACGTGAGCATGTTTCTCTTTGTCTTCTTTTCAAGGGAGTGTCCACTCCCCTGGCAGTTCCCAAAGCCACTCCTGTCTCCCCATCCATCCCAACATCCTCTTCCTCTTTGTATGAGAACTGGGCCCAGTTTTCCACCAGGTAAGAGAGAGTGGCCTTCCAATTACACCTTTAGCAATTTTTCTGACATTCTTCACATTTGTATCTTCGTGTCCATTTTCATAAATACTGGGACCATTAATCCCAGAGGCTTTGGGGACATGATTCTGAGGACTGTGATTCTACTCATCACTCTGGACCACTCTTCCCTGGTCGAGTAGGCGAGATGGCGGCTATCCTGCCTCCCGACACCAACATTTCCTTGCTTTCATTTACTTTTTTCTGTCCTTGACCTGAAGAGTAGTTTTAAAAGAATATTTACTTGCTTACTTATTTACTTATTTGGGTTCTACATATCAAACTGAGGACCCTGAGCTTGCTGGGAAAACATTCCCTCTAATCTGTATTCCCAGTTCTCTGCCCACTCCTCCCCACTCTAAAACAAAGCAACAACAAAAATCTGTCAGGATTACATCAACAAACCCAAAACCAACTAAACCTTACTGCTGTTTCTGGGTCTGGATAAGATTCTTAGAAGAAATCTGCACCTTGAACTGCTTCTCGGTCTTTTTCACAGAAGACAATAGGGTGATAGGAAAGAGATGTTCTCCTGGGTCATACAATTGAATCTCCAGCCAGCCTGGGTCTATCTTGAAATTAGAATTGGCTATGGGAAGGCCAGAGTAGTTGAAGGTGCCAATTTCCTATGAATTAAAGTCAAATAATCGATATAGTAATTTTGCTACTTAGAATGTGAAAATTCTCTTGTAAGTATCTTATGTACTAAGACTTCTTTTTAAATGCTCTAAATGGATTGATGGATGGATGGATGGATGGATGGATGGTGGTGGTGGGGTGTGTGTGTACACACGTGCATTCATTCTGCCTTGTGTATTTACATGTGGCATGGCACGGCAGGTCAGAAGGGCAACTGTCAGGAGTCAGTTTTCCCCTTCAGCCATGGGTTATGGGCACTGAAGTCAGCTGTCAGGTTTGTGCTGGCACTGTGGGGTCATCTCTGGATCTACCGTGAATTCTTGAGGCTGGCCATCAACCTGCTAGTCTATGTCTCACCAACGAGGATGAGAAAACCTCTTCTATTCTTTGGCAATAAAGTCTCAAGAAGGACCCTTATACCATCTGGAGTCATACACTAAACATTCTTGATCCATGGACCAAAGTGTAGCAGCGTAAACGAATGCAGACAGATTGTAAAAATATATATAGTTTTAATGCAGAAATAGACTTACAGAACCACCGTTCCTGCGGAGACCAGGAAAGCAGAAGCGAAGCTCGGAGCACGCTCGCCAAATTTATAGGCAGACATTAGCCCGAGGCGAACACGCCCCCTAAGGGGCGGGACTTATCCCTACACCAAAGTGTGGTCAGAAGGCAGCACACTCCAGCTGGAGAGAGGCTTAGGTCATTTGCAGATGTTACAGGTGTTTACACCATGAGGAAGGGGAAAGGTAGTCTCTCGAGCTAAGATTGATGGGCAAACATACACAACTAGTATAGAACCACAATGTGTATAAAATGGTTCATCTGAATAAACCATTCACAACCCTGTAATCTGCTGAGAACACAGGGAACTGCCAGATGCTAGTGACATGAGTAATGACCACCCACTATCGAAGAGTGTGCTATCTATTTATTTGGTCTTGGGTATTGAAATTGAGTATGACATCCTTTTTTTTTTTCTTAAACTCTAAAAGTTATATTACCCAGATCTAGAAACCCATTAAACCTCTTCTCTGAAAACATTGTCCATTCCCTCTTGGTATAAATAGTTTGAGAGACTAGACTATAATGACGAGACAAAAGAAAGTTGACGCCAAAAGCAAGTATAAGACAGGAAGCTCTGATTTCAGAAACAATGAACTATTCTTTGCAATCTTGTCGTTTTTGCTTTGGTTTGTTTTTCTGGGGCTAGAATGGAGCCCAGGGCCCCTCACATGGTGGACAAATGCTATTCTACTGCAGGGTATGCCTAGCTCTAATCTGATAAACATTTAGAAAATGAAAACCTTGTTAAGTTCATCAATGCATTGTCTTCCCTGATGACTGAGACAGAAAGATGGATGTTCAGAGGGACAGCAAACACTGCATCTCGTGGCCTTTTCACAGCCTACAGGAATCCATGTACTTCAAAAGACAACACAGTTACACACAGAGTCAGCCATCCCTTTGCATGGCGAGAGGCAGAAGAGTGGCCTGGGTCATGCAGACACCTTTAAACATTCCTTTCCCCATCTGTACCAAGATGGCTTTGCAGAATGGCTGGAAGCTGGGTTAGCATCTGCCATAGAAAGAAGGTTGCTGTTCCTCCCCAGACTCACATGTTGAAATCCTGAGAGGTGGGGACGTTAGGAGGTACTGAGGCAATGAAGGCACAGCCCCCATGAATAGAAGCAATTGTTTCTCATACAGGGGACCCCAGAGAGCTCTTTTCCCCTCTAGACATGTGAGGTTGGTTGGTTTGTTTCTACTGTTGTGACAAAATGACAGAAAATCGGCTATAAGAGAAAAATTTATCTTGGCAGGTAATAGTCACGTGACACCATTGTTTCTGGGCCACAGTAAGGGAAGAACATCATGGCAGGAAGCATACAGAGAGAAAGATTTATCACCACAAGGCAACCTGGAAGCAGGGGCAAAGTAGAGACAAGACACAGGCCTAGGGGCACATGCCTCAATGACCTACATCTTTCAACTAAGACCTGTTTCCTAGAGTCTCTGCTACCTCCCAGAAGTCAATGCAATTATGAGTCCAAATGAGGATGCATCCATTGATGAGATCAGAGCCCTCAGAATCCAATTACTTCCCCAAAGCCCCACCTATAAACACTGCAGCACTGAGGCCAAGCCTGAATTCAACGCATGTGCCTTTGTGAGATATTTTAGATCCACACCATTGATGAGCGTACAATGGAAGCCGGTTCAGATTAACAAACTAGGAAACGGGTCTTCACCAGACACTAATGTCAATTTTCCTTACTAGGATCCCTAATCAAATAACATCTACAAGGTCCTTGCCATCTAAGGTAACATATTCACAGGTTGTGGCTATCAGAACATGGACATTTTGGAAAGTTCAGTGTTCAGCCCCCCACAGGAGTGTAAAATGAAATATCCATGAAGATTCTTAGCACTCTGTTCTTTGCATTCTTAGATACCTGACAAGTGTTAGCTTGTAGTTTGTTTTCAAAATTCAGATGTTTGACTATGTGTCCTGTTGGGGTTTGGGTATGTCCCCATGGAATCATGTTTGAAATGCTAGGTTTGTGCTACTTTGACATCCTGTCAGAGGTGGAGCCTGGCTGGCAAAAATAAATCACATGCCTTTGAAGATTATACCCACCTCAGTTTCCAGCTTGCTTATTTCCTGGTTGGCATGTGAACAGCCATGCCACCAGCTCCTGCCACCACAGACTAGGGCACTCTAGCAATCCTTCGCCACTGTGAGAGACTGAGGCTGGGAGGCAAATGACCTTCTCTTCCTTTAAGTCATTCCTGGTAGGTATTGGGGCACAGAGACACAAACTGACTGGCATAGAAGATGGTAGAAAAGACCAACACTTTTTTTCCCCCCCGAGGGTTTCTCTGTAGCTTTGGAGCCTGTCCTGAACTGGCTCTTTTTTTTTTTTAAGATTTTTTTATTTATTATGTATACAACATTCT
Source organism: Microtus pennsylvanicus (assembly GCF_037038515.1). Taxonomy (NCBI): domain Eukaryota; kingdom Metazoa; phylum Chordata; class Mammalia; order Rodentia; family Cricetidae; genus Microtus; species Microtus pennsylvanicus. Next base: position 7,539,055 of record NC_134593.1, read on the forward strand.
GCCTCAATGTATGCCTGCACGCCAGAGGAGGGTGCCAGATCTCAGTACAGATGGTTATAAGCTACCATGTGGTTGCTGGGAATTGAACTCAGGACCTCTGAAAGAGCAGCCAGTGCTCTTAACCTCTGAGCCATCTCTCCAGTCCTGGAACTAGCTCTTGTAGACCAGGTTGGCCTTGAATTTACCGAGATCCATCTGCCTCTGCCTCCCGAGTGCTGGGATTAAAGGCGTGCACCACCACAGCCTGGTGAAAAGATCAGTTCTTAGGCATTGATTTATTGGTTTATTTAGTGATTTTTTAAAATTTTTTTTAATTTTTTATTGAGAAAAAAAAGTTTCCGCCTTCTCCCAGCCTCCCATTTCCCTCCCCCTCCTCCCACCCTTCTCCGCCTCCCCCCACTCCTCTCCCCCTCCCTCTCCAGTCCAAAGAGCAGTCAGGGTTCCCTGCCCTGTGGAAAGTACAAGGTCCTCTCCCCTCCGTCCATGTCTAGGAAGGTGAATATCCAAACTGGCTAGGCTCCCACAAAGCCAGAACATGAAGTAGGATCAAAACCCCGTGCCATTGTCCTTGGCTTCTCATCAGCCCTCATTGTTTGCCATGTCCAGAGAGTCCAGTTTTATCCCATGCTTTTTCAGTCACAGTCCAGCTGGCCTTGGTGAGCTCCCAATAGATCATCCCTACTGTCTCAGTGGGTGGGTGCACCCCTCGTGGTCCTGACTTCCTTGCTCATGTTCTACCTCCTTCTGCTCCTCATTGGGACCTTGGGAGCTCAGTCCAGTGCTCCAATGTGGGTCTCTGTCTCTATCTCCATCCATTGCCAGATGAAGGTTCTATGGTGATATGCAAGATATTCGTCAGTATGGCTATAGGATAGGGTCATTTCAGGTTCCCTATCCTCAGCTGCCCAAGAAACGAACTGGGGACATCGCCTTGGGCACCTGGGAGCCACTCTAGGTTCAAGTCTCTTGCCAACCCTAAGTTGGCTCCCTTAACTAAGATATGTGCTTCCCTGCTCCCCTATCCAACCTTCCTTTATCCCAATCATCCTGTTTCCCCAAGTTCCCCCCATCCTCCCCTTCTCCCTTTTCTCTCCCCATCTCCCCTTACCCCCATCCCATCCCACCCCCAAGATCCCATTTTTTTGCCCGGCAATTTTGTCTACTTCCCATAGCCAGGAGGATAACTATATGTTTTTCTTTGGGTTCACCTTCTTATTTAGCTTCTTTAGGATCACAAATTATAGACTCCGTGATCTTTATTTCAAATGGCCAAAAGATACTTAAGGTCATGCTCAACCTCCTTAGCGATCAGGGAAATGCAAATCAAGACAACTTTAAGATATCATCTTACACCTGTCAGAATGGCTAAAATCAAAAACACCAATGATAGCCTTTGCTGGAGAGGCTGTGGAGGAAGGGGTACCCTCATCCATTGCTGGTGAAAATGCAAACTTGTGCAACCACTTTGGAAAGCAGTGTGGCGGTTTCTCAGGAAATTCGGGATCAACCTACCCCTGGACCCAGCAATATCACTCTTGGGAATATACCCAAGAGATGCCCTATCATATGACAAAAGCATTTGTTCAACTATGTTCATAGCAGTATTATTTGTAATAGCCAGAACCTGGAAACAACCTAGATGCCCGTCAATGGAAGAAAGGATGAAGAAAGTATAAAATATATACACATTAGAGTACTATGCTGCGGTAAAAAACAATGACTTCTCGAATTTTGCATGCAAATGGATGGAAATAGAAAACGCTATCCTGAGTGAGGTAACCCAGACCCAAAAAGATGAACATGGGATGTACTCACTCATAATTTAGTGATTTTTTTAAAGCGCTGCTTGGACTCCCTGTTTGCAAACATGTCTTCACTTGCTACCTGGAACAGAAAGATCTGGAGTGACCATGGGTCACTATGTTAACAACATGCTGACTGCCCGGCACAATTTCTGTATGTTTGCTAGCCCTCCCCAACTTGTGGTTTTAGAGGGGAGAATGAGAAGACAGAGTCGGCCTGGCATTGCAGCTTTTCAGGACACCTCTTTTCTTCCACTCTCATCTGTGTTGGAACGCTTATTCCAGGAAGAGCCCCAACATAACTAAGAAACATCCTATCCATCATCAATATCCAGGGGGAGGCAGAAACATAAAAGCACAGTCTCATAGGTGCCAAGGAAAGTTTGAGCCCTGTGAGCTTTGCTTATGTAGTTTAGAAGAAACTTTCTTATCTAAACCCAAAATGCAGTGCCCAAATGGGAGCTCCTTTAGCTAGAAAAGTCCTCAGCATGAGCTGTCTTCAGTTGACAGAGACCGAATATAACAGACACGGATTGTGGAGAGCTTTTAGAAAACAGTGAGGGCTCTGAAAGATGCCGCAGCTTGGAGATGGTGGCACAGCAGCTCTTCCATCAAGAAACATTGGTGTGCTAATGCATCCCCTTCCGCTCATCACCCTGCACTGCATTTTGTCTTGAGGGTGTTCTTTTAGCGAGAGGCTCGCTGGCTCCAAACCGTACACAGCACAATGCAGCAGCAGGCCAGGGGGTGGAGGCTGATGGATGTTTGTCCTCTGGTTTTCAACACTTCAACACCTTTGATGGCTAAATACAACTCCTATCAGTTGGAGGAAGGTGTGTGATGGCCTTGGAGAGCCTCTCAAAATGGTTTGTGAAGTTTAGTCTTTGCCTCTTAAATAAGGGTACAGATTAAGGCTTTAGATATTCTAGTGAGGAAAAAATACAAACCACCCATGATATCCAGAGGGGTCAATCTCTGCAGGAAGGAAGTTTATATTTGGTATGGCGGGCCATCCCTGGTAGGTGTTCTTTTTGGCTAATAATAGTCTTTGTTGAGTAGTCCTCTCCTAGGTGGGAATGCTAATGCAGAACTCACTGAGTTTTCTGCTGCTGGCTGGGAATTATCAATAGGTCATAAATAAACTACAACCACACAGAAAAGACAATAAGATTATATGTACTCCCACTACCTCCAATTACAGTAAGAGCAACAATTATAAGGTTGTACTCCTACAGCCACCCTGGGGAGAAAATGAGGGGAAAATGTTCCATTAGCCTAATGAAGAGAGTGCAGAGTTGCAGTCAGAGTTTCCTCACTGTTGGCACCTATGGTGTGCCCCTGCACACGAGGAAGCCGGAGCTGCAGAGTAACAATTAAACTTTCTGACAATTAACCTCTACAACACACAGCCCCCGTCCCCAAAGGAGACATTGCAAAGAATCACATTTACATCGGTCTCACCTCTTGACTATGAAATTTGAACGAATAATTTTCTTGTGGAAATGAAGGGACTCAAGATGACTATGGGTCATCGTTGTCAGGGTTGCTGGGGAGCACATGTGGATGGGATGCCACCCCTGCGACAGGCAGGGTTCAGGAGGAAAGATGGAAAGACATGGCCACATTTTCTCACTAGGGAAAAGGTGGACGCAAATCAAATGGAGGTCCATAGCTCCTTCAGTGTTGTGTGTGCCAGGAGGACCACCTAGGGCAAGAGAAGAATGTGAGGCATCGCTTTGCAAATGTGGTTTGTCTCTGGAAGGAATAGTGTCAGATGCAGAAGAAATAAGGCTTCCCCAACAGGTTATCCTGGTTTCAGAGGCTAGCTTTAGCATTTAACCTTCCCAAGCACCAATTTTTCTCCTTTGTACAATGCAAGCACGGAAAGAACAAACTTGTCCGTGTTATTTAAGGATTAAGGGGACAATGCACAGGGATTAGTCACAGGAACTGCTCAGTTGTCTCTGGTACCCAGCTATCTTAGTTACCCAGGTTCAGAATCGACCTCAAGTGCTACATTGCTGTAGAACAAACACTGTGTAACAGTAATTATTGCCAAAATGTCCTTCAGGGGACCAGGATTTAAAACTTGGAGTGGCATTGAGTAAGTAATTTACTTGGTTTCCTCTTAATTTAAGAGCAGTAAATGGGGGCTGGGGAGATGGCTCGGTGGTTAAGAACACTTGTTGCTCTTGCCAAGAACCTGAATTAAGTTCTCAGCACTGACATGGGCGCTCACAACCAAGTCCTCTGGTCTCAAAGGTACCAGGCATATACAAGGTGTACATATGTAAATGCAGGCAAACACTTGTATAGCTAAAATAATAAGAATAAATCCTTAAAGAACAATAAGGATATTTGTGCGATTTGGACATGTGTCTGAACTGCTGTACAGAGTACCGATAAATATTTGGATAAATATGGGCACACACACTCCCGACATTGTTGTCTGAGACACGAGAAGCTTCGGTCTGGCTTCTCCACCCATATAAATGGAACCCTGACTGTTTCCTTCAGTCACGGCGGGTGCTTCTCATAACTGAGCTCAGTGGCCAGTTGACTCGTTCTCGTCTCCTTCTCTTTCATTCTTCCTCTTCTTTTTGAGCCTAGAGTTCTCCTCCTATTAATTCTCAGTGTCTGGCAGTACCACCCACCCCTCTCTGTCTAGCTATTGGCCGTTCAGCTCTTTATTAGACCAATTGGGTGAATTGGGCAGTCAAGGTGAAACAGATGTAACACATCTTTACAGAATTAAAACACCCATCCTCACATCAGTAAACAAATGCAGCATAAGCAAAAGTAACACACACACCTTCACACCGTTAAAGTAATATTTTGTACCACAAGCAAATTAGCATATCTTTGTCTCGTTAAATAGTCTACAACATTACAGTCGCCATTCTAAAGTACGTTCGCTTTTATCAAGACATTGGGTTTGAGAGGTAGTGATGACTGTCGTCACCTGTGCTGGGGGACTGCTGTCTGCTGTCGCTCAGTCACTGCCCAGCTCCCTCCTGAGCAGCATGGGTAGGTGTCGTTTCACAGCCTGATCAGCCCCTTCCTTGGTGGTTAAGTCTTTCACTTTTGCCTTCTGTTACCTTCCTCCATTTCTGTGACCGCGGTTCGTTATGTCGTAAACACTGCACGCACTTCCATCCCGAGCTCTTTAGTACTCTTTCTTTGTTAATTTCCAAGAATTTATAAATGCAAGATCCAATTTGTTTTCCCCCCATTCATCTACGTCTCGTACTGTAGCCCCGCTCTATAGCGGGTTTGAGTCTATCCCCTTTCCCCATGCCTGATGCCTGGCACTAGTAAATGCTAAATAGTTATCAGTAAACATGGTATGTTAAACATTTTTGGAACTACACTGTATGGGAAACAGTTTTTGTAACTCTTTTTTCTTTCTGCTGTGATCTGCCCATAATCACCACCACTTTTCCTATATTAGTAATAATTTGACTCTTCTCTCAAAATTATGTGGCATATAAATGATAAAATTCAATACCTACATTGACATGATTCTAAGAAGAAAGGGAGGGAAAGAGGGGAGAGGGAGGTGAATCTACAGGTAAAGGTATCTGTTGCCAAGTCTGACGTGAGTTTGATTCCCAGGACCTACATGGTGAAAACCAAGGGCTGGCTCATCTTCTGATCTCTCCATACGTGCTGTGTCAGGTACACACACACACACACACACACACACACACACACACACACACACACAATAACTGGGGGTGGGTAGAGAGCCAGGCCATTTCTCTCATGCCCGCTTGCTTCCTATAAGGGAAATGACGTAAATGATGCAGTTGTGCAGCTTCCTTCATCGTCTGAATCTGGGTTTTCTGTTTCAGCTCTGGAGAACCTGCCGTTCATTAAAAAGATTTGACAGCCATGCTCATCAAGACAGAAACTCCCTTACACTCATGAGGCCTTGTTCCCTGTCTGCAATCCTAAACAAACAGCTTCCGTGGTTACCTTATGGGGGGCCATGGGGGTCACAGATGGAGTTTGGTGAAGTAGTATGGAGACCCTGGACCCCAGTATAGAATACTCCCATTCTCAAAAGTCTAATCGCTGGGCTTTGTGGTAAGCTTTATCCTCTTTACAATCCTATTTGTAAAGCAAATCCTCTGAATGCTAGAACACAGACGTTCCTGATACTTTACTGGGGACACAGAAACTCTGATGCTATCCCAGCAATTCCGGAGTTCAGCCGTGCTGAGAGCACTGAGGAGAGAGCAGAATGGATCCTAAGGTTGCACCGATGCTGAGGGCCAGCTAAGCACGGAAGATCCAATGAATTCTCTCTGCATTCTATGGGTAAGCAAGTCTTTCTAGTATGAGAGTCCACATGCGGCTAGTCATGCAGTGTAAGGGCCTGAGAAGCCTCTGGATGACGCACAGTGACCGGACGACTGCCGTTTAGTGATTGGAGCACCCAATTGGATCTGCTTTTCACCCAGCAAATGCTGGTGAACACATAAGGATGGCATGAATCAAGCATACCTCTGCCTTCTCCTAGCGGATGTACCTGGTACCAAATTACACAATACAAGTCACGTTTGGGGGGGAGGGATGAAAGTCAGTCATGTGTGGACACAGAGTAATCCCGTCTTGCTGTCGGGGACACGTCATCTGCCAGGAAGTTAAACACAGCAATAGAACTGACCAGAAGTTGACTGTTTTTTTCTCCCTTCCTTCCCTCCCCACTCCTTCCCTTCTTTCCTCCATCCTTTCTTTTCTATTTCAAAACAGAGTCTCACTATTCAGCCCTGCCTGGACTTTAACTCTCTCTGTGTGTAGACCAAGCTGATGACAAACTTACAGAGATCTTCCTGCTTCTGCCTCCCAAGTGCCAGGTCTAAAGGCAAGCGCTGCCATGCCCAGCTAGTTGGCTGCTTTTGGCTACTGTCATAAGCCAGCAGTTATAAATAATGCCAGTGGAAAAATAATCCTCCCCAAACCACCTCCTGCTTAAATAATAAGAGCGCACTCTTAGTCAATACTGTGTCCCGCACCTGCATGAGCTTAGAGCATTCCCAGTTGGAGCTCCACAGGCAGACTCTGCTGAGATACTCCTTTTAGGAAAAACTGACTTCTGAGCAGTGTTGAAGCTTGGTTCCCGGGTGCTTTTGATCTCCAAACTTTGTACTGCTACATAATTTCGCTTTTATAAAGCTTACTTGGCACAATAGTTTCGATGATTTTAAAGACAAAGAAGCAGAACCTGAGAAGCTGCTAAATCTCTGTGTACAGTCATTATGACGACTGTGAGACAGCTCAGCACCTGAGGGGCGACACCTTCCAGAGGTGAGAGTTCCCCCTGTGAGACAGCCCTGCACCTGAGGGGCGACACCTTCCAGAGGTGAGAGTTCCCCCTGTGAGACAGCCCTGCACCTGAGGGGCTATGCCTTCCAGAGGTGAGAGTTCCCCCTGTGAGACAGCCCAGCACCTGAGGGGCTATGCCTTCCAGAGGTGAGAGTTCCCCCTGTGAGACAGCCCTGCACCTGAGGGGCGACACCTTCCAGAGGTGAGAGTTCCCCCTGTGAGACAGCCCAGCACCTGAGAGGCAATGCCTTCCAGAGGTGAGAGTTCCCCCTGTGAGACAGCCCAGCACCTGAGGGGCAATGCCTTCCAGAGGTGAGAGTTCCCCCTGTGAGACAGCCCAGCACCTGAGAGGCAATGCCTTCCAGAGGTGAGAGTTCCCCCTGTGAGACAGCCCAGCACCTGAGGGGCAATGCCTTCCAGAGGTGAGAGTTCCCCCTGTGAGACAGCCCAGCACCTGAGAGGCAATGCCTTCCAGAGGTGAGAGTTCCCCCTGTGAGACAGCCCAGCACCTGAGGGGCAATGCCTTCCAGAGGTGAGAGTTCCCCCTGTGAGACAGCCCAGCACCTGAGGGGCAATGCCTTCCAGAGGTGAGAGTTCCCCCTGTGAGACAGCCCAGCACCTGAGGGGCAATGCCTTCCAGAGGTGAGAGTTCCCCCTGTGAGACAGCCCTGCACCTGAGGGGCGACACCTTCCAGGGGTGAGAGTTCCCCCTGTGAGACAGCCCTGCACCTGAGGGGCGATGCCTTCCAGAGGTGAGAGTTCCCCCTGTGAGACAGCCCTGCACCTGAGGGGCAACGCCTTCCAGAGGTGAGAGTTCCCCCTGTGAGACAGCCCTGCACCTGAGGGGCGATGCCTTCCAGAGGTGAGAGTTCCCCCAAATGTCAGGTCTTCCACTACAGGAGTGCTTGAGGCAGATGTAAGCATGTGCTTTAACCTGAAAAGAGCTGAAGAGAACACTGTCACATCAGTACCATTGTACAGCCATTTAAACGGTCCTGATGTCTTGCAAGATGTTATGATTTTATTAAAAATCTAACTGGTTACTATGATCTCACACGCCACTGTAATGAGTCAATGCTAGGTATAAGTCTTCTTGTTTCTGAGATAGGCTTATGTGAATTAGAGGCAGGCATATTCCCTTATTCTGCAGTACATGTTCCCTATTGGTACTAGCATGGTTTGGGTTTGGATTTGGTTGGTGGCCGGATCTTGTTCTTTAGCCCAGGCTATCCTGAAACTCACTATGAGACTGACCTGGAGTCTGTGGCAATCCTCCTGCTTCAGCTCCCTGAGTGCTGGGATGACAGGCACGGCAGGAGCATGGCTATCACGAACACTCCCACAGATCCACATTTAACACAAGACAGTCTCTGTTCGCCACCTCCTTTCTGGCTTTCACTCCTGCCCCTCTGCCATAGCTTCTGAGAAACTTGTCGTTTCTCGTCATCTACCTGAGGCACGGCTCTAGTGTGCATACTGCATCCTGAGCTCTTCTAGACTGTATTGCTTTATGAGAGTTCAATCTTTATTAACGAGTTGCCACTTTGCAACTGCATCCTAATTTTCTTTTTATGCGATTGCTAAGCCAATGAATTATACAAGGCCAATGTCACTTCCATTTTTTAAAAAAAACAATACAAATGTTTTATTTAATAGTCGCAGGTCATCATGGGCCAAGTGGTGGATACTCAGGACCCAGCAGGAAGGTCAGTCAGCGCAACCTCCAAGCCTCTCTTTCTGACTCCAATAGGGTGAGCACATCTCCCTCTCGAACAGGACCTTTGACGTTTCGGATGGTGGAGCAGCTGGTGTCATCCATAAATTCCACACGGACCTGCGTGCACTGTCCCTGCGAACCGGTCCTGCCCAGCACTTTGGTTACGCAACTCGTGTCCATGATGGCGGAGATCAGGCGGAGAGCTGTCACTTCCATTTTAACTCCATTAAAAGATAATTCTTTTATACATCGATATTGTTGTGGGGTTTTCTGTGTACCCGTATTAGTCAGGGTTCTCTGGATGAACATAACTGATAGTATATATAACTAGAATCTGCTAGAGTGGCTTACAGGCTGTGGGCCAGCTATTCTAACAATGGCTGTCTCCTGACGTCATGTCCAAGAGTCCAGCAGCTTTCAGTCCATGAGACTGGATATCTCACTGGCCTCCAGTAAACACTGGAATCCTGAACAAAGGAGTGGGGGGCTCTAATGCTGGCAAAGGAATGGCTTAGCAGTAGGACAGATGAACTTGCTAGGGAGGATGAGAACAAGCAAACAAAAACAAAAGCTTCTTTCTTCCACGTCCTTTATGTAGGCTGCCACATGGGTTGTGGTGTGGCCTGGATTTAAGGTGGGTCTTCCCACCTCAAATGATCCAATCAAGAAAAAAAAAATCCCTCAGAGGTGTGCCCAGCTGCTTGAGTTTTGGTTCATTCCAGATGTAGTCAAGAATAGCCATCACATTTGGACCTTGGAGAACATGAGCAAGGAAGTCAGGACCGCGAGGGGTGCATCCACCACTGTGACAGTGGGGCTGATCTATTGGGAGCTCACCAAGGCCAGCTGGACTGGGACTGAATAAGCATGGGATAAAACCGGACTCTCTGAACATGGCGAGCAATGAGGGCTGATGAGACGCCAAGGACAATGGCACTGGGTTTTGATCCTACTGCATGAACTGGCTTTGTGGGAGCCTAGCCTGTTTGGATGCTCACCTTCCTGGACCTGGGTGGAAGGGGGAGGACCTTGGACTTCCCATAGGGCAGGGAATCTAGACTGTTCTTCAGACTGGAGAGGGAGGCGGAATGGAGTGAGAGGAGGGGGAGAGGAGTGCAGGGAGGGAAAGAGGAGTGGGAGGAGGGGGAGGGAAATGGGAGGCGGAGAGGAGGCGGAAATTTTTTCAATAAAAAAAATTAAAAAAAAAAAGAATAGCCATCACAGCTTCAGGCATTATTTATTTACCTTCTGTGTGTTCAAAATAGCCTTGTCCCAGAAGCAGCAGGCTAGCATGGAGAGCAATAGAACAGATAGGTAAATACACCCCTTTTGTAAATTAAAAGGGAATAATTATGTCAGCCTTCCAGGGGTTGTGGGTGAACAGCTAAAAATAATTGAAGTAAAAATTTCAGGAAATATTTAACACAAAATACAAATAACCGTAAGATTGTTGTAAGAATGATCCATAAAACATAATTCTTAGTTTCTCCTGCTAAGGCATTCGAATCAGAAGACTGAAACGTGCGTATAAACATGCTTTATTTCCTCTTCATTTTAAGCAATCTCACCCCTCGACTATGCACCCCGTACAATTACTGTAATTTTCCCTGTCAAAATAGATATTTTCTTTAAAAGATCCCCAGATTACTATTTTGATTTTTAGAATTTATCTTTATGCCCTGTATAAGCAGAACCCAAACAACTCCAATACTGAACTATTTTGGCTTCTTATGTGCTGCGTATCTGTGTTGTTGAGATTCACTTAAAAGCAACCACCCAAGGCTGGCAGGATGGCTCAGTGGGTAAAGATACCTGCCACCATGGTGACAACCTTAATTCAATCCCCAGGACCCATACAGTGAAGGGAGGGAACTAACCCTGCAAGTAGTACTCTGGCCCCACATGTGTGCATGCCTTCACAGAAGAAATACTTTTTTTTTTTTTAAAGAAGAAGTTACAAGGTTCATTTTCCCATGGCTTCCAAAGCAGCTTCAAAGGTTTCTGCAGGGGAGCCCTCTACAGTGGAGCTCCTTATTAGACACTGGTTCTTATTGTAGATCATTTTATGTTAGGATTAGAACCTTCTTATTTAGAAAAAAAGGGGAAGTGTTGTGGGATTTCAATCCGTTTAGCCAGTGACTTTTGGGGCAGCAAGCCCTAGGGTGTGGTCTTGTCTTGCATATGACCACTTAAAAGCTGAAGGAAAGGATACTCTCTCACTTTCATACTTGGGAAGGTGGACCCCAGTTCCCCTGGGCAGAACAACAGGACACAGCAGCTGGATCGCAGAGGTATGTAATCTGTATCAGTGGATGTTTATCCCCATTTTTTACCTAAATAAATTCTTGAGACCCTTAAAAGAAAAAAAGAAACTCTATCTTTGTTTGGAAGCATACATTCATGCAGTTATTGATGTGATTTTATTATTTCAGTATTTATTTATTGAGGAGGTAGGGTCTTACCATGTAGCTCAGGCTGTCCTGGAACTCATAGACCAGTCTTGCCTCAATCTCAGAGATCCACCTGCCTTTGCCTCCCGAGTGCTGGAATTAAAGGTGTGCGCCACCACAGTCAGCTTGTGTGATTTAAGTTTCTTTCTTGTGTGTACGTGAAGGTGTGGGTTTGTTGTATGTATGTGGCAGCTTCAGGAGTTCTCCCTCAGGAGCCATTCGCCTTGTTCTTTGGAGACAGGTTCTGTCACTGGGACCCGAGTCTCACAAGTGTGAAGTATGCAAGTTCCCGACATGGAACTCAGACATCCGCTGCCCACCACACCGCCCTCGGCACCGCCCACCGCATCCCTCGCCACCCCTCCTCTGCGCTCTATGCGCTAGAATCCAGTTCTCGAGCTTCGGGCAAGGGGCTGGAGGAAACACACGCAGAGACAGACCAACACACGGACCTCCAATCACTAGTACAAAAGTCCCTCTTTAACAGCACCATGGAGGCTTCAACACCCTGCAGTCAATGGCCAACAGGTGAAAATCCCATCCTCTGATCCTCTAGGCAAAGCACAGCTTTTAGCAACTTCAATTAGAAGGCTCTAGCAGGGAAGAGCAGCTGAAGGCCAGGACTCAATTGGTCCCAACAGACATCCCAAGCCATTCCCTGTTTTAGTAGTCAATCAGATTCTAATGATATTTGATGTGAAGGCTTTATTGATAAATAATGTATCTGTGCTTGGGCAAGAATGGAACATAATCAAATACTTGACAGGAAAATGCCTGACAAAATCAGATTTGCATTTCTCCGTGCTGTCCCTCTCAAACCGTGCCCACAGCCTTAGTGAGCAGTGGATTCATACCTGATGTGGGAGTCTGCTGTTTTGTGTTGATTTCATTGGTTAAATAAAGAGATTGCCTTGGCCCTTTAAGAGGACAGAAAATTAGGTAGGCGGAGTAGACTGAACAGAATGCTGGGAGAAAGAAGCTGAGTCAAGGAGTCACTACCAGTAATTGCAAAAGTAATTACTTTTAGCCTTATTCCAAAATTTTCAAAAATTACAATGAGCATAGGACAGTATAGCATCAACAAGGACTGGGACAAGAGTGTAGCGTAGTAGAAAATAGCGGGACAAAATACACCGAGACAGTCAGAAGGAAAGCCAGAACAGTATAGTATGATTAAAATGATTTTAAAAGCTGCTAATGTGGAGAAAAGACTTCACTCCCGCAATAAAGGCAAGAATTTTAGTTGTCAGTTTCCTAGTTAACAACACAGAGCTACCCATCACTTGTAAGGATACATGTGTGCGTTCACTTGTGTCCTCTGTCTGTCTGTCTGTCTGTCTGTCTGTCTGTCTCGCCTTCCCTCTACCCCCTTCTTTTTGTGAAGTAGGATATTGCTGTGTCATTCAGACTACTACCTTTGAGCCTGTTATATAGCCCAGGCTAGTCCTAAACTCAGGAATCAGCTGAGCCCCCTCAACAGTTTGGGGCTTACCACTGAGTTTGGTCACTGTTTCTGAGGGCAAATTTTACTTTCACTCAACCTTGCTTTTAATAGAATATGACTATTTCCTTATATGTAAATTTTGAGCCAACGTCATTCTGTGGCTTCGTGATGGAACTTTACAAAACGCCCACCGTTTTACAGCTCTTCTATTGCCTCTAAGACCCCACTGAAGCAACAAGCTAGGTGTTCCTGCGGCATGACCTACAGCCGCACATTCAAAGCCGCGGGCATTTAAGAACAGAGACAGGTCCATGGAAACATGGCCACAAATCTTTCATATAGAAAGGAATGGGCATTTAATACTTAGGAACCTCAAACTTGGTATTATTCAATGCACGCAGTGACCCTAAGAAACAAGAAACCAAAGACCACAAAGGTTAAATAACTTCTCCAGGACCACCCAGCTTGTAAATAGTGCATTAGGATTCAAAATCAGGCCTTTGTGACTTCAGGGACTAGTCTCTGGATGTATGGTTAAAAGAAATGTCTAAAATATCACTGCGGGCTGGGAATAATGGCAGAACACTGGCTCAGCAAGGGCACAAGGCTCTGTGTTCCTTCCATCACACGCGAGAGAGAGGGAAGGAGGGAGGGAGGGAGGGAGGGAGGAAGGGAGGGAGGGAGGGAGAAAGACAGAGAGAGAAAGAGAAAGATAGACAGAGAGAGAGAATAATCACATACATTTTTTAGATACCAGCAGGTCAATTTCATCACTATGCAGGAATGAATGAAGGCTGTGGCTTTATGGGGGGGGTGCCTCCCTGAGCATATAGTATCCAATCAAATCAGGTTTGCCTCTGGGAAAGTGGGGAGCCTTCAAAGCTGTTTGTTGTAGAGTAAGTTCCAGAAGGGAATTTCTGAGGTTTAGTGAAGCAAAGCCAGGAGTCTCCCAGGAGTGACTCTGCAGTGAGCAGTGTCATAAAAGTCACTCGCTTCTCCGAGAGCTAGCAATGGTGGCCAGAGCGCCACTTACCCGTGCAGAATGCCATCAAAACACAGCTTACATGGAAACACTCGTCATCCAATAACAGTTGTCTCCAAATGGGAAGACAACTGTCTTTATCATATAATTAAGATTCTGCTACTTATCACACCATTCCTAAGCTTATTTGTTCCTAGTGGCTTTGGTAATAAAAAGATGTGACGATAAATGTCACTGCCAAAAGTTAGGTAGGAGATAGGGAAAGGATTTACATAGTAAAATAAATCGATTTGAGGACACACACACACACTCATACACACACACACACACACACACTCATTCACTCACTCCTCCAATGAATACAGGGCTAGAAAACTTTTCCACTTTCTTTTTAAAAAAGATTTTATTTTATGCATGTGACTACTCTGTCTGTATGTACACCTTTATTCCAGAAGAGGATATCAGATACCACTATAGGAGGTTATGGGCAGGGCTGGAAATTTTACTAACTGTGAACCAGTGACTGACTGTAAGTTACGTGTATTACAGTACTGAAATGATTACATAGAGTTTCCTTGTGTATGGTTTCCCTTTAATACTATCTATTCATTATATTTTCTTCATTGACGATGCAGCAATAAAACTGAACAGTGTAAAAACATACTTAGTATGAAGGCGTGTTTCTATCTGTGTTTAACCTGGCATAGTAAACACACTGAATTAAATATAATTGCTTTGTTCTACACATCCAATGATGTGGGAGTGATTTCTTATTAATAAAGAAACTGCCTAGACCCATTTGATAGGCCAACCCTTAGGTAGGCGGAGTAAACAGAATGGAATGCTGGGAGAAAGAAGCTGAGTCAAGAAGTCGCCATGGTTCTCCCACTCCAGACAGACGCAGGTTAAGATCATTCCTGGTAAGCCAGCTTGTGGGCTACACAGATTAATAGAAATGGGTTAGATCAATATGTAAAAGCTAGCCAATAAGAAACTGAAACTAATGGGTCAGGCAGTGTTTAAAAGAATACAGTTTCCGTGTAATTATTTCGGGAAAAGCTAGCCGTTCAGGCGGCCGGGTGCGGGGACTCAGCCCGCCGCTCCTGCTACTACAATCCAAACTGAACCTTTTGGAGGCAAAAGACATTTTCTTGCATATAATTTCCTTTTTTGTCTTTCTGTCATGGTTTCCAGGCAAATCAGACAGACCTACAGAGAGTGTTACCCTTGGGATGCTCCTCTCTTCTACCTGGTGATTCGGGGACCATCCTAAGGACAGTTTCTGTATGAACAAGGGTGGAAAGCACTTTCCCATGTTAAAATGTCAATATGTTGTAGAAGTTTCAGTGCTTGATCCGTACTTCTTAATCCTGTCTACTAGTTCTGGGGTGCCATGTAATGGAAAAACCACATTGAAGCTTTAAAATTAGGAATTAACATGAAGGACTCCAGTTTAGATTCTGATTGCTCAGCAACTTTTCGTTCTGATGCATCTAGCTCATGTTTAGGTCTCAATGTTAAATACAATGAATAGTGTGTGCTATTTTAGTGTGTGTAAAGGAAGATGTATTTGGGGCTTAGGACGGTCACATTAGTTGAATTCCTTGGAGCTGAGAATATAGGTCCGTGGTGGAGCGCATGCTTAGCCCTGGGGTTCAGTTCTCAGGACACAAGGCACACGGACAGGCAGCCCTTTTGTCGTACACTGGTTTGAAAGGCTACAAACACCGCTACCCTCCTCTGGTTACTGGTTTGCAAAAGCCACATCAGAGGTCTGAAACCTGCTTGATTTTAGATTCGTAAAAATTTTCTCATTACAGAAAAAGGATTTTTACTGATTCTGAACTATGAAATAATAAATGCAGGATGCTCCATGTGAATGAAATAAGAGATTAATAATTTGTCTTGATAGTGAATCTAAGAAAAAAGCCCTTCATAATTTTGTCAATTTACAAGGGATTATATAATGAACCTTCAATCTATACCACCCAAGGGATGCAGATTATAGTACTTTAATGTGTGTGTGTGTGTGTGTGCATGCACACACACGTGCATATTCATGTGTACAAGTGGCTGTGGCCACGCACGTGGAGGCCGGAGGTCAGCTTTGGGTGTTGCTCCTCAGAAGCAGTCTGCCTTGTTTTCTGAGCCCCGGCCTTGCACTGGGAGTCAGACTTGCTGCTCTGGCTAAGGTGTTCCAGGGATCTGCCTGCCTCTGCCTCTCCAGAGCTGGAATTACAAGCTCAAGTCGTCACACCTTGACTGACAGGCGGGTCCTGGAGATCTGACTCTGGTCCTCAAGCCTGTGCAGCACGGACTGCTTACCGCGCCACCTCAGACCCCAGCCCCTTTAGTCCTTGTTAAACACTGTACTATTTTTACAATAGAGAAAGGGATTAATATTGCTCATATTAGAAAGAAGAGTAGTGGTGGGAGGTGGTGGCACTCACTTTTAATCCCAGCCTTAGGGGAGGCAGAGGCCAGTGGGTCTCTGAGTCTGAGGCAGGCTGGTCTACAGAGAGTTCCAGAGCAGCCCTGGCCGAGACAGAAACACCCTGTCTCAAAACAAACAAACAAACAAAGATTAAATCTGAACTTTCTATATTTTTGTCAACTTTCTCATTTTACTGGTACAAATACTATTGTTCTGGGAGTTCTATTTATTAAACTCTCAAATGTCAGGTTGGCATGTTTGTTATACAGTTGACTCTTCCATTTTTAATTTAATTTGTATGAGGGAGCTCAAGAGAACTGCAGTTCCCTGAAGTCCCCACTCTAATCTGGAAGTAGCTGGCCAATACTAACACTCAATTGGACAGCCATGCCAGTAATTTCATAATTGCTTTCATGTTATTTTTGGTGTATTAAGAAGTAAAATTATTACCTAATCATAATAGTTTCTAATAGGAAAGTCATATAGTGGACTTGGAAATAAGAATTCGTATGAGTAAATGAGGGTCCCTCTCCTTGGACGGGAAAGGAATAGGATCCGAAGCGCTGGTCTGTTTAAAAGCCATCTGTCTGTAAAATGTCTAAGCGACTGCTTCTGGCTATCAGCTCCACAGTTTTAATCCTCTGAAGAGCAGCAGGCTGCTTGAAGAGGCAACACATACACTTTGAACACTTCAATAAACACAATGTAAACATTCACTTTAATGATGTTTCCTTTGTCAAGCCCCACCAGTGTGTGCTCCCCTGGCCTCTGGCTGAGCCAGGGCCGGCAGAGTAGCAACAGCAGAGCACTGGAAGAATTTTCAATAGTCATCTGCCTGTTCTAATTTGCTTTTCAAGGTTGATGATCAGAATCATTTCACTGCTTGCAAAAAGAAGTCTGTTTCTATGAAGCTGATCAAATCACTTCTCTTGTTCTCGTATTTAGCTTCCTCAGCAGCCTCGCTAAGTTAGCTGAACCCGACGCGCCAGTGGCACGCAGCTCTAAAGCGGCACAGATGAACGATGTCTCAGAGACGAATCTGCTATGCCCAAAAGAAAGTACACTAAAGCGAGGGACTTATCTATTCCTCATGGGGTACATATATTCTACTCCTCAGAGGGGAAGATGTTGCCTTGGCCTGAAAATACTCTTATTTGGAAACCTATAGAATAACAATACCAAAGCAAGGTCTACTGGGCCCTTTTAAACACTTGACCCTTAACACAACATCACCAGATTACTTGTGGAATTTTAATCTTTTCATTCGTGTAATTATTTATTATTTAAAAGTTGTAAATTTTAGAATTCATGTAATTTGGCTTGACACAAACTGAAAAAGCAGGGCTTGCTATTTCAAATGTATAGGTTTTAAAAAAGATCAATGGGAAAATGAAGTTACTCTCAAAGTTTTGAATAAATTTAAATATATTTAAATACTCTCCATATTTTCTTTCAGTGAGGAAATGTGTGCTACTGTAGGTCCAACAACTGAAGAGCCTTGGATAAGATTCTGGAAATTTCACTGATATGACATTCCCTGTACTAAACTGAAGATTAAAACTAGCAGAGAAGGAAGTCCCCAATTTTGTCACTGGCAATAAACTCTTAACGAAACAAATGGGATTGCTTTTTTTTTTTTTTTTTTTGGAGATTTGAAGTAAGCAGTTGTTACTTTTTGAACAGGGAAAAACCAGTTTTAAGTTATAGTCTTATAATGTCTCCTAATAACCTGCAGAGGGCACTCAAGTCCCTTGAAGAAAAGGTAAAAAAATTTAAGGTGGATAGACAATTTTTAATTTTTAAAATTATCATTACTAGTATTTATAAAAAATAATTTTTTTAAAAAACGGAAACTACCATCTCAAAAGGGCATTTAAAGAGAACACACAGTTTGCAAAATTTTAGCTCCTATAGGAAACCCGTCTTTCCATTCCTGGGCATTTGGCTGTCCTCTGTTAGGGCTAGATCATCAAACACTAACACACACGGATGCCAATCACACAAAGTATCCAGGCAGGACTTAGGAAAAACCTAGACCTCAGTATCATGCTTACAGGGCGGCTGGTCCAAGCTACCTTTGTTAGGCCGTGTGTAAAA
Source organism: Microtus pennsylvanicus (assembly GCF_037038515.1). Lineage (NCBI taxonomy): Eukaryota > Metazoa > Chordata > Mammalia > Rodentia > Cricetidae > Microtus > Microtus pennsylvanicus. Next base: position 7,557,312 of record NC_134593.1, read on the forward strand.
CAGGCGGTGAAGAAAAACGAAAGCCAGCAGTTCTTTAAGGTTCTTAACCGCTTCCGAAGACAAATCTCATGGGACCCTTCATAATGTTCATCTTAACAAATCTCTCCAATATTGCAAACTAATGTTGTCTGTAGCTATCTGAATAGACGGCCTCACAATATTCTTCCGGAAACCACGCGGACATGTCTACGCGGACACGGAACCCACTGAAGAAGCCAACGCCTAGGTTGTGTATGCGTATATTCCTTGTGGCTTATTTTACACGACAGTGAATACCTTCCTACCTCCCTATTTACTACATGGAGCTATTGACTACTGAGCACACTAGTTTCTTAGCGACGTAACCGTGGAAACTCACCCTTTAACACCAGCTTTACATTGTTTTTCTCAAAGCAGTTGAAAATTGATGATAAAATTTAGAATTACAGGAGGCCAGTGTGTCACAAATTTGTGTATGCATTTGAGTTGTTTTGATTTATAAATTAAGTACAAAGGTTTGAATAAAAAAAGCATACAAAATGATTTAAACAGTAGCTTTTATTGTAGATTACTACAGGATAATGAGCAACTATATAACATTTAAAGGTTTTGTCTTATTTATAAAGTTAATCATTAACAACAATAATTAAAAACAAAATTTGTTACAAATTATTGTGTACATATTATGTATCTATATTTTATAGGTTTTGAAGGATATTTAAGGAATAATTTGACATCTAGAAAAATACTAATATTGATAATAGTTTTTAAAAAGTGGATTCTTTGAAAATAGCATGAAACACATCTGAATTACTGCACAGACTATTTCAAAGTTTAAGTATATGGGGGAAAAGATAAAGCAAAAGACAGAGACAATTAAGAGAATGACTTACTTTGGCAATGATACCATTTAGGGAAAATGAATGCAGTTATTTTAATGAGAACATAAGGCTCCACCTCCTCAAGAAGAGAAAAGCTAACAAGATTGCGGGCTGCCTGTCTCCCTTGCTGTAGGGAGCAGTGCATATTTCAGTAGTGCCAGGGATGGCTGGGGCGATCCCATGAAACACAAGAGTTTTCTCAGCATAACTGCAGCCACACCTTTGATTCTTGGCTTAACTAGGGGCAGCGAGAATGCACTCATGCACGAGACAAAAAAGTTGTACTTGGAATGTAGCCTTTGTTTTTACTCTCTTTAAAACCTGTGATTCCTAATATCATTGTTCCACAGAGCAAAAAAAAAAAGTTTGTTCTCTTACATAAGAAATAAACTTCATTTGGTATTCAATTGACTTTGTAACTTAGCAGACAGGACTTTGCATCTTCAAAAACTGGGACTAAATTGCATTCTTGGCCCTTGCTTTGAAAGGTTATGGAGAATAAACGCACGGGCTGGTTGTGTTCTAGTGATCTCCCTAATCTCGGCTGCACTTTGTCAGAACGAGGTAACTGGTAGTTAAGTGAAATACCCTAGATCAAAGGGGGATTAATCAGCGACTGAATCCTTGCTGAATCAACCTGTCATTCAAGAAAATTATTTCCACGGAACTTAGCGGAGGATTGGAGGTATTTGCATAACAGCAACCAACATACTCCAGCCAGGTTAAAAGGTTCAGAATTCATCCCGTGTTTAGCTTTTTGCCTCTCTTTCCTTTCAGCAGCGGGGTACAATGGCTTCTAATCTGATCATACAGCTGACTATCCAGCAAACGGGACAGGAAAGTATTGCCAAGTTTGCATGAGGGATGGATCAATTTCACTTTCAGCAACTCCTAAATCTGATTTGTTGGAATTTAAGATGTAATCCTAAAAAGTCCCTTAAACCTGAGGACTGTTTATTAACATCCCTTTTTTGACCTTTGTCTCCACAAGTCCTCTGCTAGGGCAGCAAGCCCTGGGGAGGAACTCCACCTACAACCTCCCACGGGCACTGGAGGAATCTATGAGGGCCTCTTAAGGTTTTTTTGTTTATCTTCTTCTTCTTCTTCTTTTTTTTTTATATTGTAACAAGAAACAGGAAAAAAAAAACCAGCAATGGTTACTATGTGCAAAATGTCTTTGTTAAACACAGCACATGAAATCTAAGACCACAATATTGCAACAGTAGAAATACTGAGATGGCAAGAAAAAAAAAGATTTTGAGATGGGCTAATGTTACATTCCCAGTTAGCAGATTCAATTGTTTTAACAGTGTAAGACATCCCCACTGTCGAGTACTACATTCTGAGCCTTACAATGTTGCTTAGTACATAAATGGAGAACAGGTTTTACCCAAATCATGACCCATCTTTTCTAGAGTTCATTCGCAGATATTTAAAACTTTCTTTAACTCTTTGGGTTGAGTAAGAGTAACTACAGCATAGATATCAGATTTCATAATCATATTTTGGCACTAAAAGGGAATTTAGCAACATGGTATCTAGAGCAGGTCTAACCCCGTCCAAATCTGTCACTGGAAGTCGATGCTCATATTCACTGCAAATGCAAAGCACCTTTCAAGTTAAAAAAATTGCAAAGAATAGCTATCAAAGAAAATGAATAAAATCCATAGTGAGATAATTTTTTAGAAAATGATTGAAGTTCTAACCAAAGAAAGGACTCTGAGAGTGTCTTATAGCTTAGAATAAGAACATGTCAATCACAGTTAAGCTTCTGGAATCGGAATCCCTTTGAAATGCAGCTGTTTCTTCTTTAATTGTGGCAGTGGACTCTGAAAAAAAGAAAGGTCCAGCCTTAAAGATGAGTAAGGAATACAAAATAGCTCAGGATTAGCTGTGGAGTTCAAAGGTCGCTAATTACACTAAGGAGCTCCCAGACACAGGGAAAACATTAAACAGGTCACCTACCAAACCGGGAACAAGCTTTGTCTTCAGAAATTATCCTGAAGTGACAGGTTTCTAGACAAAAATCAAAAGCATCAGTGTGCCCAGCTGATCTCAATGGGATGAAATGTGGGCTGGCTTTTAGCTCCCTAGTGTTGTCAGAACGGAACAGCAACAGATGGCATTGCTTCCCAGTCACCCCATGCTTTTCTAGGAACCCCTAGATTTTCCCTAGGTTTCTAGAAATGTCAAATTAGAGGTCACTGGTTTTTCTAATTTGTTTATGAAGAGAGTTTGCCTCAGGGATTATATATTGAATTTTTCCAGATGAATGTGTCCTGTCTACCTTAGAACAATTTGCTAAGCATTTGTACAGTCAAAATTTCCAAACGGCTACCCTAATAACTTAAAGTACCATGTTACACTTTGAGTTGAGGAGTGATAGAAACCACAGAACTGTGTTTTCTTTCACTGCTGACTTCCTTTGGGTGAGTTGGGACAGCAAGTTACCGTCCTGGTCTGGCAATTACCCTCTTCTCTTTACTTAGGATGACTGTGAAAACAGAACTTGAGGCTGTGAGAAGCTCTGCAGGCAAAGAGGGTTTATAATGAGTAGGAATGACCCTAATTGAAAATGTATTTCAAGTCCTAGTTTATACACACTTCCTCCTCAATGGTTTTAACTCTTCTCTGAAGAATCAGCAGCTTTCTCTAAGCCCTTTTTAGAAGACTCATTTTTAAAAAAGAAATAGAACTCAGGATAAATCCAATTAAATATTAGTATGTCACTAATTTCTTTGAGGGGTAGGTCAGGCTTCAGTTGACATCAGTTAAGTTTTCATGATCTTTAATTTTTTTTTTTGCACTTAAAATTCAGCTTGGCAACAGACAACACATGGCTCTGAAGCAGAATATGAAGCGAGATGGTAGAAATGGGTAGAAGATAACACGGTAGATGGTTTTGAAGGAATCAAGAAAATGATAGAGAAAATGACAGGGACAGACTTAAGAAAAATATGCTACATTAAATTAGTGTAAATGACTTTTTATCCATGAAAGGGCTTTTGAGTTTACCTGAGTTCATTCGTTAACAGACTTTAATTAAAAAAAAAAAAGAGTATAATAGCTAGAATTATTTTTAAAACCTTGTCCAAGGACACTGAATAATCACAGACCACTGTGCTCATCTTCTGAAGTACTGCAGCCTGGTCGCCTGGTACCCTAAACACGTCATTCGGGCAGATTATTAAGTCAGTTAAAGGAGCCTGAGAGGGGTTATTGGGCTACCATCATAGCTCAGCTGGACGGGGGCTTGCCTGGCATGCATGAAGCTGAATTTGCTCCCTAGAAGCGGAGAACAAACTGGACATGGTGATACACCACTGAAATCCCAGCACTTGAGAGGGATTCAGGGTCATCCTCAGCTGCACAGTGGGTAGCTCAAGAACACTGAATAGAGTTATGCAGGTTCTTTATTGGCCAGGAGGAGGGATGTGATGAAGAGCAGATTATTATTTGAGCAGTATCTCCGCTTTCAAAGAAAGGATTTGTGATTATTTAACCAGATCATGGCTATTCTGAAATAGCATGCTGCTTGCTGAGGTTTGGATAAGCACAGTTTCCTTGTAGGTCCCTACAACCCACAGGACAGCTGCCTGAGACTGTGCTGGGGAAGGCTGAGCTCTTACTCAAGAAAAGGACTCTCTGACTGATTAGCACAGCCTGTCCCACAGGAGGCCACGGTTGGGCCTGTCCTGGCTGGGACTGAGCCTGGAGGCCTGCCACAGTTCCAGGAAGGAACATATGGCATGGAGACCAAGACTGGTCTTAAGTCAAAATGAATCACTACTTTCATATGTCCTGAGTCACACTGGCATGAAATAAGAGGGCAACAAAGAAAGGAAGACATTAGCCTTGAATAAATTTTTTCACACTATATCAGACTAAAGACATCAGATATAAATGTTTGGATGAAGAAATCATTCAGTGATTTTTCAGTCACAGGTTATATGAATACAAAGAAATAAAAATACTATGATTCTAATACAGAATGTTACATCACATAAATCCCATTTGAAGAAATAAATAAATCCCATGAGAAAATCATGGCAACAATGAAGCATATGTTACTGGAGCAGGAGCTTCAGAATTCCAGATGTAATAGTCAGAAGAAATTAGTTTCCGATCTACAAAAGGAAAAATAAAGGAAATGATAAAAATGTTTAATCTTAGCAAAAACCCAATAAGAGAATGAAGCTATCAGTTTTTGATAGCTTGTGGAGTATAGCCATGTCATGATAATAACTTTGAAGTATTCTATTTATTTTACCCTATTGAGGCTTTATTACAACTTAGATCCCATTAAAATGAACTCATAAATATTTGGGCAGACCACATTATATGAAACCTCTTATTTATACCAAATGTTTGTTTTTCCTACATTGCTAGTTGAATTTCTAATGAACCATTACTTTTCTTGGTTTTCCTTCTATGACCTCTACCAAGTTCTGAATTCTAGTCAAGGCATTCATTACTGCAATCAAAGAGCTGGAGACACAAATCATTACCCACTTCTCCACAGCACTTTCAGGAGGCTTCTTTCCTGTTTCTTCTGGTTTGGCTCCAATCTAAGCATTGTGCGTTCAGTTTTACACTCTGGACAAATGGTAACCTCCTTGAATCAAAGTTTTCTAAGTAATAAAACTGATGAAGTTATGTCACGTGGAATACACACATTCTTACTATTCGCATCACTGACTATAACCCAGCCTTTTCTGCCTTGCTTCATGCCCTCAGCACGAACTCCATAGAATCACGCCACCTTTCCTGTTCCCGCTTTAGCAATACGGGGAGGCGGCACAGCACACTGTTCAGAGGACAGGCTCCAGTGGCCAACTGCCCATGTCTGAATCTCAGCCATGTCCTTTACTTCACATGGCCTCTGTTCCACCAGTGTCCCCAGCCATAACACAGAGATACCAGCACATAAGGTGCTGTGAGGCTTAATGAGTTAATGTCCATAAAACACATAGTAATTATATCTGGAACATAGCTGGTGAAAAATGCTACTATTAAAATGAACATTTTTACTAAACTATTCGCAGAGCCACACTGTATACTCAGTACAAGGCAAAATGAAAGTGTGAAGGAATAAAGGGCTAGGTACGGTGACTCATCTGAAATGAATTCTCACATTCAATATTCTTTATAGAAAGGGCAAATAGAAGCTGTGCATTGGTGGACTTGGGAATCTGAGGCAAGAAGATGGTGAGCTGGAGGCCATACTGGGCTATAGAGTTGAGACCTTATCTCAATAAAGAAATAAAAATAGATATATTACTGATGTATTAAAGAACACGTATATTATAGAAACCTTTATTATGCTTTCTGAAAATTGTATTTAGTTAATATTAATAAAACACTTAAACATATTTTAGTTATTATCTAAAGAGATAACATTTTTCATAGAAGATGAAAAATATGCATCTCTATTTAGACACACATAATGATGACTGTTTAATATTATACTTTCATAAAAGAACATATACACTATAGACATGCCTCCATCAGTTCACCTAAAAGCAGCAAAAGACTGCTAGAGGAGAAAACACAGAGACAACACAGAGGTAGGAATACTGGCCCATCTGACTCCACTACACAGAGTTACTGCCATTTATAGAAATTGTCTAGGTTCTGTAATAAGGTTTCCTAGTTCTTCTAAAGCATTCAGGCATAAAGTCTTCCAATGTTTAGGACCCTAAGTCTGAGGCTAGACAAGCTCGAGGCCTTGAGTTGTATCCCAAGTACTGCCCAAACAAACTAAACAAATGTCCCTAAATATAGGAACTTTTATAAATTGGATTATTCCTAGCTAGATATATAACCTGACATTCTTACCCCTACCTTTACCGAGTTACTTCAGTCTACTTACTTTTATATGCCACCTGTATGTACTGAAGCTAAATTGAATAATTTTAAGTTTTGCTTTTTACCTCCTGATATATTCATCTAAAAATATATACATATTTTCACATACAGCATATATATGTAAATATATATGCATCTTACAACCAATACAATTAATGAAGGCAGGAAATCATCTTTCTATTGCTTGTCCTTTGGTAGGATGGAGAAGGTGCTAAATGATGTTTAGTGGCTATGGCATTTACCAAGAATAATTAAATTTTAAAATATAATCTATTCGCAAAAATTATAAGGTATATAATACTGTCATTTTTACTTCATTAACTTTTTTATTACATTCAAAGAAACCTAGCAATGTGGTGTGTGTGCACGCGTGCCCAGGACAGCATGTGGTGTGTGTGCACGCATGCACAGGACAGCATGTGGTGTACAGGACAGCATGTGGTGTGTGTGCACGCATGCACAGGACAGCATGTGGTGTACAGGACAGCATGTGGTGTGTGTGCACGCATGCACAGGACAGCATGTGGTGTACAGGACAGCATGTGGTGTGTGTGCACGCATGCACAGGACAGCATGTGGTGTACAGGACAGCATGTGGTGTTGTGTGCACGCGTGCCCAGGACAGCATGTGGTGTACAGGACAGCATGTGGTGTACAGGACAGCATGTGGTGTGTGTGCACGCATGCACAGGACAGCATGTGGTGTACAGGACAGCATGTGGTGTTGTGTGCACGCGTGCCCAGGACAGCATGTGGTGTACAGGACAGCATGTGGTGTGTGTGCACGCATGCACAGGACTACTTTCAGAGTCAGTTCTCTTCCACTGGGGTCCCACGGCTAGAACTCAGGCCATTAGGCCTGACAACAGTGTCTTTATCCATCTGGCCACTCCTGTGGAGCGCAGTCCAAGCATGGAGTTCTGTGAGGGGGATTCTGAGTGCTTGTGAGAAAACTCCAAGAAAACAGAATAGAAGTCTTGTGCCCTCAGTCTCTTCAGAGATGGAATTGTTCTTGGCTTGTGCTTTCCTGTCACCCCTAGGGGAAGCAGACAGGAGTGGGTTTAACTCTGAGTCTTCATTACTGGTTATTGCTATGGTTTATATACTACTATGTGGCTTGCCCTTGAGATTGGACACTATGCTCAGGAGACTCCTCCTAGCCCTCAGAGTGTAAACTGTCTGACGCTCTGAATAGAGTGGGCCCCTTGTTTTTAGGCTCCTCTCCCAGGCCCACTGCCTTCAGAGCACCAAACAGTTCCCTCTAACTTCTCCTTTAGAAATAGGGACACTAAAACTTAAGACGTTCAGCAGCTTTTCCAAAGTTACATACATTGGAGTCAGACGGGAGTTTAATATAGCCAGAGCAGATCCACATATATGCTATATACTAAAGCCACACCAACGGGGCCTGCTCATCCAGACTGTTTTTAAACACAAGTCAGAAGACAACATAAAGTTCACCAAGGGTTATGTGGGAAGGAATCAAGCCAAAGAAATATTTATAAAATTCCAATCTCCAAGTCTCATTGCATTTTAATTTTGCTGTAAGTAGTGACAACACAGTACCATTTTAATCCTGTTTAGTTTGAACCTGTACAACTTACATGCACTTATTTTTGGTTTTCCTGATGCAAAAACTTGAACTGAATGCTGATCGGCATAACATCCAGTGAGTGTATAATCTGAGATCCTAAAATGAAGCTAGGGAAATGAGAGAAAGAGTCAATTGAGGCGACTATTTGCTAAGACCCAAATACTAAAGTACAGTTGTGAAAACACATAATAAATGTGTGCATACCCGCTTTGTACTAGTTCCATTTCTTTGTAAGTGCTTAACCCATCCAGTGCTCCATTAACGTGAACCCTGGTGCACACAGGGAAGTAGTTAGTACTCAGTATGTGCAGCAGACCGTGCATCTGAACTCAGAACTGCTCCTGCTGTACTTCTGATAGAGCGATATATAGTCTTTTCTCCCTAGCAGGCTATCTGTGATAAATTCAGACCACATTCTTTGTTCAGTTAATTAATTTTACGTGTATAGACGTTTTGCCGGCATGCACATCTGTGTCTGATGCCCTCAGAGGCCAGAAGAGGGCAGGGACAATGTGGGTTCTGGGAATCTCCTCTGGGAGAGCAGCAGCAGCCAGTGCTCTTAATCACTGAGCCATCTCTCCAGCCCCAACCACATTTATATAATATGTAGGATGTGTATGCTTTTTAATAAAGCACACAAATGCAATCATGACAAGAAGAGATACCAGCTTATCTCATGCTTGGGGAAATGGCACGCTCTACCTCATTTTTCTGATAACCAAAATCTCTTACAGAACTGTTATCAAGTTATTCCTTTCCTCATCTAGAAAACTTTCTAAAATGTAAGCCACAGCTCTTGGATCCCATCGGTGATGTACGGTTATCACTGTGAATGCTAGCACCACACTGGGCTGTAAAGATGAGGAGTTAACACCTTTCTAGGCTCCTTGGGCTGTGGTTCTCATTTGTGTTGGTAAACACCTCATTTGCCAAGATCCTGCTATCTTTTCAACACCACCCCCTACACTAAACCAGGGGCCTTGCATGTTCCCGGCAAGCCCTCCATCTCTGCGTTACATACCAAGCCATATACTTTTTTTTTTCTCCTCTTTTCTCTGCAAATTTCTCCAATTTTATATGTGTGCATGTGTGTATATTTTTCAGATCTTAAAAATCTCTTTCTTACAGCAGTTCACATAATAGGAAAGCAAAGAGCTTGTGCTGCTTTAGTGTTTTAACTCTCAGTGTTAGAAGCTATGTAGACGAGGTCCATTCCATATTTATTATATGCATTTGTTATATGCTTTTGATCAGACTGGAACTGGTTAAATGAAGGAAATGAGCAAGAAAATTCTAAAAAACAGCCCTTGCCATACACAATGTAGTAACATTCTGTATTTTTTTTTCTGAAAAAAAAATCAAAAATTTAAATAATAAGCCTTAAAACATAATAGTAGGCAAAGTCAAAGCCCACACAGAAAAATATAAATTCTTAGCAGTGTATTCTCACCCTCACTACTGCTGATTTTATAGATATTTATTTATCTTTCATCTTTGATTTCTCTGATGGCATTCTCCTTCCCGTAAACTTTTTGGTTATTCCTTCAATTTTCCTTACTGATTCTTCTGAATCTTTCCTTATTTTCTTTTATTTATATGATCCTATTCATTTTCTTGTATCAACTCTTTTCAATGGGTACTCCTAAATCCTTATTATACGGTGAATCTTCATGTGAATCAAATTTTAGGGTTTTAGCTATCTGTTGGACATTTACATTAAGGTATGTTGCTATTACCAGGTATACATACATATGTACGTACGTACATACATGCATATTCAACAAATACCTGTGTGCTAGGCCCTGGACTAGATGTTGAGGATCAAACAGAGAATGGGTAGGAGTCATACAGTCTTTGTCATCATGCACTTTGCTTGAATCCATTGCAGATTAACACCCATAAACAAATCATTCTCAGAAACTGAAACATCTAGCAAAGGTTGAGGATATCCAGGCTCTCTCTTCCAACCTGAATCACCTGCCCTTCCTATGGAGAACTCACATTCCTAGCACTGGCTTCTGAAACCGTGTTCGCCTCCTTTCACTTTCTAAGTCATTTTAAAAAATACTATGCTTATGCGGCATGCGCACTATGTGCTGTTGTGTGTGAGCAGAGGCACTTACATGCCATGTGTGGATGGAGATGGCAGAGGACAATGTTTGAGAGCTGGCTCTTTCCACTCTGAATTCCAGAGACTGAACTTGGGTAGAGCTTTGACCCACTGGGCCATGGTGGCCCTTAACCCATTGTTGAGATGAAGATATTAGTCAGCCTTCATGCTCACATGGTGGCTGTTAACCCATTGTTGAGATGAAGATATTAGTCAGCCTTCACGCTCACATCGTCCTCAGAGTTTGCTTTGGCCAGAAGGACTCACGCTTGCTCCAAGACACCTAAAGCAGTTAGTACTGACCAGTCACTAATCTGTACTATTGAAAACTATTGAAATCAAGGGCTGCATCTTAGTTTTGAACATAAATCTAATTTGATCACTAAGAGTTGGGTAGCTTAAATTAGAGTGTTTAGGCTATTCTTAACTACTTTCCTTAAAATTTGAGCATTTGGTGAAACAGGAAAACCACTGGCCGTGGTGACTCATGTTTGTCTGAGCATTTAGGGGAGGTTGAGGCAGGAGGCTCATAAGCTTAAAGCCAACTAGTCTTACACAGGGATTTGGAGAGCAGTTTGGCCTAAGGCAGATATCCTGTTTCCCCCACCCAATAAATGTTTCTAAGAAGGAACTTAGCTACACAAAAAGTGCTAGGAAACACTAAAGCTCAAATACATGTGCAGCTTAGAACTAAATGAGGGTTTCTGATGCAGTGCTCCATGTGCTTACCTTTACATATGCTGTATTTCCAATGCAAATGTGATCAAATGGCTGCTTGTTATGGCCCTTGGCGCCAAACGTTAGAGTTCCAGAAAGACTAATTTCCATTGATTTGGGGAACTTCTGGCCTAAAACACAAATGTATCAATCAATTATTCTAAAACAGAAAATTCTACAGCAAATGAGAAAAAAAAATCAATAGACAAAACCTTGCTCACCAATAATCCAGACCAATAAACTTTTTTCTCGATATACTTCAAGTTGACCAAAACTAACTTTGTATTCCAAATGGGTAATCGGACCTCTTTAAGAAAAAGAGAGAAGGAGAAAGAGAGAGAGAGAAAACATAGAAAAAAAACCCTCAGATATAAGTTTTAAAGTTGATGATTCAAATCTTGTTACTGTTATTTACATTATAAAAGCAGATCTATATTCCAACTGCAGGAGAACAAAAAATGAATACAGATCTTAGAGAACAGCAGAAATCACATAAACATTTACAGCAACTATATATCACATTAGTATTCCTAGAGACAATTATAAAATCATATAGATTATATTCATATCACATGCATTGGTAGATTAAAATTATGATTTTACTAATTAAGTACACTTTTTGTAAAGAGCTACACTGCTGAACACATTTTAAAGTAGAACTGACCTCTGCTCTAACTGGCTAAGTCACCAGGCTGTTGGTGGTTAAGATTGATTTCCATAGACCAGAGACACTGATAGAAGTCCAAGCACAACGGCCCTTGAGGAAGTTACACTGACTTAAGTTTGGAATTTATTTGCAAGTTTAAATGGAAAAAATTGAGGCATCATCTAAAGGTAAATAGATTCTTATCATGATTACATTTTAGTTCAGAATCAGTACTCATTTGAATAACAAAATTACTTAGCTTTTAAAAATATGGTAAATGAAGAAGACACTTTATTGTGGGACAGAAATACATCAGAGGACAGCAATCATGGCGCCATATTACTTGTCCCTACCTGTTGTAAAAAGGTATATGAGCCTCACAGATTTCAAAATTATTTTTTACACTTTCATGAAGTTTTAAATTAACTGTTATTTTCAGTTGTACTTCTTCTTCTTTCATGTGATAAGAACCCAATATTGGTGGGACAGGGACCTGAAAACAGACACAACTCTTAATATAATTCTCATGTTAATGAGTCAAAGATACAAATGGTGACAGGAAAAAAAGCCCTGTAGTAATATATTTATTAGCTATACATACATATTATAAATACATAAAATTTTATAAAACTTTGTAAATCTGTATATATTTATCATGTAGGCATGGCTTTAATGCTAGAGGGCTGTTCTACATTGCTTCCACAACAGCCTTGTTGGTCTACATCTGTCCCGAGAGCAGATTCCCTTCCTTTCTGAACAAAGACCAGAAAGGCACCTTACAGAACACACTTGCTCCTACTCTTGCTCTTCCGTGTTCTCAGACCTCAGCACGGGTCCTCTGCCCACAGCTCAAATGCTCCCTTCCTGTCCTGTGACTACTGTTTCTCCTCTCCAGCCCCCAGCTCAGCAATAGCTTAGCTGGGCACTAATGACTGACTGAAGAGGAAACTGCCTGTATGCCGGTTTGAGCGAGACATCTTATTGGTACATTTATACAAGACACAGGGAAGTCTGCCTTTTATGTAGGTAGAGCATGTGCGAGCAGACCCAAAAGACAGGGAACACTGGGAAGGAGAGGCGAGACAAGGGAGACTGTCGTAGCTTTGCTTATAACTCTCAGGTAGCCCACATCTATTTCTTGAATGATAATGAGAATCCTTCAAGATAAATTTCGTCTAGTCAATCTGTCTGGAGCAGGGTTTTCGAATCTAACTGGCTGATAATTAGAAATAGAGACAACTGACACAACATAGTAAAAACATGTCAGGCTTTGGGAATTTGGAAGACCTGGGTTCAAACCCAGGCTCTGCCACTTATCAGTCATTTAACTTCTCTAAGACTCTCACCATCTATAAAATGGACACAATACCATCTACTTTAAGGTTTGTTGGAATCACTAGAGAAAAAGACGCAAGCGCCTAGGACAGTGACACACAGTGAGCACAAACAGCTACAAATACCCCACGTTTGCTTAGCTAAGACTGCCTGCCAGTTATTTCGTGTTTGCATTTAAAACCATGACTAAATCTACATCAGGGTCCATCCTGTGATCTGGGATTCTTAGTTAAAGATTAAAAAGAAAAAACTTCGCTGACTGTGAAAGTTAATGCTGTTATAGACATTAGAGATAAGAGGTAGCCTATTCAAAGACGTGAACATTTATCTTATCCACCCCTTCCTGCCCTGTAAATAACTCATGAAAAATTTCCATCCAGGAGCATTCACCAGTGTGTCAGCAGCGTCTCAACAGTGCCAAGCTGATTTACCGGAGAAGTGTACTGGCATAAGCTGAATGACTCCAAAGGCGGAGAGAACGGGAATTTATAAGGCCCACTAAATGCAGAATCATCCATTGTATCAATGCTACTCGCGGTCAGAATGGCTGAATCAAGAGAAGTCACACAAGGATGAACGATAATATCTTGAAGTGGAGATCCATTGGTGGGGAGATTCAAGCTGACGGTAACGTTTGGCATGATTCCTTCCAAGTCACACTGGAATGCAAGCAGAAACAAGAATGACCAAGGTCTTTCAGCAGTGCAGCCTACCTGAGGCTTTTCTGAATTCAAGTCACTTCTCCCAATGTATCTTTTCCCTATGCATTATTCTCTTTGCTCTGTTTTCTGATTAGCAATTTGATAGTTAGCTAAGCCAGTCGTCAGAGAGTCTTCACTGACCCCTTGGCTCTCCTTTAAGCCCCTATAACAGCTAGTTCAAACCTACTGGTTTCTCTCAGGACCCTGGCAACCAGGCCCTTACAATGTTACTGTTTACTGGCTCAATCTGACTTGTTTTCCTCTAGTCCAGTGGTTCTCAAACTGTGGGACATGACACCCTTGGGGGCTGAACGACTGTTTTACAGGGGTCGTACATATCAGATCCAATGAGTACAAGTCATAATAGTAGCAAAATTAGTGAAGTAGCAATGGGAACTATGGTTGCAGGAGAGGGGGCACCACAGAAACTGTATGAAAGGGTGGCACACAGCGTTAGGAAGTTTGAGAAGCACTGCTCGAGCCCTCCAGCCACACTGACTGCAGACTCAGACATTTCAATGGCTCCTCTTTCACTTGGTAAACTTTTATGCCTCCCATCATTTGGTTCCCATCTAACTCTAGTGTTCTATCCCTTAATTACATTGCAAACGTATAGAAATTCTGCATTCTTTCTGAATAAACCACACCATCTTGTCCTTCCATGTGCACCTAACACCCGCTGGTCCTTGCCGGCATGCTTTCTCCCGATATAGTATTTTACTTAGTCAGGAGCCATCACTTTCCGGGGGAAGGCACTTTCAGGCAAACTTGACAGTCTGAGTTTGATCCCCAGGACTCACATGGTAGAAGGAGAGGACCAACTCTCCCAAATTGTCCTCTGACCTCTACTTGTGTGCTGAGACATGTGCACCCACACTCATAACCCCCCCCCCCACACACAAATAAAGGTTTAAAAGAAAGCCTTGCATTCTTTGTGCCTAGTTCATTTTGATTGTGTAAGCCTTGCACTGCACCGCCTAACTGTGTTTCAGCATGGAGACACTGGGTCTTCTTCCTCTGTGACTGAGTTGGCTTGCCCATGGTAGGATAACCATGAAGGATTTCATTATCCTTGGGAGGTCAGGGAAGGCAGGGAAGACAGCTCCATAGGTCTTTTCATGAGCTTCTATGTTATGACTACCAGGGCCAGATGACAGAGCACTTTCCCAGCCCTCTCCTTAAATCCCAGATGATAGAGCACTTTCCCAGCCCTCTCCTTAAATCCCAGATGACAGAGCACTTTCCCAGCCCTCTCCTTAAATCCCAGATGACAGAGCACTTTCCCAGCCCTCTCCTTAAATCCCAGATGACAGAGCACTTTCCCAGCCCTCTCCTTAAATCCCAGATGACAGAGCACTTTCCCAGCCCTCTCCTTAAATCCCAGATGATAGAGCACTTTTCCCAGCCCTTTCCTTAAATCCCAGCTTTTAGGTTCAACACACTGACACGCAGTTCTCTGTGAACTCCTCTACCTAGTCCAGTCTCCAGAATGAAGTCTTGACTGACTTGTTTCTGTAATCAAAAGAAAAGATTCATTCCCCAGCTCCTCTGGTACTTGAGTCTCAATGTCTTTACTTCATAAGCCTACACCAACACACCTTACTTGTGTGTGTATAAATGTGGGTGTGGGGAGAGGGTGTACTCGGGGCCCTCCTTGAACCTTAATTCTAACTTGACATTTACTTCTTATTTTAGTTTAAATTATGTCTATGTGTGGGTATGTACAATGAGTACTGTGTCTGTGGAAGCCGGAATCAGAAGACAATGGACCCGTTGGAGCTGGAGTTACAAGCAGTTAGCTGTGAACTGCCTGGTGTGGGCACTGAGAACCAGACCTGGGTTCTCTGCCAGAGCAGTAAGTACTCCTATTTGCTGAGCCATCCCTCCAGCCCTTATTCAGTTTGTAAAGTGCTGGATCCAGTTAGCCAAACGAAACATGTTTGATTAGACACACAAGGCGTTTAGCAAAAGGACTTGGCAGGCAGAGTGCTCAGGTCAGATGCTACACGCAGTCTGCACACGCAGTCACCACTAGTCACCATGTGATCTGTGCTTCTAGATGCTACACGCAGTCTGCACACGCAGTCACCACTAGTCACCATGTGATCTGTGCTTTCTAGATGCTACACGCAGTCTGCACACGCGGTCACCACTAGTCACCATGTGATCTGTGCTCCTATTTGTTCCCCTCTTGCAGCTTCGCGCTCTTTCTCAGCAAGAGCTACTCTGTGCTTCCTCACACACACATCCATTGCTATTCACAGGAGAGCAGTTTTAACTCTGAAATAGAACAGTTTTAACTGCTTCCATTTCATACCCTTTTCTAATCTGCAACCTTATTTCTTCCCCAATATCAATATAAAATCTTTCACTTTGAAATGTTTCAAATACCTGTTTAATTTTATGCTATGTGTATTCGCCAGGGCGCATGCATGTGCATCACATGTAAGCAGGAGCCCACCGAGGACAGAGGAGGTGTCAGATGCCCAGGAATGGCAATTCAACAGTTGTGAGCCACCATGTGGGTGTTAGGAACCAAACTCAGATCCTCTGCAGGAGCAGTACCTGCTCTTGACCACTGAGCCATCTCACCGTGTAATATCTGATCTATCATTTAACACATACGAATTCATAGTGTATCTGCTTCAACAGTAGGCAGGCATTCTGAACTGTGCTGGGGGACAATTAGTAGCTTAGAAAGGTCTTTTTTTCCTACGTGGTGACAATTACATCAAATTTCAAATTTGAACTTAAAAATAGGTGTTATATTACATTTGTAGATTAGCAAGAATAAAAGACTTGATTTTGTTATTTATTGAGATAATAAACACCCAGATATTTAAGAGTAAATAGTATTAAAACCTAAAGCATCATTTACGTTCATTAAATTTTTCCCTAGCAGTGTATAATTTGCAATGAGATTGAAGAAACTGCACCATTATGGAAACCGTCACAACTCCTGCTGTCCAGCCACTTAAAATACCGGAAGTACAGGATGAGGACCGCCATTCTAAAAGAAATCTGTATATGCTTTTTAAAAGTCCTTTGGCATATACAATCTGGACTTGAGAAGAAGACACATAGAAGGCTATCTTATTTTTAAATGATAAGAGATTTACAAAGTTAGGTGACTTTGGAATGACAAAGGTCATTTAGAGGTAATGGACAGCCTCAGACAAACATTTACCATTAGGTTGAGGTATACGCCATTATCCCTCCCCACTTTAAAGCACTTTCTAGAAAATTGCATTGATTTATTTTAGTGTATATGAGCATGTATGTGTGTATACATATGTGTATAAGCATGTATGCTACAGCACATGTGTGGAGGCCAGGGGACAACTTGTGAGAGTCGGTTCTCTCACCACATGAGAGTTGGCAATGGAACTCAGATTGTTAGGCTTGGAGAAAAGTACCTTTACAGGCTGAGCCATCTCACCAGCCCCTCCTTTATTTAAAAAAACATTTTCATTATAGTCATTTGAACCAGGACGAAGGCAGTAACTCATATTTCCCGCAAACAAGAAACTAGGGTCAGCTTAACAATGAGCAGAGAAATGTACACATTATGTTAATCACAATATGTGTAACATCCAGGAGGAAGAACAGCAGCTTTTTCTAATTTTTATTGCACTGAACTCACAAGGAAAAGACTCAGCACCTTACGAGTGATGAATGACACAGCCCATGATTTTTCAAGCTTCTCTTCCTAATAGGATAAACAATTTGAATGCAATTTTGAATAGAACAGAAACTTTTAGCATAGACAAAACTTTTAGGTTACTTTAATTAGAAAAAAGAGTCAATTTCCCTATCTAATTCTGTTCTTAAAATATACTTTATTCATAGGATTTATATATAGTAACTAAATGTTAAATTTACAAAATATATAAAATAAAGGACCAAAAAAGATATTTGAACATACTATTAATACATAAATGTAGTGTTTAATTGGAGGACTTTGTTGATTATTATTCAACCAGATGTTAACCATTGCTATCTGTACTGATGTTTCCACTGTCCCCATTTTCTAACTTTAAGACAGATAACTCTATCATTGAGCTATTTAAATAAAATAAGCACCCTCTTGTTATTTGATGTGAAGTCAGAGGACTTGTCAGTTCTAGAGAAATGGAAGTGAGATGGTGCTAAAGGATATTCACAAGGTGTCCCAAACACCTCTTTTCTGGAGGGGGATTTGATTCTGTATGTCCTCATGTAACCAGACTTAGTGATCGGCTTTGCATCTAACAAACCTAACGTAGTAGAAATGATGCCGTGGCTTTTCAGAGTGCGTCGTGAGAACCATAGCTTGAATCCTCCTCTCTTTCACACACACACACACACAAGCACACACTATCTGATCTGACAGAGGACAGCCACCAAGTGGTGAGGACACTCAAGCACCAGTGGAGACATGTGAAGTGGGGACAGGGCCTCCTCCCATCAGCCCACACTGACTTGCCAGTCATGAGAGTCATGTTGCAAGCAGATATTCAAGCCCCAGACAGATCTTCAGATGATAAGATCCAACCAACACGCTGACTAAAGGCTCATGAGATTCTCTACTGAAGATTCCCAGCAAAGCTGCTCCTAAAGTTGTGACCCACGGAAACTATTAAGATAATGTCTATTTTAGAGCAAAGAGATAATTCATTACATAATAGTCACTAAGTGAACAATTTGTAAGAAATACAGAAAGACAAAATTTCATGGCTGCTGCTAAGGATAACAATCACAACTTATAAAACTGTACAAGAAAAGCTGCAAAATTTCCTGTTCTTCAGTGTTAAATGATGTGACAAAGCAAATCCTGGAGAAAAGCTCACCTTGCAAGTGACTGTCCCAACAACTTGCCACGTGTCCGCTGCGTCCTGTTTACCATACTGCATGCACTTCACCTTTTCAGTGATAGAAATGGAAATCTGAGGCTTTCCTTTGTATGCGCCAACTTTCCATGCTGGCTGTTTGTGCGGCTGAGTCACAGATGAGAAATTAGCACTAGTCAGTGAATTCTGCAAGTTAGTGTCCAGCAGAGTACCCAAAGGACAAGCCTGCAGAAGCAGGTCAGGCAACTGACTCAACTTTGTGTTTAGGTCTGCGTCACTTTTCTGACTTGAGGAGTAAAGAAAATCCTGTATCCCGAAAAGCAGTTCCAAGCCTTGTGAGACTCCACTAACACTAACTACAGATGGGCGGGGAGATAGGGCTTGTTCAACCAGTGGAACACTTGCATAAATCATATCGTTCCTCAGAAAAGCAATGACTGGCCAGAGTTCTTCACCGCCTACTGAAAGTCCATAGACGGGTGATTTGTTGGTGTGTGAGCAGCTATCACGCCTCTCCACAAAGTCTTTACCATCACCCGATAATCTCAGTTGGAAGAGTAATGCCTTCAGGAAGGGACCATCTTCGGGTACAGGAACATAACTCACTCCATTGAAGATTTTGGCTCGCTTTTCAACAGTAGGGTATCGTCTGCATCAAGGAAACAGAAACATTACAAATGATTCTTCCATGTACATCAATGGGAGAATTAAAAGGTTTTAAGACAGAAGGCAAATAGTCACAGCTATAAAACATAAACCAATGAACAAATAACATGCACTACCGAAGAAAAAAACCCTGAGCCATTAAACCTGCTAATGTCTGACTGGAACAAATGTTTTCTATTTAGGATGTTATCTCAAGTGACAGAATATACCATTTACTGTGGAAAGTGACTGACTCAATTTAATTAGTTTTTTAAACAGGTAGAGTACACGTTTCTAATTCAAAACCTTTGTTTTAAAACCACTCAGATTCCCTCTTGGTAGATGTTATGCTTAATCTGACTATCAACTTGATGGGATTTAGTGTTGCGGGATATTCGATCACACTGTGAAACTCCGACACTGTTAATAAAGTCAACTTTGCATCAGGGGTGAAGGCAGCGACTAGTTGACAAGAATTAGCTAAAGAGAGCACAGAGGATCCAGGAATATGGATAGAGAGATGCACAGGAAGGAGTAGGTAGGGACTTAGAGAGTTTTGATCTTTGGCTTAAGATAAACGGAAAGATGCTTCTCTTGTTGGGTCTCCAGCCGAAAGGGAAGCTCAGCTGGTTGTTTTTTGGCTTCTCTGATCTAGCAAGTTTTCACACCAACATCTGACTCCCAAGGTTTTACTGGTGTACAGAATAATAAAGACTTAGTTAAACCAGGCAGTGGTAGCGCACGCCTTTAATCCCAGCACTCGGGAGGCAGAGGCAGGTGGATCTCTGGGAGTTCGAGGCCAGCCTGGTCTACAGAGCTAGTTCCAGGACAGGAACCAAAGCTACAGAGAAACCCTGTCTCGAAAAACCAAAAAAAAAAAAAAAAAAACTTAGTTAAAACCTACATTTGTCCTCTGCAGCCGAGATGGTGACCACAGGAAACCTTGCCAGGCCGCAGTCCGAGGGGAAGGATGTTGACTACGGTGTGGTGGGTGCAGCAGTAGTTAAAATAGCAGAAGATTCAGGTGTAGCTACTAAGCCAAGAGAAAAGCAATTTCCCATATGGAAACAGATCTTTGGGTTTGTCTGTGGGCAACGTTCTAGATTAGGCTGGGGTTGGAAGTCCCACCCTGAACACGGGTGACCTCACTTCATGGGCTGGGTCCTGAGCTGAATGAGATGGAGAAAGAGTTGGGGGCAGTATTAGCTGCTCTCTGATCCTGATGTGCATGCAGTGTGACCAGCTGTCTCACGCTCCTGGACCACTATGTCTCCAACCTGATGGACTGTACCCTTAAGCTTTGAATTAAAATAAATTATTTTCTCTCAAGTATCTATAATAAGGGGTTTTGTTTTTTAATTCTACCTTAGATTAATCACAAAGAAGTGATTATATTTATGCCTCTAAACTTTTAGATTCATTTATTGAGATGATAGTAATTTACATAATGAATAACAGATACCGTGAATGTTCATAACAACCCTTGTTAAATAGGGGAGATCATTTTGTAATACTGGCTTATCTCTATGGTACTGGAAGATATTTAGAGATAATAAAGAGAGAGAAATCAAATTAATCCTTTACAGTCTATGCGCTCTGGGTAGACTGTAAACTTCTAACCTCTCTGCCCCATTACAAACCAGAAGATGCGCAGGCCCTTCAGTCTTCTGTGAGACTCCACTAATCACGGCCACACCTCTCTCCAGGGCTAAGGACTGAGTCACTAGGTCCTAAACACTGTTTTTCACTTTCAAAACACATACTTTTCTTTATTCCTTTTCCTTCTACTTTAAGGTCCAGAATAAAGTTGTCTACAACTCCTCATTTTCTGAGTAAATAAGCAAGCCCTCTGTGATGCGCTTCCTGGTTGTCGAGTTGACTGTATCTGGAATTAACTAAAACCCATGTGGCTGGGCACATTTCTGAGGGATTTTTTTCTAAATTAAATCTTTTAAAGTGGGAAGCTCCACCTCTAATCTGGGCCACCTATATAAAGGTCATGGAAGAAGGGAGCTTACTCTCTTTGCTTGCTTCCCTTCAATCTTGCTGGCAAATCAATTCTTTCTCTGCACTGGGGACTCCCTCTTGGGGACTCCAGTGTACACAGGAGGCCAGCTGAGACATCTAGCTTCACAGACTGAACAACCACTGGACTCTTTGACTTTGCATTGGTAGACAGCCATTGTTGGACTAGCTGGACCAAAGGCTGTCACCCACTTCAGTAAACACACACACACATACACACACACACACACACACACTATAATACACACACAAAATGTTCATTCTATCTATCTGTTTCTCTAGAGAACCCTGACTAATATAATCTCCTAAGGCCATTTTCTTATTTATAAAATACATGAGAGGTCAAGAGAATGTATTTAGCAAGCATGGAACCCTAGGTTCAATCTCCAGCACCAAAAACAAACTAAAACCTAGCAAATGGATAGCAACTACCAAGATTTCTTTTTGTAATTTTCATAACAATATTTTTCTCAAATAAGATACTAATGTTTGATAATAAATAAAATAATGCATTGAAATAATCTATTAATTAGTGGTCCTTCACTTAGATTCTTAGGTATTTTTCTGATTGAAAAGGGAAAATTTTGCTAGTATACCATTAGTGACTTGTCTTACTCCCACAGTTGACTATAAAGAAAATAAACTAATCCAGGACCTTACACAATGTCTTAATATGTGTTTAATATTTTGTTAGCTGATTTAATCTATTGTTTCAAACTAATTGAGGTTTTGCTTCATGTTGTGGGATCTTTTGTTCATACTCTTAACACTCCCAACAGTGCCCAATAAAGTTCTACCTTGAATCAGGGGTGGATCCAGTGACTAGCTGACCAGAACTGGTCATAGAGAAGCCAGCAATTTCAACAGAGAAGGCATACAGGAAGGAAAGGGCGGGAACTAGAGTTGGAGCTTTCTCAGTTCTGGGACCAGGGAAGAGACTCTTGCAGTGTCTCTAGTCAAAAGTCAAGGTGAGCTAATTGCCACTTAGTCTCTCTGGGCTAGCAGGTTTTCATCCCAGCCTTTGACTCCTGAGTCTTATTGGTAAATAGAACAATAGAGACTTAATTTAAACCTATATATTGCAGCCATGGCAGAGCTGGGGCCAAAGGACCAGAATCCTGGCCAGGCCATGGCCGGAGTGGCTGGCAGGGCATTGACTGAGGGGCTGTGGGATAGCAGATGATGTGCAGCCACTGAGCCGACAGAAGAACATCAGTTTCAAGACAGGATTAAGTGTCCCTATAGAGGGCTGGAGA